>NC_083235.1:71603067-72236549 GCF_032191835.1 Heteronotia binoei
CACAAAACTGGTTTTTTTTGATGATATTTTTACTGCATACCATTGTACTTACCAGCCATGTTGGCAGCGTTGTCATGACTGCCCGCAGTATTTTCTAAAGTCAGTTTCAAGCTCAGTAGTGAAATAGTTGAACACTAAATCAGCCGTGCCTTCTCCTGAGTGGTCTTGTAGCTCAAGGAAAGTTAAAAATCTCTCAGTTGGCAAACCATTTTCAGGTGATACATATCTGATAATTACAGTCAACTGATCAATATGTGAAATGTCAGGAGTGGAATCTACTTTCTCACATCAGCCAGAATTGCATCCTCAACTTTTTTTGCCATGAGTTGAATCATTTCCTAACACATAGTTTCCAACAAATAAGAGGGATTGCCTGATCCAGAATGTCCATACCGATTGATATGAGCAAGTAAAAATGGATCAAATTCTGCGACTAGACCAAGACCATTGCTATTATTTGGAGATCCAAAGTGTTCATTGTCTCTTCTGAATGGTAAGCCTCATTCTACAAGAGTGCATATTACAGCAATAATTCTCTCCATGACATGCCACCAGTACTGCTGTTCTGCTTTTATTTGTTCCTCTAGAAGTTAACTTTTGTCCTCTAGCTTGGAAGTTAACGTTCCTTGTTAGGTAGGCCAACATGGCATTCCCATGCTTCTCTGAGTTTTCATGAGTTTGGATAAGATGGTGGTTTTGCCAGTCATCAAACCCTTCAGTAGCTGAAGCTGTGGAAGAAGATGCAAGGTTTGGAAAGAGTTTACAAACAAAGCAATAAATCCGGCCTTTTGAGGGAGAATATACAAGCCGCTCTTGGCTATATGTTTCTCCATTTGCTTTTGTTGAATAAAAAAGAGTTTTTGTGCAAAATCTGGACTGCTTTTTGTACACTCGCTTGGAATTTGAAAATAGTCCACAATGATGCAGAACTTGAGAGGGACCCCTCTCTACTCAATAGGATACTTCCTCATGTGATAATTCTGACCACAAACCAACATCTGTTACAGTAGATCTATGTTTGGCATTATCTTTATCTGCATCTGGAACATCTTGGACTTGGCCTATCCTACCAGGTGTGAACTGCAAAATCTGACTATTTACATTATTTTCTTGTGGCTCTCTAGCCTCTCCCTGTCCAGTAAGTGACTCTTGAATTAGTTCTATATTTTCAGTTTGAGCCAGCATCATGGCTGCTTCCTCATAATCAGCCTGCAGTTCCACATCCTGCTTCACTGTTTCTCTTTCATGGAGGCTTTTGTCTGGTTGCATGCTAGTAGTTGGCTCAGGCTGGATAGCTTCACCGCTGGCTCTTGTTGCTTCAATGAGTGGTTGATGCACAAAAGCAATGATTGGTCTTAACTTCATTACCATAGCATTTTCGAGTCTCTGTCTCTTGCACTTGCTAGCACCACTTTCAAATCCTTTACTCTGTCACGGGCTGGGGCCGGGTCAGGCAAAGTCCAGGGGCAGTCCAAGGTCTGTAGCTGGTGAGCAAAGAGGGTCCAAGGCGCCAAAACCCAATCACAGTCCAGGTATCGCAGGTCAGAGGTTCAGAAGCCGAAGTCAGGGGGTCCAGAAGTCAAAGCCAGTCAGGGGGTCCAGAAGCTAAAGTCAAAAGCCGGAGTGGATGCTAGAATGTCAGGTAAGTGACTAGTTGCTTCCACAAAGCCTCCTCCCAAAGCCCACAGCTATATAGCCCTCTGCTGTCTGTTGCCCATTTGGGCTGATTGCTGGCTTAGAGAGGCAGCCAGAATCCTGCTGAGACTCAAGCATCCTTACTCCTATAAGGGCCAGAATCCTTTCAAAACTCAGGGCTCAGGGAGCGTCTTGCTCGTGAGTGTGCCGCCCTCCTCCGATCCCTGAGGTCCTGACGAAGGTCACGCACACGAGCCACCCGAGAGGGCGAGGCAGGGGGGGTTGGATTTTCTCCAGCAGGAGGCAGGGGCACTGGTGCAGGTGGCAGGGGCACAGTTTCCTCCACAGGCTCAGCTTCTTCTGCAGGGTCCCCAGCACCCATGACATACTCATGCTCAGATTAGAATCTAAAAATAAAAAGTAAAATTTATCTTCAACTGGATAAACACATGGATCAGAGGTCCATCAGTGGCTATTGACACAAGGTATAGATGGCTGCTGCTGAAGGGTTACAGAATTCAGTTTTCCACTGTGGTGAAAATGGTGCCCACCCTTAGCCCTGGGGGACTGAGTAGCTGGTTTGTGTCTCATGAGCCCCGATTCACCTTCCCACCTCCTTGGTGGGCTTCTGTCACTCTTCAGTAGCTGCCACCACTGACTGACTTCCCTATGCCTTTCTTGAGGGGCAGTGAGACCCCTCTGGCTGACTCTGAGAGTTTGGAAATGAAAACCCCTAACTTTGGGTTTCTCCTGGAGGGTTGGCACCTGCACATTTTTGGGCTTTTCCCCTCCCAGGACCTTTTAAAGGCACTGGTAGTGGTCAGAGCAGGGGAGACACTGTGGTCAGAGCACCAGACTGGGGTTTTAAACAAAGAACAAAGATTTTATTGACTATTTACAAGTAACAGGATTTTAAACACAAAAAGGCACTTTACATCAAACACAGAAAGGAAAACACCACCGGGCACAAATAAAATAAGACAAAACACAGTTCCTCTGTCCCTGAACTGATCCCTATACTTATTTTCCCTTGGGATGAGGTTCAGTTACCAACCTGCAGCCTGGCCTCCTGCCTTCTACAGATAGTTCTGGATCCCTCCGATGATCCCTTCCCACTGCTGCCTTCCCTGATCCCCCTCTGCCTGTAGGCAATCTGCAACAAGAGCCTCCTGGCCTCTCTGAGGGTTGCAGGACAACTCCCCCCTCTCAGGCTGGCTAGAACATTTATATCTTCTGACTCCACCCCCTGGCTTTCCTGCACTTTTTGGCCATAGAGGCATCTGGAATTTGTAGGCCTACCCTAGAGTTTTGCTCTACTTCCCAGGGTGGGTGGCCATTTTAACTAAACTAAACAACCTAAACTAAAGCAAACACAAGATGGAGTCTATTCTGTCACATCCAACAAGCCAACCCTATAGCACAACATCATTTTCCAATCTAAACATTTTTCAAAAGGGCGGGGTATAAATAAAACTTATTATTATTATTATAAACTCCCAAAATTGCCGAAAGGATTCAAAATAATTTTCTCCAAGACACATGCAATTAGGAGGCTTGAAAATGATGCAAAAACATAGGTTAATAATTAACTATAATTTCTCATCTAATAATTCCAGCAGCAGCAGCAAACACCAGGCTCCCATCCAGCAATCAATTCTAGCCATTTAAAAGAGCCAACTGCCAAAAAATGTTATATAGAATAAATATGTAAAACTTTGATTAGATTCTGCAATGGCTTTAGAACAATTAATCTACTATTAATGTATGAAGCAGTATTGTTTGGATTTATTGGCGTGACAATTGACACTATCAATATTTCTTTTCGTATCCAAGAAGTTCTGAGAAAGGGGTTCCAAGTGGATGCTGCAGGCACTGACAGGGCTCTGTGAAGTGTGAAAGATAGACTTCCCTGCCTGGGAGGGGTGAGACCAATGCCAGTCACATGTGTTTGCTCTGTTCAAGCCAAGGAGGAGGGAAGGAATGGAAGGGACTTGGGAGAGCTTGCTTGCCTGGTCTATCTGCCTCAGCCAGCCCCCCTCTCGCACTCTCCCACTGATTAAAGTGCAGCACATATCACTACTGACCTGACCCTTGAGCTGGGAAAGGCTGTGCAGCTGGTTGTTGACTCTGGGCTGCTGGCTCTGGAGTCCTGGAGTCTGTACTCTGAATAGTAGCACCAGGGACCTAGAAGGGGCAGGGCTTGTCAGTCCAACCCCTGCACAGTCTCATCAGGGCTGGCCTTAAGGTGATTGGAGCAATTTGGTCAAATTGGGCCAAGCGGGCCTCTGCTAAGGGGGCCCCCACACCAGGACAATCTAGATGGATTTTATCAAAGATTTCAGGTTTTCACGGCTGGCAACATCATTAGAGTTTGTAGAATCTTTCGGGCTCAAGTGCCGTGTTCTACTGGAGAAAGTTTTTCTTCCAGACGTTTCGTTCTCAGCTGCAGAGAACATCCTCAGTGGCGTTGCAGCCGGAGCAGGCGCTCTGACCTTCTTGGCTGCTGTGCATTGAGTGAGGCCAGGGCTGCTGGAGAGCTGCTATTTCTAGGCTGGAGGGGGTGTGTTGAGAGGGCAATTGGTTTGTGGATGTGCCCATTGTTTGGTGGGGCTTCCTGGAAGGGAAGTGATAAGGAAACTGGCTGTTGAATGTGACCATTGTTCTGTGTTAATTGCTGGGAGGGTTGGAAGGGGTGTGAAGATAAGGAAGATGGTTGTTGACGGTGCTGATTGTTCTGCGGAATGTGCTGGTTGTTCTGTGACCTTCTGCCATTTATAGTCTGTAGGGCGTTTTGCAGAGCTGGAAACCAAGATTGGTGGATGGAAATGCCTTCTTCCTTTCTGTTAAAGTTGTGTTGGTGTTTGTAAATCTCAATAGTTTCTCTGTTAGATGGATTTTATTTATACCTCTTAAGATTCTGCAGACTTTGGCTGTGAACTAGGACCTCACAAAATTTTTTCCAGTTGGGCCCCAGAGTTTCAAATTGGGCCCCACTGGCTAGCTGAGTCTCATAGTTGCTGGGCCCGAGTTGCCCTGCCTTCGCATGAAGTCTTGGGTTTGCAATTTTGGGAGAGGGGAGACTGCCCGCTGGGGGTGGGGTGGGCTGTGGAGGCCCCCTAGATTTAGAGGCCCTAGGCTTCAGCCTACTTAGCCTGTACATAAATCCGGCACTGCTTACTTGCTTAGATAAAATAAAGGAGAAATTAGGCTACTATAATGATGCTGTGGAACAATCTTTAAAGAAGTTATTTTCAAAAAACTAGTTTTCTAAGAGATCTCTATCCCCTTCTTCTCTCTTTCAGTTTCATAATCAGTATGACTTCTTCACTTTTCTCCTTCTACCTTTACTTGGACAAATTATTCCTTATTTTCTTCAGTCCCATTTTACAGCACACCATTACCCAGGTTTACCAGCTCTGGGTAGGAAAATACCTGGAGATTGGGAGGGGGGGGTAGCCTGGGGAGAGCAGGCTTTGAGGAGGGGAGGGAAGGGACCTCAGCAGCATATAGTGCTATAGTGTCCACCCTCCAAAGCAACCATTTTCTCCAGGGCAACTGATCTTAGTAGGCTCGATATCAGTTGTAATAGCTGGAGATCATTAGTTGCTACCTGGAGATTACAAAGTGCAAAACACAGATATAGCAAGTTGAAAAAAAGCCAAAAGCCTCCATGCACAAACAAGTCTCCAATAACAAACAATACTCCTATAACCTATTTCATAACGATTAGCAAATTAAGTACACCATTAATATCCAAATACTCATATATACAACAATGTTCAAACACGAACAAACATCCAGAAAATACAAAGGGAATAGAGAAACCAACCAAATATAATAATGGTCTTTCAATTTGACTCCAAGGCACAGTCTTTCAAAGGTTGGAAATCTTCCATTTTATGTAGAAAAAAATAAATCCAGCTGTGTGGCAGTTTGTAGTTTCAGATGTGGTTCAACTTGAATTCAGCTTTATAGCTAACTGGAAACCCAGTATTTATAGCCTGTTTCAAGAGCTACATCCAAGCTTTTACAATGATCAAGGAGAACTCTCCATGAAATCACTCTACCAACTGCATGCTTCCTTCTGGTCACAATATTAAGATCTTAATGCTCGAGCTGGACACACGTCTCAATCAAGTCAAGTGTTCCAAGAAATAAGGACAATTATAATACAAGTGAATTTTTGGCTTTCAAGGAATTGTAGAGGCTTGATCGAATGTTATTCTGGAACAACTTTCATTTTCATGTCTGATTGAACTTTTAATGACTACAAATCATTATTGTTGGTGGACACTTTGAGTCTGAATTGTTTTAGAGTGCCTGTGTGCACTGACTTACAAAAGACTGTATCTGTTGAACTAATGCCTATGAGTACATTATTGTGATCTCTAAGTAACTAGTCATTTTTGTTAGTGTGGTTCAATGAGTTCACTAGGTAATGATTGTATAAACATATAAAAATAACATAGAGACTTGGTGTTTTATTTTATACTGTATCTTTGGAGCATTAATTGCGAAGGTTAGTTACTTCCTCCTTGATGCTATTCCAGCCTGTCAGTTTCTTATGCTGAGTGTTCCAATTCTTTGCACAGCATTCTGGCTGCAGCATTTTTTAGCTTCCAAACAGTCTTCAAGGGCAGACCCACATAGAGCACATTGCAGTAGTCTAATCTAGATGTTTCCTCCTCCTCCTCCTCCTCACCTAAGGCCTGCTATTGTACTTTATTCTGAGCACTGGGGAAGCCGCTGTTATTCCTCAATGCCCGTCTCCTTCTGCCTGCCCTGGTTTCTCTTTTCTCCTGTCTGCCTGACCCCCTGCAGCTGTTGATGCTTTTATTCAGCCATTGCTCTTTTCAACCCTCATGTTGGGACCTTGCCAAAAACCAGGCCACAGAGTATCCAATAGAATTTACAAAATACGACCATCAGAATTCACTAGAATCTTTAATGCATTTATAACTCCCCATTCCTTGCTTCCCCTTCACAGCAGCTTCTCCACTGTCAAGCTTCATCAGGTGGAATCATTTTGGAGCTGTCCACGATGATGTGTGCTGAATCAATCAATATAAGTCTTCTCCCTCCAAAAAGGATTTTTATCTAACACGAAGAATTCGCTCGTCGACAGCATCATAATGTGCAAGAAGATGCTTTCTGAATCAAATACTAAGCAGGATATTTTGCTGTGTCCAAGGCAACTCCATCTCTCATCTCTCTTTCCATCCTTTGGCTTTGATGGTAGTGGGAAGATACAACTGAGCAGAGTGCCACAAAAAATCTTGAACTTTCCCCATTTTCCTATGGAAAGAATGTAAAATTCATGTCTATGTGCAGCAGCATAGAACAAATACACCTGGTGCTGTGACCCAGCATTGCCGTGTAAACCCTCACATGTCCATCTCTGGGATCAAACGGACTAGTTTTCCAAATGGTGGAATTACAAGCACTGGAAAATACTTCCATACTCACTTTCCGTGTTCCTTTAAAGATGGCATGGGTTGTTGGTTCAGAATGGATTATGCCCCACCCCCCTCAGGACTTTCCCTGGTGCGCTTAATATCCAATCTTCCCTGATCCCATGACTCCCATCAGGCAGTGAGTGACTCAGAGGAGGGGAAGAAGAAGATATTGGATTTATATCCCGCCCTCCACTCCGAAGAGTCTCAGAGCGGCTCACAATCTCCTTTACCTTCCTCCCCCACAACAGACACCCTGTGAGGTAGATGAAGATATTGGATTTATATCCTGCCCTCCACTCCAAAGAGTCTTAGAGCGGCTCACAATCTCCTTTATCTCCCTCCCCCACAAAAGACACCCTGTGAGGTAAATGAAGATATTGGATTTATATCCCGCCCTCCACTCCGAAGAGTCTCAGAGCGGCTCACAATCTCCTTTCCCTTCCTCCCCCACAACAGACACCCTGTGAGGTGGGTGGGGCTGGAGAGGGCCCTCCCAGCAGCTGCTCTTTCAAGGACAACCTCTGCCAGAGCTATGGCTGACCCAAGGCCATTCCAGCAGGTGCAAGTGGAGAAGTGGGGAATTAAACCCGGTTCTCCCGGATAAGAGTCCACACACTTCACCACTACACCAAACTGGGACAGGAAAGGGGAGAGAGACTGCAAGAGCTGTGAGAGTGAGAGACCATAGGGGCTTTGGGGGAGGGGAGGATAGATAGGAGAGGATGGGAGAGCCAAAGGTTGTGTCCCGGTCACTACTGGGGGTCATGGCATCAAATAGTAAAGAAAGTATGAGCAATCACAGACACTAGCCATTAGAATGGAGATTGTCAAAGACAGGATAACAGGAGAATTATAGGTCAGCGAGTCCAATTTAAACGTCTAGTAAAGTATTGCGATACATAACTAAATCAGCCCTTTTAAAACTCCACAAAAAGAGAGCCAACCTGGGCACGTCGAGTGAAATTAATTCGACTGGTTAACTGCCTTATAAGCCAACCTTCAATTTTCTCTTGCAAACACTTCAGTGGGACTATTACCATGGCAGGCTTTGAAGGCTGGATGGCCTGTGGCTAGTCGTGCTGCTTGATTCCAGGCAGGCCTTTGACAGAAATCCAACATGACAGCCCTGTGAGTCGACTTGAAGCCTAACTTGATGGAAAAGTCCATAAGAGAGAGAGACACAAATAACTTATGGCAACATATCGCTCAAAATTAGTCAATTTGGGGGAGGAGGTAGCTAAGAGGGCCTTATGAGTGCTTGTCCTGAGCTGTGAGTTGATAAAAATTTTCATTATTGACCTGGGTGAAGAAGTGGGGAGCACATACTTAGGACACAAAAAGCTTGAGAGGGATGGAAAGACTTTGGGGGCATGCTGTTTAGAATGCATGAGTTTTAGGATAGTTCAGAGACTTTGTCTTCAATCTGCAACATAAAAGCATGAAACAGTTGCATATTATCAAGGGGATAAGGGGGTAGGTAGGATGATAGCATCTGGGACCATAGCAAAAATCAAGTACAATATAAGCCAATTACATGATGGTACAGGAATGTGAGAACAGATATTTTAGCAGTGCTGCTTGCAAGTGAAGAGGTTGTGTTGATTGCAGCTAGAATGGGATAACAACACTCAGCTGAAGGCCTAGCTCTCACTTCACTAAGGAAAGGACTGTACTTTTATCAAATTAGAAGTGAATATATGCATCATTGTAACATTCAAAAAGGGTAAGTCTGGATGTGAAGCACTTTGCAGTTTGGGTGTTTTGCAACAGTTCTCTGATAGATATTTACTAAATGGAAAAGACAAATGCTTTACATTTATGTTTAGCTAAAAGGGGTCTGCAAGAATTTTCAAGGACAAGGCAGAGATAAATTCCCCAGGCACACTCTTCCCCAAAATTGCCCTTTGCTAGAAAAAAGTCAGAGACTCAGTGCCAGCGGCCATGGTCACATGATCAAGCACCTCCTGAGTTCTGGCTCATCAGCCTTGGGTTCCTATGCCTTCCCTGTCAATAGGACATCTGGACAGAAGGCCTAAGGGATGGTTTTGTCTAGGAGGAAGCCTCCAGCTCAATGCAATCAGTCCAATGTTTTCCTCTGCTTGCCTTGGGCTTCTGAGGAAATAACATTCAACTCTTTTTTTTTAAGTATTATTATTTATTTATTTACTTTTGTATTCCCATGCACATATTTACTGGCAGGTTGTTACATTTTCTCTTGCAAACATTTGCATGTTTGCCACCTATAACATATCCAGGAAAAAAGAGTCCAGTAGCACCTTAAAGACTAACAAAATTTGTGGCAGGGGAGGAGTTTTTGTGAGTCATTGCTCATTTCTTCAGATGCATAGATATGGTTGACTATGATGTCAGTGCATCACCTCACCAACATAGGAGTCTGGGAGGTAGCCTTGAAGTAGCTTATTTCATTCTTCCAGCGTCGGGGACAGAAGGTGGCACTAGGAGATGGTGTCTCCCAGACACCCTTTCATGTGCATGGTTCCTCAAGAGGCAATTCTCTCTCCTATGTTGTTTAAGTTATGATCCAAGATCAGAATTGCCTATGTTGTTTAACACCTACAGGTGCTCCCTTGCCCAGTTGGTATGAAGTTCTGGGCTGGGTTGTCACTATATGCTGATGACACCCAGTTGTATGTGTTGATGGACAGACAGATACCACCCCATCTAATTTGGCCGAGGGACTGGAGGCCATGGTTAGATGGTTGAAACAGAGCTGGTTGAGACTGAATCCATCAAAGACGGAGGCCCTGTGGCTGGCTTGGTCTTTGCTCTGTATTTTGGAATGATTGGAATTTGAGAACATCACTGAGTTATTCTACATGCCTTAACACATGGTCATATTAAACTTTGACTTAAATATTGAGGTTTAGTCATAAAGATTCATTGAAATTGTTTGATTGTAACAT
Source organism: Heteronotia binoei (assembly GCF_032191835.1). Classification (NCBI taxonomy): domain Eukaryota; kingdom Metazoa; phylum Chordata; class Lepidosauria; order Squamata; family Gekkonidae; genus Heteronotia; species Heteronotia binoei. The sequence goes on from NC_083235.1 coordinate 71,613,083, forward strand.
GTGATTCTTTAGCACTGCCGTATTTTCTTTATGGTATACCCCTTTTTAATTTTATTAAATATTCGATCATGCATATACAACATATACAGCAAAACAATACAAAACTGAACCAAAAATTAATGTGAATATCCATAATAAAGTACGACACATAGAGAAAAGTTCAGGACATATCCTTTTCTAACGAGTTCCTTAAGTCTAAAAATTCAGTAGCTCTTGATAATGTATATTAGAAGAAACAATTTTCTTATCTTGCAAGAACTTAACAATAGGAAACTAGATTCCTTGAAAACTTTTACAATAAACTTCAAAATGTCTGTAGAATAATCCATTTTACCCAACATAAAATGGTTCCAAATAGAGTCATACCAACTGCATTGTAATGTACCAGACTTGGAGACGAGCGTAGGGCAACATAGTTTATTGCATGGTACAAAACAAGATGGAAGAGGGAGAACACGCGGGCCGGGTCCCGCATATATACAGTGCTGGAACTATTCTTCCTGCTGGCCCGTCCAATGCAGGCCAGCCATATTTCCCGCCACTAGCTGTGATTGGCGGGTGACCAGCGCCCAGCGCGGAGGCACCTGGGTGTTCTCAGTTGCCTCCGCTGCTTGTGCGGACTAACGCTGTTTCGATGTTGCGTTATAACGAAATGGTTGCGTTCTGCGAACGCCATATGCTACACTCCTCCCCCCTTAGTTAGTGCACATAATCCTGGAGGTAGGCGGGAGGTCGGCGCTCCCGTGTTGAACGCCTTGGGGTTGCTTGCGGTACCGGGGTGGCTTCGGCTCCCGGGGTCTCGCCGGGAGCCTGAGCGTCCGTGGGCTGTGGGTCCGGTTCGGGGGGTGGGTTCGCCTCCACTTGTGGAGGCGGACTTGGTGCTGGTGCAGGGGTTGTTGGTGACTCCCCGGACCCTGCCTCTTCCCTTACTTCCGTGGGTACCTCTGGTAGGGTCTGGCGGCACATCTGATTGATGTGCCGGCATAGGATCTGGCCCCCCTCCGTGGCCACCTCATAGTGGCGGGAACCCACGACCCATAGTACCCGCCCTGCTAACCACTCAGGTCCCAAGGCGTAATTGCGGGCGAATACTGGGTCCCCAGCGAAGAACCCCCTAGCCGCGTCTCTGACCTCTGGGGACCCTCGTACGTCAGAGGCTCGGTCGGGGTGCAGCCGGTCCAGCCTTGTGGTGAGCTTGCGCCCCATGAGGAGCTCTGCTGGGCTGACTCCGGTGACTGGGTTTGGAATGACTCTGTTGTCAAAGAGGAATGCGGCTAGTCTGTGGTCCCAATCGCCCTGCACGATTCTGCCCAGGGCCTCTTTGGTCGTATGGACCATCCGCTCTGCCTGGCCGTTGGTGGCCGGGTGGAAGGGGGCAGACCTTATGTGTCTTATGAGGTACCTCTGGAGGAACGCCTGGAACTCTCCCGAGGTGAAGGCCGCCCCGTTATCCGAGACTAGGGTGTCCGGGATGCCGTGGGTGCACAGGACCCTGCGCAGGGCTCGGATGGCGGCTGCTGAAGAAGTGGACGCAACGGGGATGACCTCTAGCCATTTAGTGTAGGCGTCCACTATGATTATGAAGATCTGCCCCTGAAACGGCCCCGCGAAGTCTATGTGGAGCCGGGACCATAGTTTCCTTGTAGTTTCCCACCGTGTGGCCGGGGCGCTGGGTGGGTCCGGCCGCGACTCCTGGCACGCGCTGCATCTTCGGACCCAGTTTTCTATCTCTCCGTCCATTCCCGGCCACCACACATAGCTCCTGGCTAGGGCCTTCATTCTCACTATGCCCGGGTATGTTTCGTGGAGTGATTCCAGGACCCGTTTCTGTAGAGGGGGGGGACCACCACCTGGCTCCCCCATAGCAGGCACCCCTTGTGGGCTGCAAGTTCCTCCCGTCTCATTTTGTAGGGCTTGAACTCTTCCCCCATGTCCCCTTCTGGCCACCCCCTCACCACCCAGTCGAGCACCCTTGCTAGCGTTTTGTTTTTCCCAGTGGCCTTGGCCACTTCTGCAGCGTGGAGTGGCTGGTCTGGGAGTGACTCGACTGACATGACGTGGTGTGCTGGGGCAGGATCGGGGCCCGTGTCTGGAAGCAGCAAGCGGCTGAGTGCGTCAGCATGGCCCATTGCCTTGCCCGCCCTGTGTACCAAGGTGTAGGTGTATGAGTTGAGGAATTGGTTCCACCTCAACACCCTTTGGGACAGGATTTGGGGAGTTTGGCGGTCTGGGACCAGCAGACCCAAGAGTGGCTTATGGTCGGTCACTATTGTGAACCGGCGCCCGTACAGATAATCGTTAAATTTGTGGACCCCCACTACAATGGCCAGGGCTCCCTTGTCAATTTGAGCGTAATTATGCTCCGCCAATGTAAGAGTGCGAGAATAGTAAGCGACCGGTACCTCCCGGCCGTCCGGTAGTTGGTGCCCCAGGACTGCGCCCACCCCGTACGGCGATGCATCGCATGCTAGGATGACCGGGAGGCGCTCGTCGAAGTGGTGCAGCATTGCATTGGAGACCAGAACGTCCTTCACTGCCTGGAAAGCGGCGGCTTGCTTCTTCCCCCACACCCATGGAGCTTTTTTGTCCAGTAGCCGGTGTAGGGGTTCAGCGATGGCCGCTTTGTGGGGTATGAATGTGTGGTAAAAATTGAGCACCCCCAAGAAGCTCTGTAGCTCCACTTTACACGTGGGGGCCGGGGCTTGAACGATGGCCCTGGTTTTCTCTTCGGTCGGGTGGATTCCCTCAGCGTCCACTGCGAATCCCAGGAACTCCACCCGTGGTACCCCCAGCAAGCACTTCTCCCTCTTCACCTTTAGTCCAGCAGCTTGAAAACGACGGAGCACCTCCCTGAGGCGGTTGCTGAACTCCTCAGGGTCCGGGGCAGCGATCAAAACGTCGTCGGAAAAAGGCTGGACTCCAGGGATCCCTTTGAGGAGAGTATCCATTATACTTTGGAAGATCCCCGGAGCCACACTGACCCCGAACTGTAGCCTGCTCACCCTGAACGCCCCCCTGTGGGTTACTATCGTCTGGGCCTCAGCCGTTTTAGCGTCCACCGGGAGCTGCTGGTAGGCTTGTGCCAAGTCCAGCTTCCCAAAAATCTTTGACCCCGCAAGGGCGGCCAGGACATGGCTGACTACTGGCACTGGATATGGGTTATCCTGGAGCGCCTTGTTGATTGTGCACTTATAGTCTGCACATATCCGCACATCCCCATTAGGTTTGACTGGAGTCACTATGGGGGTCTCCCACATGGCATAATCGACCGGCTCCAGGACCCCTTGTGCTACTAGGCGGTCCAACTCTGCCTCGATTTTGGGCTTCAAGGCGAAGGGGACCCTCCTAGCCTTGAGCCGGATCGGTCTGACCGTTGGGTCGAGCGGTAGGGAGATGGCCGGGCCCTTATAGCTACCCAGCGACTTGTCAAATACATCGGGGAACTCTCTGCACACCTCCCCGAACCCTCCAGCTGAGACCGTTTGCGCTACCCCCTCTATGCGGATTCCCAGGGGGCCGAACCATGCGAGGCCCAACAGGGTGGTGAGCGGTCGCTTCACCACCAGGATGTCCAGCGGGCCCCTGAAGGATCCCCGCTCCACTTGTACCTTGGCCCACCCCACGATCTGTACCGGGTTTTGCTGAAAATCCCATAAGGTAAAGTCTGCCGGCCGCAGCGGTACGCTCTGACTGGGGCACAGCTTCCTCAGGGTCCCCTCCGTGATTATGGAGAGGGAGGAGCCTGAGTCCACCTCCATGAGGCATGGGGCTCCTTCTATAAGGACCGCCATCTTGATTTATTTATTTATTTATTTATTTATTTATATTAAGATTTATACCCCGCCCTTCTCACCCAAGTGTCTCAGGGCGGCTTACAACATAATAATTAAAACAGCTTCAGTTTAAAACATTTAAAAATACAGTTAAACCATAAATTAGTAAAAAAACAAGATAGAATAAAACCGGCGGCCTATAGATACATTTTGTTCCATCCAAGATGTTTTACATTGTCAGCTAATATCATAGGCCTGCCGGAAGAGGACTGTCTTACAGGCCCTGCGGAATTGCCCTAGGTCCCGCAGGGCCCGCACCTCCTCCGGCAGCTGGTTCCACCAATAAGGTGCCGTTATTGAGTAGGCCCGATCCCTGGTGGATTTTAGACGGGCCTCCTTTGGCCCGGGGACTACCAACAGGTTTTGTGAACCTTGATCTTGTTGGGGGTGGCACAGGGCAAGCTCCGTACCTGGAGTGTGGTGGAGGCCGCGGAGTGGGACTCCGCAGCCTCGTGGTGCGCGGTTGGTCGCGGCCGGTTGGACTTGGCTCGGCAAGCCCACGCTATATGGCCGGTCTTCCCGCAGCTTCTGCAGTCCCAGGTCCGGTACTGGCAGTCCCGTCTGTCGTGGGGGTCGCCGCAGCTGGCGCATTTCGTCCTTTCGTTGGTGCGTTGGTTCGACCGTTCGCTCGCTCGGAGGCGCTGTGGAGCTCGGGAGGTTGGTCCTGTGGAGCGGCGCATCTGGAATGCTTCTCCCTCGTCCTGGTGATCGGGGTCCAGCTCTTTGTGATGGACGGCCTCGGCCCTGGCCCTGGGGAAGGTCCGGGTGGTACTCTCGAACACCACAGCCTCGCTGAAGGCGCCCTGGAGGGTGAACTCTTCCCTCGCGAAGAGCTTTTGCTGGAGCCTCTCGTCGCGGAGGCCCCAGGCGAACCGATCGGCCAGGGTCTCTTCCAGGTTCGGGAAGTTGCAACTCCCGGCGATCTGTTGCAGGGCGGCCAGGTAGTCCGCGGCCGATTCCCCCTGGGCCTGGTCCCTCTTGTGGAAGAGGAACCGACGGGCCACTCTCGACGGCTGTGGCAGGAATAATAATAATAATAATAATAATAATAATAATAATAAATTTTATTTATATCCCGCCCTCCCCGCCTAGGCAGGCTCAGGGCGGCTAACAACATTTCAATAAGTTATACAATATAGGGTTTAAAACAATTAGGTTATACAGTAATATAAAATAACAATCTAAAACAATATAAGATTACACAATAATTTAAAACAGCGATCTAAAACCAGTTCCAGTCCCGTGAGGAGGCGGACGACCTCTGCGTAGGTCTTCTCCGTGAGACGGGCGGGGGCCGAGAGACCCTTTGCGATCTCGAAGGTGGCGGCCCCGCAGACGCTCAGGAGAACGTCTCTCTTTATGCTGTCCTCGGTTATGCGATTCGCCCTCAAGTAGCAATCAACCCTTTCCGAGTAGGACTCCCATCCTTCGGCGTTGGCGGGGTTGAAGGCTTCGATGTGACCGGTGTTCCCGCTTGGGCTGGCCATGGTGGCGGTAGCAGCGGCGGTCGTGGCAATGTAGCGATGTAGCGCTGTATCGCTCGGTTGCCCGTGAGTCTCCTCGGTAGCCTGGTTGTCTGCAGGGCTAGAATCCCATCCTCGTCGCCACTGTAATGTACCAGACTTGGAGACGAGCGTAGGGCAACATAGTTTATTGCATGGTACAAAACAAGATGGAAGAGGGAGAACACGCGGGCCGGGTCCCACATATATACAGTGCCGGAACTATTCTTCCTGCTGGCCTGTCCAATGCAGGCCAGCCATATTTCCCGCCACTAGCTGTGATTGGCGGGTGACCAGCACCCAGCGCGGAGGCACCTGGGTGTTCTCAGTTGCCTCCGCTGCTTGTGCGGACTAACGCTGTTTCGATGTTGCATTATAACGAAATGGTTTCGTTATAACGAAATGATTGCATTCTGCGAATGCCATATGCTACATGCATATTGAAGGCCCTTTCTTATGTTTCCACTTCTTAGCAATCTCTATTCTCATCACTGTTAGATAGCTTCTATGAACAATCTTAAATGAATTAAAATGGACTGTTGAAATCCTGGAGTTAGAGCTTGAGGCCTTCTAGACATTTTCAAGGTAATGTTTAGTGATTCTGCCATCACAATCTGCTATCCATGCTTTTTCAGCCAATAAATTAGAATTATTTTGTAAAGACAGTAAATAGTTTATATATCTTGGATAGAAGATCTTTCTGACTTCCCTCTATTTGCTTAAAAAGTATTTCTAGAGTGGTTACAGGCATTTCTCAATTTTTCATTATAATAGTTTATAATCGTTTAACCAGAATATTTTTTCTAGCATAACAGCCTCTATCTTTGATTTGGTGAGAATTTGGCCATTCAAAATAAAGTCCACCAATCCAGCAAAACCTTTAAAATGCCAAAGTCTAAAAGGGGAATTACCTTGAGCTGGAGGAAACATGCTTAATTAGTATAAGAGACGTATCTAGAAATTAGAGGTAAAAGTTCACCTATATTTATTCCAGATTTTCAGGGAAATGTTTAGAAATTTATATTTTGGAATTAAGGGCAGTCTATTTATTGGTAAGTTCCCCAAAATTTCTAATATTGTATGATTATTGCAAAAGGCCTCTTCAATGTGTTGCCAGCTTTTTTGTTCTTCTGGGTTTATAGCATACCCCTTTAATATTGAAAGTAGCCATATTGTGTCTTATTTGATTCTGGATGTTATGTCTTGGACCATGGACGGTTAGAAATGTTAGGAATAAATTGTAAAGATTTATATACATCATATTATGAGATATGACATTTGTTACATATCATTAATTTTACTTGTTGGTCTTTTCATTTGGTGTTGTTTTGCTTGTCTTGTTTTAATCCTCCAGCTGGGTCCTGGAGAGCTCTCAGAATTCTACTGATCTTCAGATTAAGGATGGGTATGAACCAACTCATGAACTAAAGTTTGTGGTGAACTTTGGCCAGTTCATGGTTTGCTAAGTGAAGTTTGTGGCAGGTCAACCAGCATGAAATTTCCATGAGCTTTCATATGTTCCTGGAGGTTTGTGCAAGTTCATGAATGGATATATTTCCAGACAGACTGTGTCAGCTCAATCAAAATATTTTCTGAACATCAAAGCCACGGGTGTGGGGGGGGGGGTGAGCAGAATTCTCCAGCCTTTGAAACACTCTGGTCAGTTTAAAACTAGTCATGTCAGTGTCAAGAGGTTTCTCCTCCTTGCCCATGTTTCTGTGTTCCCTTCCAATTTTCTTGCATACAGTTTGTAAAATCCCCCCCCCCCCGCCTTGGATTTGTTGTGATTGTAGTTTGAGAGAACTCCTTTTAAGATTGCAATGTCAGTGGTATTGAGTTCTGCTGGGCATTCTGAACATTGTAACTGCAAGAATTATCTGGTTTGACATTAGTCTTCCTTTTGCTTGCATTGCCACAGTGGCACTAGGTTCTGCTGGGCACTAGTACATTGCACTTGTTCTGTTGGGCTTGCAACCCCCTTCCCCACTTTGAGTGTGATTCTGTGCTTCACATCAGTCTTGTTGAGCTGGAATTGCCACAGTGGTGCTGGGTTCTGCTGGGGGAATGTACTAAAAAGAATGACAGGATTGCCCACTAGAAACAATGGGAGAGGCCTGAAGGTCTGTTGAAGGGGCTGTCACTCCACTCTGGAAACTGTCATTCCTTTCCCAAACACTTCTGCTACAGTGGCAATCAATCCACTGTCCTTCCAGTCCCAGAGCCCTAATTCTATTTCTGAAGACTGTTTTTTCCACACTTGGATCAATTATTCCAGTCCCAGAGCAGTTTATCTTGACCCAGAGACATTAATTGAAAATCTACTCCACATTTTCATTGCAACTTTTTTTGTTGTTGTTATAATTTATTTTAATGGGGCCCATACAAGTCAATTGGCATTTCTGGCTCCCATTATCTCTAAGGGACCTTCAAGCATCTCCCATTGTTTCCAATGGACAGTCCTGTCATTATTTTAAGTGCATCCCAATCTTCAGTTTCTACTATAGAGTCCCTGGTTTGATCTTAGTCTTTTGAAAACAATGGAGCATGAGGGCACATTCTTTGGGGGGGGGCATAACTTGGACCCTACACATCCAATCCTCACCAAACTTGGAGGACAGGTAGAGGAGAGTCAGCCAGAGATTCCATACAAGTTTGGTGTTTCTAGCATTTGCAGTAGTGTGTTCAACCATGTCACAGACCTCACAAACTGAACTAGTTTGTTTTGGCCCTTAAAAGTTTGTGAGGGATCATTGTTAATGAATGGGGCATACCATGAACCACAAACCAAAATGAACTACCTTTTCCCAGTTCATTCCCATCCCTACTCCAGATGACAGAGATTAGTTTCCCTTATATGTCAATGAAGTCCTTCTGCTCCCCAACCCTTGCCCTCCTCAAGCGCCACTCCTGGTCCCTACTTCTCCACATATTCCTAACCCAGAGTTGGCAACCCTGTGTTTTCCTATTGATTAAACAAAGCCAGTATATTAGGGTTTGTAGAATCTTTTGGGCTCAAGTGCCGTGTTCTACTGGAGAAAGTTTTCCTTCCAGACGTTTCATTCTCAGCTGCGGAGAACATCCTCAGTGGCGTTGCAGCCGGAGCAGGCGCTCTGACCTTCTTGGCTGCTGTGCATTGAGTGAGGCCAGGGCTGCTGGAGAGCTGCTATTTCTAGGCTGGAGGGGGTGTGGTGAGAGGGCAATTGGTTTGTGAATGTACATTGTGAATGGCTACATTCACAAACCAATTGCCCTCTCACCACACCCCCTCCAGCCTAGAAATAGCAGCTCTCCAGCAGCCCTGGCCTCACTCAATGCACAGCAGCCAAGAAGAACGCCTGCTCCGGCTGCAACGCCACTGAGGATGTTCTCCACAGCTGAGAACGAAACGTCTGGAAGGAAAACTTTCTCCAGTAGAACACGGCACTTGAGCCCGAAAGATTCTACAAACCCTAATGATGTTACCAGCCGTGAAAACCTGAAATCTTTGATAAAGCCAGTATAACTGCCAGAGAAAAGTGAGGTAGCTGAAGTAGCAGCAACAGTAAAAAATATTCTGCTCTAAGTAAGGCATAAAATAATTTTGTCTCAGAACGCATGAATGAACAATCTGATTTCAATTCTTCCATCCCATCTTTCTTGCACAGAGTAAACACTGCACTTTATGTTTTTTGCTTCTCCCTCCCAGCACCTGTAATAAGGCGTCTGCACTTATTATATCTGCAAGAAGCCAGTAAATAATTCAAAAGTATTCTTTTTCATTTTTCATTAATCCACATAGAATTTCATTTTCTGAAAACAACCACTCCAGTCAGGAGACAGCTGGGAATAGTCTGAAGCAGGTCTTGCTCCACTGCCTTGTGGATTAATTCCAGAGCTCTTCTGAAGAGAGGTGAGAAGAGGCTTTCTGTCCACACATTGGCCTCTCCATTTTGCCCTCAGGTGGAACACTTTAAGGACCAGGCCTTTGGAAAAGAAACACATTCAAGGCCTAATGGGAACTTCATTCAGGGAGTTTACTCATAGCCATCTTGCTTTCTGGAATTCAGCATGAGCTGAATTCCAGCAGCATTGGACCAAGAGCTTGAAAAACAGATGGCAACAAGAGACAGATTTTCCATTTAACCAGTGCTTAGCGCTTGTACCTAATGTTCCATTTAAGATCCTTTGGGGGAGGGTAATAAACACTCAGCGGTTAAAATTCAAACAATTCCATTTTTTTTTCTTTTGCACAGATTCCATTTCTCCTGAAGGGAAATTAGATCTTCAAATGCATTGCAACCACATCATTCCCCCCTCAGCCACCTCCTTGGAACATTAAATACACAACTTTTGAATGTGAACATCACCTTTAAGCTTTTTTAGCATAGTTTTTCTGCATTTTAAAAGAGCCCCATGGTGCAGAGTGTTAAAGCTGCAGTACTGCAGTCCTAAGCTCTGCTCATGACCTGAGTTTGATCCTGGGCGGAAGCTAGGTTTTCAGGTAGCCAGCTCGAGGTTGACTCAGCCTTCCATCCTTCTGAGGTTGGTAAAACGAGTACCCAGCTTGCTGGGGGGAAAGTGTAGATGACTGGGGAAGGCAATGGCAAACCACCCCGTAAAAAGTCTGCCGTGAAAACATTATGAAAGCAACGTCCCCCCAGAGTCGGAAACGACTGGTGCTTGCACAGGGGACCTTTCCTTTCCTTCTGCATTTTAGGATTACACAGAAAGCCCATTCTCTACTAATGGCTATGCCCAAATGTTATTCATTCTCCAGTAATCAGGTAGTGATTACTATGGGAGCCAGCCTAGACCAAAGGGCCTTCAGTTCAAATTACTCACTTACCAATGAAGCTCATGCTGGATGGGATAGGGGGATTGCACTTATATCAGCCTGACCTATCCACAAGGTTGTGATGAAGGTGAAATGGGATAGACTCTTGAGTCCTGAGAAATCATGATGGGCATGTGTAGATTCTCCTCAGCAAACCCCAGCTAGAGCTACCCTTGATGTAAATGACTTCTATGTGAAATAAAAGGCCAGGCCTGAAGGGTGAGTGTGAATCCTGGTATGCTTTTTCAGGGCAGGCAATGAATTATAAAGAAAACAATACTTCTGAAGTTGACAGCACAGCAGTAAAGCACAGAGGCTGCTGGGTGACAATGTATCAGTGATGTGGGGTTTTTTTTTCCCATTTATTTTCTTTGGTGCACTGAGATTTATTGCCGAGCATTTGCATATGTGTTTCTGACTCATTCTGTTGCCTCAAGAATCCATTGAGGTGTGATTCTGTTAAGCTCAGTGGCTTCTTTGCCTTGATCAGCTACCCGAAGACACACAGAGAGTATCCATAAGCAACCTTATAATTAGAAGTATTAATAGGACTGAGAGCTAAAAAGGAAGCACATTCTGGCAAGTGGGAGAAAAATCTGCAAGTGAAGGAAGGGTGGATAAAAGGAAGTCAGGTGACTTCTCCATCTTTCTGTATCCCGAGAAGTCACTTGTGTCCTGCAGGTAGATATATGGATCTCCAGGAGTCCACAGATAATTACTGAGAAGAGAATCCCCCTGCTGGTTAACATGAATAATTAATGCAAACTTTAGCCGGTGGTTATGTTTTATAGATGAAGCGTAAAAGCTCATGACTTGACCACTTTTGATTAGATACCACCCCATGGATAGATTTTCCTTTCAGAAGTTCTGTACAGATGAAGACAGATAGGATGTAGAGAATGTCTTTATTGATTTGAAATTTGCAAAACTTAGGAATTAGTTAGGGCAACCATCTTGTTTGTCGGATTATGGGTTTGCTTGGTTTCTCTGGGTGGAAACAAGGACAAGGTAGTTTCTGTATCATCTGCTACAAAGCCTTAACAGTGATGTGGAGACTCAAAATGTGTACCCAAGTTGTTCCTGTTTCATGTTACAGGATTAATCCAATGAAAGCAGAGGTCTGGAGCAGAGGTCTATCAGTGGCTATTAGCCACAAGGTATAGATGGAACTCTCTGGGGCAGTGATGCTCTGTATTCTTGGTGCTGGGGGGGGCAACAATGGGAGGGCTTCTGGTGTCCTGGCCCCACTGATGGACTTCCTGATGGCACCTGGTTTTTTGGCCATTGTGTGACACAGAGTGTTGGACTGGATGGGCCGTTGGCCTGATCCAACATGGCTTCTCTTATGTTCTTAAAGGATGCTAATACAACCAGAGCTATTTGATTCAAGGGGGTTATGGCAAAGTATGTGAACTACCCACCGACAACCAGGGTACAAATCCCAGAGACCCAGGGAGTTGGGCATGTTATTGCAGAGGGATAGCAATACCATACTTGTTCTAACAAAGCTTATTGTGCGTATTCGATATGTGAGGAGGGATCCAAATGGAATCTTTGTCCGGAAACCCATGGTGGATCCCAATGAGGATGGGCCCATAGGCAAATGTTGCCCCTGGTCCATCTTCACTTTTAGAACATATGCAAAATGCTTTATCCATGAGAGGAAGACCCAGCCCAGTCCATACTTGAGCGAACTCTCTTAATCTATGATCCTTAATGTATTTTGACAGTGGTGGGAAAGCAGACCTATTTTTGGCAGCCTGCACCTATCACATTGCAATATCATCAGGGGGTTTATGGAAACTCTTTACATGAAGATAGTTGTGCCATTGTCTTGTGCTTAGGCTCACAGGCTCGGGGCCAGGCCTGGGATCGCTCAGGTCTGTGATCTGGGTTTACTTTCAACCAGGGCTTTTTTGGTAGAAAAAGCCCAGCAGGAACTCATTTGCATATTAGGCCACACACGCTGACATCACCATTGTTTCACACAGGGCTTTGTGGTGCAAAAAGTCCACCAGCAGCTCATTTGCATATTAGGCCACACCCCCTGACGCCAAACCAGCTGGAACTGCATTCCTGCTCCAAAAAATAAAAGCTCTGCTTTCAACTGAATATTGAATCCAGAGGACCTGAAACTGGAGAGAATGTGGTCATTTTGGCAGTAACATTTTAACAGTATGTCACTTCCTGGTACAATCCAGAAACTCCATGAGTTTCCAGTGATTCCTAGAGCTGCTCATTGTCATTTCCAGGTGCAACCAGCACCTATGTACAGCATAGAGGCTGGTGGTGTGTGTGCGTGTGTTTTCTTTATTTTTCTCATGCCACTGCTTGGGAGGCAGCAGGTAATGGAGACAGTCACAGCAGTAGCAGGAAGCTTGGCAAGCCTAGAGAGTGCATGAAGAGCAGTAATGGCCTCTGTCACAAGGGGCCATGAACCTCCTAATCGGCTTCTTTTAAATAATTTGAAATGACAATGTGTCTGAAAACGTACTACTAGAAACAAATCCTCTTCTCTAAGGGGCCCTCAGATACAGTATGGGAGAGTCATCGCACAGTTAGGTATAACAATGATTGTAGCTTTGTATCTGAGCAAGCCACCTGCTATTGGAAAGGCTTGGATTCTGTTGCTGCTAATATTAACGATCTGAATTCAAACTCCATCACATCCTTTTGGAACAAAAACCCCTCGCTATAAAACTGACTTTTAAAAATAAAAACAATCTGGTACTTCACGGAGATGAAAGGAAAACATTTAAATATCACACGGAGACACCAAGATAACAGCCACATTCTGAATATCAGCTAAACGCATTTTCCCATGCAAATAACTTTGCCTGTCTGCTGACTGAGACAAGGTGTTGAAAATACAGAAGGGGGGAAAGAGCATCGCTGTGCTTCTCTGGAACACACTGGACATCTAAGCTTGAAGAGATGACTGCTTGAGCAAACCAGAGAAGCAAGGACTTTCAGGGAAATGGAGTCAATGTTCCATCACGTGAAGAGCACACATTACCATTAAGCATTCAGATTCAGTGGAGATCAAGACAAGGCATCCCATGAGAGAGCGTATTGGGTTATGCTTGGCCCCTAATCAGGTTGTGCAGATCTTCTGCCTTCACTGAGAGTGTACAGGATGAACCCTTCACTCTCAAGTATCTCAGCTGCAGGAGAGAGAGGGTGATATCTATCAAGCTAGGAGCTTGGGATCATGGGATTTCTGAATGCTAAGGGAGATGTGCCCGGGGGAGGCAAATCAGAGCATCTTTTCAATGTAATGTGCAATCCTCATTGCTTTCAATGCTATATACTAATGGCTTCTCTTATGTTCTTATGTAATGAGTTACTGCTGGGCTTTTTCTACAAAAAAAGAAAAGAAAAAGCCCTCCATAAAGCACTCCTCCAACTCCACATTTTAAATTAACCAACTTTCTTCCTGTCAGCTTTCTTCATAGTAAGAGTAATGGGGAATGCTATGGTATTAATTGACTTGCTCTTGGTCACCAGCAGCACATCCATACACTTAAGGATCTTTTCTAGCTCCTTCATGGCTGCCCTTACCATTCTCAGTCTCCTTCTGATTTCTTGGTTGCACTCTCCCTTTCTGTTGATGATTGAGCCAAGGAATAGAACATCTTCAACAATTACAGATTTTTCATTGTCAGTCTTGAAGTTATGTATCTGCTCACCACATGAAGGAAATTTCCTAAAAGTAAGATGCAGTTCTCCAGACCATCTCTCCAGTAAGATCCCACTTGACAAAGGAGTCAAGCAGTGTTGCATCCTGGGCCTTCTCATTTTTAACTTCTACAGCAACTCCTTGGTGCAACACTAAGACATTCAAGCGTCTATTTTCCAATGCTTGCCAATAAAATTATAACCCTGACTTACTATATGCAGATAATACTGTCTTATCCCATTCACAAGTGGGCCTTAGGAGAGCACTTCATGCCTTCACTGCATACTATAAAACGGAACAGTTTGCAATAAACTACCAAAAACTGAAACTCCACCTTTTTGGCAAAAATAAAAAATTGAAACCATAGATGGTAAATAGAGGCCACAACACCAAACAAACAAAAATCCTTAAATGTCTTGGCATAGTCTTTCAGTCATTTGGACACTGGAGAGCTCAGGCGCTGCATGCTACAGGGACTGCACAGAGTGACCTCCACCACAGTAAGATTCTACTTCACAAAAGGGGACTCCTTTATCCCTACAGTAATCAAGGTTTCACAAGAAAAGATTGTCACCCAACTTTTTTAGGGTTCCTGGCTCTGTATTTATAAAGAAAGGTGCATACTAGAAGTGGTACTATCTAAGTTCCTACAAACAGCCTTTGGAGTCCTGAATTTATTCCAAGTGCCCTTCTCCAACTACAGGCTTGGGCTGATCTCCTTAGAGGCTCACAGGGCTTTTGTTGCAGAAAAAGCCCAGCAGGAACTCATTTGCATATTAGGCCACACCCCCTGATGGCACCATTGTTTCACACAGGGCTTTTTTGCGGGAAAACCCAGCAGGGACTCATTTGCATGTTAGGCCACACCCCCTGACACTGAGCCAGCTGGAACTGCATTCCTGTGCGTTCCTGTTAAAAAAAAAGCCCTGGAGGCACATATGTAGCTTCTTGCATCCACCTATTGTTTAAAACAGGACTGTCAAACCCCATGTCTGTTAGCCGCCCTGAGCCCGCCTGGCGGGGAGGGCGGGATATAAAAATAAAATATTATTATTATTATTATTATTATTATTATTTGCTATGAGGGCCAGATCTGACATAAATGAAACCTTGTTGGGCCAGGCCATGTGCATACCTATTTAAGATTAGATAGCAGAGATATAAACTTTATAAAGGATACTGACAAACACAAAGATTTTTTTGAAAAAACTTAAAACATGCTTAAAACATTAGCATGGTCTTAAAGGTGCTTTCTTTGTATCTCTCCTATGCAGATGACAGCCAGTTGCTCGGGGTCCTGATAGGAGCCTTCTGAGGGCCTGATTTGGCCCCCAGGCCACATGTTTGACACCCCTGGTTTAAAACTTATCTTCAATGTGGTGGGTTTAGTACTCTTGATCTTTGCTGACAGCCAGTTGGGGGAAAATTCCAGGAGCTCAGCCTTTCCCCCAAAGTTTTACTGCATCTTGGGTATAAAAAAAACAAAATCAACAATTAAACAGTGGTTCTGTGATCATGCCCTACCACCAGACAGGGCTCAGATAGAGAAATAGCCAGTTATTCTGCAACTCGCTAAATGTTTTCCGCCATTAGATTATTTTAGATCCCTTGAGATCTCCAAATGTCAGATAATTTTTATCCTTGTCAGACTCTGGAACTTACCTGTTTAAATGTGCCTCAATCTGTTCATGTTTCCTTACCCTAACTAACTCCATTTTGAATAGGCTCTACTAACCCCATGACTGAGAGTTTGCATTTCAAACACTTTTGTAACAGTTACTAACCACAGTGAGAAATTCCTTGCATAGCACTAACAAACACAGTAAGACTTTGAAGATTGTGAGCCTCAAGGTAACCAGCAGGGTTCCTTCCTTGGGAAAGAGATAAGGAGGTATGGGAGCCGGCAATTGCTTTCAGAAAGTGTGAGAATGGGTTTATTGTTTAGCTTTTGATGTTAGAGGTTAAAATAGTATGCTTTGCCTTGAATTGTATCAATCTCAACTCGTTCCTATCCCAGACCACTAGTTCTCAAATAAATGGATTAACTTTGCTACAAATGATGGTCCGTTTTACTTTGAAGTTCCAAGTCTGACAATCCTGGCATGCTTTAATGGTCTCCCTTCAGCCCTTCTGGAAGGCAGATACCATTATGTCCCTCTCTCTCAATGGCTTTGCCTATGTCATACTCGGAAAGCAGAGTCCATCAAACATGTTCTGCTGCATTGGTCATTCTACAGTGACATCTGATGTCAGTATATTGCTCCAATTCTTTCAATTATACCGGGAAGATCTGAACAACTTTGTGTCTCTCTCCTTTTTGCTAACTCCTCCCAGGAGGCAATTTACAAAGCTGCCAAAATTTGCCTGAAGGTGTGTTGGATACGCGAACAGATGACTGAGTCCCAGTCATTTTGTTTATATGTTGAAGGAGGGTATTTACTTTCTTTGTCCCTCCTCTTAATTTGTGTTCATTGTTTAGTGTTTGTCACATTGCATGCGTTCCTCCTTTTTTATTATTTGCTGATTCTTGGACCTGATCTTGTGTCAAAATAAAGTTTTATTTGAATTTGGAAAGTTGTGTGATTCTTCAGTAGTCATTAGTGTTGTCTTCTTGACAGGGCTTTTTTAGTAGAAAAATCCCAGCAGGAACTCATTTGCATATTAGGCCACACCCCCTGACATCACCATTGTTTCACACAGGGCTTTTTTGGTATAAAATGCCCAGCAGCAACTAATTTTCATATTAGGCCACACACCCCGATGCCAAGCCAACCGGTACTGCGTTCCTGTGTAATCCTGTTTGGGCACTTTCTGCTTTAATTATGTTCTAGATAGAATTTCAAGATAAAATTGTACTTTTGATGATATAATGGTAGTGGAGCTTTGATTATCTTTGCAATAGCATTTGTAAAAATAAAAAAGTATAACATTTGATTTATAACAATTTTTAAAAAGAAGAAAAGCAAAGAATATCTTGACATCCAGAGTGGTCAATTCTGCCAGATTGGCATGAGTCATAACCAGTTAGCAAGTACTTTGGGTGCGTTCACACTACACTAAATAATGTATTTTGCAACTGGATTTCTGCTCTTCTTATACAATAAAAGTCCAGTTGCAAAATGCATTACTTAATGTAGTGTGAATGCATCCTATGTCTATCCAGATGTGGGCTCCTGCAACCCCTTCAGTGCCGGATTAAACCCTGTGGAGGCCCCTAGGCAGTCAAAATCTCAGGGGCCCTTGCCAATTATCTCAGAGTTGGAGCGCCCTCCCCACCACCTGTGGCCCCCGCTGTGGCCTGTAGGCACTTTCCCAAAAGCCTCTTTGACAAAACTGCAGGGGAAAGGAAGAGAGAGGCAAACTTGGCGATGGTGTCAGCAGGAGGCTGCACCAGGCAAGCTGGGCAAAGAGTGGCTCAGTTGCTGGCTGCGTGTGCAGGCTGGGAGGGCTGCAAGGAGGGGGGAAGCCAGCCCAGGGCTCCTAAAGGTGTGGGAGCTCATAGGCCAGATCCTACATTGCCTAATTGTTCATCCGGCCCTGATCCCCTTCAGGAAATGTGTGCTTGAGGAAGTTATGGACTATTAGTGCAAATGGTTAAGAGAGGTTAATTAAAGCACATGGTTTCTTATTAAAATGTTGTTCTTTCATGATTGATTATTTATGTCTATCTGTAAAGTGAGGCCACCTGGTTCAGTAATTAAAGCATCTGGGGAACTCCCCAACTAAACCCTATAGTAGACAGTTCACTTTTTCAAAATCCTAGATCATCTCTAAATATCATCTGCCCAGCACTATCAGTTGACCCTGAACATTGATCTGAGCTCAGTGCTACTATAGATTACCCTTTGGCAGGGCCGGCTTGCCCACTAGGCAAACTAGGCAGTTGCCTAGGGTGCTGGGAAGGGGGGGCACCGAATTGGGCTCCCCCTCTCCTGGTGCCCAAGACAACCACCTAGTTTGCTGCCTGCCTTCCCACTGCCGCCAGCCCCTGCCCTTCCCTTCCCTCACTCTTCCCCACCCCAGCTCGCTGCGACAATGCTGGACCCTACCGGTGAGGCATCCGCACGATTTTTAAAGGCAGCACAGAAGGAGGTTTCTCCTCCCCTCCTTTCTGGAACTGGAAGTGAGGGGGAGCGAAGCCTTCTGCAGCACTACCTTCAAAAAACGTGTGGCTGCCTCGTCAGTAGGGCCCAGCATCGTTTCAACGAGCTGGGGTGAGGAAGAGTGGCAGAAGGGAAGGGCGGAGGCTGGTGGTAGCAGCAGTTGGGGGGGGGGGAAGGCAGACAGGCAGGGTCCAGTGTTGTCGCAGCAAGTGGGGAGGAGGAGGAGGGCAGTGGTGGCTGAGGGGGGGGGTGAGCACGAGACGGAGCATGGCGGGGTGTGTGTGTGCTGGGCAGGGAGCCTGCCTGGGGCACCATACACCCCAGGGCCAGCAGTGCCCTTTGGCAACACTAGAGTATGATCTTTGGGATTGCCTCTCCTCATATGTGTCCCATAGGTTTTTAAGATCAGCAACTCAACATCTTCTGGTAGTCCCCAGCCCCAGAGACATATGACTTTCCTTGACTAGGGCCAGGGCTTTTTTGGCTCTGTTTTGTAGGTCCTGTGGAACTGCAGCAGGGCCTGATCGCTAAGGGAAACTTATTCCACCAGGCCTTCAGTTGAGGCATCAGATCTCTGGCAACCTTGGGATCTGATGAACCTCTGAACTTATGGGTTGTAGCCAGTGTTCCCTCTACGGTAAGTTAGTGTGAGCTAGCTCACAATTTAGCCTCTCGCTCACACATTTTTTGTCTTTATGCAGAACGGATGGCCCCAGAGTGAACTAATTTATACAGTAGCTCACACTGCTGGAGTGGGAGAGAAAAACTGGTTCCTGCAGAGCTCTTCAGGAATGCCAGTAGCTCACAGAGTAGAATTTTTGCTCACAAGACTCCACAGCTGAGACGGGATATTGGTCATACCTGTTGAGGCAGAGCTTTTAAGTCTATATTTTAGCTGTTTTATGTTGTAATTTTAACCTTGTTTTTAATTGTTCAATCTCTGATGGAACTCAAAATAAATAAAACAAAACAAACAGATATCTCCAGTAGTGCCTCTCCTCAATAGTCTAGGCAGAGCTGGAGAATCGTTTTGGTACTGGAAAGGAGGAAGAACTTAGTACACTGTTGGCTAGATGTTAGAAGGTGGGAGGGAGAGTGTGATAGGATTCCTTTTCTCTCCCACCCCAGGGAACTGGTTCCTGCAGAGTTCTTCAGGAGCAGCCCATCAAAGAAATTATGTTAAAAATTATTTAAAACACCTTGACAATGTCCTTTCAGTGTAATTAAAAACCTATTTGCCGGCATGCCAAATGTTTACTAATTATACAAGCACTTTGTTCGGTAATGCTAATGGAAAAAAAAAACGAGGTATTTTTCAGTAAATTCCATTTTTAAAGAAATAATTACTGGATAGAAAATGAGTTACTAAATTATTCTGTTCTTTACCACCTCTTAAACCTTGTTTCAGTGTTTTTGCTAGCATTCTGCAGAGTAGGCCAAACACTTACAATATTTAACTCTGGAATATTTTCTTTTCTTTTAAATGAAATGGAAAATGTTGATATGGAGAGTGCCGGGACTCGGTAATATGGCAGGAAGCTCTGTCCTACATTCAATTAAACTTTAAAGACTGCATTATTTACTTACTTATCTACTTCATTTATATGCCACTTTTCTCCTCAGTGGAGACCCAAAACAGATTACACCATTCTCCTCTCCTCTGTTTTATCCTCACAACAACTCTGTCAAGTAGGCTAGGCTGAGAGCACGTGACGGGTCCAAGGTCACCCAGCAAGCACCCCTGGGGAGTTCAAGCCTGGGCCTCCCAGACTCTAGTCTGATACTCTTATCACTATAACTTGCTGACTCTCATGTTTAGGGTGAATTACAATTGACGTTTCCTCAGGTGAGACTGAATTGCTACTTCTCCAGCCTTTAAAATTACTCCTCCTCCAGCCTTCACACAAGAGGCAAAACCCCAGCAAGTGCAGCTTCCCTTCATCATTTCACTGTCAGCTAGGAAAAATTGTATTGCACACCCAAGACACAACCTCTCCCTGGAAGAAAACAGCATTCTGGTGTATGAATTATCCTTCTCATTTATTTATTACATGGCGTCCTTATCTCATTCTATTCTCACATGAACTCTGTGCACCTGAGAGAGAGGGGCACAAATTCAGCCATTTTGTCAGTAGTGCGGCTGCCCCTGCAAATCACATTTGTGGATCAGGGCCTCCTCTTTTGAGAATGCTAAACCTGACAAGGGCAAACTGGCTTCTGTTCAGGGATAATTTCTCCAGAAGGGCTAGCACTGGCATGGTTACTTTCTACACAGACCAGCAGCACATCCTTTCCTCCTGGATGCAGTTTTCTGTTGCTGCCATGTTGTCGTTCAGTTGCGCAGTCGAGTCCGACTCTTTGCAACCCCGTGGACAAAGTCACGCCAGGCCATACACCGACAGAATTTCAAAGAGCAGGAGGTGTTAAACTCATGAGTGATAGATCTGACATAAATTGGACTTTGTCAGGCTGAGCCATGTATGTATAAAATGTAATGCCCGGTAGAGAAGATATAAACTTTATAAAGGACATAGACAAACACAATTAAAGATATTATTTTAAACTTAAAATACAAACAGTATCACTCTCGCAATATTATGCTTAACAGCCTGCTATCTGACACCTCCCAAACCTTCCCCTCTCAGGTCCTTAAAAGATGCCTGCCTGATAAGGATGCAATCTTCCACATGAGACCTGGGGATCCTCAGGAATTACAGCTCATCTCTAGATTACAGAGGTCAGTTCTCCTGGAGAAAATGGATGCTTTGGAGGATGGACTGTATGGCATTGTACCCACTGAAGACCCTGTCTTCCCCAAGCTTCATCTCTGAATCTCCAGGAGTTTCCCAATCTGGATTTGGCAACCCTATGCCCCCATCTCCTGCTGGTGGCCATAAAGGACCAGGCAACTCTACTGCCTAAAATGGAGAGGTGGGAGAATAGTGGGACATGGCAATGATTTTTTAAAGAAGAAAACATCAAGAAAAAGCACAAGGATCACAGCAGAAACTAAAAACATAAACTAAAAATATATAAAACGCTCTGAGCTTAGGAAAACATGAAATGGCTGGGCATTGCAAACTTCACCCCCTCACACACAACATCTACTCACAGTGCCAGTGCCTCTCCAGGCAGGGTCTCAGGTTTTTTTTTACAGGGTAGTTTGAGATGGGAGAGGCTTGAAGAGCCTTTGGAAATAATAGGTACCAAAAATCCAAATTGACTTGCATGGGCTCCACTGAAATACATTGCAGAACAACAACAACAAAAAAAACTTGTAAAGAAAATGCAGATAGGGACAGATAGACTAGTTTGGGAATGGAAAATCCATTCTATGTTTCTTTACAACTTTTTTGCATTGCAAAGGAGCTGGAAGTTCAACTGTCCTGCCCTCTGCTTCCTGTGCTCAGCAGCAACTGCAGCTTGAGCTTGGAAGGGTAAGAGCTTGGAAAAGCCAGTTTGGTGTAGTGGTTAAGAGTGCAGACTCTTATCTGAGAGAACTGGGTTTGATTCCCCACTCCTCCGCTTGCAGCTGCTGGAATGGCCTTGGGTCAGCCATAGCTCTGGCAGAGGTTGTCCTTGAAAGGGCAGCTGCTGTGATAGCCCTCTCAGCCCCACCCACCTCACAGGGTGTCTGTTGTGAGGGGAGAAGATATAGGAAATTGTAAGCCGCTCTGAGTCTCTGATTCAGAGAGGGTATAAATCTGCAGTCTTCTTCATCTTCTTCTAAGGACAAGCAAGGAAGGGTGGGGAGAGAGAAGAGAGCCGTGAGCCTGATTAAAACCCTGGATGGGCTGGTTCTGTCCTGTGGGGTGTAGGTTTGACACCTCTAGCATACAGACTGCACACAGCAGTGATAACAGTCATTGGCTTAAATGAAAAATTCAGGGACGTCAGGTCTTTCAACAGCATTTATATAATTCATTGTGGCACTCTTTTTTGGAATCAGGCACAGCACATACTTTAAAAAAAATAGCTTTGTTCCTTGGAAGCCTCTGACAAGCACAGGCAATGTTTGCCTTGCAAAGAAAAGCGGCAGTGCGGCAGCACGACCTGGGGCTCTTGACTTGTCTGCTGGCTGGCGCAATCGTGCCACAAGGGAAGGGGGAGTAAGGGGGTGCCCAGCAGCACCCCCTGGCAGGGTGGCACCCTAGGCGGTCGCTTACCCACCTACTCACATGTGCTGGCCTTGCAGAAGCAGGATTGCCACTTTCTAGAAAGTCAGGGAAATGGAAATTGGTCAGGGAAAGTCAGGAAAATTGTGATTAAAATGTATTCAAGCAGTGGATTTTTGACCTGCTGCTGCAAGGCAACTGGAATAGAGAAGTAGCAGAATACAAGTAAAACTTAATGATGCCGTTTCCCAGTTCCACCTTTTTCTCAGCTCCACCCTCAGCTTCCTTCTGCCACTGTTGGATTTCAGACAACTAGCACTTTCTACTCTGCACCAGGCAAAGTAAATTTTGCGAATGTGATTGTTCCTGCTGGAGTTTACAGAGTACCAGCTCTCTCACCCTCTTTCCTGACTTCTCCCATGCATAAAGGTTGCAAATGAGGATTGTCTGCTTCTCTAGATTGCAGAAACTCCACCTCCTTTCTTGCTGATCTGCTCATTACACTTTCAGGAACCAGAAAGTGAAACTTTCCCAGCTTGGAAAGTTTCTACTTGTTAGCATTCAGAGTTTACTTGAGTTGGAGTTTGCATCTTGGTGTAATTTTTGGTGCAATTGCAAAACAGATGTTGCTGCAGTTAATGTTGAAAGAAGCTGATATTAAATCTTTTACTTTGACAAATATTTTTGCAGTTGAGACTTGTGTAGTTGTAGAGTAAAACATTTCATTAAGCCTTGCATTAATGCAACACAACCTATTCATTTTTTAACTTGTGGTTATATTTGAATGGTGGTCAGGGAAATTGACAAATGTTGGTCAGGGAAAGTCAAGGAAATGAAAAATTTTAGTGGCAACCCTGAGAAGACACTCTGACATTTCCCACTTGTCTTACGCTGCTCCCAAGCTCCTCTTCTCAGCGGGGCTTCCCTCTGATTTCATACTATCTGCCCTGGGGCTGCAGCTAGCTTTGGCTTTTTCGCACTGCAAACAGAATCCTTTAAAACCCAGTTTGTGGCACGAAAAAGCGGACGCTAGCTGCAGCCCTGGGGCAAAAAGTGTGAAATCGGAGGGAAGCCCCACTGAGGAGTTTGAGAGCCGCATAAGATGAGTGGGAAATCGGTCTCTGTGTCTGGGGCATTGTGGTTGGCTGAAATCAACAGAAGCAACCACCTGGTAACCAGAGGACTGTAAGAAACTTGACGCGCTGCAGAAAACCTTGTGAGGAGCAAGCTACAAGGTTGAAACTCTTCAGAGAAAATTGTGTAATTGCCTCAGTGCTTCCACTGTCCTGACTTGAACTGTATTGCTGAGAGAGAAACTGCAAGCAACCTTGAGAAGCTGCTAGCTATAGCAAGTATTGGCTAGGATAGACTAGTAAGGTTTTTTGTTTCTGTCTTTCTTGTTTGTCTGTCTTGTAAATAAACTGCATCCTTCTTATATTTTAATTGGAAGGAGTTCTGGTCCTCATTACTAATCTAATTGGGTGAAATCGCACTAAGTAGCAGACTAAAAGGAACCCTCTATTTTTGTTAATTGGAATTTTTCTCTAAATTTCTAATTCTGGACCCCTCCCAGAAATGTGATGTTTTGACACCTCCCACCCTCTCCTCTCCTCTTCTTCCTTTATTCTTTCACTGCCCCCTTATTTTTATTCATCGCCCCCCAATTGCACCCAAGGTTACTACCGCCCCCCTGGATCATTCCAGCGCCCCCCAGGGGGCAATATCACCCTCTTTGGGAAACACTGCTCTAGTATATTGGCTTGAAAACACACACATGAATAGACTTAGGTGTGAATTTGTTTTGAATTGCACTGTAGGACATTTTCTTGAAAGCAGTTTCAGTACTGCTCTTTTCATAGGACTGAATCAAAGAGCAACTCTGGAGAATACAGGGACAATAAATGAAAACCAGGACAAGAAGACAAAATGAAATTGCAGAATGTGTACTTTGACACCATTTCAGCTTCGGTCCTAGTTTCCCAAAAACACAATTATGTATTATGTATTACATCCTTCATTACTTGGATCCTAACAGAGCTTTTGCAAAGAAAGAAGGATTTCCATTATGGTTGCCAACCTCTATGAGATCTCCTGGAACTATAACTGCTTTACAGAAAACAGAGATCAGTTCCTCAGGAGGAAATGACTTGTTTGCAGGGTGAACTTTATGGCATTATAATCCAAGCTGGATTTGGTGACCCTAATTTTCATCCACATAGCATCTCCGCTTCTACTGCAGCTCAAAAGGCACCTCCTCAATGCTGCTCCAGGGAGACAGAGAGCTCCCTGAAACAGTATGTGGGGATTTGGGCTGCATTGTGGGAGGGGGCGAGAAAGGTTGCATCCACAGCCCTGCTCTGGAACTGACTATGGCATTGGTGGCGAACCTATGGCACAGGTGCCAGAGGCGGCACTCGGAGCCCTCTCTGTGGGCACACATGCTCCCTCGTCCCCCCCCCCCATGCACGAGGCTCTGGAGTCATATCTCATTGAAGCTCCTCCTCTCCCCAAACTCAGGCTCCATCCCCCAAATCTCCAGGTATTTTCCAACCCAAACCTGGCAACCCTAACTGGGCCTCCTTCAGAGAGACAACAGGGCACTCCAACCTTTTTGAGCTCATGGGCACCTTTGAAATTCTGACAGGGGGTGGGTGGGTGCAACCACAATGCAGCCCCCAAGCACAACACACAGAGGAAAATTCTTTGTAGGTGTTCGGCAGTTTTAGGGAGGAGGTTAGATGGGACTCACTAGGACAGGGGTGGCCAAACTTGCTTAACATAAGAGCCACATAGAATTAATGTCAGATGTGTGAGAGCCACCAGACATGAATATCAGGTGTCTGAGAGAAGGAAGGAAGGAAAATAGGTGGGGAGGGGGAGAGAGAGAGAGGTGGAAAGAAAGCAACTTGAACTTTAAATGCATACTCCAAGCCACTGGCTGGCTTGGCTTGAAGAAGTGGTTTAAAGAGACAAATGCCTTCTCTGGTGGGGGCGTCAAGAGCCACACAATGTGTGTGAAAGAGCCATGTGGCTCTCGAGCCACAGTTTGGCCACCCCTGCACTAGAGAGATGGGTATAAGGCAGCTTCATGTTTTCATGTGGCCAAGACCTGGTTGCATTTCATATTTCAAAACTGTTATGGCATGGTCCAAGCCGAAGGGAAGAAGAGAGCATGGGTGTGTGGGGATGAGGCGGGGGAGGAGAAATCAGGACCTTGAATCAAGCACATTTTTTGGAAGGGATGTGGGTTTATTACAGGAAATGTTGGATCCCACTAATCTGGCAGAAACAGAAAAGGGCCTGCAGTTCCGCCCTTTTCACTTCTAAACCAGGGTTACCTCTGGTTTAGAAGTGAAAAGGGCGGAACTGCAGGCTTCCTTGCTTTCAAATATGATGCTTCTGATAGTATCTGAGCAGAGCTCTTTCAAGCTACAGGGACCATAAGGCAAATTGTTCATAAGCTGTTTTTGAACTGTTGCACTGCTGTTCTGGTTTCTCAGAACTTCCCTGACAAGTGCTTGTCCAGCCGCTGCTTAGCGACTGCCAGTGAGGGGGGTCGATTGCACTGTTGAACAACGCTTACTGTTAAAAAGGTTTTCCTATGCCAGTCCTCTCCTCTGCTGCCAGCAGGAACAGCTCCCTGCCCTCCTCTAAGTGGCAGCCCTTCTTTCAAAAGAGCAATCATGTCTCCTCCCTCAATCTCCTCTTCTCCAGACTGAATATCCCCAAGTCCCTTAACCTTTCCTCATTGGGCTTGCTCTCAATGGTTTCTCGGAAGTAATCTACAGTGAGCACTGTGGCACTTACTCTCTACATATGCACAGGATTGCAGTTTTAGTTTAAAGAAAGAAGATGATATTGGATTTATATCCCACCCTTCACTCTGAATCGCAGGGTCTCAGAGCAGCTCACAATCTTTTTTATCTTCCTCCCCCACAACAGACGCCCTGTGACGTAGGTGGGGCTGAGAGAAGCTCTTCCAGAAGCTGCTCTTTCAAGGACAGCTCTGTGGTAACTATGGCTGACCCAAGGCCATTCCAGCCGCTGAAAGTGCAGGAGTGGGAAATCAAACCCGGTTCTCCCAGATAAGTCCATGCACTTAACCTCTACACCAAACTGGCCCACCTTTCTCACATCAGACTTCCTAGTTAATACAATTCAGAATATCCCTGAAGTTTCCAAGGATAGCTGTGCTGGTCCATAGTAGAACAACTAGTTTCAAGCCCAGGAGCACCTTAAAGACCAACAAGATTTGGGGGAGGGGGCACAAGCTTTCCAGCATTAGAGCTCCCTCGATTAGATAAAAGAAGCTTTGACTCTCAAAAATCTTGTTCTCTTAGGTGCTGCTGGACTCAGATTTAGCCATATAAATCAGTGGACTCCTTTCATCAACTTAATTTATTAACTAACATCATGTATCCCCTGCCTTCCTCCTCCAAAAGGACACTGAAGTGGTCTGACACACCCTCCCCTTCTCTTTTATCCTCACAACAAACCTATGAGGTGGGTTAACTTAGAATATATTACTGGTCCAAGGTTTCCCAGCAAGCTGCCAGGGCAGAGTGGGCATATGAATCAGGACCTCCCAGATCTAATTTGAACACCCTAACCACCAGCTCCTACTAAACACACTATATTTTAATGTATTCTTTTTTCCTAATGGCAAACTAGAATGATGTTTATAATGTATGTTACATGTTCAAAAGCAAATCAGGTGGATAGAAACACCTCTGGGAAAGGCATGTTTTCAGTTTAACGCAGACTTGCAAGCAACAGAGCAATGAACTGCCTCCATTTATTGCCTTATGACACTCTCGCCATAATTCTCCCATTCTGACATGTCACTCTTTTGTTGGTTTCCTAAGCAAATGCTATCCTGACCAAGTGTTCTTTCAGTTTGTTAATTTCACGATGAGTTGTTTTTTTCTAAACGAAAACCTCAGTATTCAGGTTAAATTGCCGTGTTGGGACTTTGTGATAAATAAGTTGGTTTTGGGTTGCAGTTTGGGCACTTGGTCTCTAAAAGGTTCGCCATCACTGGACTATGGTATGTGGATTGTGGAAAGACTGTCTAAGGAGGGCCAAATGACCTGATAAGGCCTACAAGGTCCTTTCCAGCATCCTAGCTCTAGATGCTATCAACATGAGACTAAAGGATACAGTTTAACTTGATCAAGCAATGGCAGAATAAAATAAATTGAAGACAAGATGAGGTGTTGGGGCCAGAGCACAGTATAATGTAAGCCAGTAGCTATCCTGCCAAAGTTTTGCTCTACTGGTTGTAGGAGAATTGATCTTTCCCCACTTTCCATTGTTGCACTGTCTTTGATCATTAAGAAAACTTGCAATCAGCAGAAGTGGGGTGGGGGATGTGATTTAAGAAGCAGTGAAGAAATACCTTGTCATAATCATTAATAAGGTGGCAGTATTCCAAATTGTTTTTGCAGTTTCTCTGTACCAGATATGAACTTGCACAACGTCAGCCAGCGTTAAATATGACGCGGATGCTGGTTCTTTTCTCCAATCTCCAGTTTTTTTGTCGCTTGAAGGAAAAGGTCAAACAACTGCCAAAAGAAAGATGGTATGAAGAAAGATGGTTTATACCATGTATCGAGAATCACAGCTATTGTTATTAAACACCCAGCTGCTAACATGTCAAAACAGACATCCAGGCCCAGGGAGTATATGCCATGGCCTATGATGCCTGCTAAAAGGAAGGAAGGGAGAAAATAAAATAAAATAACTTTGGAGAATTTAAAACAATATCTAAATAGGTTCTTATGGTCAAGTGTGTTGTCAGGTCCCAGGTCTACAGAATAAAGGAACAAAACTTATGGAAAATATATACAATTGAACATGTGAACATATGAAGCTGCCTTATACTGAATCAGACCTCTCTTGGTCCATCAAAGTCAGTATTGTCTTCTCAGACTGGCAGCAGCTCTCCAGGGTCTCAAGCTGAGGTTTTTCACACCTATTTGCCTGGACCCTTTTTTGGAGATGCCGGGGATTGAACCTGGGACCTTCTGCTTCCCAAGCAGATGCTCTACCACTGAGCCACCGTCCCTCCCCACAAATTTATTTACAGACAAGGGAACATAAAAGGGGATATAAAAACCAAGTAAAATAAACAGAATGTGCGCAGAGGAACACAAAACAACTTTCCTCCACATTGGACTGTGCAGCCTACTTTAGTTAATTACTTATGCTTACTCACAGACACTCTCATGTTAGGCCCACAATACCAGGAGACAGCTCATCTTCCTTGATCTGATTCTTCTGTCGTGATGATATCTTCTGATGTCTTGATGAATGTTGCTGGGCACCTGGTCTGAATATATTCTGGCTGGTCAATTGGCTACCCAATCGCTGACGTGATCTAATTAGGGAGCTGTCATCTAGCCTTGGATTTAGATGTTGAATTGTCAAGGCTAGATCAAAATGATCTCCCGGTCACTTTGGTCTGACTCCACAGGTGTGACAGATTACCTTTAACTTTTAATTAGCTAAGTGCCTGTTAGCTCAACTATATGCTGGTGCAAATCCTGGTATACTTACGTAGACAAAGACATTGACTGACACAAACACTTAGATGCATTACAGTTTCTTGACACCATGCATCAAAATTCCCTTGATGAATGTTGATTTAACTGCCAGGCAAACACCATCACAATATATTTATAACAGTCCAAGTTACTGGGCAATAACAGGCAACATGTAATACCAGTACAGGGACAGGTCTTTGAAGAAACTTTTGCTGCAGCCATCATCTTACTGCTGCTTGAATGTGCAGGCAGTATAAAGGAGCAACCAGTTGCCTGTGGGATATATTTTTGTCATGCATGGGTGTACATCAGTTCTGCCAATAAAACAAAGAGTGTCAGTTCTGGGGGAAAGACCCATGTCTTTCAAAGCCCTATATGGCCTAGGACCTACCTATCTGTGGACCGCCTTGCCCCACATGTTCCCCAGAGAGCACTTAGATCAAGTTCTCAAAATCTTCTGGTTGTCCCTGGGGTAAAAGAGGCTAGGCTAAATTCCACCAGAGCCAGAGCTTCTCTGTGGCAGCCCTGATAATCTGGAACAACCTCCCAGAAGCCATCAGGGCCCTGTGTGACTCATCACAGTTCCACAGGGCCTGCAAGACTGAATTGTTCCGGATGGCAGATGACATCTAAATGGGAGAGGCTGCCATCCCACCTGGAATTATCTTGTATTAATACCAACTGCCTTGGATTCGATGGCCATACTATATGATTCTGCCTATAAGAAATAGCCATCTTCAAGAAGTATAGCCATCTTCAAGAAGGGTTTAGATAAAAATATGGAGCACAGGTCCATCAGTGGCTATTAGCCACAGTGTATGTGTGTATATAAAATTTTTTGCCACTGTGTGACACAGAGTGTTGGACTTGATGGGCCGTTGGCCTGATCCAGCATGGCTTCTCTTATGTTCTTATGTTCTAAATAGATGTGGTAGCACCATTGTGATTTTATTTGATTGTTTTGTTGCTATGGTTTTGATACTGTTTACTAATGTTGCCTCTGTTTATTTTATATCATTAGCCACCTTGAGTCTTTGCAGAATGGGCAGAAGATAAATCTAACATAACAACAGCAGCAGCAATAATAATTCCTCCTACGTTTACGCTTAGATCATTTAAGCATTATCCTGAACAAGCTTCCACAAAGATTACTCCCGTGCAGCTGTGAAAACCACAGCCCTGATGTTGTTCAAGCTCCCTGAACAAGATGCCGTCTTCTGGAGATGCCTGGGGTGATAAGTACCTACAAAGAATATCCTTCCACATAGTGCCCCTGCAGAATCTTCAAATATCTATAAACTCTCAGATTCAAAATATAGTTTGAAGATTTGGTGCAAGATTTTTTTACAAGAGAAATGTTACTAAGTCCATGCTTAGTCCCCCTGCCCCCCGTAAGACCTCAAGGGGAATTTACAGATGTATAGGATCAATAAAAGGAACCAGAGAGCTGCAATAAAATCATGGGGCAGAAATTAATCACTGGGACATTTAAAAGAATGAGTATAATAAAATCCAAGGGGAAAACACCCAAAAGACTGCTTTTACCTGTGCACCAAAGCTCAACACTTGGAGCCAGATGAATTTCTGTGTGTGGGAAGGAGATATTTATAAATGAGCTTCCCAAATGCTCTTGGTTGCTTACCAATCCATGAAGGCATGCAGACCTGGGGCTTCTAAAGCTGACAGGAAGCTGACAGGAAGGTTTTTATGAAAGCTGAGATAATTGTCCTTCAACAAGCCTGATCCCAGGCTGCTTAGGGCTTCAGAAGCAACAACCAGTAGTTTTCAGCTGGGCTTGGAAATGAATTAGCAGCCATTTTGGAGCTCTTGAAACTGGTGGAATATACTGGGAATAAGGCCTGTTGTGAAGAAAAATACAATGGGCTCTAGAAAGAGGCTCTGGGTGAGTGTCCCCCCCCCCTTGCTGTCTTCTTGATCAATAAAGTGTAGCCATTCACTCCTCCACCCCCGCCACTTCCAGGGGAGCTGATCTGTCATCTGGAGAGCAGTTGTAATTCTGAGTGATCTCCAGCCCTCACTCGGAGATTAGCAACAGTGGTTCCCCAGGAGTAAATGGCTGGTTTAGAGGGTAGAGTTTATGGCATTGTACCTGTCTGAGGTCCCACCCCTGCTCAAACCCACCCTCTTCAGGCTCCACCCCTCAAATCTCCAGGAATTTCCCATGCTGGAGTTGGCAACAGCTAAATCACACTGGCTGTCATAGAGGAGCAAGTAGCCAGGCCTAGTTAAGTCATATCAGTTAGGTATCAAGTCACCCAGAGGATGCTGCCAGGCCTATGGTAGTCAACCTCCAGGTGGAGCCTGAAAATTTCCTGGTATCACAACTGAACTCCAGACAACAGATCTCTCTTTTCCTGGAGAAAATAACTGCTTTGGAGGGTGAGTTCCCAGTTGGGGCCTCTCCCACCCCAAAATGTGGATTTTGTAGACTCCACCATAAAATCTCCAGGAATTTTTCAACCTGGAACTGGCAACCATAGTCAGGAGTGACCCCAATAAGCTCTCCTTCAAAGGCCAAAATAGGCCTTGAAAGGGCCTCTTTCCCCTGCCTTTTACTGACAGATCCAAGTTGGTTGACTAGCAACAAGCACTGAGGGAACAGTTTCCCCAGTGGCCCAATGTTAAACACATGATGCCATATTCTCTCCTCCTCCCCCTCCTGTATCTAGAATAAAGTATAATTGTTCTGGTGCCAAGGGAAGCCATTTTTTTTTGTCTATGTCTCTCTGGCTGTTTGGTTTCTCAGAAGAGGGGGGGGGAGCCCTCAACCAATTGAGGGAAGGCTTTCTGTGGCAGTTTCCCTCTTCCCTCTGTCTGCCTCAGTCCTCAGCCAATGGGATGCAACAGACCTTGAATGGCAGTTGATGGGCCAATGGATGATGGACACCCCTGCATTTGGCCACCCCACAGGGCTTTTATTATAGAGAGGATAATTCACACCATCTTTCTGCAGCTTTTTTGTATTAACGGAAGTTTGTGAACAGTCTTCAAAGCAACCCCATATAGAATGTACTGTAATAAGCTAGCTTGAAAATCATCCCCCCCTGTTAGGAGTGACTCCAAACATTGAGCTATCAAGTATTTGCATGTTATTGAAGGGGAACACAGTAACCCTGAGATACATAACTCAGTACAATTGTATTGCTGGTGCTTCAGAAGTTATTTTTATTTCTTATTTTCACTATCGCCTGACACACTTCTCTGCCTTTGTGAATTCTCTGTTCATCCCTAATTTGGTCTTCCTCCTTCTCTCTCCTTCTGCTAATAGAAATTGCTTTGTTGTTCAACTTAATTTCACTCTTGAATGGGTTGAAATGGGGTTATTTTCTATGCAGCCCTTATACAAAGTAATAATGCAATAATAATAAAAATTAATAAAGTTCAAAGCAATTTCCCCCAAGACATGAAAAGAAGTTCTTTCCACAAAAACAGAAATGTCCAAGATCTTTGAAGGGTTTTTTTTTTTTTAAACTTTAAGGGATAAAATATGACAAACAAGACGTTATCAGGACCTGAGCTGAACGTTTGGCCCAATGTCAAACTCTACTTTTCAGAAGTGGGACCTCAACATTTGGTGAAAATTGAGCATATTAGATTTGTTAGGACATTTCTTGAGACTTATTCAAGATATGTTTTTCTATCCTGGCTTTAATTCCATAGGTAGTGATGATGATAGTCTGTTGCAAGAAAAACAACAGGTGTCTTGACTATATAATAAGGATCTGCTCATTGCCTCAGCCAGTATCATAATGCACCTTTATAAATCGATGGTGCGGTCTCATTTGGAATACTCTGTGCAATTCTGGTCACCGCACCTCAAAAAAGGATATCATAGCATTGGAAAAGGTGCAGAAAAGGGCAACTAGAATGATTAAAGGTTTGGAACACTTTCCCTATGAAGAAAGGTTAAAATGCTTGGGGCTCTTTAGATTGGAGAAACGTCGACTGCGGGGTGACATGATAGAGGTTTACAAGATTATGCATGGGATGGAGAAGGTAGAGAAAGAAGTACTTTTCTCCCTTTCTCACAATACAAGAACTTGTGGGCATTCAATGAAATTGCTGAGCAGTCGGGTTAGAACGGATAAAAGGAGGTACTTCTTCACCCAAAGGGTGATTAACATGTGGAATTCAATGCCACAGGAGGTGGTGGCAGTTACAAGCATAGCCAGCTTCAAGAGGAGGTTAGATAAAAATATGGAGCAGAGGCCCATCAGTGGCTATTAGCCACAATGTGTATATAAAAGATATTGAAGATATATATATATATATATATATATATATATATATATATATATATATATATATATATATATATATATATATATATATATATATATATATACATACATATATATACATATACATACATATATATATATATATATATATATATATATATATATATATGTATATATATATGTATATATATATATATATATATATATATATATGTATATATATATATATATATGTATGTGTATATATATATATATGTATGTGTGTATATATATATATGTATGTGTGTATATATATATATATATATATATATATATATGTATATATGTATATATATATATATGTATATATATAAATGTTTTGGCCACTGTGTGACACAGAGTGTTGGACTGGATGGGCCATTGGCCTGATCCAACATGGCTTCTCTTATGTTCTTAAGTGGTCTCCAGTCCATAAAAGGAATAAAAGTTTGTTAGTGTTCTATCATGGGATGGGAAGTTGTGAATTTGGTGATGGTCTCTTATTGAACTGTATAGTTATTTTCCCTAGTTCCTTAGGGCCAAGAAAAGTATGTGCTGTAGTTTAGTTTAATTTTCCTATGCTGGTTGTTAGCTGTTAGTTTTTTGTTCCTGCAGAGGTCTGGAAAGGCCCTACTTTGTTCTAATATAAAACCTGCAATCATTCTGGCATGGTGTACTTGTGGAGTAGACATGTGCACTTGGCACCTATTGTGAACCTGCCCACCCACGTCCAAGAGAAGATATTTCAGCCATTTTTTTCAAAGATGACCAGAACTTGGTTTTCATCTCTTTCTACTCTTTCATATCTTTCTACCCCTTTTTTCTACCCTTCATCCCTTCCCTTCCCCCCCCCCCTCCTGGGCGGATGGAAGGGAAAGACAACAAAATCACTTTTAAGAAGTGTGTTCGGTGCGGCTCAAAAATCCCATCCACAGATGGACATTCTTTATGCCTTTTTTGTCTGGGTGAGGCCCATCGTACAGACACTTGCCTGCATTGTAGTCAATTTGGAAAGCAGGCAAGAAAAAACTGCGCAGCTAGACTCAGAAGTCACCTGTTGGAGTCGTCGCTGCGCCCTACTATGTCCCATACTTCGGGATCCCAAATCTCGCCATCTTTCCTATCTACTCAAAAGGAAGTGGCTCGACTGGCAGCTTCCGTGGCCTCGGTTCCCAGCAAGCTTAAGTCTGGGAAACACTCCAAGAAGCCTGATGATTCTAGAAAGAAACATCGCACAGAATCAACTTCTAAAGATCCCTCGGGTTCGACATCACCGAAAACCAAATTGAAGACGGGCCATAGGTCCTCGGATTCGAGGTCTCCAACCATGACTTCTGCACCGCACCCGACTGTCTGCACTTGGACTTCGATACAGACGGCACCGACTTCATCGGAGGTCTTGGTGCCCATCGATACCGTACCTCTTGAGGTCGTTCATATTCATTCTTGGTCTCCATCACTCCATGGGTCATTGCCAGAGAATATTCTTGACACCGAACCTCCAGAATCCACACCGAAGTCAGCGAGCTAATCTTCTTGGAACACACTCCTTTCGGGAAGTTTCGATACCTAGCAGACAACAGACGCCTAGCAAACAGCAGACAGTGACACCTGCATCTCCACTCTTAAGAGAACCTTCGACACCAAGAAAGCCATCCACTCGAGTCCTAGCCGAAAGATCTCCAAGTCATCACAGGGAACGCTATTACTATTATAGCCCATCGCGTTCCAGATCATTATCTCCTCGCAGGTATCGACGATATTATAGGTCACCTTTCTCGGATTCACATCGGTATCGGTACCATGAAGACCCTCAACACCGTGAGGACCTCTGGTACCATGACGACTCTTGGTACCGTGAAGTGCTTTATCATCCTACACATCGAGAGCACGCATACCGTGAGGATCGTCTACGGTACTGTGAGGACGTTTCTTACCAACCCCGTGAAAGTCCCTATCGACACCCAAGGCATTACACTATGGTATCAAAACCATTGTCTCCAACTAGATCGACTTCGGTGTGTTCGGTCTCTCCTAAACAACAGATGGAACAACCTTCCCTGCTGACGAAACAGATATCAATACCTACCAAGTCCATTGATATGCCCATTGAAACTCAGGAAGAATCTGAAGCTGAACATTCAGATTCCTCCCGTTCAACGGCCTCAGCTCCACCAGCCTCTGACATCATCAAGCCTGCTGACCTCTCACCCTCAGAAGGTTCTAAATTTTATTTAGATTTACTATCCAACATGGCAAATACACTTAATATTAAACTGACTACTGACGCACTTAGAGTGTCGGATGTAGTCCACGACTTAGTACATGCAGACCTGCTGGCAGGCTCTTTTCTTCCTATGCTTCTAGTCCATTTGGAAGCCTTGAAAGAGGCATGGGATAAGCCCACTTCAGTTCCACTGACGTCTAAATGAATTTAATCCCTCTACAAAATTCATGCTCCTGAATCAAAATTTCTCTTTAATCATCCGGCACCAAATTCCATGATCGTGCATTCATCTTCAAAATCCAAACAAACATGCCACCCAGTTCCACCTGAAAAGGAAGGGAAGAAATTGGACACTTTAGGAAGAAAGATCTACTCACTTACCATTGCTACTCCCAAAATTCACAATTATTTCGCCTACTTTTCGGCATATACTTTCAATCTGACCTCCCAACTTACCACCTTGGTCCCCTCCCTACTGGATGCAGCATAGAAGCAGGCTTTGCACATCCTTCAGGAGCTCTCTCGCGTCAGTAAGCAGCAAATTAATAGAGTGCGTCATGCTGTGGCACGCTCATCTAGGACTATGGCTACATCGATTGCTCGTCATGCCTGGCTCAGGTCCTTGTCACTGCAACCTGACATCAAATTCAAGATAGAAGACTTACCCTTCAACGGCCAGGGTCTCTTTAATGCCACCACAGATGATCTTCTAACCACTGTTGATGACAGTAGGAAAAGGGCTAAAGATTAGGAGTTATTCAACAGCAATCCCAACCCAATCGGCAGAGAACCTGGAAACCGTCATACTATAAGCATTCCCGATCGCCTCGACAAGCTGAATTCTGGAAACGTAAGGCTCCTCTGGAAAAACAACCATTTCAACAAAGAGCATGTCCACAAACCTCAAAAAAGACAACACCGGCTCCAAAGCAGTCTCTTTAACTCCTCTCTTTGACTCTCCTCTCAATCAGTAACATCGGATTCATGGGTCCTGGCGATCATCCACAGGGGCTACATCATAGAGTTCGATTCGCCCCTGAAACTCCACAGGTTCATACCTACAGCCCCCTCTCCTCCTCTACAAACAGAAATCGCCACCTTGCTGGACAAGGGAGCTATAGAACCAGTTCCACCGCAGTTCCATCACATGAGATTCTACTCCCGTTATTTTCTGGTTCCAAAGAGGAAATGTCAGGCAGGGGTTCATTGAAGCTCACAAGTAAGCAGACTTAGTATTTTAAAACAAAGTTGCATTTATTGGATACTTCAGAGTTACTCCAGCTTGGTAGGCATTGGAACTGATGGAGATCAGTTCAAATCATTGGTATTTAACATTCTACATCAAAGCAATTGCTTCTACCCCTCATTTCCCAAAACAAAAGGCTGCTTTTGCATGTGAGAGTTTTCCCAACGTTCCCCCCTTATCTTTTCAGTTGGTGGTTAAATTTCCCGGAGGCAATGTCCTTGCTGCCTCTGAGGAGGAGGTGAGAATCTGGCACATACTTTCTACTTCAAAGAGACCTTGGCAACCTTTGATATTCCTGGGGAGCTACTCTCTACTTCCCCCCTCCCTCTTTACTACCCCAGCCCCTGTGTTAGTGAGCGTTTCTAGGCATTGATCAATATGGTTAGTAAACAGCGTTTAGCAATAGTGTAAATGAACAGAGCCTGACATACTGCCCCCCCTAAGCTCTTGCTTGGGGTTTGTCTGGGTGCAGTAGGTAAAATTGCTTAAGCAGTTGCGGAGCATTTAGATCAGAGGCTTTAACCCATTCGTTGCAGCTGGGCGGGAAATAGCACCAGCGCACTAAGTAGTAAAGCACCCCCCTTTGGATCTTAGAGTCCAGGATTTCCTTGACTTCGTGGTGCTTCTGCCCCTTCACCAAGAAGGGCTTGGGCTCCGGACCACGAGGGTGCCACCTCGACCCACCCGGATCTCAACGCAAAAGGCTGCAATGGAAAACAGGGTCTTTACGTAACCGAAGTGGGCAGGAATGGAGGGCAGTGCCCTATACTGGATCTTCGAGAACTCAATCTCCATATTCACTACAAAAAATTCCACATGATTACTCTGCAATCTATCCTACCACTGATTCCAGAGCAGGCCTGGATGGCGTTAATAGACCTACAAGATACCTACTTCCACCTCACCATCAATCACCATCACAGAAGATTCCTCAGGTTTGCTATCGGAGATCAACACTATCAGTTCCGCGCTCTCCCCTTCGGTCTTTTGACAGCACTGAGAGTCTTCATGAAATGTATGGCGGTGGTGGCAGCTGTACTCCGGCAACAAAAAAAATCTCCATTTACCCTTATATAGACGATTGGCTGGTAGTAGCTCAAACCAAAGAACAACTTCAGAAGGACATTTCGTCCACTCTGTCCCTCCTGTCTGCGCTAGGTCTTCAGGTCAATATTTAAAAATCCAACCTGAATCTCACACAGAACATACAATTTATAGGGCCACATCTGTCAATGACATCACACAAGGCTTACCTCCTAGCAGACAGAGTGCATTATATCCAATCCTTGGCCAATACCATAATCACGCACCATACCCAAACAGCCTTCATCTTCCAACGAATGTTAGGTCTCATGGCGGCCACCACCTCCGTCCTCTGCTTTGCAAGACTTCATATGTGCCCTCTCCAACTGTGGTTCGTCGGGACATTTCGTCCACACCAGCAACACCAAATGACTCTACTTATGGTCCCATCCCACATTATTCCATCTCTAGAATGGTGGATGGTGGATCGTCATTTTCTGGCAGGAATGCCGTTCATACGAACACCACCATCTGTGACTGTCACGACTGATGCCTCCAAGTGCCAAGTGGGCTCCCCAAGGGGATGGGGAGCCCACTTGGGAATGTTGACAGTTCAGGAACAGTGGACGGATTACGAGAAATCCCTCCACATCAATTGCCTAGAGCTTCTAGTGGTCCACAGAGCTCTGAGGTCCTTTCTGCCATCTCTTCACAGTCGTCACATTCAGGTCACCTCCGACAATGTAGCCACTGTTTTCTACATTAATCAGCAGGGAGGCACAGCCTCTGTTCGATTGTGCAAACGAGCCCTATCCCTGTGGCACTGGAGTATCATTCACGGCATTTTCCTGACAGCTGTGCATCTGCAAGGAGTCCAAAATGTTGAAGCGGACACGCTAAGTCGTCATCTAGTCAATGACCACGAATGGGCTCTCAACCGTCGTTACCTGTACACAGTTTTCAAAAATTTTGGAGTTCCGAAAATAGATGTCTTTGCATCTCCAGACAATGCCTAGTGTTCGCACTTCTACACTCGGGGTCCTCCATCCCCGCTATCTGCAGGGAACGCCTTACTCCATCGGTGATCCGGGACACTGCATTATCTATTTCCACCAATTCCTCTCATCACGAGAGCATTGCAAAAAATAAAGTTAGATCAGACCAATTGTATCCTGATTACACCGTGGTGGCCCCGTCAACCCTGGTTCACCACTCTCCTCCTCCTCTCGAACAGCACGTTCCTCCGACTTCCTCAAGTTTAGGACTTGATCTCCCAACAAGAAGGCAAGGTTTTGCACCACAATCCGGGATTTTTAAGATTGACTGCCTGGAAAATCAGTTTCTGAATTTTCTGTCGGATGTTCATCATGTCTTACTCGATGCAAAAAAAACCTGCCACCAGAAAATCTTATTCTTTAAAATGGAAACGTTTTTCGACTTACGCTGTTCTACACAACTTCAAGCCTGAACTCTTCACTATAGCTCAGATCCTGACCTACACACTGTCCCTCTCTAACTCAAGACTGTCATACTCTTCTCTGAGGGTCCACTTAGTGGCCATCTCTGCATTCCATCCACACATCGAAGGGTGCACTGTTTTCTTCCATTACGCTACTAAAGCCTTCCTGAAGGGGATCCTTCACCTCCATACCCCAATCCGTCAGTTTCATCCCACCTGGAGCCTGTCTCTTGTGCTGAGCCAACTAATGAAGCCACCTTTTGAGCCCATGGCATCCATTCCTATGCATCTCCTGTCCTGGAAGACAGCTTTGCTAGTAGCGCTTACTTCTGGCAGAAGAGCCAGCGACATATGTGCTTTCAGAGCAGATCCTCCATATACTATTTTTCATCATGATAGAGTTGTTTTTCGGCCTGACCTTTCTTTTCTACCCAAGGTAGTCTCATCATTTCATCTAGGAAAACCGTCTACATTACCTGCCTTTTTTCAAAGCCCTGCCGACGCTGGTCAGAGGACCCTACACAATCTGGACGTGCATAGGGCCCTTGCTTTTTACATTGAGCGGACACGTCCATTTCTAAACGACAGTAGACTCTTTGTAGCATATGCAACCCACAACCAAGGCAATAAAATCTCAACACAGAGATTTTCAAAATGGATTGTGGCTGCTATTACATTATGCTATCGACTGGTTGAACAGCCTATACCTGAACATTTATGAGCTCATTCCACTAGAGCCGTTGCCACTTCATAAGCCTTCTGTAAGGGCGTTCCGATGGAAGACATCTATGCCGCTGCGGTCTGGTCATCTCCATCTACGTTTGCCTCACACTACGCTTTAGACATCCGGGCTCGGTGTGACGCGTCCTTCGGGCAGGCTGTACTATGGTCCATTTTTGACTGATGTCTCCAGTCGTCTACGCTGTAAGTACACTATTGTTTATCATATGCATAACTAACCTTTGCCCTTTGGTTACAGACCCAGCACCCGCCTCCGGACAGATTAGCTTGCCAGTCACCCATGTGTGGGACTGCACAGAGACCACGATGAAGATAAACAGGTTTCTTACCTGTAACTGATGATCTTCGAGTGGTCATCTGTGCAGTCACACACGCCCGCCCAACCTTCCCCGCTGCTGGTTTCTTGTTCTTAATTCTAAAATTTTCCTCCTATACAGCGGCTGGAAGAAACTGGGTGGTGGAGTGCCTCCCTCTCGTTCTAGGCATGCGCAGTGGATGCCTCCTCCCCAGGACAAGAGGAAGTGCGCGCCAAAATTAATGCTCTAAGATTGCTTTGAATTCTCCGAGGTCGGGTTCGATCCTGGCGGATAACCCATGTGTGTGACTGCACAGATGACCACTCGAAGATCATCAGTTACAGGTAAGAAACCTGTTTATCCTGCACCTTTCCCCAAGCCTTGAAACTGGACCCTCAACTGGACCCTCAACCCTGCTACTCTGATCCCTGGATTGAACCTTCAGATGCCAAACTCTGAATTGGTTTGTAGACCTTGCTCCTGTGTCTTTCTGTATTTGTTGTCCTTGCATTTGTGTATCCTGGAACCCCTGGGTAGAGCAACAGCACCAGGCTTAGCCCTGAAT
Source organism: Heteronotia binoei (assembly GCF_032191835.1). Lineage (NCBI taxonomy): Eukaryota > Metazoa > Chordata > Lepidosauria > Squamata > Gekkonidae > Heteronotia > Heteronotia binoei. The sequence goes on from NC_083235.1 coordinate 71,653,510, forward strand.
GTGACACATTGCTTCCACCACATGAGGATGGAGGCTGAGGCTGCAGCAGTTCTGGTGGCTCAGGAGCAGGTTAACAAAATTGGCCAACGCATTGGCCTTGCTTCCACAGCAACTCCAGCCCCCCTGCCAATGGCTCCACGTCCAGAACGTCCAGCAAGCCCCCTGGAGAAATTCTCAGGGAACACTGCGGAGTTTACCTTGTTCCTGGCTCAGTGCCAGCTCCATATTGGGCTACATCCACACGATTTCCCCAAAGACCGAATAAAGGTAGGGTTCATCCTAGGACTGCTCAAGGGGTAGGTGGCAAAATGGTCTACCTCACTCCTCCTCAGCCTGTCCTTTGTTCTAAAATTGCAATAGGTTTCTGGAGGAGCTGAAGATGGTATTTGCTGACATGGTATGTTCGGACAATGCCAATAGGAAAATCTGCCATTCGTGGCAGGGGCATGGTACCAAATAAATATAATATTGGACTGGTCATATAATAGAGGGCCAGGAATGCCTGGGTTTGCTTCAGCTCAATTTCCTAGTTGTTTTGCCAGAAGCTGAATCTGTATCTTCAGAAATCAGTCTCTTTGCCTGAAGGGAATTCACTCACAATGCCCTACTTGCAGTCCCATAGCTATGATGGAGCCTCCAGGGTCCTGGTCCCGTCCCTTTAATATGAATGCAAGGGACCTGGCCCCGTCACTTTCAACCTGGGATGCATTGTATGAAGCCATTCCCCAGACTTGGGGCACCGCCACAGTACAAGGCTGGAACAGGCGAAGAAGGGCTGCACTCCACTGCAAGGGAGCTGAACAGTGGGCCCCCCTCCATCCCACCCTCCCAGTCATGGGGCTTCCTCAAGTGCCTGTCAGCAGTTCCTTCTCCTGGGTGGGGTGGCACAGGAGCAAGTGCCCAGCAGTTGCACTGTGGCACTGGAGCTGCTGCACGTTGTTCCCCTGCAGTGCCAGCTCCCGTCTCCAGCTCAGCCTTTCCCACCTTAGCTGGCCACGCATCCCTGCCCGACAGTGGCAACGGCAGAGAAAAGGAGGCTGAGCATGGTGCTGGTAGTTCCCCAGGTGAGTGGAGTACACATCCTTGCTGCTCAATGGTTGCTGCTGGGCTGGGGGCTGGGTGCTTGATGCCTCCTGGGCGGTGTGCCCCCTGGGCTGGGGGAGCCCAATGGCAGGGGGTGAGGGTAGCCTGTGGGGGTGCCTGCCTTGCTCAGTACCTCCTTCATGCTCAAAGGCAACGTGGGACACAACCGAGTCATGGTGCACTAGACTGTCCAGAACAGCAGCATAAGGCTGGGTGCGGGACACTGTGGCAGGCATTGCCTGGGTGGGTAGGGAGATAAAACACATGCCCAGAGTGGGGGAAGGAAGACCCTCTGGGGAGATGCTGGGGAGAAGAGAGTGCGGCTGCTTCCTGCAGAGGCTGCTAGATTAGGCATTTTTATTTTATTTTGGATTTTTGTGATGTCATTTTGTAACATCGTTTTGGGCCCCAGGGCCTCTACCACTTTCCCCAGTGCCCCCCTATTAAAATTTCCTAGCTACAGGCATGTCTGCTTGCATTTAATAAACATGAATAAGTAATTGGTGTTGAGTGAGGGAGGGTGCATATCTGTAAAACATTTGCTCTGACAGAGAATGTATCCTTATCTTCCTGGGGAAAAGAGGAGGGTGGAGAAAGAAGCTGGAGAATTTATTATATAGCTTCATCTTCACCACTGACCAGCTGCAAAACAAAACCTGAGTAGCGTGAAGTGGTGATACAGGGGCATGTTAGCCAAGCAAAAACTGAGGAAGCAGAACGGAATAATCATGACATGAAATGAAAATATATGGTGTCCTCTAAATGATGATGCATGGCTTTATTTTCATAGCTTTCACTTTGAGCCTGAGCTGGGATAGATCAAAAAGCCACAGAGAAAATGGGTCTATATGAAGTACAGAAATTTCATTTGGTAGTAAAGGTTTGTGAGCTAGTGGTAAAACTGAAACAGGTCCAAGGGAATCAGATTGAAAGAGTTGGTCCCAGGTCACATAGGAGCAGGCCGGTGGCCAGAATATTTCGGTTGGGGGGCCCATGGAAATTTTTTTTTGATGGAGGGGTCCCCCCTCTGGTGGCCCCACTCTCTCCACCACCACTTTCTCCTTGAGGCTCTGGAGGCCCCCCTCCACACGGCACTTCCCCCTCCCTCCTTCCTAGCCACCCACTGGGTGAAAGAGTAAAGAGCGGGCTCCTGGGGCTCTTGCGAGGTGCCCCCCCATGATCACATGCTCGGCTGGAAAAGCCACTCCGAAGTCGGCAGTATCTACGCCAGCTTCCCGGTGCGATCTGCAAGTTCAGTGCCGGCCGCCCCAGCAGAGTGCCCTTTCCCAGCCTTTTCTTAGCACTACTGCCTGAGGCTTCTCACCACAGGGGTCCTCATTCATATGCACCTCTTTCAGCTCGGATGAACTTCCTCAGGCAATTCTAGCTTCTTCTTGAGCAACAGAAAAAAGAACAAAAAAGTTGCTGGATCTTTGCTCCCTCCTCAATTCTGAGTCCAAGAAGCAGCCCAGAAGCTCTGGAGGAAGGGAGGATTAACTAGTGGGCACTGGGTAGGGAGCACTGATAGAAGATTAAAAAGCTTTCCGGAGATGGCTGTAGTAGCTGTCATGGAGGTTGTGGGTGCCCTCGTGGGCTTCTTACTCTGTGATGCCTCATCTGTCCCTGTGGAAACCACAACTTAATTTCTGTTCATGGACTATATATATAAGGGCTGTATATCTATAAGTCACTTTACCCATGTAGATTGCTGCTTCCGTGCGGCCATGATGTGTTTATAAGCATAGAAATGGTGTGCCTCATAGACCTTGATCAGAACATTTCCGTGTCACTGACAGATACTCAGGGCTACTGTGACTGGGAAGATCCTCACAGCAAGCACCATATTTATTTGGAATGAATGCAAATCTAATGTAAGATTAAAAGGTAAAGGTAGTCCCTGTGCAAGCACCAATTGTTTCCAACTCTAGGGTGATGCTGCTTTCACAACGTTTTCATGGCAGACTTTTTACGGGGTGGTTTGCCATTGCCTTCCCCGGTCTTCTACACTTTCCCCCCAGCAAGCTGGGACTCATTTTACCGACCTCGGAAGGATGGAAGGCTGAGTCAACCTCAAGCCGGCTACCTGAACCCAGCTTCTGCCGTGATCAAACTCCAAAAAAAGCAGATGATCCTGAATTTTAAATGACCTCTCCTGAAAAAGGTAGCAGTAGAAACAAAGGGTTTTTTTTTTTAAAAGTACATCGCAATCAATATACACGAAACAACAAAGGTAAAATTACCTTTTCATTTTGCACTTTTGCACTGTAACTATTCACAAGTAGTACTGGATCATGCTGTTTCAAATTTTAAAAGGCCACAGACTAGTTTATTAAACACTCCTCCCCAAGTGTTGAACTACTAGGCAAAGGCTCAGATAAACTGACCAACTGGTAGTGCAATCTTAAAACAGAATTACACCCTTCTAAATAATCTGAAATCAATGGGCTTAGAAGGATGTAACACTCTTTGGAAAGGTACTGTTAAAGTGCCCCCCCCCCCACAATGCTCTCCATAGCCTAGGAAGTCACACTTTTCCAGAAAGAAAGTGTTATATCTCCAATCCAGCATGGCCATTTATAATATAGCGGGGTGGGGGCTTTCCAGTGTTTTGCACTGTGTCACATGTATGACTATCTGCCCACAGGACAGAAGTCTTGGGTGTGTGCTCGATCAGGAGCTCCTGGTCCTCAGGGAATGAGTTCGTACCCTTGAGGTTGAGGTGACTGACCTGGAGAAGCAGAGACAGTCAGTTAGGCACTCGGAGAAGACTCTCGGGGATGTGTTAGATGAGCCCCGCTCTGAACGTGGCAGCCCCGTTGATGCCAGGGAGCATGAGGGTCAAGAGGGAACAGGGCACCAGGCTGAAGATAAGGGGAATGTGCCCTCAGAAGGGACCTCTTCTTCAGTTGGTGAGCGAGTATCCTTTCACGCCAAGGAACCGTCCCTGGGCAGGGAGGGGGGGGGGTCTTGGTAGTTGGTGATTCAATCCTTAGGCAAGTAGACAGCTGGGTGGCAAAACCGTATGACCGTATGGTGACTTGCTTGCCTGGTGCAAAGGTAGCAGACATTACGTGTGTTTTAGATAGGCTGACAGACAGTGCTGGGGAGGAGCCAGTGGTCGTGGTGCATGTTGGCACCAACGATGTGGGGAAATGCAGTTGTGAGGTCCTGGAGGAAAAATTTAGGCTGCTAGGTGGGAGATTTAAGGCCGGGACCTCAGAGGTAGCCTTCTCAGAAGTGCTACCTGTTCCACGCGCAGGGCTGGAGAGACAGGCACAAATTAGAAGTCTCAATGTGTGGATGAGACGATGGTGTAGGGAGGAAGGGTTTAAGTTTGTTAGGCGCTGGGATGCTTTCTGGAACAAGCGGGAGCTTTACAAAAGAGACGGTCTCCACTTGTCCCCAGATGGAACCAAGCTTCTGGTGCTTAAAATCAAAAAGGTGGCAGAGCAGTTTTTAAACTAAATCTTGGGGGAAAGCCGACAGGAGATGAAATGTCTCTGGTTTGGGAGGACTCATCTCAAGGAGATGAAGGGTTAGCTGTTACTTTTCTACCGGGTAATGGATCAGAGTTGTCCACTGAGATGGTAACAAACAGTATGGGTTGCCTGCCAAAGTCTCGAGGCAGCAGGAGGAAGGTTGCGAGCCTAACTAGCCTGGGAAATTATAGATGTTTGTATACAAATGCTAGAAGTGTTCAAAGTAAAATTGGTGAGTTAGAATGTTTAGTGTTGGGGGAAAACACAGACATTGTAGGAATCTCAGAAACTTGGTATAATGAGGAGAATTAGTGGGACACGGTGATTCTTGGATATAAGTTATATTGGAAGGATAGGGAGGGAAGGGTTGGAGATGGGGTGGCTCTGTATGTCAGAGAGGGTATACCGTCCAGTAGGACTGAGGTCAAAGAATTAGATTCCTTTCTAGAAATGCTTTGGGTTGAAATAGAGGGCCCAAAAGGAATTTTAACTATGGGAGTTTGTTATCGCCCACCAAATCAAAAGATAGAGGAAGATTATAATATGATGGAAGAATTAAAGATAGCGACTAAATGTAAAAACTGTGTCGTAATAGGTGATTTTAACTACCCGCAGATTGATTGGGTCAATATGTGTTCAGGTTGAGAGAAAGACATTGAGTTTCTAGATGCTCTCAATGACTGTGCTATGGAGCAGATGGTCACAGAACCTACCAAAGGTGGGGCGATCCTGGATTTGGTCCTAAGTAATGCCCAAGACTTGGTGAGAGATGTAAAAGTGATCGCACCACTTGGGAGCAGTGACCATAATGTTATTGATTTCACCATTTGTATAAATAGGGAGTTGCCCCAAAAGACCAGCACAACCACGTTTAACTTTAAAAGCGGTAAATTCTCTGAGATGAGGAGGCATGTGAAGAGGAAACTGAAAGGGAAGGTAAATACAGTCAAAACCCTTGGGGAAGCTTGGAGGCTATTTAAAACTGCAATCCTAGAAGCTCAGATAAAATATATACCACAAGTTAGGAAAGGCACAAACAGGTATAACAGAAGGCCTGCATGGTTAACAAACAAAGTAATAGAAGCTGTAAAAGGTAAGAAGGACTCCTTTAAGCGGTGGAAAGCTAGTCCAAGTGAGATTAATAAAAGGGAACACAGGGTGCGGCAAATCAAATGCAAGACTGTGATCAGGCAGGCAAAAAGGGACTGAGGAGCATATTGCAAAAAACATAAAGGCCAACAACAAAAATTTCTTCAAATATATTAGAAGCAGGAAACCAGCCAGGGAGGCAGTGGGGCCCTTGGATGACCAAGGGGTCAAATGATTACTGAAGGAGGATAGGGAAATGGCTGAGAAGCTGAATGCATTTTTTGCCTCCGTCTTCACTGTGGAAGATGAAAAGTGTTTGCCTGCTCCAGAACCACTAATTTTGGAAGGGGTGCTGAAAGACCTAAGTCACATTGAAGTGACAAGAGAGTAGGTCCTACAACTGATTGACGATTTAAAAGCTAATAAGTCACCAGATCCGGATGGCATACATCCAAGAGTTCTGAAAGAACTCAAAGTTGAACTTGTTTAACTCCTGACAAAAATATGTAATCTTTCATTGAAATCTGCCTCCGTTTCTGAGGACTGGAAGGTAGTAAATGTCACCCCCATCTTTAAAAAAGGTTCCAGAGGAGATCTGGGAAATTACAGGCCAGTTAGTCTGACTTCAAAAGCGGGAAAGTTGGTAGAAACCATTATCAAGGATAGAATGAGTAGGCACATTGATGAACACGGGTTATTGAGGAAGACTCAGCATGGGTTCTGTAAGGGAAGATCTTGCCTCACTAACCTGTTACATTTCTTTGAGGGGGTGAACAAACATGTGGACAAAGGGGACCCAATTGCTGTTGTTTACCTTGACTTCCAGAAAGCTTTTGATAAAGTTCCTCATCAAAGGCTCCTTAGTAAGCTCGAGAGTCATGGAATAAAAGGACAAGTCCTCTTGTGGATCAAAAACTGGCTAAATAATAGGAAGCAGAGAATGAGTATAAATGGGCAGTCTTCACAGTGGAAGACGGTAAGCAGTGGGGTTCTACAGGGCTCAGTACTGGTTCCCATGCTCTTTAACTTGTTCATTAATGATCTGGAGTTGGGAGTAAGCAGTGAAGTGGCCAAGTTTGCAGATGACACTAAATTGTTCAGGGTGGTGAGAACCAGAGAGGATTGTGAGGCACTCCTAAGGGATCTGTTGAGGCTGGGTGAGTGGGCGTCAACGTGGCAGATGAGGTTCAATGTGGCCAAGTGCAAAGTAATGCGCACATTGGGGCCAAAAATTCCAGCTACAAATACAAGTTGATGGGGTGTGAACTGGCAGAGACTGACCAAGAGAGAGATCTTGGGGTCGTGGTAGATAACACACTGAAAATGTCAAGACAGTGTGCGATTGCAATAAAAAAGGCCAACGCCATGCTGGGAATTATTAGGAAGGGAATTGAAACTAAATCAGCCAGTATCATAATGCCCCTGTATAAATCGATGGTGTGGTCTCATTTGGAGTACTCTGTGCAATTCTGGGAGGGGGAGTGGGGAGGGAAATGTCTATGGGGCACTTCATTATTCCCTATGTGGAGATCGATTCTCATAGGGTATAATGGGGAATTGATCTGGAGGTATCGGGGGCTCTGGGGGGCTGTTTTTTGAGGCAGAGGCACCAAATTTTCAGTATAGCATCTAGTGCCTCTTCCCAAAATACCCCCAAGTGTCAAAACGATTGGACCAGGGGGTCCAATTCTATGAGCCCCAAAAGAAGGTGCCCCATCCTTCATTATTTCCTAAGGAAGGAAGGAAGGCATTTAAAAAGGTGTGCTGTCCCTTTAAATGTAATGGCCAGAACTTCCTTGGAGTTCAATTATGCTTGTCACACCTTGGCTCCGCCCCCAAGGTCTTCTGGCTCCACCCCAAAGTCTCCCGGCTCCACCCCCGAAGTCCCCAGATATTTCTTGGATTGGACTTGGCAACCCTATACCAGAGGCCGAAAGCAGCAGAAAAGTGCAGGCCAGGGGCCCAAAGCAGTAGAGATGCGGAGACCAGAATTGGAAACCTACCCCACAACAACTAGAGCAGGTAGGCACTCAGGACACAGGAAGAAGGCATGTGCCAAAGAACCAGAGCTGCAGGATACCAGAGGCCCAAAAGCAGCAGAAAAGCGCAGACCAGGATCACCCAGATACAATTCAAAAATAAGTTCAACAAACCAGACAATGTAATAAAATTATAAACTGATTAAAACAAACAATCCCCCCCCCCCCAAAAAAAAATTCCTGCTGTGTAGGGACAGAAGCAGACAAGCACACACAAGCTCCGGCCACATTCTGTGGGGGCACTAGGGTTGCCAATCCCCAGGTGGGGGCAGGGGATCCCCCGGTTTGGAGACCCTCCCCCTGCTTCAGGGCCATCAGAAAGCGAGGGTGGGGGGAGGGAAATGTCTGCTGGGAACTCTGTTATTCCCTATGGAGATTTATTCCCATAGAAAATCATGGAGAATTGATCTGCGGGTATCTGGGGCTCTGAGGAGGGCTGTTTTTTGGGGTAGAGGCACCACATTTTCAGTATAGCATCTAGTGCCGCTCCCCAAAATACCTTCCAAGTTTCAAAAAGATTGGACCAGGGGGTCCAATTCTATGAGCCCCAAAAGAAGGTGCCCCTATCCTTCATGATTTCCTATGGAAGGAAGGAATTGAAAAGGTGTGCCGTCCCTTTAAATGTGAGGGCCAGAACTCCCTTTGGAGTTCAATTATGCTTGTCACAGCCTTGACCTTGGCTCCACCCCTAACATCTCCTGGCTCCACCCCCAAAGTCCCCAGATATTTCTTGAATTGGACTTGGCAACCCTAGGGGGCACTGAAGTGCACACTGGAGTGGCGTTGAGGGGGGTGGGGAGGAAAGAACATGCCCAGAAATGAAGTGGAATGATCACACTTCTCATGCGTTTCCATGGTGTGCCCAACCAATCACATGCCTGAAAACCCGCCATGGAAGTGCTTCACCAAGGTAGCTGCTGGAATTTCCCTGTGGCTATTTAATTCATGTGGGAGTTGTTCTAGCATGAGATAAAGATGACCGGGGGGGTGGGGCTGGCTATGTCAGGCCAAATTGCTCATGTGATTGCACCCCTTAATACTGAACAGAATCAGAAAAAGCATTAATAAACACGTCTCTATAGACCAAGCAGGATTTAGACCTCCTCATGGTTGTAAAGATCAGGTTCTCAATTTAACAACTTTCCGTGAGGCATGGTATCAGAAGTGCCTTAAGACATCAGAAGTTTTTTGTAGATCTAACTGCCGCTTATGACACAGTCTGGAGGGATGGTCTGCTGTACAAGGTCTTACAAGTTTTCCCCTACAGAACATTCTTCCAACTCTTAAACAACAAGCTGAGTGATAGAACTTTCAAGTTATTATGGGTCTGTCAATTAGCAAGCAGAAGAAACTGAATATCAGTTTACCCCAGGGCTCACTTCTCGCTCCAGTCCTTTTCAATCTACATATATATTTGATGTTCCTGAGATGCTATCCAGGAAGTTTGCTTATGCCAATGCTATGGTGATTGTAGTAAGGCACAAATCAATGGAAAGGTCTGAGGAAATATTGACTAGGGACCTCGAAATTTTGCTGACTACTACCGTCAATGGTAGCTCATGCCAAGTCCAGGAAAAACAAGATACTCTGTTTCCATTTCAATAACAATCTTGCCAAACGTGAACTGAAAGGGGAATTATTAGGAAGGGAATTGAAAACAAATCAGCCAGTATCATAATGCCCCTGTATAAATCAATGGTGCGGTCTCATTTGGAGTACTGTGTGCAGTTCTGGTCGCCGCACCTCAAAAAGGATATTATAGCATTGGAGAAAGTCCAGAAAGGGCAACTAGAATGATTAAAGGGCTGGAACATTTTCCCTATGAAGAAAGGTTGAAACGCTTAGGGCTCTTTAGCTTGGAGAAACATCGACTGCGGGGTGACATGATAGAGGTTTACAAGATAATGCATGGGATGGAGAAAGTAGAGAAAGAAGTACTTTTCTCCCTTTCTCACAATACAAGAACTTGTGGACATTCGATGAAATTGCTGAGCAGCCATGTTAGAATGGATAAAAGGAGGTACTTCTTCACCCAAAGGGTGATTAACATGTGGAATTCACTGCCACAGGAGGTGGTGGCGGCCACAAGCATAGCCACCTTCAAGAGGGGTTTAGATAAAAATATGGAGCAGAGGTCCATCAGTGGCTATTAGCCACAGTGTGTGTGTATGTATAAATTTTTTGGCCACTGTGTGACACAGAGTGTTGGACTGGATGGGCCATTGGCCTGATCCAACATGGCTTCTCTTATGTTCTTATGTAAGCTGTCAGCAGGGCAGAGCAGCAGCAGGTTCAGGAAGTCGCCACTGGGTGGGAGGGGCTTGCTTGCCAGCCTCCAGCTGGGGCCTGGAGATCTTCCCCATTTGCAACTGATCTTCAGCGGGGGTGACCACAGCAGGTCCTGCTCAGCTCCGGGATGGTACGTGGCGGAGGCAGAATGGCAAATTGAGAGCCCCAGCATGCCTTGTGGTTGGCTTCTCTCACCTTTGCCCTGGCCAGTCCTGCTGGAGCTGTGGCAGGAGCAGACGCCAGCCTCCTCCACATGCAATTTAAAGGCCCTGCCGACCAGCTGATCGGTGGGCCCTTTAAATAGTGCGGGGAGGCTGGTGGCTCTTCCTGCTGCCTCTCCAGTGTGATTTTAATGGCTGGGGGATGGAGAAGGATGCAGCAGAGGTCCTGAGTCAAGGGGCCCCACCTAGAAGTCGGGGGGGGGGCGTGCCCCCACAAGCCCCCTTGTAGCTACGGGTCTGTGGGCAACACATTTGACAACCCTGCCCTACACTCTTCAGATCAACATCTACTGGTGATCCCCAGCTCAAAAGAAGTCTGCAAGGCTTTAACCAGAGCCTTTTCTGCTGTGGCACTTGCCTGGTGGAACACTCTCCCAAATGTGATTAGGGCCCTGTGGGACTTAATGCAATTCCATAGGACCTGTAAGATGGGGATGTTCTGTCAGGCCTATGTTTGAAGTGGCTGTAAGCCATCTACACTGACCTCCCCTGTCCTGTTCCATCTACTGTGGCTGACTGTCTTGCATGTGCTGTTCATCTACAGCACAAACTGTTCCCTCTAAGCTGCAGAGTCTTGTGAGCAAAAATTCTACTTTGTGAGCCGCTGGTATTAAAGTTGTGAGCGACAGCATAAATCATTGTGCTCTGGGGTCATCCTTCCTGAGCCAAGACAAAAATGTGTGAGCTGGAGGCTAAAAATCTGTGAGCTAGCTCACACTAACTCAGCTTAGAGGGAACGCTGGCTGTGACTTGTCAACTGGGCTACAGATCGCCATCTATTGTAGTATTAATCAAGATGTTTGTAGGTTAGGGTTGCCAATCCCCAGGTGGGGGCAGGGGATCACCCGGTTTGGAGGCCCTCCCCCCGCTTCAGGGTCGTCAGAAAGCGGGGGGAGGGGAAGGAAATGTCTGCTGGGAACTCTGTTATTCCCTATGGAGATTTATTCCCATAGAAAATCATGGAGAATTGATCTGCGGGTATCTGGGGCTCTGGGGGGGCTGCGTTTTGGGGTAGAGGCACCAAATTTTCAGTATAGCATCTAGTGCCTCTCCCCAAAGTACCCCCCAAGTTTCAAAACAATTGGACCAGGGAGTCGAATTCTATGAGCCCCAAAAGAAGGTGCCCCTATCCTTCATGATTTCCTATGGAAGGAAGGAATTGAAAAGGTGTGCCGTCCCTTGAAATGTGATGGCCAGAACTCCCTTTGGAGTTCAATGATGCTTGTCACAGCCTTGATCTTGGCTCCACCCCTAATGTCTCCTGGCTCCACCCCCAAAGTCCCCAGATATTTCTTGAATTGGACTTGGCAACCCTATTGTAGGTTTTAACAACTGTGTTATGTTTTTATGCTCTGCTTATGTTAATTAGTTAATTAGTTCTTTGTAGCCTGCTCTGAGTGTCAGGCGCACGGAGAGTGGGCTAGAAATTGAATAAATAAATAGCCACCGTGCTTAATCCTGGTTGATTCTGGGTTGTTTCTCAGCATTAAAACAAAAAATACTGGCGTGACGGTAAAGATCAAATTTAAACAGCAACCCGTCACTAGGCAATTATGAATAAAGATGCCACACAGTGGTTCAGCTCAAGGTCTGTTCCAGACGAAGACGCCAGGATTTATTATCTCCGTTTCGATTTTTTACATCTTCAACAGTGGAATGAGCTTAAATGAATTACTCTGGACCTCAATGTTCGTGGAAATTACTCCTGAATTTTTACTTAGTATTTGTGAAATTCCAATACTCTTTTTATGGTGCTTTCCACCCAATTTCAATCATTTCCCATTTTAAATGAGCTCTTGTAGGTGTTACATAGAATGAAGGATTGATTCCTATGAAATAAATTTAACTTAAAATTTAACTTAAAAAGTTTAGAAAGTAAACTTAACTATCTTAATGCCACATTATTCTAGAAGGAAAGTGCCAGAACTTTCATTTGACGCGGAATGCTGAAGTCAGGATGCTGACTGATGTGGGTCAGGGGAATCATACGAATCTAAGTATTGGTCCATCTACACAGTCTTCCAAATTGTTTCTGGGCTCAATTCAGGCTCCTGATATTGACCTGTAACGCTTTACGTGGTTTGGGGCTAGCATACCCTAAGGAGTGTCTACTACCATATAAACCAGGGGTCCTCAACCTACGGCCCGCGGGCCAGATGCGGCCCGCTGAGGACGTTTATGCGGCCCGCCGGGTTATGGCAAAATCAGACCGGAAGTGACGTTCGACCTAAACTCGCGTTAGCAACGCATGCTTCCGGCACTGGGCTGAGGCGGCGGAGACAGAGTGTGAGGCGATACCGAGGTGAGGTGAGTTCCCAGGCCGGGGTGTGTGGTGTGGGGAAGGGAGAGAGATGCAGAAGACGGAGAACTGACGGCCCGCGGCCTTGTACAGTAACGGCAGTCCGGCCCTCCAACAGTCTGAGGGACAGTGAACTGGCCCCCTATTTAAAAAGGTTGAGGACCCCTGATATAAACCTATGCAAGCACTATAGTCCTCATGAGATGCCCTGCTTCAGGTGCTCCTGCTGTCTGAGGCTAGATGGGTGGCAACCTGAGAAAGGGTCATGTTGCCAAAAACAATGGAATTCCCTCCCTCTTTGCTTGGCATAATATATGCAAACCCCGCGCTGTTAATTTATAGAAGATGGTTAATGAGTAGAGGAGCCTCCTGATATATGCCCAAAAGACTGGGCCTACATGAGCCTTGGCTTTTTTCCATACGGTGATTCCTGAGAACTGATCATATTTCTGTCTCCTAGACATTATTGGGAGAAATTATTTTTATATCATACATTTAAAGGAGGGTTGGCCATCTGTAGCAAGATGCCAAGAATAGTTAGAGCAAGCTAAAAAGACTAGATAAGACTTGGTTGTTAAAATGTGTGGCATGCCATCTGCCAGAGTTGCTGTACAGAAGTCTATTAGCAATACCATCCACCCCATCTGCTTGAAATCCCAGCCCACACCTGCATTTCATTTCATGTCAGGATTAGGATGTGGCCAAGTGCAAAGTAATGCACACCCCAGCTACAAATACAAGTTGATGGGGTGTGAACTGGCAGACACTGACCAAGAGAGAGATCTTGGGGTCATGGTAGATAACTCACTGAAAATGTCAAGACAGTGTGCGTTTGCAATAAAAAAGGCCAACGCCATGCTGGGAATTATTAGGAAGGGAACTGAAAACAAATCAGTATCGTAATGCCCCTGTATAAATCGATGGTGCGGTCTCATTTGGAGTACTGTGTGCAGTTCTGGTTGCTGCGCCTCAAAAAGGATATTATAGCATTGGAGAAAGTCCAGAAAAGGGCAACTAGAATGATTAAAGGGCTGGAACATTTTCCCTATGAAGAAAGGTTGAAACTCTTGGGACTCCTAAGCTTGGAGAAACGTCGACTGCGGGGTGACATGACAGAGGTTTACAAGATAATGCATGGGATGGAGAAAGTAGAGAAAGAAGTACTTTTCTCCCTTTCTCACAATACAAGAACTCGTGGGCATTCGATGAAATTGCTGAGCGGACAGGTTAAAACGGATAAAAGGAGGTACTTCTTCACCCAAAGGGTGATTAACATGTGGAATTCACTGCCACAGGAGGTGGTGGCGGCCACAAGCATGGCCACCTTCAAGAGGGGTTTAGATAAAAATATGGAGCAGAGGTCCATCAGTGGCTATTAGTCACAGTGTGTGTGTGTGTGTGTGTGTGTGTGTGTGTGTGTATATATATATATATATATATATATATATATAATTTTTTTTTGCCAGTGTGTGACACAGAGTGTTGGACTGGATGGGCCACTGGCCTGATCCAACATGGCTTCTCTTATGTTCTTTTGTGACACAGAGTGTTGGACTGGAGAGGCCACTGGCCTGATCCAACATGGCTTCTCTTATGTTCTTTTGTGACACAGAGTGTTGGACTGGAGAGGCCACTGGCCTGATCCAACAGGGCTTCTCTTATGTTCTTTTGTGACACAGAGTGGTGGACTGGAGAGGCCACTGGCCTGATCCAACATGGCTTCTCTTATGTTCTTATGTGACACAGAGTGTTGGACTGGATGGGCCATTGGCCTGATCCAACAGGGCTTCTCTTATGTTCTTATGTGACACAGAGTGTTGGACTGGATGGGCCACTGGCCTGATGCAACAGGGCTTCTCTTATGTTCTTATGTGACACAGAGTGGTGGACTGGAGAGGCCACTGGCCTGATCCAACATGGCTTCTCTTATGTTCTTTTGTGACACAGAGTGTTGGACTGGATGGGCCATTGGCCTGATCTAACATGGCTTCTCTTATGTTCTTAGGATGATTGTCAGAGTCTATTTGGAAGTTTATAAACTCATTTTGTGATATGAAATATGGCCACTTACTATACAGTCCACTGGAGTAATGACACTGGATCTACAAGGAACCACCTATCAAAGCCATCAGAGGTCTAGATGATGATAATTAGCCCCTACTTCTACAGAAGATGACACGCCACACCACTAGCCACCCAGGATCAAACCCTAGCTGCCAACGGGACATTTCAGAGGTAATTCAGATGTGGAGATCCATAAAACGGTCTCAGGATCCGCTTCTAGTATTCTCTGAATGTTCTGGAACCTTACAAGCAATCCGTGCAACGAGAAAGTGTGGAGCAGTGGTAAGTATGACAACTCCTGCCACACCAGCTCCTAGAACTGCTACAAGCTCTCCTCAGTAGGGATGGGCACAAATCAGATCAGAAACTGAAGTTCATGGTTTGCTTTCAAGCAATTCATGGAAGTTTGTGAACAGATACATTTCCAGACAGATTGTGCCCACTCAATCAAAATGTTTACACAAACTTCAAAACAATGGAGGAGTGGCATTGGAATTCTGCAGCCTTGGAAACATCAATAGGGGCCCTTCAAAGCTTAACAGACAGCTGCCAATAACAGAGTTCCCATTTTGCTCTTTAAGCTGCGCCTTGCCAGAGGCTGAGCACATTTCAGAGAGCTCTGAGAGAGAGCAGATAAGTGCAATAAGGGTGAGGTTTGGCTTTCTAAACAGCTGGGAGAGTTGCTGAGAATTTCTGAGTTTGTGTGACTGTGTGATTGCTGAAAATTCTGAGTTTGTGGTTGCTGGGGAACTGCTGTTTGTTTGGTTTGAGTGGGCTGAAGGTGATTGTTGCTGATTGATTAGGAGTGGCTGTGTTCCTGGGGCAGTCTGAGGCCCCACCCTCTTTGCATTATTAAGCTGCGCCTTGCCAGAAGCGAGAGCCTTTGGCGCGAGCCGAAGGGCGAGAGCTAAAGGGCTCTTGGTCTGTGGCTCTTGGCCTGGGGGCTGTGTAAGGACAAGGAACCCAGATCCCTATTTTCCTTATGTTCCCAATAAGGTAAGTAGACCCTCCAGAAGGAGAGCCACATAAACAAACAGGATTTAAAAGGGGACTGTATATTTTAAAAAAGCTATCATGAAGGTAGAATGCCAGCAGGAGGGTGGGCGCTTTCCAGTGTTTAGCACTGAGTGTCACATGTATGACTATCTGCCCACAGGACAGAAGTCTTGGGTGCGTGCTTGATGCAAGGAGCTCCTGGTACTCAGGAAACAAGTTCATACCCTTGAGGCCGAGGTGACTGACCTGGAGAAGCAGAGACAGGCACTCGGAGAAGACTCTCGGGGATGTATTAGATGAGCCCCACTCTGAACGTGGCAGCCCCATTGCTGCCAGGGCGCATGAGGGTTGAGAGGGAACAGGGCACCATGCTGAGGATAAGGGGAATGCACCCTCAGAAGGAACCTCTTCTTCAGTTGGTGAGCGGGTATCCTTTCGCACCAAGGAACCATCCCTGGGCAGGGAGAGGGGGGGAGAGGTCTTGGTAATTCGATCCTTAGGCAAGTAGACAGCTGTGTACTGTGCAAGTAGACAAAACTGTGTACTGACCATATGGTGACTTGCCTGCCTGATGTGAAGGTAGCGGACATTATGCGTGTTGTAGATAGGCTGATAGACAGTGCTGGGGAGGAGCCAGTGGTCATGATGCATGTTGGCACCAACGATGTGGGGAAATGCAGTCGTGAGGTCCTGGAGGAATAAATTAGGCTGCTA
Source organism: Heteronotia binoei (assembly GCF_032191835.1). Lineage (NCBI taxonomy): Eukaryota > Metazoa > Chordata > Lepidosauria > Squamata > Gekkonidae > Heteronotia > Heteronotia binoei. Next base: position 71,669,783 of record NC_083235.1, read on the forward strand.
GGCAGGAGACTTAAGGCCAGGACCTCCAAGGTAGCCTTCTCAGAAGTGCTACCTGTTCCACATGCAGGGCTGGAGAGACAGGCACAAATTAGAAGTCTCAATGTGTGGATGAGACGATGGTGTAGGGAGGAAGGGTTTAAGTTTGTTAGGCACTGGGATGTTTTCTGGAACAAGTGGGAGCTGTACAAAGAGATGGTCTCCACTTGTCCCCAGATGGAACCAAGCTGCTAGCGCTTAAAATCAAAAAGGTGGCAGAGCAGTTTTTAAACTAAATCTTGGTGGAAAGCTGACAGGAGATGAAATGTCTCTGGTTCGGAAGGACTCATCTCAAAGAGATGAAGGGTTAGCTGTTACTTTTCTACCGGGTAATGGATCAGAGTTCTCCACTGAGATGGTGACAAACAGAATGGAGTGTCTGCCAAAGTCTCGAGGCAGCAGGAGGAAGGTTGTGAGCCTAACTTGCCTGGGAAATTATAGATGTTTGTATACAAATACTAGAAGTGTTCAAAGTAAAATTGGTGAGTTGGAATGTTTAGTGTTGGGGGAAAACATAGACATTGTGGGAATTTCAGAAACTTGGTGGAATGTGGAGAATCAGTGGGACACGGTGTTTCCTGGATATAAGTTATATCAGAAGAATAGGGAGGGAAGGGTTGGAGGTGGGGTGGCTCTGTATGTCAGAGAGGGTATACAGTCCAGTAAGACTTAGGTCAAAGAATTAGATTCCCTTCTAGAAATGCTTTGGGTCAAAATAGAGGACCAAAAGGAAATTTAACTATGGGAGTTTGTTATTGCCCACCAAATCAAAAAATAGAGGATATTTGTAATATGATGGAAGGATTAAAGATAGCGGCTAAACGTAAAAACTGTGTCATAATAGGTGATTTTAACTACCTGCAGATTGATTGGGTCAATATGTGTTCAGGTCGAGAGAAAGACATTGAGTTTCCAGATGCTCTCAATGACTGTGCTATGGAGCAGATGGTCACAGAACCTACCAGGGTGGGGCAATCCTGGATTTGGTCCTAAGTAATGCCCAAGACTTGGTGAGAGATGTAAAAGTGATCGCACCACTTGGGAGCAGTGACCATAACGTTATTGATTTCACCATTTGTATAAATAGGGAGTTGCCTAAAAGACCAGCACAACCACGTTTAACTTTAAAAGGGGTAAATTCTCTGAGATGAGGAAACATGTGATGAGGAAACTGAAAGGAAAGGTAAATACAGTCAAAACCCTTGGGGAAGCTTGGAGTCTATTTAAAACTACAATCCTAGAAGCTCAGATAAAATATATACCACAAGTTAGGAAAGGCACAAACAGGTATAAGAAAAGGCCTGCATAGTTAACAAACAAAGTAATGGAAGATGTAAAAGGTAAGAAGGACTCCTTTAAGCGGTGGAAAGCTAGTCCAAGTGAGATTAATAAAAGGGAACACAGGCTGTGGCAAATCAAATGCAAGATTGCGATCAGGCAGGCAAAAAGGGACTATGAGAAGCATATTGCAAAAAACAGAAAGACCAACAATAAAAATTTCTTCAAATATATTAGAAGCAGGAAACCAGCCAGGGAGGCAGTGGGGCCCTTGGATGACCAAGAGGTAAAAGGATTATTGAAGGAGGATAGGGAAATGGCTGAGAAGCTGAATGCATTTTTTGCCTCAGTCTTCACTGTGGAAGATGAGAAGTATTTCCCCGCTCTAGAACCACTAATTTTGGAAGGGGTGCTGAAAGACCTGAGTAAATTGAGGTGACAAGGGAGGAGATCCTACAACTGATTGACAAATTAAAAATTAATAAGTCACCAGGTCCAGATGGCATACATCCAAGAGTTCTGAAAGAACTCAAAGTTGAACTTGTGGATCTCCTGACAAAAATATGTAATCTTTCATTGAAATCTGCTTCCGTTCCTGAGGACTGGAAGGTAGCAAATGTCACCCCCATCTTTAAAAATGGTTCCAGAGGAAATCCGGGGAATTACAGGCCAGTCAGTCTGACTTCAATACCGGGAAAGTTGGTAGAAAGCATTATCAAGGACAGAATGAGTAGGCACATTGATGAACATAAGTTATTGAGGATACTCAGCATGGGTTCTGTAAGGAAAGATCTTGCCTCACTAACCTGTTACAGTTCTTTGAGGGGGTGAACAAACATGTGTACAAAGGGGACCCAATAGATGTTGTTTACCTTGACTTCCAGAAAGCTTTTGATAAAGTTCCTCATCAAAGGCTCCTTAGGAAGCTCGAGAGTCATGGAGTAAAAGGACAGGTCCTCTTGTGGATCAAAACCTGGCTAATTAATAGGAAGCAAAGAGTGAGTATAAATGGGCAGACTTCATAGTGGAGAACGGTAAGCAGTGGGGTGCCTCAGGGCTCAGTGCTGGGTTCCTTGCTCTTTAACTTGTTCATTAATGATCTGGAGTTGGGAGTAAGCAGTGAAGTGGCCAAGTTTGCAGATGATACTAAATTGTTCAGTGTGGTGAGAGGATTGTGAAGCACTCCAAAGGGATCTGTTGAGGCTGGGTGAGTGGGCGTCAACGTGGTAGATGAGGTTCAATGTGGCCAAGTGCAAAGTAATGCACATTGTGGCCAAGAATCCCAGCTACAAATACAAGTTGATGGGGTGTGAACTGGCAGAGACCGACCAAGAGAGACATCTTGGGGTCGTGGTAGATAACTCACTGAAAATGTCAAGACAGTGTGCGATTGCAATAAAAACGGCCAACGCCATGCTGGGAATTATTAGGAAGGGAATTGAAAACAAATCAGCCAGTATCATAATGCCCCTGTATAAATCGATGGTGCAGTCTCATTTGGAATACTGTGTACAATTCTGTTCACCGCACCTCAAAAAGGATATTATAGTATTGGAAAAAGTACAGAAAAGGGCAACTAGAATGATTAAAGGTTTGGAACACTTTCCCTATGAAGAAAGCTTAAAACGCTTGGGGCTCTTTAGCTTGGAGAAACATCAACTGCAGGGTGACATGATAGAGGTTTACAAGATTATGCATGGGATGAAGAAAGTAGAGAAAGAAGTACTTTTCTCCCTTTCGCACAATACAAGAACTCTTGAGCATTCAATAAAATTGCTGAGCAGTCAAGTTGAAACGGATAAAAGGAAGTACTTCTTCACCCAAAGGGTGATTAACATGTGGAATTCACTGCCACGGGAGGTGATGGCGGTTACAAGCATAGCAAGCTTCAAGAGAGGATTGGATAAAAATATGGAGCAGAGGTCCATCAGTGGCTATTAGCCACAGTGTGTGTGTGTGTGTGTGTTTGTGTGTTTATATATATATATGTGTGTGTGTGTGTGTGTGTGTATATATATATATATATATGTATATATATATGTATACACACACACACGTATATTGGCCACTGTGTGACACAGAGTGTTGGACTGGATGGGCCATTGGCCTGATCCATCATGGCTTCTCTTATGTTCTTATCTCTCTGCTCACACTGAGTGTCTTGGTTGAGGCCCCACATTTATACCCTCCCACCCCTCCTGGCACAGAGTGGTAAAGCTGCAGTACTGCAGTTGGAGTCCTCTGCTCACGGCCTGAGTTCGATACCATTGGAAGCTGGGTGAGGCAGCCGGCTCCAGGTTGACTCAGGCTTCCATCCTGCCAAGGTTGGTAAAATGAGTACCCAGCTTGCTGGGGGGAAAGTGTAGATGACTGGGGAAGGCAATGGCAAACCACCCTATAAAAAGTGTGCCGTGAAAACGTTGTGAAAGCAACATCACCCCAAAGTCAGAAACGACTGGTGCTTGCACAGGGGACTACCTTTACCTTTTTACCCCTCCTGGTAAACACTTTTGTGTGCCATGCGGGTGAAAGTGGGTGCAAAGGGTGCTCATTGTAGGGGAAAGAAGTCCTCCACCCCATGTGTACCACAGCCCCTCATCCCCAAGCACCAAATCCATCCTGCCAGCTCACTGGAGCCTGGCAGGGCATCACCAAGGGCCTTAGAACCTCCTGTTCCTGGGCCTCTCCCCAAAGGAAAAAGAGTTGTTAGCATTCCCCAGAGACATCAGCAGTTGCTAAGGAAGACTCTGACAGCAGTGATTCAGTTACAAAAAGATTCCGTCTCTGAACCTATGAACTCTTTAGTACCATAAATTTTATTGAAGGATGATCCTATGAACAAGGCTCATTCTAATTTAATGCAATCCTTCTGTGCCTTACCAGCTGTGGAATAAAGTGATATAATTGATAGTTTGGGAAATCTCAAGGGTAAGTTGACATTGATCAGGGAGAGCTATATAAAGGACTTACAAAGCATACCCGCTGCCTAACCATTTTCTCCCCTTAAACTGCAAATTCAATCCTCTAAAGTCCACAGGAGGGACTTTACTCTCTTACTCGTAAAGAAACCTTCTCAAGAGCCATCTTCCTTTAACATGTTGGAAAGGCTTTCTTCTGTCCCCCTGGAGCACAGAGTAATAGTTTGTTCAGCAACAGAAGAAGACGACATTGGCTTTATATTCCGCCCTCCACTCAAGAGTCTCAGAGTGGCTCACAATCTCCTTTCCCTTCCTCCCCCACAACAGACACCCTGTGAGGTGGGTGGGGCTGAGAGGGCTTTCACAGCAGCTGCCCTTTCAAGGACAGAGCCTCAGAGCGGCCTACAATCTCCTTTCCGTTCCTCCCCCACAACAGACACTCTGTGAGGTGGGTGGGGCTGAGAGGGCTTTCACAGCAGCTGCCCTTTCAAGGACAGAACCTCAGAGCGGCCTACAATCTCCTTTACCTTCCTCCCCCACAACAGACACCCTGGGAGGTGGGTGGGGCTGAGAGGACTCTCACAGCAGCTGCCCTTTCAAGGACAACCTCTGCCAGAGCTATGGCTGACCCAAGGCCATTCCAGCAGCTGCAAGTGAAGGAGTGGGGAATCAAACCCGGTTCTCCCAGATAAGAGTCCGCAGGGTGAGGGACAAAATTTTACAACTGGAAAATGCTCTCCACCAGGTTTTTTGTTGAGCAGGAGCACACAGGATTTTTTAAAATGGCAAACTAGAATGATGTTTTTATATGTACATTACATGTTTAAATTAAGCCTCTGAGTACCTTATGCCCTCCTTTTAATCCAGAGCAGACTCTCATTTATTGCAGGATACTTAATGGACATCAGTCTGCTATTCTGACATTTATTACTGTTTTTGTTTTTTTATCCCAGTGGAGACAGGCTGGCAGTCGCTAGGCCCGGCTTCTTGATTCATTTAATCTGCTAAGGGACATTTCTATGATTCTGCATGCTGATTCACTGCCGACTTTCTCTATATTTAGGACTGCTTGCCATTCCATCCTACTGTCTGATGAAGTGTGCTTAGAGCACACGAAACCTTACATTCTGAATAAAACTTTGTTGGTCTTAAAGACACTACTTGACACTACTTGGCTTAGTTCTACTGCTTCAGACAAACATGGCTGCCCACCTTGATCTATCTCACAGGAATGCAGTTCTGGCTGGCTTGGCATCGGGGGTGTGGCCTAATACAAATGAGTTCCTGCTGGGCTTTTTCTACAAAAAAAAAGCCCTGCTCTCCACTATTGTTGTCTGAAATTTAGGGACATTCCAGAAGGAAGAATTCTACAGATTCCATAGTTTTCCTGGCCACCTGCTTAGCTTCAGTTCTTAACTTAGAAGTAGTGGCCCCAGCCATTCTTAAGGCATACAGATTGGGTCCTATGTACCATCCACATTTCAAAAGGCCAAGAGATATTTTGGTGGAGTTCTTAGATGATAAAATGAAATGGAAGATATTACAAGATGCTAGAGTGAACGGCTTCTTACCTTACAAAGACATCTGAGTCCTACTCCTTCCCGATCTTGTGTCTGAAGCACTTAATAAGTGTCACCTCCTTGAACCCATCTCCTCAAGATTGCATGAAGCCAACATAAGATTTTGGTGGTCTGCCTCCAGCAACATACAAGCCATGCATCAAGGATCTACTTTCACTGCCTCAGATGTCAATTTGGAACGATCGCTCTGAGAGACCTCCAACTATCAATAATAATAATGGGTTCTTGTTGCCTAATCCAGTGGTCCCCAACCTTTTTGGAACCGGGGACCGGCCCCAGGGCCAGCCTGCTGACCATGGCCCCAGAACCGGCAGGGTGGGGGCACCCAATTCAACCTCCTCTCTCCTTTGCCCCCCTGTTCAACCTTGCTGCCTCCTTCTCTCCCCGCCCCCCCCCCCCGGTTTTCACCAGTTTAAGGCCAGGGAAGGGGCTGTGAAGCGACTCCCAGGCTGATCATCTCCCGCCAATCAGCTGATGGCAAGGGAAAACTGCTGCTGCAGCAGCGAGTGACGCTGCCCTTACCTCCTTCCCTTCCCCAGCCTTAAAATGGTGAAAATGGGGGGCGGGGGGGGGAGAGGAGGCACCGCAGGGAGAGTGAGGCTGCGGGGGGGGGGGCAGCTAGGCAAGGCTAACTGCTGGTGCCCCCCCCCCACTGATAACCAATTTTTAAAAACAGATGAATCGTGGGACAAATGAAAAGTGCAAAACTTGAAACTGCTCCCTGACCTAGATAACCCAGGCAAGCCTGATCTTGTCAGATCTTGGAAGCTGAGCAGGGCCAACTCTGGCAAGTATTTGGATGGGAGACCTGCTTGAAATAACAAAGTTTGGAGGGAAGACTTTATTCAGCATCTCAGTTGGGCACTTTAATCTAAGTCTGAGCTGACCATCTGCTTTTGGAGGAGGGAAGAGAGAATAAGAGAAGGTGCCCAGGCTTCTTCTCCAAGGCTCATACTTCTGCTTCATCGCCTGCTGCGGACATGTTTCATTTACCAAAAGATCCTTATAACTGCTATTATTCTTTAAAGGGTTAAACAGAACTTCTGCTAACAGAAATGAGCTGTTATCAGGAACAAAGCACGCTCTAGGCACTTGAGACATCATAAATGGAGCTTCTATTTATAGCTACATAAAGGCATAATAAACACTGTACCCCAATCTCTCTCAAACACATCCTATGCTGTGCAAAGAACAACCAGTGCAGGGGCTGAGGAATTCACCCCTTGGGAATTGATCTCTCCAAATTTCCAAAGAGGACCCCTTCCAAAGCCCAGCTTCAAAAAGCCTTTAAGGAAAGAGAAACCCACAAGGACCTCCTTGCAGTATCAATGGCCAGCATCTCGCTTATCTTCCAAAATTTCTACTTATTGGTGACAAGTAAAATAAGTTTTACTTATTGGTAATAGTCCCTTAGAGGGAAAGAGCATGCTTTCTCCATCCTTTGTTAAGATGCAGGGGAACTGAATTCTGCAGAGCGCGAATGAACCGTAATTCTATGGGATCCCCGGGTTCCACCTGGAGGCTGGCATCCCTGCTTCAAATGCAAACAGAATTGGTGAGCCCAACAGAAATAACACCAAACCGCAGACTCCAAGCCACACCAAATGTATGGCTTTAAAAAAAAACAACCTAAACCCACACATATAACAAGAAAACTGTTATTGATTAAGAAAATTGACCATAAGAACATAAGAGAAGCCATGTTAGATCAGGCCAATGGCCCATCCAGTCCAACATTCTGTGTCACACAGCAGCCAAATACACACACACACACACACACACACACTGTGGCTAATAGCCACTGATGGACCTGTGCTCCATATTTTTATCTAACCCCCTCTTGAAGGTGGCCATGCTTGTGGCCGCCACCACCTCCTGTGGCAGTGAATTCCACATGTTAATCACCCTTTGGGTGAAGAAGTACTTCCTTTTATCCGTTTTAACCTGTCTGCTCAGCAATTTCATCGAATGCCCACGAGTTCTTGTATTGTGAGAAAGGGAGAAAAGTACTTCTTTCTCTACTTTCTCCATCCCATGCATTATCTTGTAAACCTCTATCATGTCACCCCTCAGTCGACGTTTCTCCAAGCTAAAGAGCCCTAAGCGTTTCAACCTTTCTTCATAGGGAAAGTGTTCCAGCCCTTTAATCATTCTAGTTGCCCTTTTCTGAACTTTCTCCAATGCTATAATATCCTTTTTGAGGTGCGGCGACCAGAACTGCACACAGTACTCCAAATGAGACCGCACCATCAATTTATACAGGGGCATTATGATACTGGCTGATTTGTTTTTAATTCCCTTCCTAATAATTCCCAGCATGGCGTTGGCCTTTTTTATTGCAAACGCACACGGTCTTGACATTTTCCAGTCCTCTGCATCAGCTTATTGTTATTTGCTAAACTGCTATGAAATCCAGAATAGAAAATCTAATAGTAAAATGGGAATTATAATTTCAAGGATCAATAAAAGATTATTTTTTCATGTCCATGGAACTACATGTGAAGATGAAGTAGCCCAGCTGAACACCATTCTTCCTTGCCCTTTATCAGTGTTGGGTATTATACAATGTATAGTGATAATATACAAATAATAAAATGCAACATTTGCAGTATCCATGTGTAAAAGGTAGAGAGAGTTTTCCTACGTTCCGCACAGTTCCCTTGGCTGCACCTACTTCCAACCCCTGGAAAAATCACTCCCAGAATGAAAGAATTTTTTCACAGCAACAGCTTTGAGGATTGACAGGCTGAAATGAGGGGAAACACCGTGCCCAGAAGAAAATTGGGGGAGAGACAGAAAGCAAGGAAGGAGAGAAGGAAGGTGGGGGGAAGGCTGGGAGGAAAGCAATGTGCCCGGGAGAAAGCCCAGGGGGGGTGACTGAAAGCAGGAAGGAGAGAAGGAAGACAGGATGAGGGGAAAGCTGGGAGGGAAACAACATGCTGGGGAGAAAGCAGAGGGGGGCAGCAGGAAAGAAGAGGAGGGGGCAGGGAAGTAAGAGAGCCCAGGTGAGCAGGAAAAAGGTGGCAGAAAAGTGAGAGAACCCGAGCGAGCAGACGAAAGGCAGTGAGAAAGCGAGAGAGGCGTTGGTGAGCAGGGGAAAGGCAGCAGGGAAGCGAGAGAGCCGATGGCAAGCAGGAGAAAGGTGGCGGGGAAGTGAGAGAGCCGGTGGCGAGCTGGAGAAAGGCGGCGGGGAAGCGAGAGAGCTAGGGGTTAGCAGGTGAAAGGTGGTGGGGAAGCAAGAGAGCTGGTGGCAAGCAGGAGAAAGGCAGCGGGGAAGCGAGAGAGTCGGTGGTGAGCAGGAGAAAGGTGGCAGGGAAGCGAAAGAGCCGGGGGTGAGCAGGTGAAAGGCGGTGGGAAAGCAAGAGAGCTGGGGGTGAGCAGGAGAAAGGCTGTGGAGAAGCAAGAGAGTGGGGGGCAAGCAGGGGAAAGGCGGCAGGGAAGCAAGAGAGCAGAGGATGAGCAGGAAAAGGTGGCAGGGAAAGCCTCTGCAATTTGGCCCCCCCAGGGATGGCACCCTAGGCAAATGCCTAATTTGCCTAGTGGAGGGGCCGGCCTTGAGGATGGCCCTGGGAGATACAGTGTCTTTGAGGCACCCAGTAGTATGTGGGGTTCTCCAAGGAGCACTTCTCTCCCTGACATTATTTATCATCTCTATGCACCCCCCTTGCCCAGCTGCTGTGGAGTTTCAGGCTGGGGTTGATGAGTGTCTGATCAGACTCCATTCCTGTAAATTTAGCTGAGGGTTTGGAAGCTGCCGTGGTAGGGTGGTTAAAGCAGAGTCAGCTGAAACTGGATCCTGGTAAGATGGAGGTTCTGCGGCTGGTGGGAGGTGGGAGAGTTGCCAACTCCCAGCTCTTGACAGAGTGCCCTTAATACTGTCATCATCCATCAGGAGTCTGAGTATGACTCCAGGTGCCTCTTTATCAATGGAGGCTCAGGTTGTGAAGGTTGCCAGGCTGGTGTTTCTCCAACTGTGTCAGGTCAGACAATCGGCCCCCTACATGTCTTGCTCTGACATAGCTATGGTAATCCATGCAACAGATACCTCCAGGATAGACTATTGTAACTCACTCTGTGCAGGCCTGCCCTTGACGCTGACCCAGAAGCTCCAATTGATCCAGAATGTGGCTGTGCAGGTCCTTACAGGGACCCCTCAGATGGCATAAATTCAATCTGTGCTGCGCGAGCTGCACTAGCTTCCAGTTGAACACTGTATCCGTGTAGTGTCGACTTTACATCATATTTACTATTTATTTCATTATATTTTTAGGCCACCCTCCCTGCAAGCAGAGCTCAGGGTAGCTTACAACAGAAGAAGCATGCAAATAAACAGCTAAAGGTTTAAATTAAAATTAAACATTTAAATACACTACACATACGCTGATAATTGAGCCCATTACACAATGGCAAAAAGAGAGAGTCAAGCTTCACAGGCCTCTTGGGGGTGGATTTACAGAGAATGGAAGGTATGCCAGATTACATGCTGTACCATTGCTATACTCAACTGAATGCCTAGTAGAACATCTCTGCCTTACCTGCCTTGCAGTAGGGTTGCCAAGTCCAATTCAAGAAATATCTGGGGACTTTGGGGGTGGAGCCAGGAGACATTGGGGGTGGAGCCAGGAGAAAGGGTGTGACAAGCATAATTGAACTCCAGGGGAGTTCTGGCCATCACATTTAAAGGGACAGCACACCTTTTAAAATGTCTTCCTTCCATAGAAAATAATGAAGGATAGGGGCACCTTCTTTTGGGGCTCATAGAATTGGACCCCCTGGTCCAATCCTTTTGAAACTTAGGGGGTATTTTGGGGAGAGGCACTAGATGCTATACTGAAAATTTGGCACCTCTAGCTCAAAAAACAGCCCCCTCAGAGCCCCCGATACCCACAGATCAATTCCCATCATTCCCTATGGGAATCGTTCATGGAGGTGCATAATGGCTGTGGGGGAGGGGCTTCCCCTGCTGGCCAGCTGGCTGGGGGAGGGGGGAAGCCTGTTAAACCGGGGGATCCCCTGCTGGGACCTGGGGATTGGGAAGCCTACCTTGCAGAAAGGTAACAAATCCCACAAGGCACAGAGTTCCAGCAGTTAGGGGCTAGGGCTGAGAAAGCCCTGGCCCTTGTTGAGGAAAGCCAGATCTCTCTTGGGCTGGGAGCCACCAGGTGGTTCTTACTTCATTCTGAGAGAGGCAGTCTTGGTGGTATGTGGGTCCCTGACCACTAAGGTCCTTAAAGGTCAAAAACAGCACCTTGAAACTGATCCTGTGTTAATGGTTTCCGTGACTGCTGTTTCCTTCACCCTCGTTTTTGTCTTTCTCAACATCAGTTGTCCAACTACATTTGGTTTCTGATAGTCTAAACGGAAATACTGCACCTGTTCTGTATATTTTTGTGAGTACTGTTCTCTATGTTAATCTGGTTATATTCCAGCTCCATCTTTCAATAAAATTTATTATTTTTAAAAAGTCCTCCTGTAGTGAAAGGGTACACAGTGTTCCTCTAATAAAATAAGGTAATCACTCATAAGTAACAACTGATGTCCAGCTTTGCTCCTGTGTTCTCTTGTCAACATCTGTCCCTTACTCTGATTTCTCAGGCATCCCCAGGTTTGTTTGGGTTTTTTGTGGGGAGGGCTGTTCTTAGGATTTTTCAGAGACTGACACCTCTGCCGTATCACTCAAGAAAGTACTGCTTCAAGGCCTGGGTGAAGTTCAGACAGGGTTCACCTACCTAAGCTTTTGTGTGGGCATTCCTAGACCCAGAATTAAACTCTGTTGATCTTATAGGAGCCACTGGATTCAAACTTTGTTCTTTTGCTTCAGATCAACTTGGCTACCCACCTGAATGTACCTAAGTATTATCATCTTTAGGTCTCCTTTAATCATTTATTAATGTTCGGTGTTCAGAACGTAATCTTTTATTTGTGTTGGGTTAACAGAAAGAAACCTGAAATTATTTCTCCAAAACCCTTTTTGTGTTCTTTAGTATTTACATCACTTTTTATACTACTTTTTTCTCCAGTGGGGACTCAGAACAAAATACCTTTCCAGCCCTCCTGGAGCATTTTCAATCCTCATGAAGACAGAATTCGACAAGCCCTCTTTTTCTTTGCCTTGATATACCAACTCATATTTTCCCACGTATCTGAGAAGTTATATATACAGGCAGGGCTTTTTTTGTAGAAAAAGTGCAGCAGGAACTCATTTGCATATTAGGCCACACCCTTTGACATCACTATTGTTTCACACAGGGCTTTTTTGTAGGAAAAGTGCAGCAGGAACTCATTTGCATATTAGGCCACACCCTTTGACATAACTATTGTTTCACGCAGGGCTTTTTGTCAAAAAAGTGCAGCAGGAACTCATTTGCATATTAGGCCACACCCTTTGACATCTCTATTGTTTCACGCAGGGCTTTTTGTAGAAAAAGCACAGCAGGAACTCATTTGCATATTAGGCCACACACCCTGACACTGAGACAGCTGGAACTGCATTCCTGCTCAAAAAAAGGTCCTGTATATAGGGGCCAGCAAGTTTACTTTTAGATATTAATTCATAAATTATTAAAATAGTATTGGCAGATGAGTTGCATCTGGCTACCAATGGTGCTACAGACATATTCCCTCTCCACCTGATCCAAATAAGCCCCTATGCTTGCAGTGGCTTTTTACCACTAAATACATTGGGCCATCCTCCCTTGGATCTTCCATATCTGCATAGCATGTATCATATCCCAGCAAGCTGTAACGGTTAAGAGCGGCAGATTCTAATCTGGAGAACTGTGTTTGATTCCCCACTATTCCACACAAAGCCTACTAGGTGACCATGCCACAGTTCTCTCTGAACTCTCTCAGCCCCAGCTACCTCATACGGCGCCTGTTGTGGGGAGAGGAAGGGAAGCTGACTGTAAGCCACTTTGAGACTCCTTAGGATAGAGAAAAGCAAGGTATAAAAACCAACTTTTCTTCTTCAATATTGTGGTCTGAGAAGTAGGAGAATGCAATGATTGAAATGCTACCCCAAGGGCAGATTTTGAATCCCATAGGGCAAATAAGTAACAAATGCATATTTAAGCAAAAACAATAGCTCATACATTCTCCAGCTGTTAGCCAAAATGCCCTCAAAACGAGGTTGGGGAATTAGTTAGGTGGGCACCTGGCTCACTAGGAATCTTTTTACCAATATATACCAGGCTCAACCATCCAGAGGGTAATGCTCAATAAAAGGACTCTAATTTAATAAAACCAATTGTGATTTATTTAGAATAATAGTTCTTCCACACAAGATAAAAATACAATACAATCACACATCCACACAGGCCTAAGAAACACAGATAGATTGATAGGGGAACATATAAGGGTAGACAGACAGGGTAATATTTACCTCTCGCAGACTTCAAGGAAGGCTCCGGTGGCGACAGTTGAGGGAATGGGGGAGGACCCGAAACTGATCAGGAATCGGGGATGGATCTATGCAGCGGAATATGGGTTGCTGATAGAAGCACACATGAGTGGAGTTGGGTCAGAGGTTAAATAGGCTCCCTTAGGCCCCTTAGGGGATGGGAGGTGACGGGGAGGAGAGATGGGAGGCTCTGTGATGACCATGAAGGCTGGACATTAGCAGAGCCAATGGTGAGTCCTTTGGTGACATCCAATTGGGTGTCAGCTTTAACCAATGAACTTCACCTTAGTCCTGTGAACCTGGAAATTTCCAAGTTGCAATATGGCCTAAGGCGGCTCCAAGGTGTTAGACTGGGGTGAGAATGGGAATGGCTGAATACTTAAGGTTAAGTGGGCTTATCTGGGAAGGTGACAATAGGGAATCAAATATTGACCTAGGTATCACCCGGGTAAGACAAAAGACTTGGTTGATGAAGGAGAAGTTCTTCCTCTTTTCTCATCATCTTCTGGGCAGGAGTTATTGTTTAGGGTATTGCCCGGCAATCAGGAACATTAGTTGAGCTGTTAATCCATTCATGGGGCAGATGGGTTGCTTGCGAGCCAAGGGTGACACAGGGTGTGTACGTGAGCCTTCCACTATGAAGGAATGAAGTCCAGTCTGGCAGGAAGATGGCTACGAGTGGTGTTAGCCCTTGGTTCATGGAAAACAGGCTAGAAACTGCTTGCCTGTACAGTTCATGGTGGTGTGGCTTCTGCCACTGCAGTGGCCAAGACTGGGCACACAAGGAGTAGCTGGCAGCTCATTTGTAGAATGCTGCTGCAAAGCTGAGGCTTATAGTATCCACATAAGCCTTAGAAACTGTAAGCAAAGTCCACTTCTTGGAGCAGATGTGTGAGAGTCAAAACTCCAGGCACCCTGGCAACCATACTGGTGATCACGATGTCCATATGTATGAGAAGTAGGGGGCTTTTTCCTCACACAGCTGGGACACTGGAAAACAGGGGAAGGGTTAGCTGGGTTTATGCCAGATATAGACTATCATCCCACTGAGAGTAATGGAGCAGTGAACTAAGTGGGCGGCCGTGTTAGTCTGAAGCAGTTGAACAAAGCAGGAGTCAAGTTGCGCCTTTAAGACCAACCAAGTTTTATTCAGAACGTAAGCTTTTGTGTTCTCTCTAAGCACACTTCATCAGACGAGGGGATCAAATATACCTGCTCCCCTCGTTTGATGAAGTGTGCTTAGAGAGCACATGAAAGCTTACATTCTGAATAAAACTTGGTTGGTCTTAAAGGAGCGGTAAACTGTGGCAGTTGAGCAGCCACGTGAATGAAGCTCAGGATCAGCTGGGAATGAAGAGCAAAAGATCCTTTGCCAAGCACACAGTTGCACTAACAGCATAGTTGTGAGAACTGTGCTCTAGAGAGAGTAAGAGAAGGTCAGTGTAAAATACTAATTGTGGCAAAACCAATACACATTGTTGCCACCTTAAGCCTTCTTGAAACACATCCAGTATTTGTCCTGCAAAGCAGAACTTTAAAATCAACATTTGAAAATGCTGAAATACAATTATTCCTATTTGTCCAAAATTTCATGTGACTTTAATTCCATTAATACCAATAGAGAGAAGCGGTTAAAGTATGAGCATCCGAGTTTAAGTGATTTGTGTACCGGAGGCTTGCCTTCTTCAGCTGATGATGGAGGGTCAATTAATTCAGCCACTTCTGAAAGGTTGTTTATGGCAGTGCATTAAATTGGGAATTTGCATTGGGGGTGTTGTGCTCCGACAGCAGCTTCACCACACAGCCATTCAATTTGGATGGGCAAAGTAAACCACCTTGATTGAATTTTTAGTCTAAAATGTGGCTGTGTAAATCAGATATCAAAAGCAGATCCTTGTAGTCATGAAGTCCACTTTGATTTATGACGATGTAAATGACAAGACAGGAAGAAGACCACATTTCAGCCATGGTGACGGATGCTGCCTGGTGTCATGCAATTAGCACGGAATCTTTTATCGAAGGCGCCAAGTTGAAACCGTTCACATAGATAAATAGCAGCTCTCTTTAGGGCAACAGCAGTAAAGCATAGCAAGGGAGTGAGGGGGGCTGCTGAAATCAAAGGCTAGGATGTACTTTGTGCCTTGTTCCTATAATACAATCCAATTCCATTTCCTTTCTCATGGGCAACATCGTAGAGAGACATTTCTCAGAAAAATAGCCACTGTCTTACTGCGTATTGTTGTGTTGTGCTTCTCTATTATGTGTTCTGGGAAGGACCAGTAAATCTCGTCTGGAAGAGGGTTGCAGAATGCAATGTGTGTGGTTACCTGCCTTTTCTATTTGCTTTTGGAAAAAGCAATACATTTGAGTTTTGTAACCTGGGTCATAAGCCAATGATACGCTGTTCTACTAGAACATAAAGATATGCGTAAACAACATGGAGGCAACTTCAGTGAGGAATGTTCTTGATTTCCAGGCTTGTTGTTGAATGATCTTACTCTCAAAGCCCAATAACCGTGCTGAACTGTATTGTAGGAAGGTTAAAGACAACTTCAAAACAGAGGTCACCAGATTTCTATTTATGAGTGATTGCAGGTGAAAGTACGTTGATTGTTATTTTGCGTGGTTTAGAACAGGGGTGGCCAATGGTAGCTCTCCAGATGTTTTTTTTGCCTACAACTCCCATCAGCCCCAGCCATTGGCCATGCTAGCTGGGGCTGATGGGAGTTGTAGGCAAAAAAACATCTGGAGAGCTACCGTTGGCCACCCCTGGTTTAGAAGAGCTGGTTTTCATACCCTGCTTTTTGTCTACCCCAGCAAGGCCTACAATCACCTTCCTTTCTGTTCCCCAACAGGCACCCAGTGAGGTAGGTGGGCCTGAGAGAGTTCTGAGTGAACTGTAACTGGCCCAACTTCACCCAGCAGACTTCATGTGGATGAGTGGAAAATCAAACCCGGTTCTCCAGATTAGAGTTGGCTGCTCTTAACCACTACACCATGCTGGCTCTCTAGTTTAGTAAGAAATTATTCAGGCTGGATCTTCGGGCTTTCAATTTTCAGTGTGAATGATGATGGAAAGTATGCTGAGATCTCTGAGGAAAAGAATCCTAGCCAGAACAGAGGCCCTAATGTGATTTAATTTTCTGGAGTTTTCCAATTCTCTTGCACATGGTTTCATTAAAATTTCCCACAGCCTAATATGCTGTGATATATCAATTCATTATAAGTGAGGAAAGCTGTAATCATATCACTGCTTGTGAGTAAGGCGCCAGGGAGTTTCAGACCAGGAACTCTGGCAACCAAATGGGGATGGTTTGTTCACTGCAGCATGGCATCATGCCAAAAGATTGCACACTGTGTTTGCTTCTAGAACTCCGATGGCCTGACAGTGAGACTGAAACTATCAGCTTATGTGAAGAAATGCATTCTGGAATTTTTATAACAGGTATTGGGATTCACAACAAAATGAATGCCATGATGGAGAAGTTTAGACTGATCATAAAATGGCTACCATAGGGCTTTCATCCAATCACAGAACGCCGGAAAGTTCTATAGATTGCGATGAGGTTTCAAGCCAGGCATTCTCCTGTGATGGAAGTAGTGGTTTCTAAGAGGGTGTTTCCTGCAGACACAAAGGGAGGGACGGTGGCTCAGTGGCAGAGCATCTGCTTGGTAAGCAGAAGGCCCCAGGTTCAATCCTCAGCATCTCCAAAAAAGGGTCCCGGCAAAGAGGTGTGAAAAACCTCAGCTTGAGACCCTGGAGAGCCGCTGCCAGTCTGAGTAGACAATACTGACTTTGATGGACCGAGGGTCTGATTCAGTAGAAGGCAGCTTCATAGGTTCAAGATGATGCCACCTGGGCTCTTATAAAGCAGTTGTTGCTCCAACAAAGTGGAGGAAAGATAGGACTGGTTCTTAGAGAAAGTGATGCTTTGTGGGAAAAAACAGGTGGATGCTCCCCCCCCTGCCCCCCTCCCCAAAAAAGATACCCTCATTGGGGATAATCATTATAAAGTCTCTAATCCTTGCCTGGGTTAGAGCAATTGTTTGGGTAAAATTTCCCTTGAGAGGATACTGTTAGCCTTAAAATGCTAGTATCACAAGAAGCACTGTTTATTTATTGAATGTGAATAAGATAGATGGATTTAATGCCTTACTTTGTGGGTTCAGGCAGTTTTCAAACCATAACTTCATAACATGGCGTATTTTATTGTTTCTTGGTTTTCTTATACTGTTTTTGGTCTTTTAACAAGTAGGATTTTAAACCGTTATTTAATCTATGTTGTGATCTGCCCTGAGCCCATCTATGGGAATGGGTGGAATAGAAGCCTACAAAAATAAAATAAAATAAAATAAATAAATAACAAAATAAAACCCTAAATAACCGCCTCCCCCAAACTTAATACCCCACTGAAAGCCTGGTAAACAGCACAGCCTTGCAGCATCTTCTGAAGCTTCTACAGATAACACCCTCATCACCTCTTTAGGGAGCCTATCCCACAAAGTTAGAGTGATGCCAGAAAAGGTGCAGACTCTGGTTGCTAGATGGGCCACCTTAAGTGGAGGAACAGCTGGGAAGCAGCAATTTGAGGACCACAGCTGATGCACAGAAACAAAGGTGGTATTTTTCTGTCTCCTGACTATCTGTTGAGATCTTAATTGGATAATCTTTGGCTTTTGAAAACTAAATGAGCGTCTATTGGATTTATGGGATATTTGCTTGATGCCATTTTCCCCAGATGCGCTACCATTCTTATGATTTCTAATTGTTGCTGTTTACAGGACTGCGATCTGTTTTACTGTTGATTGCTACTGCTGATTTACTTCAATGGTGCATGTATGTGATGGTGCGTTCATAATTTTTAAACCCATGACTCATTTGTGGGTTTTTTTTTTCATTTTTATTCTACCCTTCCTCTATGGAGCCCTGGGTGGCTTACATGGATTCCTTTCCCCCCATATTTTCCTAACAACAGCCCTGCGGAGTGGGTTAGGCTGGAAAGAGTGGCTGCCCAAGGTCACTCAGTGATCTTTGGAACAAAGTGGCAACCTAAAATGTCTTCCCACTCCTACTGAGACATGCCAGCCACTATACCAGGTTTGAAGAACTTGTGACCCACAAAGCCTAATGCAGCCCACTGGCCATCTACATCCTTGCTTTTGCAGACTGAGGCAAACGGCACAGTGGAAGGTTATTTAGTAGGCTTCCCAATCCCCAGGTCCCAGAGGGGGATCCCCCGGTTTTACAGGCTTCCCCCCTCCCCCAGCCAGCTGGCCAGCGGGGGAAGCCCCGCCCCCAGAGCCATCATGCACCTCTATGAACGATTCCCATAGGGAATGATGGGGAATTGAACCGCGGGGCTCGGGGGCTCGGGGGGGGGCTGTTTTTTGAGATAGAGGCACCAAATTTTCAGTATAGCATCTAGTGCCTCCCCCCAAAATACCTACCAAATTTCAAAAAGTTTGGACCAGTGGGTCCAATTCTATGAGCCCCAAAAGAAGGCGCCCCTATCCTTCATTATTTCTTATGGAAGGAATGTATTTAAAAATTTGTGCAGTCCCTTTAAATGTGATGGCCAGAACTCCCTTGAAGTTCAATTATGCTTGTCACACCCTTGCTCTTGGCTCCGCCCCCCAATGTCTCCTGGCTCCGCCCCCAAAGTCTCCTGGCTCCACCCCCAAAGTCCCCAGATATTTCTTAAATTGGACTCGGCAACCCTATTATTTAGTGTGTTAGACTACCATACACAGCCGGTGGGCCACATTCTGCATGGTGGATCAAAAGTTTTGTAGGGCTTCACTGCATTTATGCTGGCTCTCTTGGTGTTACTGACTTCATTACAGCTTTCCTTTGATGTATTGTGAAGGGATGCACGAAATGCTAGCTTCACTGGAAAAAAAAACATTTGCTTCTACTAAAAGAAAAAGGCCCTCCAAAGAAAAGACTGAGTCTTTCTTGCATTATCTATTTGTCATGTTCATTTGCCTATTTTCCCCAAAGGAAAGCTTACACTCTGAACACACTGGAAAATGTTGGGTTTTTAAGATAATCCTGGGACATCCGTTGGAATCTGATTGTTTCAGGCTGAGAACGGTCGGTTGTGTTGCAGCTTGAAAGTTGCTCTCATTTGATTATAAATGTAATGGAGAAGGAGAGATTCGTCGAGATGAGGAAGGGATTTTTGCCCATGCTGTTGAAAGCTTTATAGGATTTAGGAGGCTTGACTGATCAAGGGCTAAGCCCCAGACAGGGGATGGCATCGTCAACAGCCGCGGCATACTGCTGCTTTTGCTGTTAAAGGTGTGCTGTACAATCAAAGCGACTAACAATGGAAGGCGTTTGAAAAACCTAAGCTGATTTGCAGTACTGTTTTCCTGTTTTGCAGTTAGAAGCTGTGCTGCCACCAAATAGTAAGTAAGTAAGTAAAATTTTATTTGTATCCCGCCCTCCCCCGCCACAGCAGGCTCAGGGCGGCTAACAGCATTCAAAAATAAATAGTACAGTAATAAAAACTTTGAATTAACATTAAAACATTAAACCAATCAATACTTAATTAGAACAATTCTAAATCTAACAGTACATCTGGCGGTAACCGTATTGTTTGACGCTATCTCTGTCGGTTGGCATGTCAATAGCAGATCCCTGAGCCCGACCATTTTAGCGTGTTGTACACTTATAGTTCAGCTGTTCATAAATGCTAACTTAAAGAGGGTAGTCTTGCAGGCCCTGCGGAACTGATCAAGGCTCCACAGGGCCCGCACCTCCTCTGGGAGCTGATTCCAAAGTTATGGGGCCGCGGCAGAAAAGGCCCGTGTGCGGGTATTTCGAAGTTTAACTTCTTTTGGCCCAGGGATGGTCAGCCTGTTTTTCCCTACTGACCTCAGTGCTCTCTGGGGCAAATAGAGGTGTACATTCAGATCTACTCAAGCTGAAAATATATTGGGATATCCTGTATTTTGGCAAGGGTCATTTCATAGAAAAAGAGGTGCTGGAGCTCATTAGCACAATTCATTTGCCTATGCCGCACACCCCTGGCCTCACCGGGTGTACTAAATTCTATCAGCTCAGCATCTACCTTAAAATGCCTTTTTGAATTATAATTGTCATAAGAAAACCTTGCTCCCATCAGACTTTTTAAATTACTTTCTCCTATATGGCCACAGTAGTATGATGGAGAATTCCATCGGTCTGCTTTATATGTTTTTGTTATTACCCCATTTTTTGGTGGGGAAAAAAATATTAGCAAGCTTGTCAAATCTTAGAGTTCAGCAAATTCTCACAGGGGGCTTGAACAATGGAGCCCCGAAGCAAGTATTTGGGGGGTGGGTTAAGAAAGAACAAGCACAATAAAATCTAGAGGTTCCGGAACTCCACTCCTGTGAGCTCCTGCCCAAAATGAGGCCTGTATTTTGGTATCCCAAAGGTATTTGGGATTTTTTGGGGAAAACTAGAAAAAAATTCCCCCCTCCCAAATCCCAGATGGATTTGGGGAATACCAGGAAGATTGGTAAAGCCCAAAAACCAGCTGAGAGGTGGGAGCAGATTGCTCCAGCCGCTCAGCTGTTTTTTTGGGTTTCTTCTGCAGTCATCATGTAAAAAATGCTCCATCACCTTGTTTGTCTTATTTATTTATTAAATTAAATTTCTAGACTGCCCTCCTCTGTGAAACAGGGCTCAGGGCAATGTACAGGGTGTGCTTAAAGGGACTGCAGAAGACAGCCCCCAAAACAGCTGAGCTGGTGGGGATCAGTCTCCTTGCCAGCTCAGCTATTTTGGGTTCTCTTGTGCAGTCCCTTTAGATAGGTGTGTTTAAAGGGACTGCTGAAGACAGCCCCAAAAACAGCTGAGCTGTTGGGGAGCAGTCTCCTTGCCAGCTCAATTGTTTGGGTTCTCTTGTTCAGTCCCTTTAGATAGGTGTGTTTAAAGCGGCTGCAAAAGACAGCCCAAAATAGCTGCCAGCTCAGTTTTGGGTTCTCTTGGGCAGCCCCATTTAAAGGGATTGCCCAAGAAAGTCCAAGGATGAGCTGGCAGGGAGACCACTCCCCACCAGCTCAGCTGTTTTCCAGACTCTCATGTGCAGTCCCTTTAAATGCACCCTGTTTAAAAGGACTCAGAAGAAAGCCCCAAAAACAGCTTAGAGGTGGGAGCAATCCTCTTCCCTCTCTCAGCTGTATGGCTTTGCTGCTGCTGTTTTCCCCCTCATTTTTTCCCCTCCTTGGATCTATTCAGAAATTTTGAAAGATTTCTGAAATTTATGAAAATTTCTAGATCCTGGCAGTGGGATCTGGAATTTTTTGGGGAATCCTGAAATTTTTTGGGGTCCAAAATACCAAAGAACCAAAAATACCAAGAAAATTGCACGCCCCTACCACTAAACTATGTCAATCTCTCTGTCTGTAACCCCACCCTTGATAATGTTTACACCCCTGCTGAGTGGAGAAGGCATGTCAGACAACAAGACCGCCACCTCTTCTTCCCTTAGACGGTCCCTTGCTTCTTTTTTGGGAGCCACAGAATGAAGAAGATGGCTAAAGTGCTGCCGCTGCCTAAATTGTTACAACAATAATATATACAATTTGCAAAGTATTGTTTTTCAAGGCCATTGCTTTGCCTTCTGAGTTTAACAGGAGATGATGGATCACTTTATTACCCTACTTGGGTTTTATATCTATCAAATTAAACAGGCGGTGAAGTGGTAATTAATTTAGATTATGTTTTGTCAGGTGGTGCAATGAAGAGGAAACGTGACTGTACATCCACAGCTTTCTAGAAAAATTTATTGTAGGTTCCAATGACAGCTCTTAATTAAGGGGAATGTTGCCAGGCCTTGGGCAGAGTGATCAAGCACAGAGCTGAAGGCAGTTTCCCAGAAGATGCCAAGAAAATCCTTTGGGCTGGGTGTTGGCAAGTGGGTTTTGTCTTCTGCAAACTGTTGATCTTACGGTTAATAGCAGGCATTGATAAATGGCTTATCTGTGATTTGGTCTACCCCTGCAGAAGCCTGAGGAGGTAAAAGGAGATTTTTAAGAGTCACAGAAGCAACTGTGGGGCCTGTGGCCGCCTCCGCTACCTCCTCCCCCCCGCCACTTCCCCACAATCCAGGAAGGAAGACGGGGAGGCAGCGGCAGCTGCGGCTCTTTCTGCGGCTCGCTCGTCCTTCCTGCTGCTGCTGCTCCCTCAACCCCACACTGATTGTGATCACACCAAAGGGCCGGCACACAAGTTTTTTACCTGCCGATCAGCTGATCGACAGGGGGGCTTTAAAGAGCCCGGGAAATGCAGTGCTCCACTGCCCCTTCCTGGGCATTGAAATGGTGGGGGAGGGAGGAGGAGACACTGCGGAGTGCAGGCAAAGGAGGCATTTGCCTAGGGGGAGGGGGGAAGGCCAAATTCAGTGCCCCCCACCCTGCCGGCGCCCTAGGCAAATGCCTAATTTGCCTAGTAGGCAGGTCGGCCCTGGCTGACAGATTCTCCTGGGGGCTCACTGATCACTACTGCCTCTCCTCAGGGCCTGTTGTAGGAAGTCCAGGACAGTCCATCCCCACCCTCCAAACAACCCTGCTGTGAAACAAACAGTGAAGCCAACGGTAGCAGTTAAAGAGAAAGAAGGCTGGGGCTGAAGAATATTAGGTTCTGAAGTCTAGAGAGGTAGGCGTATTCTCAGTAGCAGTTCCTTCTCTTCAACTGACTCAAAAGGAATGTTCATTCACAGCAAGTTACAGCAGCAGATAAACAGGCTGCCCCCTTTCCACCTGCAAATACTCTTCACTCTCTCTATTCAAATTAGGCTACAGTGGGCTCATATGATAGAATGGACTGGATTGCAGTGTTTAAATTCTGGCTCAAAATTCATTTTAGAACAGATCCCAACAGCCTTCTTGATTGTATGAAAAGAGACCCATATATTTCATCCTGGACAGCAGTGCTTCTGTCTAAACTCAATCAATTGGGGTTAGAGGTAGATGATTTTTCTACTGCTGATGAGTCATATATCTTCAGATGTATTAAACTGAAACTATGGGAATCGGAGGAAACGAAATTACGGCCAACTGACCCTTATATTTGCTCTCCAGCTTCCTTAGGTCTTTATGCTTTTTGTGGCAAAATGCCCAATTATCTATCAGACCTAACCACTCCAAGTCATCGCAGGGCATTTATGTTGGCTAGACTAAACGCGTTTCCCTCCAAAGTTTTACAAGGGAGATATCAGCGAGTCCCTTTAGCCGACAGACTTTGCTCCTGTGGAGCAAATACCCCTGACTCAATCCAGCATATATTGCTTGATTGTTCTTTATACCATAACCTCCGTAAAGATTTATTTGGCAGTCTTTCTTTTCCCCCAGATTTGTCTATTCTGCCACCCTGTTATTATTTATTGAGTGATACTGAGGGGGTGGTTAGTGAGGCTGTGGCAAAATTTCTGGCTGACATCCTTCAATTTAATTCTGACCATGTTTGAATGCATCTGTAAGCTCGGTTTTATTTTGATTTTATCTCCAATGTTTAAATTTTTATATTCTGTGTATTTTTATCTGAATCTTTTATGCCATTAAAGGTTTGGTATGGGGATAGAATGGACTCTGAGGGAGAGGTCTCTCCTGCTGGGGAACCACTGTTGCCAGTCTCCAGTGGAGAGCACTCAGAATTATAACTGCTCTGCAGATGGCAGAGATCCGCTCCCGTTGAGGTGGCCTTCACTTGGGTGGGTAGGAAGACAGCAAAGCTGGGGAGGCACTCACCCCGAGGCCTTTAGTGATACCTTTCAAGGTTGGTTGGAAATTCCTAAGGTGTCACTACAGGCCTTTGAGCATGGCTGGCACACGGAAGTGCGCGAAGTGGGTAGCCGCCTGGGTGCTACCTTGTCTCTGGAGTGCCTCTGGGTGCCCCCTCCCCTTGCCCCACCGCTCTCGGCTTCCCAGGTTGGTTCCCAGTGGGTCTAAAGACCTGGTGAGAGATGTAGAGGTTGTTACACCAATTGGGGAAAATGCTATTAGGTTCAGCATTCGGGTCAATGGAAAGTTACCCCTAAGGCCAATGGCAAGCCCCAAACTGTCACATTTGATTTCAAAAAAGGAAACTCTACAAAAACGAGGGGAATAGTAAAAAGGAAGCTGAAGGGGAAACACAAGTGAGTCAAATCTCTAGAGGATGCCTGGAAGCTATTTAAAACCGCAATAACGGAAGCCCAAATAGAATGTATTCCACAGGTGAAGCAAGGCACTGCTAAGCCTAAAAGAAGGCCTGTGTGGTTAGCAACACAAGTCAAGGAAGCCATAAAAAGTAAAGAGGCTTCTTTTAAAAAGTGGAAGGTGTGCCCCAGTGTATTGAATAGGAGAGACCACAGGCTCTGGTAAAAGAAATGTAAGTCAATAATTAGGCATGCAAAATGACATTTTGAGAAGTGGGTTGATAAAAGCATCAAGACAAGCAATAAACGTTTTTTTAAAATATATTTGGAGCAAGAAACCAGCCAGAGAAGCGGTGGGGCCCTGTGATGACAAAGGAATAAAGGAATTGCTAAAGAAAGATGGGGAGATGGCAGAGAAGCTCAATGACTTTTTTGCTTCTGTGATTACTGAGATTCAGAGTATAGGGCAGGATATAAATCCAATATCTTCTTCTTTCATTTTTCGATGCAATAAGCTAACCCAGCTCCCCTACTGGATTTCATAGCTGCGGCCTGCATTCTGCTTGAAAGGATCATTTGTTGTTCAATGAGCTTTGGCTGAACAGATCAGAATAGAGCCTCTCCAGGGTACTGACCCAGAAATATCCCAGACCCATTTAAAAGGAATGGAGCCCCTCTGCCAGAGCACCTTGCATGGTATCACAACTTGCACCAGATCATGCAGACATAAGGGATTTTCCACATGTTCATTTGTTTAGTCATTTGTCAATTTAGACCATTTCTATAGTTCCTCTCCAGTAACCAGCTTGAAGCAGCTAAAACAAAACAATAAAACCATGGAAGCAAAAGCCACAATATTCTCAATAGTAAAATGAGCCATAAAAACAGCATTAAGTAGCCTTAAAGGATATCTATGAACGGACCACTACCTAGAAGCAGAGGCGTCACTAGGGTGGGTTGCACCCTGGGGTGTAACTGATTCAAGTCACCCCCCCCCCATTGGGCATCACCCCTTTTGGAGGGCTGCGTCACCCCCTCCGCACACAACCCCGCCCACTTCACATGGCCCCTCCCTCATCCACCCTCTGGTCACATGACCAGCCCCCGTAATCCAAGATACCAGTTTTGCAGCATTTAAGTTTCCCCCACTCACCCACATGCTTTTAGCTGAGCTGGCGGCAGCGCGGCCCCGGTTTCAGAATCCCGGCCAGCCCACACACAGCAGCAGCGTTCTAGTCCCAGGGCCAGCCCCTTCCTGTTGGGGGGGGGGGTCTTGGGTCAGTGCCTGGGGCCAATGAGAATGCTCTGGGGGAGGGCTGATGGCCCCCTTGGCCCCGCCCTAGTGACGCCGCTGCCTAGAAGCAGATCATTAAAAACAATTTAAGGAGATGGATTCCTATGGTTAAAAGTCTGGATCGAGAGAAATATATTATCCTGAGGCCTAAGGGTCAATAAAGAGGCCTCAAGGGGTAATGTATTCTAAAGGCGTTACCACTGGAAAAAGTCCTCTCTCTGGTTGCTACCTGACTGACTTCTGCAGACACAGGGGGCACAGAGAGGAAGGCTCGGACAGAAGAAATTATCAAGTGCCCTGGATACCGGCCCTTTGCAGTTTTAAAGGTTAAAAAAAAAAGCATCTTGAATCATTCCTGGAAACAAACAGGCAGCCATTTCAGAACTTCCAGTGTAGAGATGATACTGTCCCCAATAAAAATATGCCTGCCACATTTTGAACCAGATAGTTTTCAAAGGCGGCTTCATGTGAAGCACATCGTAATAACACAACCAACAGCACCTCAGACTGAGCTTCAGGTTACTGACGCCCATCCATCCCATTACCCTCTCCAGGCATTTTTAATTTCATTTTATTTATATCCCGCCCTCCCCAGGAGGGGGCTCTGGCGGCTAGCAACCAATAAAACAACAAGATATAAAACATTAAAACAATAGCATCAAATAAAAGAGAGCCAGTTTAGTGTGGAGAGCCAGTTTAGTGTAGTGGTTAAGTGTGTGGACTCTTATCTGGGAGAACCGGGTTTGATTCCCCACTCCTCCACTTGCACCTGCTGGAATGGCCTTGGGTCAGCCATAGCTCTGGCAGAGGTTGTCCTTGAAAGGGCAGCTGCTGTGAGAGCTCTCTCCAGCCCCACCCACCTCACAGGGTGTCTTTTGTGGGGAAGGAAGGTAAAGGAGATTGTGAGCCGCTCTGAGACTCTCCAGAGTGGAGGGCGGGATATAAATCCAATATCTGCTTCTTCATATCTTCTAAAATCAATAAATTGCAAAAACTAATCATTGGTGGTCATGGTGCTCTTAGTGCTGGTGCGGTAGTGTCATTAGTTCAGAACTTCTACAAACCCACCCAACTTAGCTATTTGGGAGAAAGAGAGCTGGTTTTAATTTGCGTATTGGTGAGATATTTGCTTTAAATCCTGAACAATATCTCTCAGTTGTTGCAGATGTTAAATAGCACAAAGAACAAGAGCAGCAGTTCCTGGACATCATCTTCAGAAATCAAATAAGAGAAGCATGGCACTCTCACGCTCAACCTAGCCAGTGTCTCCAGAAGAAGGCTGCGGTTGAAGATACTGAAAGCTGACGAGAGGTCCTGGCAAACTGGCAGGGGTGCACTGTCCCAATCACTGCCCTGAGAAAGAATTCTCCTCACAATCAAGAACAGCGCCACCTGATGGCATTGCACGGCTATGTCATGTTTAATCCCTCGAGCCTCTCTCATTGAATCATTATTGTTCATGCTGGAGAGGAGGTAACAGGAGAGGCATTTGTAATACAAATGAGCATCCTGACTAATGACAGAAACGAATAGTGGTAAGAAATGTTTTAAGTCTCATGCACGGAAATGCCCACACATCTGATCTGTAACTCATATGCCGTGATCGGGGCTCCTCCCCCCAGCAGGAACGCACAAGAATGCAGTTTCGGCTGGCTTGGTGCCAGGTGTGGTGTGGCCTAATATGCAAATGAGTCCCTGCTTGGCTTTTCCTACACAAAAGCCCTGAGTGGAACAATGGTGACATTAGGGGGTATAGCCTAAAATGCAAATGAGTTCTTGCTGGTTTTTTTCTACACAAAAAGCCCTGGCTGCGGTCAAACATAAGCAGAAGGCAGATACTCACTAACGGTTAATTGTCAGGAATGAGGAAATAGTGGATTGTTTTAGCTTCAGTATCTTTCATAATCATTTCTTTTAGAAGAAGAAGAAGAAGATATTGGATGTATATCCCGTCCTCCACTCTGAAGAGTCTCAGAGCGGCTCACCATCTCCTTTACCTCCCCCCACCCACAACAGACACCCTGTGAGGTAGATGAAGATATTGGATTTATATCCCGCCCTCCACTCCGAAGAGTCTCAGAGTGGCTCACCATCTCCTTTACCTCCCCCCCCCCCACAACAGACACCCTGTGAGGTAGATGAAGTATTGGCTTTATATCCCACCCTCCAATCTGAAGAGTCTCAGAGTGGCTCACAATCTCCTTTACCTCCCCCCCCCCCCACAACAGACATCCTGTGAGGTGGGTGGGGCTGGAGAGGGCTCTCACAGCAGCTGCCCTTTCAAGGACAACTCTGCCAGAGTTATGGCTGACCCAAGGCCATGCCAGCAGGTGCAAGTGGAGGAGTGGGGAATCAAACCCGGTTCTCCCAGATAAGAGTCCGCACACTTAACCACTACTCCAAACTGGCTCTCTTTATGTCTAGACGAGGCTGAAAATATTGAAAGTGAAACTTGTGAAGCCTTGGTGATAAGGCAGTTACAGACTGAAATAATTCATTTTGTCTTTCAGAGCAGCCAGTTTTGAATGTTAGAATTAAGCAGATGCTAATTTGGGCCTTGAATGTCAAGGGTCTAACAGTCTTTAGCCATGTATGTGTGCAGGCGGGAGAGAAAAAGTGACCCAGAACTGGAAGCGGGCTGCTCATTCTGGCCTCTATAGATAAGTTAGTGAGCACAGCATCTTTTCTTGGAAGACGTCAATTGTATGCTTGTCATCCAAAGATAATGATAGTAATCCACTCTCTTCCATATTGAGACTCTGAAATGAAATTCTTTGTTCTCTCTTGTTAAAAGGAAAGCCTATCCATAGACATCTCTCACTGGCTGTACGAACTTGAAAAAACGTTTCTCTCGATCCTTTTTGTAAACTACCCTGGACCCTGTTCAAGCTAAGGACCCCCTCACTGCAGGTCCCAAGTGCCTCTGCTGAAGCCAGAGGGAGTGGAGGAAGTAGAAATTGTGTTTGCTCAGAGGATGAAGCCCTCCTGCCACTGCAGAGACTATCTGGGTGATGCGTTATAATTTGACAACATACTTCTGCGGGGGGGGGGGGACTTAGCCATAACCATGGGCTTCAGTTTATCTCCTGATAACCACATGGATTCTTGTGCCTTTAGTTTTCACTTTACATTTTTGTTCCCCTTACAGGTTTTCCCCCCAGCTCTTTTGAGACTACTTGTGTGTGTGTGTGTTTGTGTGCAAAGTGTTGTCAAGTCACAAGGCAAGTGAGGAGGTAGGTGGTTGGCCATTGCCTTCCTTTGCAGCTTCTTCCTTGGTGATCTCCCTTCCAAATACTGACTCTGCCTAGTTTCCAACATTGTATGAGATTAGACTATACCATACCGTCTTCCCTCCCTACGACTTCTTTACTCCAATGATTGTCTGGAAGTCAATTTTGAGTCAACTTTTCTCTAGTCCATAATGTTTCTATTGGGTTTCTTTGCCCCACTTTTCAATGACTGGACTGTCATTATCATCAAACCACTCCCTCTTCTTTCCAAAATATGTGATTTCAGTTTTTTTTTTAAAAAAACAGCCCTAAAACATCAATGTAACACTTTAGTGTTTTAGTGATAATTTAAGCAGGTTCTCTGAATTCCCGGCTTTCAAGTCTCTGTCCACTTTCCTGTCTCTGTGCCATGGAAATCTAGGCAGGCCATTTCCTTTGCTTTGGCTGTAACCTTTGTAACAGTGGCCCAAAGCATATGCAGGTTTCAAATCCAGACATCATACAATATCAAGGCTTCTAACCTAACCTAGGCTCCTAACATGCTCTGTCTCTATGGCCTAACTTCATCTCAGCTATGGAACTCTGCTTTTCTAGTGAAGCAGAGGCTCTTGTTAAGTCAAGAGATAGTTTGGAACAAATTAGAAGACTCCAAATGTCTCCTTAACTTTGCACCTTCCACCGCTCATTCTTACCATCATAGGAACAGGGATTGAACACAGTCCAATCATTCTGCAGCTTTGACGATATGGATTAGGAGCTGTCAGGTAGTAGGGGCCAGAGGAGTTAACAGTGCAGGTGGAGTGCCTTTCTGGTCTACCAGCTGTCCGGGGTTGTATACAGTTTCATCCGGTCTATTAGCTGTCCCCAGTTGTATTCAGTCAGTCTAGTGAGCAGAGGAAAATAATTTTCTCCCTCTAAGCTTTTTAAAAGATATGATTGCCTCACTAGCAGAACCATCTAGCAGCCTTACGGTCATAAAAAGAGCTGTTCAGGACAGGAAGAGCAGGTATGGCTGAGATTGCTCATGTTTAAAGATGCATGATTTATTCTTTCTTCCAACTGCTTCCTCAGCAGGAAGTATTCTGGATTGGACGAGGTGGCATTCACCACCCTTCCTAGCTCCCAGTGCGAGGAGATTTATGCACATGAAACCTAAAGAGAGCTTTCCCAAAAGAGCTTGCCAACAACCTCTGTGAACACATTCCTTGTTACATCCCTCCGCAAGGTCACAGCTCTCAGTAAGTAAATATTTTGGGCTCTACAGTAACATGTTTTCATTTGCTTCTGTGGCACAGATGAAAGCAGTTTATTCTTATTCCACAGTGATGGTAATGGAAATAGCCAGGGTGTCAAGTCTGTATAAAACTCTGGTCAAGTCTATGCCTAACATTGGCTCAGGAGAGAAGCATCCTGGGTAAAGCCAAACTGTATTCCATTGCTGCTAGCTCGAGCTCTCCCTACCCCCCCTCCTTTTCTTTGTTATGTAGTATTGCTTTGAAATGGGAATATGTGAACTTTTTATCTGAGCCTTCTCAGGCCCGGCACCGGGGGAGGCTGCAGCCAGAGACGCTCAAGGCCAAAGCGGGCCTGAGAACGAAATGGTAACATCAATGTGTGAATGTGCCCTGCATAGTACCCCTCCCTAAAGAATCCCTTTGAAGTGTACCTTATATGATTGCATTCTACTCTATGATCTTTAGTCTTTCAATATCAACTTAGCCGTGAACAACAGTATCAATAAACTAGTTAGTTTCAACAACGACTCGTTATTGAATTGCCGACTTGACACAGGGATGTTCATAAAGAAAGCAAACATGTGTGTGATGAACATGTAGGCCACAGCAGAAACGGTATAGAGTAGTATCCATTATTACAGTTCAGAAGTACAATTGTATGGTAACTGCAAAGAGTAAAAGAGGTGTACATGAGTAAATAAGCGTGAGAGCCAGTGTGGTATAGTGGTTAGAGTGTCAGATTAGGATCTGCAAAACCGGAAGCTGGTTGGACCAGTCACACACTCTCCACCTCACTTACCTCGCAGGGTTGCTGTGAGGCTAGCATGGTAGAGGCAAAGACATGAAGCTGCCTTATACTGAACCAGCCCATTGGCCCCATCACCGTCAGTATTGTCTACTCAGAAAGGCAGGTGTCTTCCACATGTTGTAAGTCTGTTTGAGAAAAGCGGGGTATAAATGAAGTAAATAGACAGACACACACATTATGGATAAGCAAGCAGATAAATGCACATGTGGTGAGCATTCAAAAGAAAGTACCTTCCATATGGAGGCTGAAATGTGGGGCAAGAAAAGTAACAAACATTTCTAAAAAACAGCCAGTCTTTATTGTTCTCAATCAGTTCCTTGCTCAGTTGTTTCTGTGAAGCAACAGTCCTAGACGTACCCGAGGCTGCCTTTTCAGCCATGGGGCTGGAGAACAAAAGAAAGGGAAGATTTAACCTAGTGATGTTCGGCAGGCTGGGGGATGTGCTTTTTAGCTCTGTCATGGCTCAGGTGGCCAATCAGATACCTAGGGCTGATGAGTGGAGGGCAGGGTTGGAGCTGGTGTGGTTGACTCCGGCCTGCCCTCCTTTGTTCAGAGGAGCTCCACTCCCTCCCCCATACTTTAGGTGTAGCAAGCATTTTGGTATGTGGATTATGTGTATGATTTGTAACAGCCTTTTGGGGGGTGGTTTGAGGCATCTGTCTGGATCCAAGTTGTGGGAGGCTGAGCCAGCAGACTTGCCTCCCGTGGCGTGGGGACCTCCGTAAGTGGTCTTGGAGCTGTTTGCATTAAAGCTGAACTTGGGGGCTGGCATCTAGCTCCAGCTCTCAGATGGCATGGGGACCACACAGCGATGGAGGACGTCCAGGTGCAATCTGTGGACTTGCCATCCTGCAGTGCTCCCCTGGCAAGCAGACTGGGATGAGGGGTTGTGTTACTGACCAACAGGCAGGTCTTGTTCTTGTTCAGTCGCACAGTCGAGTCCGACTCCTTGCGACCCCATGGACAAAGTCACGCCAGGCCCTCCTGTCTTCCATCATCCTCCGAAGTCTGCTCAAATTCGTATTTGTTACATCAGTAACGCTGTCCAGCCATCTCATCTTTTGCCGTCTCCTCCTTCTTTTGCCTTCTGTCTTTCCCAGCATCAGGGTCTTCTCCAGGGAGTGCTTCCTTCTCATTTGGTGGCCAAAGTATTTGAGCTTGAGCTTCAGCTTCAGCATCTGACCTTCCAGGGAACAGTCAGGGTTGATTTCCCTCAGGACTGACTGATTTGATCCTCTTGCAGTCCAAGGGACTCTCAAGATTCTTCTCCAGCAGCACATCTCAAAAGCATCTATTCTTCTGTGCTCGGCCTTCCTTATGGTCCAACTCTCACAGCCGTACAGGCAGGACACCCGATACTTAATAAAGGCTGTGGCCATTTTATTGTCAAGTAAGTGGTCTTGTGTCTTTCTCCCATCACCCTTCAGCTGCAGTACAGAACTGTTGGTGGCAGAATCACATATTTCAGCATCCATTTACTTCATACTGGATACCTGTATCTTTCTTCCATAGTCTGTGTTATGTAAACCATTCATCTCTACGCAGCCTGTTTATGCAGACTAGATTAGCAGCTCTGCGAGTTTTTCTAGTTTAAAATCAGGAAGAAGGGAGCCTTTGCTGGTAAACATAAGCAAAAACCTTAATAAGCACGATAGATTGCTGGAGCAACCCTTGTTTATTCTCTGTGATTAAACTCTTGTGGCAATTTGATAGGCAGAGCTCCATGAGATTCAGGTTTTAGTCAAGCAGTGTAATTCCAGTGAGAACAGATTGGCAAACAGGGTGGAGACGGCATGGCTGCACTCTGAACGGCAGTTTGGTATCCCAGTTCGTCCGGGTTTCTGCATTCAGAGGTCAAGGCAGATTGTCACTTTGTGCCCGCAATTAAAAGGACACGGTTTGTGCATTCTGAAATAAGGACACATAACTAGATGTAGCGAAGTCTTTTTTCCATTTTCACAAAAAACCGGCTGGCGTAAGAAGGCAGTGCAGAGGTGTGTCTGTGGGTAGCTGCTGGCCCAGCTGCCACTCAGTTGAACGAGTTGGTAGAAGAAGGCAGTGCAGAACTGCTCAGGCACAGTGAACCGGGCTGGGCTGCCCTCTCCCATCCTAATGAAGAAAAACTGGTGTGTTTTTTTGTAGCTGCAGAATAAATACACCATGGGGGGGGGGGGGAGAAAGAATGGTGTGTACAGCAGGCACAGAATCTGAAATCAAGCTTAAAGGCTTGACTGCTTAGATTCTCTGCAGTAAGTGGTGCATACGTAATAGGCCTCCAAGTATAGGAGAACTTTTTTTTTTAAAGTTTTAACTGGTTTTGTTTACAAAGAAAAAAAAACAAGACAACAACAATACAAAATAACAACATAGCAATCAACATAAGCAAATTACATCCAAATTCCCCAATCCTACAAGGAACATTCGGGGTCTGACAATTTACCATCTCTATTACTCCAATTTTACACCTTTATCTTTCACCCATAAATAAACTGGATTCCATGTCTCTTTACATTTTTGCATATTACCCTCTTGTAATCTTGTGGTCAACATATCCATCTCTGCGGCTTCTAATAATTTTGCAATAAATTCTTCCCTGTTTGGTATTGTTGATGTCTTCCAATATTTAGCATAAAGAATTCTTGCTATGGTGACTATATGCAATAATACTTTACTGGTGGTCTTAGGAAGATTATTTCTACAAATACCTAAGAGATACAATTCTGGTGTATGGGGCAAGTTAATTCTGAGGATTTTTTTGTTCCATGTGTTAATCAAAGCCCAATACTTTTTAGCATGGTCACACTGCCACCATATGTGATACATGGATCCTTTAATTTTTAAAAAAGATCAGTATTGGAGAACTTTTACCCTGGCAGAGTTTAATGTTGTACCTTCAGCCTTCCTGGAAGGCAGGTAACATGATGTCCCACTGCCTCAATGGCTTTGTCTGTATCATACAGGGAAAGGAGAGCCTATTGAACATGTTCTGCTGTATTGCCATTCTATAATGACATCCAACATCGGTATATTGTTCCAGTTCTGTCAACTGTACTGGGGAAAATCTAAACAACTTTACGTCTCTCTCCTTCTCGCACGCTCTTCCCAGGAGAGAACTAATACAGTTCCCAAATTCTGCCTACAGGCATGTGGGATATGCAAGTGACTGACTGAGTCTCAATCGCTTTGCCTTTCTGTAAGAGAAGGGTATTTTCTTCTCTGTCCCCCCTCTTAATCTGCACTCATTGTTTGGTGCTTGTCACACGGCACGTATTCTCCTTTTTTATTATTGCTGACTCTCCGGAGCTGATTTTGTATCAAAATAAAATCTAATTGGGAACTTGAACTTGTCCGTGATTGAGATTATGGTAGTGTTAACAATTCTAGCTAACTGGGGAATCTGTCTTACTTGTAGGGTTGCCAAGTCCAATTCAAGAAATATCTGGGGACTTTGGGGGTGGAGCCAGGAGACTTTGGGGGTGGAGCCAGGAGACATTGGGGGCGGAGTCAGGAGCAAGGGTGTGACAAGCATAATTGAACTCCAAGGGAGTTCTGGCCCTCACATTTAAAGGGGCAGCACACCTTTTAGAATGCCTTCCTTCCATAGAAAATAATGAAGGATAGGGGCACCTTCTTTTGGGGCTCATAGAATTGGACCCCCGGTCCAATCTTTTTGAAACTTGGGGGGTATTTTGGGGAGAGGCACTAGATGCTGTACTGAAAATTTGGCACCTCTACCTCAAAAAACAGCCCCCCCAGAGCCCCTGACACCCGTGGATCAATTCCCCATCATTCCCTATGGGAATCGTTCCTGGAGGTGCATAATGGCTAAGGGGGTGGAGCTTCCCCTGCCGGCCAGCTGGCTGGGGGAGGGGGGGAAGTCTGTAAAACCAGGGGATCCCCTGCTGGGACCTGGGGACTGGGAAGCCTACTTACTTCTCACACTTGCTCTGTTCTTTTTCCTACTTCCTCTTTATGATTTCTCATTGCTTGCTCTAGTCTCGTCCAGGGCCAAGCTATAGAGGGGCAGCATGGGGCCACGCCTCCTAATTCAACACCCATGCTCCACAAGTCCTGATGAGCATTGCTGCTCTGAGA
Source organism: Heteronotia binoei (assembly GCF_032191835.1). Lineage (NCBI taxonomy): Eukaryota > Metazoa > Chordata > Lepidosauria > Squamata > Gekkonidae > Heteronotia > Heteronotia binoei. The sequence continues at coordinate 71,704,785 of NC_083235.1, forward strand.
ATTCAGGAAGAATACTCAATAAAACCACGCCTCTCTGGCACTCAGAGAGGCACAGGGGGAGGTTTCTCCTCTTCTCCCTCCCCCCCCCCCCCCGATTTCCCAGTGCTCCACCTCCCAAAATTTTCTGGCTAAGCCCCTGGTCCAGCCAGTTTTGGACAATACACCACATGAGCTCTCTGTACAAGAACTACCCTAAGTTTTAGCTATTCGATCTGAGGAAAATGTCTGCAAAATGAAGATCACTCAAGTGGATATTAGAGGGGACCAGCAGGGGGAATGCATGTAGAGGATTCAGTTGTGTGCATCCACCATCAACTTGCTTTATTACCACTAAAATAATTTAATCTCTGCAAGATAAATAGGGGAAATAACTTAGCTAATGCTGCCTGGGGATGTGTTCAAAGCAATCAAATTACATTAGTGGAATTCATTTGCCCTTGATGTTTATAGGGCTGTATACACCAGACCTAAGAGAATGTTTCCAAATTTTTCAATATAAACAATTTCCCAGAGCTAGGGGGCAGGCTTCATCTTATTCTATATTTATTTATTCTACAATTTGTATCCCACCAGCCCTCTAAGCAAGCTCAAAGTGGCTTTCAAGTCTACATTTCATTTAAAAAAAACCCACCAAAATGAAATATTAAACGATTTCTTTTAAAGCACAAACAGCAATATTTTCCAAATTCTTTCCTGAATAGTCAAATTTTAATCAATGCACTTAAGGAGGAGGAGGGACCACTTGCAGCAAATGGACTCTACTAGCCTCCTGGATGGCGCGTCACAAAAAAGCAAAGTCACAGAGAAGCCCCAGAGCTCCACTGCCGCAAGGCTCAGGTGGCAATATTCATAACAAAAGTTTTACCCAAAGAGCTCAAGAGGTGGAAGAAGAGACCATATGCAAGAAAGGGGCCTGGGATCCAAACCATCATTTGGTGTTTTAAGGACCCAACCACATTATTCGAGGCCAGTTGTCGACGCCATTAATCTGATTGCAGCACCTTCCTTGGGTCCATAAAACCAAATGGAGGGAAAGGAAGGGGATGAAATTAAATTGTAAATCCTGCAGGGGGTGGTAACAATACCACAGTCTCGTCTCTCTCGCTTATAACTTTTAGGACAACAGAGTCTGGAACTGGAAAACAAGAAGACACAATTGTTCCCCCAACTGTCTAATATAGAGAACTTCAGGGCTTTTTTTGAGCAGGAAAGCACAGGAACACAGTTCTGGCTGGCTTGGTCTCAGGGGGTGTGGCTAATATGCAAATGAGTTCCTGCTGGGCTTTTCCCACAAAAAAGCCCAGTGCGAAACAGTGGTTTTGGCAGGGTGTGTGGCCTAATATGCAAATGAGTTCCTGCTGGTCTTTGACTACAAAAAAAGCCATGGAGAACTGTAACCCCTCCCCCATAGTAGTTTCATTATTTTGGAATACTGAGAAGTCTACCACCAGGGCTTTTTTTTGGGGGGGGGTAGAAAAAGCCCAACAGGGACTCATTTGCATACTAGGCCACACCCCCTGGCATCAGCATTGTTTCTCACAGGGCTTTTTGTAGAAAACTAAGCAGGAACTTATTTGTATATTAGGCCACACACCCTGATGCCAAGCCAGCCAGAACTGCGTTCCTGTGCATTTCTGCTTTTTTAAAAATAGCCTTACCACCCAAGAAACATCTTCTTCCATCTGCTGCTGATATAGGAAAAGAGTGGTGAAGGAGGGAGAACGGGAGACCGGTTATGCTGCAGTTCCTGGGAGGACCCAGGCAGAAAACAAGAGCAATCACTCTTCACTTGAGCCCCACCAGAGTGAGAGAAGGCCACAAGCTGAGGCAACTATGTAACGTAAGAACATAAGAGAAGCCATGTTGGATCAGGCCAATGGCCCATCCAGTCCAACACTCTGTGTCACATAAGAACATAAGAGAAACCACGTTGGATCAGGCCAGTGGCCCATCCAATCCAGCACTCTGTGTCACATAAGAACCTAAGAGAAGCCACGCTGGATCAGGCCAATGGCCCATCCAGTCCAACACTCTGTGTCACATAAGAGAAGCCATGTTGGATCAGGCCAATGGCCCATCCAGTCCAACACTCTGTGTCTCATAAGAACCTAAGAGAAGCCATGTTGGATCAGGCCAGTGGTCCATCCAGTCCAACACTCTGTGTCACACAGTGGCCAATTTTTTTTTATATATATATACACATACATACACACACACTGTGGCTAATAGCCACTGATGGACCTCTGCTCCATATTTTTATCTAAACCCCTCTTGAAGGTGGCCATGCTTGTGTAAAAATCTTTATCCAGATAAAGGCGCTTTCAAGAGCTTACTCGGAAACACGTTTCACCAGATAGGGCCGCTGTTCAGACCACTAAGGGTTAACCCGCTTTCAGCTTCTATCACCGATGTCACATCTGAGATGCGAGGTGCTCTCTCAGATCAGCTCTCATTTAAAGCCCGGGCCGCCAGTGCATTTTGGACCAGGTGAAGTTTCCAAGCATTTTCAAAGGCAGAGCCCATGACAGAAACACAGTCTCCTGGGGATCAAGGCCTGCAGTGCGCTGGCTACATCTCCAGATCCATAGCTCAGTCTGGGGATGGGTGGGTGGGTGGGGGGGGGGGGCTGCTGCGCGAAGGGATGCAAAACCCCTCCCCTCGGTATGCACTGCTCGTCTAGGCGGCCTCTCCTGCAAACAGGCCCGCGAAGGCGAGGCCTGAGGTCTGCCCGTTGGACTGGACGATCCCCAAAGCGACCGCTAGATGGCACGCCGTTCCCAATTTCGCGCCGTTGCCGCTTTGCCCGGGAGCCCTGCAGCCTTCCTCGGCAGCCCGGTCGCGAGATTCAAACGGCACGCTTCGTGTGGCCGGGACGATCCGGGCCGGCTGCCGGACCTGCGATGGAGCGGCCGCTTTCCCCTACGGCCTCTTCAGCTGCGAGCGGGGCCTGTAGGAAGCTCTCGCTGGACACGGCAGCTGCTGCCTGGCGGTGCTGAAAGCTCGGCGAGGGGCAAAGGATCCAGGAGCGGTGCAAGGATTGGGGGCTTCGGGAGACCCGGAGAGCAGGCCGGCTGTGATGTGCAGAAGCGGCTGGGCGGCTGGGCGCCTCCCACTTGGGCAGCGGCGGCTGTGATTCCCGGAGAAGGCAGGGATGCTGCGTTTTGGACAAGCTGCTCCCAAAATGTGACTCCAAATGGGACCAGTCGCTCCCATCTAGCCCACCTCTGCAGGGGTGTGAGCGCTCCGAGCGCTTCCCTCGGAAGGAGGGGATCTGTTAGGAGAAAAAAAAAAAACAGCAACACCGAGGAGGAGAGACCAAGATACCGTCTCCTTCTCTGCATGTGGATTTCTTGGGGCTCTTCTTCTGCACTCCTGTTCTGCACACAGCCTCCCCAAAGCCTCTGCCCGGGAGCTCTCCATGACAATAGCAGCTGGATGGCTCACAGGTCTGCTTTTCCCCCCCTTTAAAAAAAGTCTGAACAATGATTACAGTGAATCCAGATGGGAAAATAATGATCAGGAGATGTCTCGTCACCTTGAGGCCTTTTAGGTAAAAGCTCTTTTCTAAATCTTCCTGCCCCCCCCCCCCTGGGCTGCTTGGAAGGGTTGGGGGGGGGCACTGCTTTCCGAACCGTATGCTGCCCACTGTTTGGTTGGCTAACTGGAGGTTAGCTCTGCGTGGCTGTAAGGGGAACGAGTTGGCCTTGAGCTTGATGGGGTGGGGTGCAGGGCTGCGTGGCATCCAGTTCTAGGGCTTGCTCATTTATGCTGACATTTGCTGGGATTAGCTTCCTGGTGCCTTGGAGCTAACCTCATTCTTGTAGCGATTTGTATCGGCCGGGTGGCGGGGTTTAACAACGTCCTTAAAATTCTGCCTGGTGCGTCTTCGAGTTATTGGTATAAATTGTCTTAGTGGTTGTTCCAGATCTACACCTGTCGTTGCAAAACAGAATGCCTTACCTTTCATAGTGCAGTACTAAGCAGAGAGCTACAGCCTTTGAAGCCTTCCATTCGTTGTGAGTGTCTCCGTTCAAGTCAGGTGTTTCCAGTGTTTCTCACTATGTCATCTGTAAAGGTTCTGAAGTTGTATTCTGTTGATCATGAGCAGAACGTTGATGGCATAGGTGGTCTTTGTTTGGGGACTTACTGTCATCCTGGGGCCCTTCCGTCCTCTTCTGATGTTTCTTTTCTTTTAAAACGACGTAAGAAGTTTTGACGTTTAATTGCCAACTTATTGGAAGAAATGTCTTTTTGGTTTGTACTGTTTAAGGGGTAAGAAATTGAAATGATCCCAGGAACTAAGAGCGAAAGCCAAAAGAAAGCACAACATCGAGGTAAACTGCTTGATGCTTTCCAAGCGGACTTTGAAGCATATGGTAGGAACCTGAATTTAGGATTTGGGGTTTTTACCTTCAATCAGAAGTTTGGCTATAGAGGGGAGCGATTTGTCAGTATAATATGTCATGTCTGAAATTCCCGCTCAATGGCAGACCAACACATCATGGCAGGTGGAAGTAAATTCCTAGGATTGAGCTCCCAAAATCCAGGCTAGGCATGGGACATGATGGAGGTGACAGCTTGAGATGTTACTGTGCCTACCTACTGCTAAAGAAATACTATCCTGCTCCATGACATTCCATTAGAGGCTGGATGTTCTTTTTAAGATGGAGCTATGCCGTAGCTATTTCAGATCAGGCGGCTGTGCAGAGAATGGTAGTGTCCAGCAGACTCAGCTAGTATTATTTCAATGAAGCTTGGAATACACCAGGTGAGGAAAACAGAAAGTAGGTAAACAAAAGGTCTAAAGTTAGCCCATTGGTTGTGCAGCACAGTGGCCTTCCATGCTAGTGACAGTTGGGTTTGTGGATTAAAAAAGCATATATCCAGTCTGAAACAGCAGGCTACTGGCAAAATAAGCCAGTAGCTGTGTTGGTTTTCAGGCAAATTCCAGGAACAAATATGATGTGCTTCCTTATTAGATCAACTGAACAGTGTACATTGCAAAACCGTGTTCTGGCTTTCAGTAGAACTCATCAGGTTGGATGTTTGCTATTATATAATGCACCAATGGAGGACGCACAAGGCTTGTGAGGAGCATCTTATTTTCCCTTCCTCCACTTCCCTCTTTCTAGGGTTACCAGATGTCCTCTTTTTAGAGAACGTGTCTTCTTTTTTGTGTGTTTCTGCACTCTTGTTAGGAAAAAAAAAACCTGATGAAAATGGCCTTTCTGGGGGGATAGGAGGCTAAGCCTGTTTTTCCCTATAATTCCCCCAGTGGAGGCAAGCTTCATCTTAAATAACAGGGGTATTTAAAATGAGATTTGACATAGAGATAGTTGTTTGAAGTAGTCAGTTGGGAAATAATGTCCTCTTTTTTGCTTTTCAAGATATGGTAACCTTACAGTCTTTCCCTTCCCTGAAAACTCCCACAACCTGTCCCTTTTTTCCTGCTTCTCTCCTTTCCACCCGATAGCCAGCCTACTTTTATATGCTTCCTGTCTTAAGATTTTAGGCCTTCCTTCCCTCAGGCAGCCCCTCTCTAGACTGCTTGGCTGGGCTCAGTTGTATGGTGGGAACTCTCAAGGACTTGCAGGGGCACCTCACTTTCCCCTGTTTTCCTCTCCCCACACTACTTCTTTTCCTCCATCTGGAGGCCCACATGTTTTCATGGTTCCCTGCAGGGCTTTTTTGTAGCAGAAACTCCTTTGTATATTAGGCCACACACACCTGATGTAGCCAATCCTCCAAGAGCTCACAGGGCTCTTAGTACAGGGCCTACTGTAAGCTCCAGGAGGATTGGCTACATCAGAGGGGTGCAGCCTAATATGCAAAGGAATTCCTGCTACAAAAAAGCCCTGGTTCCCTATTTCCTTTTTCTCCTTTCCACCCATCCACCAACCAAACTTTTATCTGCCTCCCATGTTCAGCTGTATTTATTATTTACTTCATGTATACCCTACCTTTCTCCATAATGGGGAGCCAAAGCAGCTCACATCATTCTCCTTGCCTCCATTTTTTATCCTGTGACAAGTTAGATTGCGAGTGTGTGATTGGCCCAAAGTCACCACTGAGCTTCCATGGCAAAGTAGGATTCGAAACAGGGTCTCACGGATCCTAACCTGAAACTCTAACCACTACACTACATCAGCTTTCATAAAGTGGCTGCTGTTGAGCAGTAGCAAGCAACCAGGCTAGGATGAGTCATGGAAGTTGCAGGGTAGCAAATCACCCAGAAGCTGGAAGGACAAAGTAGTCCTGAAAAGGGCCCTTCCATTTATTATCAGAAACCAAGCCTGGAAGGTTGGCAATACTAACAATAGCCATTGAGGACATTTGTTTCTTAAAATCATAGGTGCTGCTTCTATCATTTTGAGTGATTTTAACCAAACCATTGGTTTTTGTTTGTTTGTTTTGTTTTTAGATTTCAGATTTTTCTGCAAACCTGGGACTTTTCTTACTCAGGTTGTTAGAAAGATCTGTCGTGACTGATCATGGCCCCTGTCCTCTGAGTTTAGGCATGAATCGATGTGGCCACATTGAAAATTAGATATATTCGTGAGGTATCAAGCTGGGGATGAAAGATTAGTTGTTTCAAGGCATAGTGGCAAAGTCCATAGTCTAGGGCTGGTCATCTTAAAATGAAAAGCAGAATATTCTACAGACTAAATTGTATTAGTAGAGATGGTGCATGCTGGATGCAAATAGTTTCCAAGATGAAGGCATACTGGGTAGTATTACCCAGTGATGGAGGAATAAGGACACCCAGCATCCTTATCTTTGTCATTTTTCTTCCCCAGGAATAGGTTTCACTAAGTTCAGTGTGACTTAATTACGAATAAATGTGCTTAAGGCTGGGATGTGTTGCTGCGCAGAAGATTTGTTAATGGTCAGAGTGAGGCTATGGCTCATTGGTAGAGCATTTCCTTTGCATGCAGAAGGTCCCAAGTTCAGTCTCCTTTTTAAAAGATCAGATGGCAGGCGATAGGAAAAACCTGGGGCTCAAAAAGCTGTTTCTAGTCACAGCAGACAGCACTTACATAAGTATGCCACAAAGTCTGTTGCAGAATGAGACAGCTTCAGGTGTTCATAATGGTACCTTGACCTTTCTCCCTTCTGTACTGGGGCCCCTGCCAGGGCATATGGACCTCAGTATTGAAGCTAAGTAAAAGTGATCAAGGTCAGGTATACTATAAGTTTGCAGCTTCAACCATAATACACTACAGTAGCATTCTGGAAATGCACAAAGTTACTTTCCCTCAATTCATAGTCAGTGTTCACTACTGTTGGGTTAAGGAAGGAATGTCTATTTGAAAGTCTACCTTTCTAGGAGTTTTAGGGTTGCCAAGCCCCCGGTTTGGGTAGGGGTTCTCCCGCCTGAGAGCTTCCCAATCCACCAGCCCACACTGGGCCAGTGGGGGGAACCTCCCCTGATGTCACCAGCACAATGACATCACCCGTGAGTGCCGTCATCACACCGGTGATGTTGCACGCTGGCCACTCTAGGCGTTTCTGGGAAAACTCTATGGTTTTCCCGGATGCCCTAGCAATTTGGGAGGGGAAACTCTATGGTACAAGGAGTTTTGAGTGCCAGTGTTTGTCTTCATAGGAAATAGCCAGTAGATACACAAGCACAAATGCTTAGGGTAGGGCTGCCAATTGAGAAATTCCTGGAAATTTGGGGGCAGAGCCTGGGGAGGGTGCAACAGTCATTTTCTCCAGGGGAACTGATACCTATAGTCTGGAGATCAGATGTAATTCTGGGAGATTTCCAGGTCCCACCTGGGGGTTGCCAACTGTAATTTCAGGCAATGTTCCTTTTGACAGAAAGTGTGATGTAGGAGATCCAGGGTCAAATCCCCATTCAGCTGTTAAAGTTCTTGAGTGACCTTGAATCAGTCTCCTCCTTTCAGCCTTACTAGCTGTTGTCAGAACTGAAAGAAGAGTAGGCTTCCCCGAGCTCCTCGGAGGTGTTGTAATGTGTTAGATAGGTAGAAGAGTGAGAGTGAGGCTCCAGGCAAAGCTGGGTCTATCTATCACTCCATTATTTGTGTGTGTGTGTTTGTGTTTTAGGGGAGGGATTTTGCATGCAGTATATTTTTCAAACATACACCTAAGGTTCTGATGGATATTCCTACTAGGGTTCTCAGACCCCCAAACCAGGTGGGGAATCCCCTGTTTTGGGGGCTGTTGGAATACAAGCTATGTACATTCCAGCCATTATAGAGTTAACTGTTTGTTTACCTGATAGAGGAAGTGATGTATTGTGACCTAAACCCAATTGTGGGCTGGTTCTTCTTTTACCCGCGAACGATGCGATCACGACATTGGTCAGAAAGGATGTTAGGTGTGAAATGCTTTGATCTTGTATGCAAGCTGAACTGCTCTTCTTCCCGGCGAAATGCTTTTTTGGGGAGACGAACAGTGAGACAAAGGATGTAGCCATGTAGGTCAGACATAGTTAGACTAGCTGGTAAGCTAAATTGTTTTTCTGTTTTATCCCAAGTACCCTATCCTGATGTTTTCTGGTAAACTTGATTTCTTTTGATAAGCTTAAACCTCGCCTCCAATTATTGCCCTCCCAAGCCTCTGAATTTAACATGCATTTCCCAACAGGGGCTTTCGCAGGCTGCCTGGCAGTTGGCCGGAGGGGGGGGGGAGCCCCAACCTAAACAGCAGCATCACATAGCAACGCCCTCAACGTGATGACATCACACAGAAGTGACATCCTTATGTCAGCGGCATCGTGTGATGATGCTCTGCTTTTCGGGCAGCCCAATTTTAACCACAGGCTTTGGCCAAAAAGCAGAGCATCATCCCCAATGTCACCATCACAATGATGTCCCTTCCATGTGATGCACTGGGGGACATCCCCACCCACTCCTGGACCGCCCATCCAAATCCTTCTGCCAGTGTGAGGATCATGCCTGGCGACCCCTAACTCCTAATAATGAAAAAATGCAAAAGTAGTGGCAAGTGTTTGAAAATAAAAGCATCCTATGGGTACAGTCGTCAGAGCACCGGACAAGCCCCTTTCGCTGTATCAAACGGTTGCAAGATGTTTTTAAATGAGAATGGTATGAAAACACATATCCTACTGGTAAAATGACCAGGGAACTGTGATTGTTTGCGGCTTACTGCTGAGGATACTTACGGTAGAAATGTGGGAAAGGTTCATTTAAGCAATTTCTGGTGGACTTCTAAACAATGTGCCAACCCTGATCTTGCTAAAGTATGTGGGAAGATGTGACTGAATGATGAGCCCAAAGATAGCGGCGGGGGTGGGGATGGATGCTAAAAACCTGGCAGAGGCTGTTAGTGAAGTAGCCATTCACTAACTGTGCCGGTTGTGTCAGGATCTATGTGCAGCCATCAATGAGAGCTGCCTTTTTGTCTTATGTTGACTGATGCTTAATAGAATAGCAGAACCAGATATTTCATGATGAATTGATGGATGGCAGGATTGGGGACTGGCTGATGTAAAACCTGGTTCATTTGGCCAGCTAAAATGTTGACATGGTTTAAGCTAACTGGGGGCTGATTTTCCCATTATATTTACACATGTAAGATAAGATAAGATAAGATAAATTTATTTTTATATCCCGCCCTCCCCTGCCGATGGCGGGCTCAGGGCGGCTCACAGACACTTTTTTAGAAGAAGGGTCGGCGCTTGTTTCCCGCCTTTCGCCGCCGATAGGAGCCTCAAAGCGGGTCACAACCACCTCCCCCTCCTCTCCCCACAACAAGCACCCTGTGAGGTAGGTGGGGCTGAGAGAACGTGACTGGCCCGTGGTCACCCAGCAGGTTTCGTGGAGTGGGAGACGGGGATTCGAACCCGGTTGATCACGCCAGATCCGAAACCACCGCTTTTCCCCACTACGCCACGCCGGCGTATATGTACAGTTGCATATAAAGACAAGTGTGTGTGCATATAGTGTACAGTTGCGGATGTGGTTGTGTCAGTGCATTCCGTTTCTCTTTGCTCTGCATGTATCAGGAATCCCACAATGGAAAACATATATGAACCTTCTCAGCACTTGCTATTAAATATTAGAAAATGCTTGCACTCCTATGAGCCGGAACAGAAATGTAGTACAGGAAATTCTTGTAACGCATACCTGTTTTTCCTATAAGCTCAAGCAGTTTATGTACAACCATTTCTGTAATGCTTGAAAACAGCCGAGGGCCAAATTAAAACCATACTTGGCTGAAAGTCCTCCTGAGCAGCTGGTGCAAAGCATTGGATGGGGATGTGTGGGGACTCTCCAGCTTTCATAAAAAGAGACTTCAGGAGCGCTATGGAGGCTGACAGAATGGATTCTAGCATTGGCTTCCATGAGCCAGAGCCTTCTTCATCAGATGTGTTATTACTTACAGCTTTTATAACATTCATTAGCTACCCCAGTAATTGCTGAGTTTTGATCTGTAAATTTTAAGCATCAAAGAGACTGCCAAACTGTATTCAGACGGGCAGCCCAATCCAGACATACGTGGGGGGTGGCCACTCGGACGTGGGCGGATCTGTGGCGCCGCTCGTTGGCTTCCAAAGGGGAGATGGTATGCCGCGCTGAGAGAAGGGAGAGGGGCCCAATGAGCGAGAGAGAACCCGTCACCATGGTGAGTCCGCCCAGGCGCACGCCATTGGCCCGCTGCTGAGGCGGGGGTGGGGGAGGCGCAGGCTTGCATGGGACCGTGGGATTGGCCAGCCCGTTGCACATGACTGAAAGCCCATGACTGAGAGGTCGTCAATTCCCCCACTCCCTCCCGCTGTCAGAGACTCTGCCAATGGCTAGCTGGCGGCCAGGGGCATGCGCGGAGAAGCAGGAAGTGCCGAGTGCAGGAGTTCCCTGTCCTAGACAGTGGCTGGAATGTGGGTCTGGGAGCAGCCAGACCAAGTCCGAAAGACACCACCACCACCACCTGGAGCCCTCCCCCCGGTGTTGCCCTGCTGCTGCCCCCCACTATGTGCAAGGAATACCTCCCCTGGGGGCCGCAGAACTCAGAGTGCAAGCCACTGGGCATGCATCCACTTCAGCAACCCCCCCTCCCAAGTGCTCAGCGCACAGCAGCCCTGTGCAGTCGGGTAGGCCATCAGCCTGGGCAGGCTGAGGGGAGGCAGCCCCCCTCCCCTGTCCAGCCACGTGGGGGGCAGCGTGGCGGCTCATAGCCCAATCCCGCCCCAAGAACCAAGTCTGCCCACCCTCCCAGGCACTCCCTTGGAGAGGCCACTGACAGAGGGGGGGGTTTGCCCCGGGAACATGCAGCATATGCCAAGCAGAAACAACAGAGGGCACAGCTCAGACTTTATTTTTCGGGAACAGAGTGTGAAAGGTTCCCTGGTGCGTGCTGGGCAGTCTCACCATGGGTGGGGCTCCACTTCGAGCAGCGGGCAGAAGCAACTGAGGGAGTGAGGGGGCGATGGAGCGGCACATGCAGAAGCCTCTGTGTTGGAGTCCCACCTGCAAAACAGAGACAGAGATCAAGAGCACCTGCAGGGGCGGCGGCTGGAATAGCGGGCTGCGTTTCAGCTGGGCGCTCTCTTAAAGGGACAGTCTCTGACCCACCTCCCCGCAATGGGGCAGCTGCCACACACACATGCCCTGTGCTCTGCCAGGGGTTGGGAACGTGGCAGAGGGCAGACCAAGGGAAGGGAGCAGGCAGCAGCACAGGGGAGTGGGGTCAGCAAATGCCAACTGCCTGCTTCAAGTGCCAGAGACGCTCGCACACTGAGCGGCTGAGAGCGAGGGGAGGGGGAGGCGGGGGGGGGGACGGACAGTGGAACTTACGCAGCCATGGGCGACAGTTCTCGCATGCAGAGCCTCCTGGAGCCCAGAACCTGTGGAGACCTGGAAACAAGAGCAGTTAGCCCTCGCAAGTCAAAGATACTGTCAAAGCAACCGCGAGGTGCAAAACCCATCACCAACGTGCCTGCCTGTCCCTCACTCTAAGTCTGTATGACCGGGAGCTTGCCGGCAGACCTTCCCGCCACACGCTCCTTTCCCAAACAACTGAGTTGTGCGAGGCCAGAGCGGAAGTATTTCTAGGAGGGGGGGAGACCGCGATTGGGTGATGGGGAGGGGGCTCATCAGCCTGAGGCGCGAGAGGATTGGTGAGGCAATCACGCTGCTCCCTAAAGGGTTTCTGAGCTTCCGCAGCAGCGACCTTTGTTTTTGGTTTCAACGAGTGCCTATGGGGCATGCCGCCATTTTTGCAGGCGTAAAGTTGAGCCTCTTGGGGGGGGACATGTCATGGGCCAAACTGCTCAGGAAGTCACCTAAGCCTTGCCGCACCCCCACCCCCTCCGCCTGAACGCCGTGCTCGGCCTCACTTCCGCCCAAGCTCGGGCGCAGCCCTCATGTGGGGTGCCGCTTGGGCGGCCCCCCGCCCACATACCTCCCCTCTGCTGGGGTGGCACTAGTTGTATGTCGGCGCAAACCCTTCCTGCACCCACGTACCGGCTCATCTGGATTGCTCTGTAAATCTAATAATGAAGAATTGTATAGTATATATTACCATTAATATATTAAACATACAGGTCATGCAGAGCATTAAAAAAATTAATCCTCCTCTAATGCCTTCCATGAATTATAAGATCCTTTGCTACAATTCTCTTTCACGTAATTCTGCATTTGATAGGCCATTTTATTCCACCCTTCCTTCTAAGACTTTGAAGTGGTGCATATGGTTTTCCTCTCCTCTCCTCCACTGTATCTTCATGATTCCATGAGGTCAGCTGAGAATGACTGGTCCAAGATCACTAATGAGTTCTGTGGTGAGTCAAGTTTTGGAAGTATCTCTTCTCAAGCTCAGTTCATTCTAACTATACCCTACGAGCTCTTGGTCTGGAATTGCTGAGTGGCCATTCTAATCCAGGAAACACAGGCCAGAAACCTAAACTGAAACATCAAAAGAGACTGATCAACAAAAAACAGAAATCAGGTAATGATGTAATGATGAGGCAAACATGTAGGATGCCTTGAATAGGTTCTCTCTTTTTTTGGCCACTGTGTGACACAGCGTGTTGGACTGCATGGACCATTGGCCTGATCCAACATGGCTTCTCTTATGTTCTTATGTGACACAGCGTGTTGGACTGGAGGGGCCACTGGCCTGATCCAACAGGGCTTCTCTTATGTTCTTCTGTGACTCAGAGTGTTGGACTGGAGGGGCCACTGGCCTGATCCAACATGGTTTCTCTTATGTTCTTATGTGACACAGAGTGTTGGACTGGAGGGGCCACTGGCCTGATCCAACAGGGCTTCTCTTATGTTCTTATGTGACACAGAGTGTTGGACTGGAGGGGCCACTGGCCTGATCTAACAGGGCTTCTCTTATGTTCTTATGTGACCAGAGTGGTGGAGTGGATGAGCCATTGGTCTGATGCAACAGGGCTTCTCTTATGTTCTTATGTGACGCAGAGTGTTGGACTGGATGGACCATTGGCCTGATCCAACATGGCTTCTCTTATGTTCTTATGTGACACAGAGTGTTGGACTGGATGGGCCACTGGCCTGATCTAACAGGGCTTCTCTTATGTTCTTATGTGACCAGAGTGGTGGAGTGGATGAGCCATTGGTCTGATGCAACAGGGCTTCTCTTATATTTTTATGTGGCACAGAGTGTTGGACTGGATGGACCATTGGCCTGATCCAACATGGATTCTCTTATGTTCTTATGTGACACAGAGTGTTGGACTGGAGGGGCCACTGGCCTGATCTAACAGGGCTTCTCTTATGTTCTTATGTGACCAGAGTGGTGGAGTGGATGAGCCATTGGTCTGATCCAACAGGGCTTCTCTTATATTCTTATGTGACGCAGAGTGTTGGACTGGATGGACCATTGGCCTGATCCAACATGGCTTCTCTTATGTGACACAGAGTGTTGGACTGGATGGGCCACTGGCCTGATCCAACATGGCTTCTCTTATGTTCTTATAGCAGCATAGAAATTCTCTGAATAATATGCTTCCCAATCCCCAGGTCCCAGCAGGGGAATCCCCCGGTTTTATAGGCTCCATCCCACTCCCAGCCAGCTGGCCGGCGGGAGGAAGCCCTGCCCCCACAGTCATCAGTACCACTAGCAGTCTGGCAGGTTTAGAAACCTGCGAAAACGTCCTGTTTAAAAATGTGTGTCTGCATCTTTAAATAAGAGCAGGAAGTACTTCATGGGGAAGGGTCAGCAGCAGAGCCCCTCCATTTGTTTTGCTTTCGTTTCAGAGCAAGTAAGAGAGTATGTGTGAGAGAGAGAGGGGTGGGGGGGAGAGAGAGCGCACACAGCGTAGCTCCTGTACTTTTCAGAAGTCTTTGTAGGGGAGCCAGAAAGAGTGTGTGTCTGTCTCTGTGCTTGTTTTGCATTGTTTTCAGAGTCTTTGTACAGGAGCCTGTTTATTTGATGGAGGAAAACTCCACCTCTCTCTTTTTATTTGTCAGTGTTAGCCTGAAGAACAGCAGTTCCTGTGAGTAAAGCCCCAGTGAGAGCACAAAAATGTGAGCTTGCAAACTGTGCATTTTGGCTGCTTTTTGTGTTTACACTTTCATTTACTAGAATTGCAGCTATTGGGGGATGAGGAAATGATGACTATTCAGTCTGCTGTGTTTTTATGTATTTATTTTGAGGATGGGAAAGTCTGGCTCCGCCCCAAAGTCTCCTGGCTCTATCCCCAAAGTCTCCTGGCTCCACCCCCAAAGTCCCCAAATATTTTCTGAATTGGACTTGGCAACCCTACTGAATAAAGACAGTAAAACTAAAGCTTCAAACTAAACTCTAGTCTAGAATTTACCAGTCATCTTGCTGACGGAAAGCCGTTTCAGTATGATGTATTTAAACATAATCCCAAATGGTACAAAACTAGTAAAACTACTGCAATTCAGCAGTGGTACATAAAGACACTTTGCCAAGACACAGAGGAAGTGCGGGCCCTGCGGAACTTAGACCAGTTCCGCAGGGCCTGCAAGACCACCCTCTTCAAACAGGCGTTTATCAATGACTGAATTATAGGCGTACAACAAAGGAAACGCCAAAATGGTCTGCTTTAGGGATCCACCACCATTACACCATCTGACAGACATAGCGTCAAACAATAATGTTTACTGCCAGATTTAATAGTGTTAGATTTAGAAATGTTTTAATTAATTATTGATTGGTTTTAATGTGATTTTAATGTCTTATTATTGTATTGTTCACTTTTAAATGTTGTTAGCCGCCCTGAGCCTGCTTCGGCGGGGGAGGGCGGGATACAAATAAAATTTTACTTACTTACTTACTTACTTACAATGCCAAGCTTTGTGTATAGTTCAGAGAGTTATTTTGGCTTTTTCTGGGCCATTTTCTGTGTAATTAGCACAGGGTTCATAGATTGCTGATGTATGGCAGTACGGTACTTCCTTTTCACTAGTAGTGCATCATGAGGCAGCTTGTGTTGTCTCACATATACTATAGATCAAATGAAGAAGGTAAAAATGGCTTTTGTTTCTCTTACATGTGATTGATGAGTTTATACAATGCTTTAAAGGAAGCTGGGAATAATCATGTGTAACAATGAGGTATTTCTACATGGAAGTGACGTGGGACAGATTTCCCAAAGCTGTATATCTCTGTGGCAAATTTTCCAACCCGCGTATGTAAATATAGTCTGTTTATCTATAGTTGTCGGGACTGCTGTGCTGCAAATCAACCATGCTAGATGGACTAGATGTGGGATATAACAAATAGACAAACCATAGTGCTTGTACATGGTCTAGGCTTGTACATGATGTATTAGCCTTCTTTTGCTAACATTATTTACCTTTTTCTAATGTCATTTAAGTTACATATTTAAATTTGAACTGGAAAATTTTCCAATTCACACATTTTTGGAAAACCAACAGCACTTATGGAAGTGGAAAGAGAAAGATGAGCCATACTGAAGGATGTTAAGGGCATTCTTAGCTGCATCATTTCCTGAGCCTGGACCTTAGTCTGGTCTTCCAGTCTTATCCACACCATTGTTGAAATACTCGATATGGCAGATGTACCTGTCTTTTAACAAAGATCTAATTTTGGCATTGTTTTATAATGAAGTGAATTGTTTCATCACCTTTTTCATGGTGAAAGATTCCCTATAAGGAAAATCAAGTTACTCTGCCCCACAGTGGATTTGTCATGAACCAGCCAAGCCCAGCAGAGCAAAGGAACACTGAAGACTCCTGTGAGGAAGAGACAGCCAACAGACCTGACCCCAACCCACAGCCAGAGGCAGAGGCATTGCAGGAGGACGGGTAGGCTTCCCAACCCCCCCGCCCTGGCGGGGGACCCTCGAACTTGAAGCTTCCTCCCCCGCTCTCCAAAAATCTGGAAGCGGGGGGGTGGAGGGGGAGAGAACATAGGTGTAGGCATCATGTTGTTGTAGAGCTCCTGATCCATTTGTAAAATGTGTGTCCCTTTAAGGCTGTGCAGGAAACAGGAAGGGCTTCATTGGAAAGGGTCAGTAACAATTTCCATGGAGAACGGCCCCTCCCTTTCTTTTGCTTTCGTTTTCACAGCAAGCAAAGTTCTGCAGGAAGAAAATCTAGTAAGTATTTGTGTGTGAGAGAGAGGGAGGGGGCAGGGGATTCCCTGGTTTGGAGGCCCCCCCCTTTAGAAAGCGTGGGGGGGAGGGAAATGTCTACTGGGCACTTTATTATTCCCTATGGAGAATGATTCCCATAGCGAATAATAGGGAATTGATCTGTGGGTATTGGGGGCTCTGGGGGGTGCTATTTTTTGAGGTAGAGGCACCAATTTTTTAGTATAGCATCTAGTGCCTCTCCCCAAAATACCCTCCAAGATTCAAAATGATTGGACCAGAGGGTCCAATTCTATGAGCCCCAAAAGATGGTGCCCCTATCCTTAATTATTTCCTATGGAAGAAAGGCATTTAAAAAGGTGTGCTGTCCCTTTAAATGTGATGGCCAGAACTCCCTTGGAGTTCAATTATGCTTGTCACATCCTTGTTCCTGGCTCCACCCCCAAAGTCTCCTGGCTCTGCCCCCAAAGTCCCCAGATTTTTCTTTAATTGGACTTGGCAACCCTAAGGACGGGCCAGATATAGATCCTCAGTCAGGAATCAATACACTGGCAGCCCTAAGCTGGCAACAGAGGGTCAGCTGCTGGTCAGTTCATACCCCCCCCCCATCATCAGAGCCTCTGGAACATTGCAGGAGGAATATTAGGAGAGACCTTCAAGACAGACAGTACAGTGCCCGCCTGGCAGCACAGCACTGGCCCAGCACCAACAGTCAGGAGGAGTGCTTACAGGAACAGGACTGAGGTAGCTGGCAGGTGCCTGACTCACTACAACCTTCTGAGCAGCTTGGTGCTTAAAAGCATCAGAGAAGAGAGTGGCTGTATGGGAGCAAACTTGTCTGTTAACTACTGACACTTCTGCCTCTGCTTTGGATTGTCCTCTCCATCCTGGACCCTGGCCTGTACCTTTGGATCCTTGTTCTCGGATTGCCCTTTGGACTTGAAGCTGTGAGTGTTGTTTACCCTCTGTCTGAACTTTGAAACTGTATTTTGATTCCTGGCCCTCAAAATGCTCTTCAAACTCAGATGCCTAGAAACTGCACCTGTGTGCCTGCATGGAGGGCACTGGCCAGCAGGATAGTTTGTTTCCATCCTTATTAACATCCTTTCAGCAGTGGGATGGATGGAGCTGGCAGCCCTGTTGATCTGGTTTCTCAGAACCAGGTGCTTCAGGCACATCATGTAACACAGCTCACCCAACCCTTGGCTGCATTTCAACAGCAACAGGCAGCCCCCCACCGGAAAATGCCCCCTGAATTCACTGGACAAGTTTGGGGGGATGTGGAGGAATTTTCTGCCTTCCTTGCTCAGTGTAAATTATACATAGAACTTCGTGCCTGGGATTTTCCCAATGACAGAACAAAAGTTTGCTTCCTCATGAGCCTCTCAAAGGGACAGGCTGCTAAAGGGCCATTTCCTTGCTGCTTGCAGAATAATTCAACTGACTTTGTAACCTGTATGTGTGGCATTTGCCAATCCCCTGAAGGCTGAGAAGAATGCTAGCTGAAGTAAGGTGCCTCAAACAAGGGAAGGGAATGGTTGCCACTTACACCATGGAGTTCCAGCTGCTAGCTTTAGATGTGGGCTGGAATGAAACTGCCCTGATAATCCAGGACCTTGAAGGGCCGTCAGAAGAGATACTCAATGAGGTGGGCAGCATGGAGCAGCCTGCAGCCCTCCAGATTGATGGAAGGTTGGAAGGCTGGAAACAGGCACAGAAAGCAGCCCGTCCCCAGCTGGAATTTCAGCAACCTTCCCTTGCTCCAGCTGTTTCCTTTGGCCCTGGGAGGTTGACAGAGGCAGATGGAGAGCCCATGCAGCTGAGAGCTGCTTGGCCTCACTTGTCAGTGGACGAAAAGAGCAGACGCCATGCCCTGAATCTCTGCTTGTACTGTAGGGGAACTGGGCATTATGCCAGTTGCTGCCCAGAGAAGAAGATGACCCCTGCACAAGCATCAAACACTAAGATCCAAGTCAACACAGGTCATGTAGCTTGGGCATGCTGCAGGAGCAGATGCCTCCCCTCCCCTCCCCTCCCCCCAGCACTGATCCCAGACTTCTCTCAGCCCCAGTGAAGCTGCAGTTGCCAGATGCATGTTGGTTATTGGTGTATGTAACGTAGGCTTCCCAATCCCCAGGTCCCAGCAGGGGATCCCCCGGTTTTACAGGCTTCCCCCCTCCCCCAGCCAGCTGGCCGGCAGGGGAAGCCCCGCCCCCAGAGCCATCATGAACCTCCATGAACGATTCCCATAGGGAATGATGGGGAATTGATCTGCGGGTATCGAGGGCTCTGGGGGGGGGGGCTGTTTTTTGAGGTAGAGGTGCCAAATTTTCTGTATAGCATCTAGTGCCTCTCCCCAAAATACCCTCCCAAGTTTCAAAAGGATTGGACTAGGGGGTCCAATTCTATGAGCCCCAAAAGATGGTGCCCCTATCCTTCATTATTTCCTATGGAAGAAAGGCATTTAAAAAGGTGTGCTGTCCCTTTAAATGTGATGGCCAGAACTCCCTTGGAGTTCAATTATGCTTGTCACACCCTTGTTCCTGGCTCCACCCCCAATGTCTCCTTGCTCCACCCCCAAAGTCCCCAGATATTTCTTGAATTGGACTTGGCAGCCCTAATGTAACGATAGCTTCTGGGTATTACACGGATGCCCAGTTTGCCACCCAGCATTAGGCCCCACTACATTTTAAAGAGACACCCATGCTAATGGAGGCCATTGCTGGCTGGCTACTGTGTTTTGGGCCCATCATGCAAGAAACCAAACCAGGCAAATAGGTGTGAAAAACCTCAGCTTGAGACCCTGGAGAAAGCAAAGTTGCTGTCTGATGAGGCTTTACAAATAGCTGAAGAAAGAAGGAAAGCGAAAGGAAAAGGTGAAAAGTAAAAATTCACCCAACTGAATGCAGAGAACAGCAAGGAGAGATAAGGAAGCCTTCCTGAAGGAACAATAGAGGAAAATAATAGAATGGGAAGGACAAAAGATCTCTTCGAGAAAATTGGAGAAATCAAGGGAACGTTTCATGCAAAGATGGCCATGATAAAGGACAAAAACGGTAGGGACCTAACAGAAGCAGAAGAGATAAGGAAGAGGTGGCAAGAATATACAGAAGAATGATACAAGAAGATCTCAATGTCCTTGACAACCATGATAGTGAAATTGCTGACCCTGAGCCAGACATCCTGGCGTGTGAAGTTAAATGAGCCTTAGAAAGCATTACTAACAACAAAGCAATCAGAGATGACAGTATCCCAATTGAGCTATTCAAAGTCCTAAAAGATGATGCTGATAAAATGATGCACACATTATGTCAACAAATTTGGAAAACACAACAGTGGCCACAGGATTGGAAAAGGTCAGTTTATATTCCAATCCCAAAGAAGGGTAATGCCAAGGAATGTTCAAACTATCACACCATTGCACTCATTTCATATGCCAGCAAGGTCATGTTAAAGATCCTGCAAGCTAGGCTTCAGCAGTATGTCGATCGGGAACTACCAGAAGTTCAAGATGGGTTTCGGAGAGGTAGAGGAACTAGAGATCAAATTGCCAACATTCGCTGGATTATGGAGAAAGCACGGGAGTATCAGAAAAACGTCTATTTCTGCTTTATTGACTACGTTAAAGCCTTTGATTGTGTGGATCACAACAAACTGTGGCAAGTCCTTAAAGAGATGGGAGTACCAAACCACCTCACATGTCTCCTGAGAAAGCTGTATGAGGGTCAAGAAGCAACGGTCAGAATGGGATATGGAACAACTGATTGGTTTAGAATAAGAAAAGGAGTTCGACAAGGATGTATATCGTCACCCTGCTTATTTAATTTATATGCAGAGTACATCATGCAGAATGCTGGCCTGGATGAAGCTCAAGCCAGAATTAAGGTTGCCGGAAAAAACATCAACAACCTCAGATATGCAGATGACACCACTTTAATGGCAGAAAGTGAGGAGGACCCAAAGAACCTCTTGCTGAGGGTGAAAGAGGAGAGCACAAAAGTAGGCTTGAAACTCAACATAAAAAAAACTAAGATCATGTTTCTGGCCCCATCACACCTTGGCAAATAGCCCCCCCCCCCTCACATCAATGATAGGACCTTATTGGGTTAATAAGAAGTAGTGACATGGAAGTAGTGACAGACTTCACATTTCTGGGTTCCAGGATCACTGCAGATGGCGACTGTAGCCATGAAATTAAAAGACATTTGCTGCTTGGGAGGACAGCTATGGCGAACCTAGGTAGTATAATAAAAAGTAGAAACATCACCCTGCCAACAAAAGTCTGTATAGTCAAAGCGATGGTATTCCCAGTACTGATGTATGGTTGTGAGAGCTGGATCATAAGGAAGGCTGAGTGCAGAAGAATAGATGCTTTTGAGATGTGGTGCTGGAGAAGAATCTTGAGAGTCTCTTGGACTGCAAGAAGATCAAATCAGTCAGTCCTAAGGAAAATCAACCCCGACTGTTTCCTGGAAGGTCAGATGCTGAAGATGAAGCTCAAATACTTTGGCCACCAAATGAGAAGGGAGCACTCACTGAAGAAGACCCTGATGCTGGGAAAGACAGAAGGCAAAAGGAGTGGACGGCAAAAGATGAGATGGCTTGGCAGCGTTACTGATACAACAAACACGAATTTGAGCAGACTTCGGAGGATGGTGGAAGACAGGAGGGCCTGGTGTGATTTTGTCCATGGGGTCACAAAGAGTTGGACTCGACTGTGTGAGTAAACAACAAGCGGCTGAACTAGAAGACAGCTTTACTGGGCTAACGGGGCCAACTGTATATAGTTCAAGGTTCCCACATTAGGACGCCATTGGGCCATTTAAAGCAGCAGGGGGCATGTGATTGGAGCAGGGATTTTGATCCTACTGACCATTGTTCCCGAATCCCCAAGCTCAGACCTAAAAGGCTCCAATGAGGCAAGAAGGAACCTGGTTAATAGCAACATTAATCCACATACATAACAAATTACATCATTGTTTGCTGGGGATGTTGCATTGCAATGCTCTGGCATTTTGGGCAAAACTCTATGGTAACATTGCCCTTCACCCCCTACCCCCTATATGGCTGAGGACCTGCCTACCTGAGGGACCGTCTCTCCCCATATGAACCCCAGAGAGCACTCTTAGGTCAGCGGGGAAGAACCAGCTGACTATCCCCAGGCCAAAGGAGGCAAAACTCCAAAATACTCGTACACGGGCCTTCTCTATTGCAGCCCCACACCTTTGGAACCAGCTCCCGGAAGAAGTGCGGGCCCTGAGGAGCCTTGAACAGTTCCGCAGGGCCTGCAAGACCATCCTTTTTAAGATGGCCTTTGCCGATTGAACGATCGATGGATTCGCCTAAAGTGACTTCGCCATCATATTTGCTGATAGAATAGCACCAGAAATGTTGATTTTTAACTCAACTAGAATGTTTTAAGATTAATGTTGTTTTTAATACCCATTATATAACTTATTGTATGAAATGCTGTTAGCCGCCCTGAGCCTGCTTCGGCGGGGAGGGCGGGATATAAACAAAATGTTGTTGTTGTTGTTGTTGTTATTATTATATTATTATTATTATTATTATTATTATTATTACTTTCGAGAGCCAAGGACCTGGCACCCCTAAGAAGAAATCAGAGAAAAGAGAGGTGCCGTTTCAGGGAGTTTCTGTGCAAAGAGATAATTTGCAACATTATGACTGTTCTGCCTTGTAGTGCACTGTAATGCAGAAGTGGTTGAAATGAACCACATCAAAAAAAATTTATTGGCTGGGGCAAATGCAGGGGTTTTTTTTTTCCAGCAGGAATGCACAGGAATGCAATTCCAGCTAGTTTGGTGCGAGTGCGGGGTATGGTTTAATATGCAAATGAGTTCCTGCTGGGCTTTTTATACAAAAAAGCCCTGGGCAAATGAGTACAGTGGTGGTGAGAACATCATTATTTATGTACTTGATTATGAACGAGCTATGATGTAGCGCATAATCTCTACAATGGATCATTCTGCAAAGCAAGTTAAACAATAATCCATTTTGTTTAAAATCAAATACCCCCTCCCTTTATTTAGACCTGGTGAACAGAGTCTCATCAATATGAAGACCCCCTCCCATATTGTCTCACTTCCGCTTTCTTAGGTTGCAGTGTGCCAAATGGGAATCCTCCCCCCCCCATGTCAAATGTCTGAATTTGAGCCTTTCTCAGAACAGCCCCCCGCCCCCGCCTCAATGATAGGACCTTAATGGGTTAAGGATTTCCCTCCTTTTCCTAGCTTTCACACTTTTTGCTAGTCTTCTAATTTATGCTTATCTTGTGAGATCTTGAATCAGAATTCCCCTCGCCTCTAGTTTTGGGACTTACTGTAGTAAACAACTTGGGAGTGTTCATGGAATAGAAGTCTCTTTGACCACAGAAAGGTCAAGAGGGGAATAGCACCTTTTCTGATTAGCAGGGAATGGCAAACCTTTGGACTTGGCCAAGCAGCATTAATACTGGAATTCTTGGTGATTTCCACAACTGTGGAGCTCCTGCCAACTGGGAAGCATCTCAAAATTGAAGCCAGAGCTGTTTCCCAATGGAATCTTTTATTAGTGTTAGGCTGATTTAAAGTCCACAGTATATCCTGTTTATTGGTTTGGAGGGGCTAAAACATTCCAGAAATAAATGGCAATTATGCAGAAATGGTGATATTCTTTCCAGGAGTGCTAGTACAAGGAGAACGTTCTAGTGGCTTTGACTTGGAAGGTTTGCGGCATAAAAGCATTCATTTCTAAATACAAATATAGTTATTTGACTGAGGGAAGTGCTCTGCTTCTTCCAGCTGACACAGTCTTTACTCCTATCAAGCTCACAGCCCATTTGCTTATCAATGAATAAGAAACTGTGACGTTGGATGGCTTTGTCATTTCTTATTTAGTGTATCAACAAATGTATTTCATAGTCATTACCTAAAGCTAATTTAATTACCTAGCATGTAAACACACACACACCTGTGGTTCTGTAAAGAACCATTCAATGCACCACCTGATAGTCCTTTTTAGGCCACTATCAAGGTGGAATGGGTGTAGATGTAGGATCAGTGCAACAGGCTCTACTCCTCACCTCACATTAATTGGAAGGTATAAAGAGGTTACAGTTGTACATGTATAGATGATCTACTCTACACTCATGAATCCTGCAGAATGCTGTATCCCCATGTGTACATGCTGAGTACATGATCACAAAGCCGTAGGTACGAGAATATAATGAGGTCAGGATGAGGTCTACTGTCATGATCGCTGTCCCATCTCCATGCACTCATTTCATCCTGTCTGAAGAAATCTCCCAAGCCTTGTAATTGCATTGACAAGAGACATACCTTGCATTTGGAATATTCCCCTCCCTATCATATGGAAGCATGGTGGATGCATGTTGAATTTATATGTAACACCCATTTTTTGGAAAGCTCCATGAAAGCAGCTCTTAATGGAAACATAGGATAAAAGAAATTCCACTGTATGTTGCATCTGATGAAAAGTGCCATCAAGTCTTGGTTGATTTATAATGATCCCATGCGGTTTTCAAGGCAAGAAACATTCAGAGGTCATTTGTCATTGCCTGCCTCTGTGTTATGACCTTGGAGGTCTCCCACCCAACTACTAACCAGGACTATTAGTACATAGACCCCACTTGCAAAAGGGCAGTTTGTAGAGAATGCCTCCCTTTTTAACATCTCGCCCCCCCCAAAAAAAAATCATATTTGTGTACCACACAGCTTGGCCAGAAATGGAACCAAGATGGAGCTGGAACAAACAAAATGGACCCTGGTCAGAGACTAGCCTGTGAAACTCTCTCCCCACCTAAAAAGAGATACTTAATTTCCACAATGGGCTTCTCAGGAGAAACAATCCCTACCCTGACATGATCTCATTGCACCTGGTAATGTCTTCTCTGGTAATTAATAGACTATTCAAATAACCCAATAGCCTCTCCGATTCTGTGCCCAAGGGTCATCAGAGAAACATTAGCACCTTTAGTTTTATTCAATAATCTCATTGGCATAACATTAACACTTTCATTCATTTCATTTTCATTTTATTTAGTTTATATCCCGCCCTTCCCACCAAAGCGGCTCAGGGCGGCTCACAACACAAAAGTTCTAACATAGGATGAAGTTTTAAAATACATCAATTTACAACATTTAAACAATAAACCAGTAAACCGGCCGGGTCTTCGGCCTCTGCACTGGCTTCCAATAATATACCGAGTCCGGTACAAGGTGCTGGTCATTACCTTTAAAGCCCTATATGGCCTGGGACCTGCCTACCTGAGGGACCATCTCTCCCCACACGTTCCCCAGAGAGTACTGAGGTCTGGGACTCAAAATCTGCTCACCATCTCCGGGCCCAAGGAAGTGCGTCTCAAAACAACTAGAGACAGGGCCTTTTCCACAATGGCCCCTATGTGGTGGAACCAGCTACCGGAAGAGGTGAGGGCCCTGCGGGATCTTACTCACTTCTGCAGGGCCTGTAAGACGACCCTCTTCCGGTTAGCCTACGCCTGACCGGACAAATGTAGCTTTCTAGATTTTTGTGATTATACTGTATAGCTTCAATGTAAAAATTTTAAGGTTTTTAGGTTTTTAAATGTTTGATTTTAAATGTAATAACTTTGTTCCAATTTTATTGTTTTATTGTTTGTTGTAAGCCGCCCTGAGCCACTTGTGGGAAGGGCGGGATATAAGTTACGGAATAAAATAAATAAATAAATAAAAAACAGTAAAACAGTAAAACAAAGCCATTTACCAAAGTACCATACTACAGCCTTCTATTCGAAATTTTCAAGTACTGATCAGTTGTTTGCCAACCGGAAGAGGACTGTCTTACAGGCCCTGCGGAACTGCCCAAGGTCAGTTTACACCGGACAGCCCCATTAGCTACAAATATGCAAAATACCACGAGCTTCCCCAGGTCTTTGTCCATTCCTGGGAATGCTGTTCAGCCTTTCCCCATCACATTGTTTTACTTTTACTTAATCTCATCAGGTATCATTTGAGGGGGCAATCACATCACTATGCCGTCAGGTAGCATTTTGCCCTATAATTAGATACACAGCCCCACTGTGTGCACATGTGTTCAGTACCATACCTCACTCCCATAGTGCTGGCCATTTCATTATATTCTCTGTGGAACTTGCCTCTTCTAGTTTGGTAACTATAATTCCCCCCCCCCCAACCCTTTCTATATTCCCACTTTCCCTGTATTTCCATTAGCGTGTGTGTGTGTTTTTCAGTATACGTTTATTTCTCTGTTTTATTATTTCCTCTTTCGATAAAAAGAACCTTTCTTGGTTAAGCTACAGTCTAATTTATTTCTGAGAGTTTCTGTAATGGAAAAGTCCCCTTAAACTTAGGTGGAGATTTCTTAAGAAAAAGGCCTCTCTAAGAGCTAAATTCACCCAAATAATTGGGAGACCTCCCCTTGGGGTAACAGGACTGACCCTGTTTAGTTTCTGAGATCTGACAAAATCAGACTAGCCTGGGCTATCCAGGTCAGGTCTGTTGTATAGCTGTTTTATTTTCTATGTTTATCGTCTGCCTTTCTCACTGACACTCAGCAAATTACACAGTGTAAGGCAATACAATAAATATGAATAGACATTTAATAAGCAATGTACTGGGACCAAGATTACAGAAATCTCAGTGAGCACAGCATGTTAGACATGATACATAGTATAGGTACAATGCAGAAAAATGGCATTATATCAGCTGAAGAACAATGTAGCAACAGGAGACCAATACTTACAACAACGTATACTTGATGGTGTCTCCTCTTTTTATTTCCATGTATAGGTTATTTGTGGTGGGAATTGGATTTTTCACTCTTTGCTTCTTAATGACGTCGCTGGGAGGTCAGTTTTCATCCAAAAGACTGGGAGACTCTCCATTCACCATCAGAAATGAAGGTAACTTTTTGTTTCATTTTACTACGCTTGCCAACTTGGTAGCCATCTATGTTTGCTATGGCACAGTCCTCTAAATTCTTATCTTGGTGGTTTTAGTACTTCAGTGTGCAAAATGTTTTATGGTTATTCTTCAGCACAACCACTGAAGCTGGTGGTTGAGGAAAAGATAAATGACTGAAGGGTTTGGCTGCTTGCTTCTTGACCTGGCTTCATATGTTGTTACCTGTAACTACCTGCAGATTCTTGTTGTGTTTCTAGCCCAAATAGAGTGCTTTGTCCGTTGGTTCCCCAGATCTTGCATTATATAGCAGTTCTCTGGTATCTAAAGTGGTAACAATATATTTGCAAAAAAAAAGCAAATAGTTACTAGTTGTGATTTAGAATAATCAGTGGTATGATAAAGTGCATTAACTGTATTTTAACAGTTTTCAGTGTTGCTTGCATGGCTATCAATTAAATCATATTCTGGGACCCAAAAGACAATTTCAGAAGCGGAACCCGTCTCCAGTTCCCAAAAGCTCTGATTCTTTCATGGGTCTGATCCACTGAGGAAGAAACCGTGATGGTGTTCTAGTGTTTGGCAAATTCATCTCAAAAATATAATCAAATCAGGCAGGAAAATATTCAAAACCTCTGCTGAAGGAAGATCAGTTGTCCAGTAACATTTCCAGTCTCCAATGCAGAGTCCCATTGACTTTTCCCAGTTGTAAGCAAATGAGCCTCTAGTACAGGGGTACCCAAACTTGCTTAATGTAAGAGCCACATAGAATAAACATCAGATGTCTGAGAGCTGCAAGGAAGGAAGGAAGGAAAATAGATAGGGAGGTGGTGGGTGCTGGTGATAGGGAGTCATGGTGGAGTTTCTGTGTACGTTATCTTTTAAGTTCAGGGGGAATTGGTAGGCCTCTGATTATTATGTAGACGGGCTGCCAAGCAGGAGGCTCATCCAGAATGCACTAATGATTTAGCATTAATGTAGTATGATTACTTTCCTAGTCATTGTTAAATATCAGCTCTTCAAGTGCTTGTGTGAGAAGGACATGGTCAGCCAGTACAAGCTGTACACACAAAACAGAAGCAGAGTAGTTTTACTGCCGTAACTGGATGCATTACAAGTACTGAGCAAGATAGCAACTCCCTGGAAAAACTTATCAGCTAAAAATGCTTCCCAAATGACTGGCTGGCTCTCTTTTCATTTTTGAATTAAAAATTCAGCTGATTAGAATTCTACAGGACATATTAGTGCATTTTCTTCTTTAAAATCTTGATAACTGTAGTTGTCTTAACAAGGTTGTCAGGGCTGTTTCTGGGATCCCCTGGAATTACAGCTCTTCTCCAGACTACAGAGATCAGTCCCCTGGAGAAAATGGATGCTATGGAGGGTGGATTCTGTTGGCATTTTAACCCACAGGGGATCCTGTCCTTCCCAGATTCCATCCCTATATTTTCAGGAGTTTCCCAACCTGGATGTGGTAACCCTACCCCCCCCTCCCATCCCCTGCCGGTGGCCAGGGGGATCTGGCAACCCTAAGTTCTACAGAGACCATAGCTCAGTGGTAGAACATATGCTTGACATGCAGAAGGTCTCAGGTAGGCTTCCCAATCCCCAAGTTCCAGTGGGGGATCCCCCGATTTTACAGGCTTCCCCCTGCCCCCACCCCCACAGTCACCATGTACCTCTAGAGCTCTGGCAGGTTTAGAAACCTGCAAACAGGTCCATTTTAAAAATGCGTTCCTTTAAGTTGAGCAGGAAACAGGAAGTGCTTCATGGGGAAGGGTCAGCAGCAGTTTCATCAGGGCACAGACCCTCTGTTTGTTTTGCTTTCATTTTCTGCGCAAGTAAAGTTGTGGAGGAACCAGACCCAGTAAGTGTGTGTGTGTGTGTGAGAGAGAGAGAGAGGGAGGGGGCAGGGGATTCCCCAGTTTGGAGGCCCTCCCCCCACTTTAGAAAGAGGCGGGGAGAGGGAAATGTCTACTGGGCACTCTACTCTATTATTCTCTATGGAGAACAATTCCCATAGGGAATAATGGGGAATTGATCTGCGGGTATCTGGGGCTCTGGGGGGGGGGGAAGTTCTTTGAGGTAGAGGCACCAAATTTGCAGCATAGCATCTGATGCCCTCCAAGTTTTAAAAGGATTGGACCAGGGGGGCCAATTCTATGAGCCCTCAAAAAGGTGTCCTTTCTAATGGAGGGAAGGCATTGAAAAGGTGTGCAGTCCCTTTCATTGTGATGGCCATAACTCCCTTTGGAGTTCAATTGTACTTGTTCCAACCTTGGTCATGACTCCACCCCCAATGACTCCTGGCCCCATCTCCAAAGTCTCCTGGCTCCACCCCCAAAATCCCCAGATATTTCTTGAATTGGACTTGGCAACCCTAGTCTCAGGTCCCATATCCAGTTAAAGGAATCATAATAGGTGATATGGAAGACCTTGACCTCAGATTCAGTGCCAGTCTGAGTACATAACAGTGACCTTGATGGACCAGTGGTCTGATTCGCTATAAGGCAGGCTCAAGAGTTCATCTTGTATTTTTCATTCCAATAATAAACAACATCCAGGTTCTAATAAATAAATTGATAAAATCTTTCTCTGATTTAAGGTCTTCTTGTTAATTTTATAATTAAACCTATACCACATACTCTTTAGTAACAAGACGGTGGTTCTGACTTGCCCAGTTTTGAGATAATTGCTGTTATAGTTTCAAATAGATCTTTTATTTTCCAGTCTTTAAATCAATACCCATTAAACTGTCAGACCCCAGAGTCAAGGAACACGCAGAGGATATCTTCAGACATTTATTCCCAGCATCTTAAGGCAATACAAGAAGTTGCTGAAACTGGGGTCCCAGCTTACAGGCACCACCTATATACCCTCGGTGGGCCGTTACCAATTCAAGCAAAGTGCAGCAAAAATAGCGGGTACATTTGGCGGGCTTTCTACACCCTTTTTTCTCCCCCCCCAAGTTCCTATTATGAAGTGGCCCAGGTAAATCCGCCAGTGGTAGCTGGCAAGGTGGCCCCCCTGCCCCTTGTGTGGCGATGTCCTGTAATTGGCGACTGAGACCTTGCATCTCCTGCACCAAATATGCATTCATGGCTAGCATCTCATCTCGTAGCTGCCGGCTCTGCGTGCTGAGTGCTTCTTGCACCCACTCGGTCGAACTGTCCCTGAACCCACTCCTCAGTGAGTGGTCCAGGCTATCATCCTCTCCTTGAAACCCCCATGGCCAGGAGAATCATTGCAGGCCCGAGGTGCGGAACCGGGAGGGAGCATCGCTATGTAGATCTTCGATAATACTCTCCCGGAAATCAATACTCCCCACTCTTTTCTCCTGACGGTGACCATGGATGGAGTCACCTTAGGCACCTCCAGCTTGGGCTTGGAGTGGCCGTGGTTGTTCCTGTGGTTTGATCCTGCTCATCAGCCATGGTCAGGCAGCCCAGGATAATGGAGTTTCAGCAATATGTCAGACCCCAGAGTCAAGGAACACGCAAAGGATAACTTCAGACATTTATTCCCAGCATCTTAAGGCAATACAAGAAGTTGCTGAAACTAGAGTCCCAGCCTGCAGGCACCACCTATATACCCTCAATGGGCAGTTAACAATTCAAGCAAAGCACGGCAAAAATAGCGAGTACATTTGGCGGGCTTTCTACACCCCTCTTCCTCCCCCCCTTCAGTTCGGGTGCTCTATCTACTGGCTCTCCTGATCTCCTCCAGCGCGACCTTGGTTGCCATGCTAACAAGGTTCTGAGGTAACATTTTGGGGATGCGTCCACTAGCCAAAAGCGAAAGCAAAGCAAAGCAGCAATTATATAGTTCAGATTGGAATGCAGACAGTTTCACTCATCAGTTACAAAAGTGTTCAGGGTTACTGATATGCATTGTCTGGTTAGTTCATGGCAAGAGGATACAGTGTAGGGGTAGACATAAACATCTTAGCCCGTCAAAAAGTGTCAATTGAGGTATTTCATATAGTGTCATGTCTTTAATATATTTAAAAAGTAATTCCCAATAATTCTTGATGTTGGATCATGGCCATAATGCCTTTTCCCTATTTCTTATAATGATGACATTACGGCTGAGAACAGACGGGCATTCTGGGGCAGCTGGGAGGTGTTCCAAATTGGGACGGCTCAAAAAAAGCTTTCCCAGAGTCTCCAGACTGTCCCCACCGAAGCGGCCCCGTCTGGTCTGTGAGGCAGCTGGGCACCTCCACACGGAAAGGTGCCCAAGAAGCTGGATTCCCTGTTTTTTCCCTTGGGGGGAAAGCGTTGGCATGCAGAAGTGCATTAGCACTCTAATTGGTTGCATTAAAAAAAAAAATGGATCAGCTTGGGGCGGCTTGGCAGGTCCAGACCACCAAGTCACCTCCCGCGCGCCCTTCCCCTTCCAGCCGATGTTGAGGTGCCTGTCAGTTGGTCCAAAAATTTGCTATCAGTTCCAAAGTGGTAGCTTTTTGAGCCGGGCGCAGCAGCCTGAAGGATGGGGTGAGTGCGGCATGGGGACGCCCAGTAGATGTTGCTGTCTGCAGGGATTTTTGGGGCCGACTTCAGAGGCGTCTGAGTCGGCCCAAAGTGCTGGTCTGTAATGAGCCACCATTCATGATGGAGTTTAGCCTATTTTTCACCACATTTGGTGGTGAC
The DNA here is from genome assembly GCF_032191835.1 of Heteronotia binoei. Classification (NCBI taxonomy): domain Eukaryota; kingdom Metazoa; phylum Chordata; class Lepidosauria; order Squamata; family Gekkonidae; genus Heteronotia; species Heteronotia binoei. The sequence goes on from NC_083235.1 coordinate 71,735,897, forward strand.
AGAACACAAGCTTCTTTGTCTATATGTTTACTTCATGACAGTTTCCTTTGCATGGCTTAATTTCCTTCAGTCATTCTCATGTTCTCTTGTCATTCACAGAAAGCAGATGTATTCAACCACAGTGCTGTAGATAACAACAGAACACCAGATGGGTTATTCATGTTAGTCTGCAACAGCAAAATAAAATAGTCTAATGGCTCCTTAAAGACTAACAAAATTTATTCCAGAACAGAGTTTGAATCTAGCGGCACCTTTAAGACGAACAAAGCTTTTGTGTGCATGCACACTTTTCCAGTTACATTGAAACAACACTTCCTCGACCATTACATATAGATAGAGGGGAGGGGGATTAGTTGCCAGGAAGTGCTAATTAAAGTCAAGATGCGTAACTGAGCTATAAGTATAGCTCAGATTGGATTAAAGCAGTTAGGACCTGTAAATAGGAGCAAGTAGCATACAGATGATAAAAGAATTAATAAACAGATGTAAGAACTAAGTTGGAGTTCAGTGACATCTTTAAGACCAACAAAGTTTCATTCGGAGTATAAGTGAGAACTGACTGATTTAGCATGGAATTTATTCCCGCATCAGATGAACAAATTAATTTGTTGAGAAATAGATCTATTCCCTAGTACTTTCCCTCTCTTCTCATTTTATTTTATCCAGGTTTTTTTCAGTATTTACCTTCCAAGATAAACATTTGTAATCCCTCAGGACATTTCTTGCAGCAAATCTAGAATTAATTCTGTATGCTTTATCAATTTCTGATTCTATGTCTTCCTCTTCCCTTTGTAAAAAATTGGCCAAAAGTAGTATAATCCTCTCTCTGATTTGTTCATCACTTTCTTCTTGGATACCTCTTAGCCTCAAACAATGTTCCTTCTCTCTCAAGTCCATAAGGGCTAAATAAATTTAAATGCCTCTCACGTTCTCTATTAATCTCTTATATTATCTACAACTACCACTTTATCATTGATCTGTTTAACTTCGTGAGTAATATGGCTCATTGCTCCTTCAGGCTTTTTCATTTCATCTTTCATTTCTTGTTTTAATTTTCGCAAACTTTCATCCATTTGTTTTTCAGAGGCTTCAAATTTATTTCCAAGATCCTCTGTTTTGCTGCCTATTCTAATTCCCATTTGTTTAATTAGTTTTGCATCATATCTGAAGTAACAGATTGATCTGAAGAACCCTTTCTATCAGGTTTTTTTCTGGTGCTTATTATAATGTTAGGTCTAAAATGTAAAGAGATAACATAAAGAGAGAGCATTTTCAAGATATATACATTGACTTTTGACTGTCAGAAGTTAGCATCCTTTCACCATAGCAAAAAAGCTCAGAACAAAATGAAAGCAAATACTTTAGTGTGTTTCCAAGACAATTACTTTCACTTTTTGGACAAAAAACAATTTCACCATGGCAACCAAGGTAATAGAATCTCTAAGTGTCCCATAGTCTTTTTTTATTATATATAGGTACAAACCAAACAATCCCCTAGCATAAATATAAAAACAGTCACATGGCAGATTTCTCTTCACAGCTAAGAAGGAATAAAAGACATTCAGGCATGAGTACTTTTATCAAAAATAAAAGCAAACATTTAAAATGGGAAAATAATCCTCATTCATTAGTCTTGCCAATTTCTTGATTAAAATGTTGCTACAGTTATTATTTCGATATGTCCATATGAGAGGACATATTAGCAGGGAGATGCCTCTTTTCATCTTAAATAAGACCTTTGTTTGGCTATAAATAATTATGTCCATAAATCTTGAAGAAGCCGAGTAGGTCAACCTTTAACCCTTATCAGGTTTCCAGACACAGCCAGGAGCTAGTTGTAAACCTAGACCTTAGAGTTGTTCAGACTTTGGCAGTAACTGCAAAGCCTCTGCTTCAGCAGAAAAATGCCAACAAGCAACTTAATGAGGCACATTTGACTCATCTCTTGAATCCTCCTTGATGTCGGGGAGATTTTGCTGACTGGAGAGCAGGGGCGTAGCTAGGGCTTTGGGGGCCCGGGGCCCAAGATTTATGTGGGCCCCCCTACGTGTGTGCACGCCACCGGAAACAGGAAGTGACGTCACTTCCTGTGACATCATTTCCCCCGTGCAACCTGCCGGAAACGGGAAGTGACATCACTTCGTGTGACATCATTTCCCCCGCGCCACCTGCCGGAAGCAGGAAGTGACTTCACAGCACTTCCTGTGACGTCCCCAAAAATCCCCCAAATATCACCGCCGGAAACAATTTTGTTCTCAAATCCTGTATATACTTCATCAGTATATGGGGTAAGGCACTTTCTCAACTGTGCTGCATAATGCAGCCTATTTATTTTGTCCTGTTTGCTCTGTTGGCTCTATCTGCGCCACCTTCATCACTTTCGGGGTGTGGATCCCCCAGTGGGGTGGGCTCCCGACTCCCTCCGCCGGCTGTTTCTGATAGCCCTACGCCCCCTCTTTCATTTGATATGTGTCCTGTGCGGGTGCCACCCTCCCGCCGGGAGATGCCGCAAAATGAGCCCCCTTGAGGCTTATGGCGGCAGGGCTTGGGGGAAGCGAGCTAGACTGCTGTTCTTTTGAGGGGTTATAGAGTGTTTCGAGCCCGTCCCTGTGGCATCGGTCCCATCGTTGTGGGACCCAGGGGGGCGGCGCAGCGGCCCACCGAAGCAGCCTGTCACTAATAACACAGGTCGAGATGCAGGACAGGAACCCGGAAGTGACCGACAGGCTGCTTCAGCGTGCCGCACGGCACCCCGGAGGCTTGATTTCAGCTGCAGGCCCCTCGGATGTAACAGAGACATTTCCTCTGGAGATAGTCTGCTCCCCTCTTCTGGGACAGGAAACTTCTCCACTCACTTACCAGAGTCATAATGCAGCCAGGAGACATCAGAGATTGACCCACCGAGCTCCAGCGATCATGGCTCACCAAACTCTTCCAGTTGCACCAATTTAGGAGTTGGTTCCCTGGATACTCTCAAGTGAAATTCTCTGTCCCCATCCCAGGGCTAGGGATGAAGAGATTGAGCAGGGGAAGAGACCAGGTAGGTTCCGCAGTTGCTGATTACTCCTGTCAAGCTGCTTTGGCATTTGCCCAGACGTTGAAACTGAGGCTTCTCCAGACAAATCACGTGCAGATGATTCTTCAACTCCCATAATGAGAGGCAAACTTGTACATGCACAAAAATCTCCATGATAACATACGCTTAAATGAACACAAACTGTTTAGACTTTTTTTCTTTAAACAGCATTTAGTTATAATCACTGACTGACCGACCAATTTCCTCTGTGTTCATTTTTAAGAGCAGCTGTTGAGCAGCCAGCAGAGATCGCAGATCTTTCAGGGGGAGGCAGGATTCCTATCAGCAGGGCTTTTATTGCAGCAAGAACTCCTTTGAATATTAGGCCACCTCCCACCCCCACCCGATGCAGCCAATCCTCCAAGAGCTTTCAGTTAGGCCCTGCATGAAGAGCCCTGAAAGCTCTTGGAGGATTGGCTACAGCAGGGGTGTGTGGCCTAAGATGCAAAGGAGATCCTGCTACAAAAAAGCCCCGCCCTTCAAGATGTGTGAAATGTTGCCAATTGCCCTGTGCTGTTTGAATATGCAAAAACTTGCCTGGCCAGTAGTCTTGAGATGCTCTTGAATGGCTGAACTGCCTGGCACTAGATCAACTCCCTGCTTCAACAAGCAAGCAGATAGTGAGCTGAACTGGTGAGAAGGGATGTGCATTCAGTATTTCCAAGATGAATTAATACCTGAATCATGCCTTTCCAGCCTGTTTCAGGCATCTGCAAGGGAAGAAGGATCCTATGTTTACATGCACCCCACAACATCCACCCAGAGATGGAAGCCCCTGCCCACATGGACCCCTTGCTAATCCTCCCCTCACAATGTGCAATCAGATGGCAGCTGCTTGTATTGAAGGGCTTGGCAAGCTCCCACGCATCAACCCCTTCCCAGCCCTGGAAGAACCCCTTCCTCACCTCTAAGCTGCCATGCGGGGCAGCATCCATTCGGAGTGAGTTGATGCAGGCCCTGCTGAACCAGGCAATGGGATGTCTGGCATTTGGAGCCAGGCAGGAGTTTGTCAGTTCTGCTGAAGCAGGCCCACAGCTGGCCCCACGACGAGGCGGAGAGGCCGGGGAGGCGTCGGAGAGGACGGCGCTGGTCGCTGGAGGCCCTCCAGTGACCTGCGCCGGCCTCTCCGCCGCTTCCCCGCCTCCGCCGCCGCCGGGCCCCGCGCGCGGGCGGGGAAGGCGGCGCCGCTCGCCGGCTTCTGAGGGGCCGCTTGGCCTCTCCGCTGCTTCCCGGCCGCCGCCCGGCCCCGCGCGCGGTCGGGGAAGGCGGCGAGTGCAGCCGGCTTCTGAGGGGCCGCTTGGCCTCTCCGCTGCTTCCCAGCCGCCGCCGCCCGGCCCCGCGCGCGGTCGGGGAAGGCGGCGAGTGCAGCCGGCTTCTGAGGGGCCCCTTGGCCTCTCCGCTGCTTCCCGGCCGCCGCCGCCCGGCCCCGCGCGCGGTCGGGGAAGGCGGCGAGTGCAGCCGGCTTCTGAGGGGCCCCTTGGCCTCTCCGCTGCTTCCCGGCCGCCGCCGCCCGGCCCCGCGCGCGGTCGGGGAAGGCGGCGAGTGCAGCCGGCTTCTGAGGGGCCCCTTGGCCTCTCCGCTGCTTCCCGGCCGCCGCCGCCCGGCCCCGCGCGCGGTCGGGGAAGGCGGCGAGTGCAGCCGGCTTCTGAGGGGCCCCTTGGCCTCTCCGCTGCTTCCCGGCCGCCGCCGCCGCCCGGCCCCCGCGCGCGGTCGGGGAAGGCGGCGAGTGCAGCCGGCTTCTGAGGGGCCCCTTGGCCTCTCCGCTGCTTCCCGGCCGCCGCCCGGCCCCGCGCGCGGTCGGGGAAGGCGGCGAGTGCAGCCGGCTTCTGAGGGGCCGCTTGGCCTCTCCGCTGCTTCCCAGCCGCCGCCGCCCGGCCCCGCGCGCGGTCGGGGAAGGCGGCGAGTGCAGCCGGCTTCTGAGGGGCCCCTTGGCCTCTCCGCTGCTTCCCGGCCGCCGCCGCCCGGCCCCGCGCGCGGTCGGGGAAGGCGGCGAGTGCAGCCGGCTTCTGAGGGGCCCCTTGGCCTCTCCGCTGCTTCCCGGCCGCCGCCGCCGCCCGGCCCCGCGCGCGGTCGGGGAAGGCGGCGAGTGCAGCCGGCTTCTGAGGGGCCCCTTGGCCTCTCCGCTGCTTCCCGGCCGCCGCCCGGCCCCGCGCGCGGTCGGGGAAGGCGGCGAGTGCAGCCGGCTTCTGAGGGGCCGCTTGGCCTCTCCGCTGCTTCCCAGCCGCCGCCGCCCGGCCCCGCGCGCGGTCGGGGAAGGCGGCGAGTGCAGCCGGCTTCTGAGGGGCCCCTTGGCCTCTCCGCTGCTTCCCGGCCGCCGCCGCCCGGCCCCGCGCGCGGTCGGGGAAGGCGGCGAGTGCAGCCGGCTTCTGAGGGGCCCCTTGGCCTCTCCGCTGCTTCCCGGCCGCCGCCGCCCGGCCCCGCGCGCGGTCGGGGAAGGCGGCGAGTGCAGCCGGCTTCTGAGGGGCCCCTTGGCCTCTCCGCTGCTTCCCGGCCGCCGCCGCCGCCCGGCCCCGCGCGCGGTCGGGGAAGGCGGCGAGTGCAGCCGGCTTCTGAGGGGCCCCTTGGCCTCTCCGCTGCTTCCCGGCCGCCGCCGCCGCCCGGCCCCGCGCGCGGTCGGGGAAGGCGGCGAGTGCAGCCGGCTTCTGAGGGGCCCCTTGGCCTCTCCGCTGCTTCCCGGCCGCTGCCGCCGCCCGGCCCCGCGCGCGGTCGGGGAAGGCGGCGAGTGCAGCCGGCTTCTGAGGGGCCCCTTGGCCTCTCCGCTGCTTCCCGGCCGCCGCCGCCGCCCGGCCCCGCGCGCGGTCGGGGAAGGCGGCGAGTGCAGCCGGCTTCTGAGGGGCCCCTTGGCCTCTCCGCTGCTTCCCGGCCGCCGCCGCCCGGCCCCGCGCGCGGTTGGGGAAGGCGGCGAGTGCAGCCGGCTTCTGAGGGGCCCCTTGGCCTCTCCGCTGCTTCCCGGCCGCCGCCGCCGCCCGGCCCCGCGCGCGGTCGGGGAAGGCGGCGAGTGCAGCCGGCTTCTGAGGGGCCGCCGCCGCCCGGCCCCGCGCACGGTCGGGGAAGGCGGCGAGTGCAGCCGGCTTCTGAGGGGCCGCTTGGCCTTTCCGCTGCTTCCCGGCCGCCGCCCGGCCCCGCGCGCGGTCGGGGAAGGCAGCGAGTGCAGCCGGCTTCTGAGGGGCCCCTTGGCCTCTCCGCTGCTTACCGGCCGCCGCCGCCGCCCGGCCCCGCGCGCGGTCGGGGAAGGCAGCGAGTGCAGCCGGCTTCTGAGGGGCCCCCAAGGGGCCCCCCAGACCCCGCAGACCTGGGGCGATCCGCCACCCCCTCCCTACGCCACTGCTGGAGAGCCCTCCTAGTCAGTAAATAGCTGTGTTGTGTCCTCCGGCAATGTGAGAGATGTCAGCCTGCTGTAACTCTCTACCTGTCCAAAAGCCCCACTCCTCCCTCCCCCCCCCCCTGCAAAAAAACCATTCCTGTTCACACTTAAAGCATGGTTTGGGACCAGAAGACAGAAAAAGCCAAATTCTTCCAGGCTTTTTAGATTTAAATGGAAAGCCACTTTAATGTAGTGGTTAAGTGCACAGACTCCTAACTGGGAGAACTAAGTTTGATTCTCCACTCCTCCGCATGCACCTGCTCATGTGACTCTGAGTCAGTCACAAGTTCTGCTCAAGAGCAGTTGTGGGAGAGCTGTCTCACCTCCACCTATCTCACAGGGTGCCTATTTGGGGAGGGGAAGGAAAAGGAGAATGTAAGCAGCGTTGAGATTCCTTCAGGTAGTAAAGGTTGGGATGTAAATCCAATCTCCTCCTCCTGAAAAGCTTGTTGGGATTGCCTGAGCAGCTTCTAATTTTGCAGCTTTTTTTTGTGCTCCAGGAATTCTAGATTTATTGCTTGGTCTTATTACTTGGTTTTCTATTTATTTTTTCATTAAATTAATTTTAGACCATGCTCCCCTGTAAAAAACAGGGCTCAGGGTATGTATAATGGTAAAAAAAAAATGCATAAGAAAAATTGGGGGGGGATGTCTGCTGGGCACTCCATTATTCCCTATGGAGACTGATTCCCCTACAGCAGTGGTCCCCAACCTTTGTGGAGCCAGGGACCGGCACCAGGGCCAGCCCACTCACCGTGGCCCCAGGGCTGGCAAGGTGGGGGCACCAAATTTGGCCCCACCCCTCCACGGCACCATGCAGCCTCCCCGCCACCCCCCCGTGACTGCGCAGCCTCCCCGCCACCCCCCTGGCAGCCGTGCAGCCTCACCGCCACCCCCTCCGCGGCTGTGCAGTCTTCCTGCCCCGTTTCTCGTCGTGGCGCCTCCTCCACCACCCTCCGTTTCTACCGTTTTAAGGCAGAAGAAAGAATGGTGAAGCGCAGCCTTCCCTGGCCCCTTAAGGGCTGACCACCTCCCCACTGATCTCGGTGGGAAAAACCTTTGTAGCAGCAGATGGCAACCTGCTGAAGAAGCGGTGCCGCCCTTGTCTCCACCCCACTTCCTTCCCACGCCCAGGAAGGAAGTGGAGACGAGGCAAGGGCAGGGCCGCTTCTTCAGCAGGTTGCCATCTGCTGCTACAAAGGTTTTTCCCACCGAGATCGGCGCAGGGAGGGTGGGGTCAGCCCTTAAGGAGACGGGGAAGGCGGCGCTTCACCACCCTTTCTTCTGCCTTAAAACGGAGAGTGGTGGTGGAGGCGCGCGAGGACAGATGGGGGCGACAAGGCTGCACAGTGCCACGGGGGGGGGGGCAGGCTTCGTGGACCGGTTCCAGACAGTCCGTGGACAAGTACTGGTCCACAGACCGGTGGTTGGGGACCCTGCCCAAGAGTATAATGGAGAATTGAGCTGTGGGTATCTGGGGCTCTGGGAAGCTGTTTTTTGAGATAGAGGCACCAAATTTTCAGCACAGTATCCTGGGCCTCTCCCCAAAGTACCCGCCAAGTTTCAAAAGGATTGGACCAGAGGGGTCCAATTCTGTGAGCTCCCCTATCCTTCATTATTTCCAATGGAAGGAAGACATTTAAAAGGTGTGCAGTCCCTTTCAGTGTGATGGACAGAACTCACTTGGAGTTTAATCATACTTGACACACCCTTGCTTCTGGCTCCACCCCCGAAGTCTCCTGACTCCACCCCCAGAGTCCCCAGATATTTCTTGAATTGTACTTGGCGACCTTAATTGTGATCGATCGTGTCAAGCGCTGCTGTAAGAGTGTTCTAGAGGAGGCGTTACAAACCTTTAATCACTGTTTTATCTGAGCACCTACAGAGCAGTCAGTCATTGAATCACAGTGTTTAAATTCTGCTGTGAAATATTTCTGATGTTGTGTGCCTTTCAGAACCACATGCGGATACAAAGTGTGGTTACAGAACAGGAGACTAAGTGCGGAGTGCTTTCAAAAAGCCAGGGGGATGATTCTGATTTACACAGTGCTGCTTGCAAACTGACACAAGTCTACCAGTTCACTTCTGATTTCCTCAAAGGTCTGAGCAGGTCAGAATCTGATCTTCTAGCAAATGACCTAAATTGTCTTAATGATGTAATTCATTCAGAATGCAGGGGAGAAAACTAAACAAAGAATGATTGATAGTCAAAAGACCACACAACATGGGCATAAAATAGCAATGGATGCAGGTTTCCTGCCATTCCTAATAAGCCTCCAAAGGAGCATTTAAGAAATAAATTGATATTCCATGGCTTAAGCAATCTACAGCAATATCTCTAACCATAGCAGTGGTTTCTCACTAATTTTTGGAAACGTAAGCTTTGGAAATGGTAATCTTGCTTTTTTTCAGAGATGGAGACAGAGTTTCCCAAACTTTTTTTCCCATGGCCCGGTTATTTTTACACTTCTCCTTCATGGCCCACTAAAATTTGGGGGTGGAGCCAGGAGACTTTGGGGTTGGAGCCAGGAGCCAGGAATTATGTCATTTCCTGTGGTGTCACCTCCAGGTCAAGGGCCAAGGGCACACTGAACCAAAACTCCGCCTCTTCCTGTGATATCACTTCCAGGGCACTCCCCCAAACCTGCCTCTTCTTCTGAAGTAACGATGTTTTCAGAAAAATCTCTCCAAAACTCATGCTAAGCAAAAATGGGGGTGGAAAGTGGGCAGTCTGCAACTTTTTCATATATTCCCAGGGTCCTCTCTTTCCACCCTCACACGTACCATAGAGTTTTAACCTCCCAAATGGCTAGAGCATCCGGGAAAACCATAGAGTTTTCCCAGAAATGCCTAGAGCGGCCCCCGCATGGGTGCTGCCATTTTGATGGTGTCACTTCCAGGTTCCAGGTTCCCCCCTGCCAACCCAAGAAAGAGAAAGGAAATGTGGGCCGGCGGGTTGAGAACCTCCCAGGTGGGAGATTCCCCTCCCGGACCTGGGGGTTGGCAGCCCTAATCTCTTTGTATGGTCTTCTCCAGCTTGCAAACACTCCTAATGCCCATGTTCAATTGCCTGCACCACCTACACACCCCTTCCTAAACAGCACTGGCCAGTGTATGCAGTTGGGAGTGCTGTTGCCATTGCCATCAGGAATGCCAGCACTGCGTACCACCCACACAGGGCAGTCTTCAAGGCTAGCTTTTCTCTGCACAACACAGAGATGGGGGAAGGAAGGAAGCCAAACAGATCTCAGGCTTTGCAGCCTGTGTTAGTCTTCAAGGCTAGCTTTTCTCTGCACAACAGAGAGAAGGGGAAGCAAGCAAGCAAAGCAGAGCTCATGCTTTGCTGGGGGCGGGGCTAGCTTTGGCTTTTATTTCAACCTGGTATTGAGGCTTCCATGGACTGTGCCAGGTCACGACCCTGTGAATGGGAAACTCCAGATTAGAATGTTTTGATGCCCAAGGAAGACAATCTAAACTGTATCAGCAGAAACGTCATTTTTTACAGCTGCTTCCTGAAACAAAGCCCCTGATTTGACCTAGTGGTATGGTTGGATCTAATCTGTGTTCATTGCTGTTGTTTTCCCACCCAACAGGCTTTCACTTCTATTTCCAAACACTTCTATTTCCAAACACTTCTATTTCCAAACACTATCTGTCAGTATGCCTGTTCCTCTCTTTCTGGAATCTAGGCGGGGGACTCCTGGGTTCACAGCCTCATCTCCTGCTCTTTAAAAATTGGGAAGCGGGGGTGGGGGTGGGGGGAGAACATACGTGTAGGCTTCATATTGTTGTAGAGCTCCTGAGTCGTTTGTAAAATGTGTGCCCCTTTAAGGCTGGGCAGGAAGCAGGAAACAGGAAGGGCTTCGGAGAACAGACCCTCCCTTTTTTTCCTTTCGTTTTCACAGCAAGTAGAGTTCTCCGGAAGAAGATCTAGTAAGTATTTGTGTGTGAGAGAGAGGGAGGGGGCAGGGGATCCCCTGGTTTGGAGGCCCTCCCCCCCTTTAGAAAGTGTGGGGCGGGGGAGGGAAATGTCTACTGGGCACTCTATTATTCCCTATGGAGAACGATTCCCATAGGGAATAATAGGGAAGAAGTTACCTGGAAGAAGTTGGCTGCAACTCCTGAGTAGAGAGGCCAAGCCCTCACGTCAGAGTTGCCAGAAAATGGGGGCGGGGGGAAGGGAGGAACGTCTGCTGAGCGCTTCATTATTCCCTATGTGGAGATCAATTCTCATAGGGTATAATGGGGAATTGATCCGTGGGTATTGGGGGCTCTGGGGGGGCTATTTTTTGAGGCAGAGGCACCAGATTTTCAGTACAGCATCTAGTACCTCTCCCCAAAATACCCCCCAAGTTTCAAAACGATTGGACCAGGGGGTCCAATTCTATGAGACCCAAAAGATGGTGCCCCTATCCTTAATTATTTCCTATGGAATAAAGGCATTTAAAAAGGTGTGCTGTCCCTTTAAATGTGATGGCCAGAACTCCCTTGGACTTCAATTATGCTTGTCACATCCTTGTTCCTGGCTCCACCCCCAATGTCTCCTGGCTCCACCCCCAAAGTCTCCTGGCTCCGCCCCCAAAGTCCCCAGATTTTTCTTTAATTGGACTTGGCAACCCTACTGGAATCTGAAATTATGGTAAATTGAGACATCTTTCTTTGACTCAACCTAGCCTAGCCTATTCCTTAATCTATCATACAAAGTAGCTCGGGTCAAGTAGTTGAAAATCTGCACTATTGCTTAAGATAGTGGCAGCTTGGTGCCTGTGGGTGCTGTGGTACAAAATACCTTATCTGCCCCCCCAACAAGTGTTTTAAAAAATGGGTGGGACCAGGGTGAGGTTGTTGTCCAGCATGGATTCAGATTGACCACTGGAGATTTGATTGACTGTACATATTAGGCTTGTCAGCCCCAAGATCCCGGTTGGGGATCGCTGGTTCTGGCAGCAGGGAGCAGCCTGCAGAACCAGGGATTTTTAAATCTGCATAAGCTTAAAAGAAGCTTGCAAACAGTTTGTGTTTTGGACTCTGTCTGTGCCTTTAAATCTCAGCAGGAGGAATGCTGTGTGGGTGGAATGAACAGGCAGGACCACGTGGCTCTTCACGGTGAGTGTGTGAAGCATACGAGAAAGGAAGAGATGCGAGCACAGCCCCTCTGTTTATTTTGCATTCATTTCAGAAGTTATGTGTATAGTAAAATAGTTAATTAGAAGCTGATTATGGGATGGAGGATGATTCCACCCCTAGGCTGCTCTCCTTTTGTCTTCCTCTTCGTCTGAGGAAGTTGGCTGAAATACAGCAGATGGTTACATTCAGCAACTCCCATTTGCCCCAGTGAGACCGCAAAAGAGTGTGCTTGCAAACTCCTTATTTTTGGCTGCTTTGTGAGTGTGTGTTCAATGTCATTTAGTGGGAGTGCAGCTGCTGTTGGGACAAGGAAATGAAGACTATATTCAGAGGAACTGCACTGCTGTATTTTTATTTATTTTAGGGAATGGGAAAGTCTTTTAGTTCCACCTCCAAAGACCTCAGATATTTTCTGAGTTGGACCTGGAACCCTAGTGCAGATTCAAATAACAGAAGTGGGTACACATAGTACTTATAGAAGGGATCCCTTCTCCTTTTAGCTTTAATCACCCCCACTGTCACTGTCAGTGGACTACTGTGAGGAAGGGTTGAATTTACTGTCTGTGGGCCCAGTAGAGCTCCAGACACACTGCCAAGCCTGCTATGCTCCTGTCCCCAGGTCCCAGCGGGGGTTCTTCCGCTTTCCCAGTCTCCTTCCCGCCCCCAGTCAGCTGGCCGGCGGGGGGAAGCCACCATGTGATTTTTCCCCCTCTGGAGGCTCCAGTCTCCAATTGGAAAGGCTTCTTCTTGGGATGGGGTGTCTGTGTTACCTGGAAGAAGTTGGCTGCAACTCCTGAGTAGAGAGGCCAAGCCCTCACTTCAGAGTTGCCAGAAAATGGGGGCGGGGGGAGGGGAGGAACGTCTGCTGAGCGCTTCATTATTCCCTATGTGGAGATCAATTCTCATAGGGTATAATGGGGAATTGATCTGGAGGTTTCGGGGGCTCTGGGAGAGCTGTTTTTTGAGGTAGCGGCACCAAATTTTCAGTATAGTATCTGGTGCCTCTCCCCAAAGTACCCCCCCCCAAGTTTCAAAATGATTGAACCAGGGGGTCCAATTCTATGAGCCCCAAAAGAAGGTGCCCCTATCCTTCATTATTTCCTATGGAAGGAAGACATTTAAAAAGGTGTGCTGTCCCTTTAAATGTGATGGCCAGAACTCCCTTGGAGTTCAATTATGCTTGTCACACCCTTGTTCCTGGCTCCACCCCCAATGTCTCCTGGCTCCACCCCCAAAGTCTCCTGGCTCCACCCCCAAAGTCCCCAGATGTTTCTTGAATTGGACTTGGCAACCCTACATGGATATATAGATTGCTTTGTCAGCAGCTGCTTTAACAGTGTTGTTTTTACTCTCTCTCTCTCCTCTTTTCTGGTGTATTTAAAATCGCTCCTATTTTTTCTGCACTTGGACTTCCTCTGAGTGTGTATGTGTGGCTCTGCCTCTAGCAGCAGCCATTTTCTGCTTGGCTCCAGCTCCTATGGCAGCCATTTTGTGGTTGAATCCACCACCTTGCCTCAGAATTCCAGAAGCATCCATAAACTCTAAAAGATTGAGGACTGTTGGCTTAAGAAACTACCTTAATGACATAATTCTTCCTCAGTTCTTAGAGGAATGAAACAACAAAATAGGTGTTCAATTTTCACATGAATTTACCTTCCATTTTCCTGGCACCCTGAGACCCCTTGACACTATAAGCACAGTAGGCCTTAAAACAAAGAGTTGGAATTTTAAGCACTGACTCATAATGAAAGTTGAAAATGTCCTATGTGCTTTAAATATTAGAATGAAAGAGTAAGAAAGAACAGAACATTAGGATGCCTCAGTTGAAGATGTATGCAATGGAAGGGAGAAATGGCTCCTGTACTTTGAATAGTTTGGTAGAAGAGAGAAATTTTTTTATATTCAGATTCTCTTACAGGACTTGCTTCACCTAACAAAATGCTCAGTTCTATAAGTACAAGAGTCCTCCTTTGCATCGGGACTAAAGTAATTGCTTGAATAAATTTTTTCCATGAGCCCATGCTTCATACAGCATTTTTGCTGATCAGCTACTTAATGCAAATCAGCTGCTGGATGCTAAACAGCATTATTATTGTACTTAGACAATGTTGACTGTCTTGTGTGAGCAAAATTCATTATTTCATGCTAAATAGGGCATACAAAATGTAGACTTTCCTTGTGAACATAGTAAAGGTTGGATTCAACCAGAGACAGATAATTTGTCTCTCTGTTAAAATACCTCTTAAAAAAGTACTAAGCATTAGATACTTTTTTACAGTAATAAAAGCTCCAAGCAGGATAAGAATTCAATGCTCTGAGCGATATTTCATCCTAACCCTCACTTCTAATACACACACTAATGATAAGTCCTTGTTTTCAAATAGGATTGTTTTGCCTTTCAAAGAACATAAATTTGTGGATTTTCCATCTGAGCACCTTTTTAAGGGCCCAAACTAGAAATGTCTTGGGAGACTGGGATCTCTCTCATTTTCAGCTCTTTGAAAATGGGGGAAGTGTCCTTACCTAGATAGCCCAGGCAAGTCCGATCTCGTCAAATCTTGGAAACTCAGCAGAGCTGACTAGGTTGCCAATGAATGCCATGCCAGTGGGGCTGGGAGGGAACTTTCTGGAAGTGGGGTGAAGAGCTGCGATGTGCTGACATCACCTGGAAGTGATGTCAGCATGTCAGGGACATCACATGGCAATGCTCTGGTTTGGGGGCAAAACTCTATGGTAAAATGAGTCTCAAATAATGGAGTTTTGTCCAAAACCTTCTGGTGACATCAGCACATTGCAATTATTTCTGGCAATGTTTCTGTTTGGAGGTGGGATTTCCTCCGGCCAGCTGGCTGACAGTGGACAGAAGCCCCCCAAATTTGGGGGATTCCCCATTCACAACTGGGAAATACCAATATAAAGAAAATCCACAGGGGAACAACTGTCGCTTTTAAAATACACAATATATTTAATCAACTGCATACATACCTGTAGGCATCATGTTGTTTCAGTCTGACTTCAATACCGGGAAAGTTGGTAGAAACCATTATCAAGGACAGAATGAGTAGGCACATTGATGAACACAGGTTATTGAGGAAGACTCAGCATGGGTTCTGTAAGGGAAGATCTTGCCTCACTAACCTGTTACATTTCTTTGAGGGGGTAAACAAACTTGTGGACAAAGGAGACCCGATAGATGTTGTTTACCTTGACTTCCAGAAAGCTTTTGATAAAATTCCTCATCAAAGGCTCCTTAGAAAGCTTGAGAGTCATGGAGTAAAAGGACAGGTCCTCTTGTGGATCAAAAACTGGCTGAGTAATAGGAAGCAGAGAGTGAGTATAAATGGGCAATCTTCGCAGTGGAAGACGGTAAGCAGTGGGGTGCCGCAGGGCTCGGTACTGGGTCCCATCCTCTTTAACTTGTTCATAAATGATTTAGAGTTGGGAGTGAGCAGTGAAGTGGCCAAATTTGCGGATGACACTAAATTGTTCAGGGTGGTGAGAACCAGAGAGGATTGTGAGGCACTCCAAAGGGATCTGTTGAGGCTGGGTGAGTGGGCGTCAACGTGGCAGATGCGGTTCAATGTGGCCAAGTGCAAAGTAATGCACATTGGGGCCAAGAATCCCAGCTACAAATACAAGTTGATGGGGTGTGAACTGGCAGAGACTGACCAAGAGAGAGATCTTGGGGTTGTGGTAGATAATTCACTGAAAATGTCAAGGCAGTGTGCGTTTGCAATAAAAAAGGCCAACGCCATGCTGGGAATTATTAGGAAGGGAATTGAAAACAAATCAGCCAGTATCATAATGCCCCTGTATAAATCGATGGTGCGGTCTCATTTGGAGTACTGTGTGCAGTTCTGGTCGCCGCACCTCAAAAAGGATATTATAGCATTGGAGAAAGTTCAGAAAAGGGCAACTAGAATGATTAAAGGGCTGGAACACCTTCCCTATGAAGAAAGGTTGAAACGCTTAGGGCTCTTTAGCTTGGAGAAATGTCGACTGAGGGGTGACATGATAGAGGTTTACAAGATAATGCATGGGATGGAGAAAGTAGAGAAAGAAGTACTTTTCTCCCTTTCTCACAATACGAGAACTCGTGGGCATTCGATGAAATTGCTGAGCAGACAGGTTAAAACGGATAAAAGGAAGTACTTCTTCACCCAAAGGGTGATTAACATGTGGAATTCACTGCCACAGGAGGTGGTGGCAGCCACAAGCATGGCCACCTTCAAGAGGGGGTTAGATAAAAATATGGAGCAGAGGTCCATCAGTGGCTATTAGCCACAGTGTGTATGTGTGTGTATATATATATATATATATATTTGGCCACTGTGTGACACAGAATGTTGGACTGGATGGGCCATTGGCCTGATCTAACATGGCTTCTCTTATGTTCTTATGTTCTTATATTTAGAAAGCACTAAAATGTATGCACAACACACATAGACAGAGCTGGCGGTAACTACTCAGGCAACCAGGAAGCACTCACGGGTGCTTAAAATTTAAAGGTACTGTTGTATATTGAACTCTGTCTTGCCAGAGCTTGAGTCTTCAGCTAGGCTCCTACAAACCCTAAGCTTTGCCCAATCAGGAAAGAGATTGTTTAGGAGAGAACTGTCCTGATTGGGCCTTAAATGAACATTCAAATTGGCTGACTTTTGTAACATTGTATATAATTATTAAAAGATGATTGGCTGGAGGCAGTGTCAGGAGTCTATATAAGTGGGGATATTATTGCACTGTTCTGTGTGTGAGAGAGCTGAATAAATCACTGTTTTTGAAGAAGAAATGTTCTGGCTTCAGTTTATAATAGGTACAAACACCATAATTACGTCTATGTTATAATACAGACAAAATGCCAATATCAAGGATTAGAAGGTTCCCTTGAGAACCTGAAATTGTCCTCAGGTCCACTAGACATAAATATTCAATTGTAGTGGTTCAAAACAGTCCCAGATGCAGATTTCTAGTTGTGGACTAGAACAAAAGTAATGCCAAGAAGTCATTGATGCATGTCTGGATGTAGGGTTGCCAATCCCCAGGTGGGGGCAGGGGATCCTCTGGTTTGGAGACCCTCCCCTGGCTTCAGGGTCATCAGAAAGCGGGGGGAGGGGAGGGAAATGTCTGCTGGGAACTCTATTATTCCCTATGGAGATTTATTTTGGGGAGAGGCACTAGATGCTATACTGAAAATATGGTGCCTCTACCCCAACCCCCCCCCCCCCAGAGCCTCAGATTAGGCTTCCCAACCCTCCCGCCCTGGCGGGGGACCCCCGAATTTTCAGCCTCCTCCCCCGCTCTTAAAAAATCTGGGGGCAAGGGGAGAGAGAACATACCTGTAGGCATCATGTTGTTTTACAGCTTGGGATACGTTTTTAAAATGTGTCCCTTTAAGGCTGCACAGGAAACAGGAACAGCCCCTCCCTTTCTTTTCCTGTGCAGCTTGCTTTCGTTTTCACAGCGAGCAAATTCTGCTGGAAGAAGACCAAGTACGGTAAGTGTTTGTGTGTGTGTGAGAGAGAGAGAGAGAGAGAGAGTGAGGGGGCAGGGAGGGGGGATTCCCTGGTATGGAGGCCCCACGCTTTCTAAAGGGGGGGAGGGAAATGTCTACTGGGCACTCTATTATTCTCTATGGAGAACGATTCCCATAGAGAATAATAGGGAATTGATCCATGGGTATTGGGGGCTCTGGGGGGGTATTTTTGAGGTAGAGGCACCAGATTTTTAGTATAGCAGCTAGTGCCTCTCCCCAAAATACCCCCCAAGTTTCAAAAATATTGGACCAGAGGGTCCAATTCCATGAGCCCCAAAAGATGGTGCCCCTATCCTTAATTATTTCTTATGGAAGAAAGGCATTTAAAAAGGCGTGCTGTCCCTTTAAATGTGATGGCCAGAACTCCCTTGGAGTTCAATTATGCTTGTCACATCCTTGTTCCTGGCTCCACCCCAATGTCTCCTGGCTCCACCCCCAAAGTCTCCTGGCTTTTCTTTAATTGGACTTGGCAACTCTACCTCAGATACCCAAGGATCAATTCTCCATGATTTTCTATGGGAATAAATCTCTACAGGGAATAACAGAGTTCCCAGCAGACATTCCCCTCCCCTCCCCCCCGCTTTCTGATGACCCTGAAGTGGGGGGAGTTTCCCTGCCCCCACCTGAGGAATGGCAACCCTAGGCAGACAACCAGGAGAACGTCCTCTCCCAGGTATGGGAGTTCACCTGCGTCAGTCCCCACACAAAGATTGGGTCTGCGTAGTGGAGAAGAAGCCCCAGGAAAAGCCCCTGCAGGCCAGGCTGCTTTCCTGGGAGTAAACCTCATTGAGTAGACTTAGTAGTCAGAGGAGACATGTTTAGGATTGCTCTTTGCAAATTTCTTGCATCCAGGTTTAATCGCATGGGACTCGCTTCCTCCAAGGAGACATATCCAGGCGGGCAGCCCTGTTGGTCTCTGAAGCAATGGAACAAAGTTGTAGTCCAGGAGCACCTTTAAGACAAACAAAGTTTTATTCAGGATGCAGGCTTCCATCTTTCATCCTTTTGTCTGATGAAGTGTGCTAAAAGTAGGGGCACTGGGGAGCACTTGGCAGCTGTGCAGGCCACCCTCTGGTACTGACTGGTATGGGGCTTTGTATGGGCACTTGGTACATTTCTTCTGTTTTTTAAAATTGCAGGGGGGGCAGGTAGGTAGCCTTGCCTAGGGCACAAAAAGCCTGGCACCAGCCCTGGCAAGGGCACTACCACAGCCTTACGACACTGTGGGAGGAAGGGATGGGTACAGTTTATGCCCATTATGCTTCTTACATTGTTAAGGTTGCCAATCCCCAGGTGGGGGCAGGGGATCCCCTGGTTTAGAGGCCCTCCCCCCGCTTCAGGGTCATCAGAAAGCGGGGGGAGGGGAGGGAAATGTCTGCTGGGAACTCTGTTATTCCCTAGGGAGATTTATTCCCGTAGAGAATCATGGAGAATTGATCTGCAGGTATCTGGGGCTCTGGGGGAGCTGTTTTTTGAGGTAGAGGCACCAAATTTTCAGTACAGCATCTAGTGCCTCTCCCCAAAGTATCCCCCAAGTTTCAAAACGATTGGACCAGGGGGTCCAATTATATGAGCCCCAAAAGAAGGTGCCCCTATCCTTCATTATTTCCTGTGGAAGGAAGATGTGCGGTCCCTTTCAATGTGATGGCCAGAACTCCCTTTGGAGTTCAATTATGCTTGCCACAGCCTTGATCTTGGCTCCACCCCCAAAGTCTCCTGGCTCCACCCCCAAAGTCCCCAGATATTTCTTAAATTGGACTTGGCAACCCTATACATTGTGCTACTGGCAGCCTCCAGCCGTTGGTGGTGTGGCAGGAAGTGATAGACATAGTCAATGTCTGCTGTTGCTTCTCAGACTTGCCATCCCAGGGCCAAGGTGCTGTACAGTACCTGCTTTCAGTGGCAAAAATAACCTGAACAGTCCCTGCTGCCAGGAGATCGTTGTGTGCTGCAAAGGACAGTGGACCAAAAAAGTGTTCTACGGTATGTTCCTGTCATCTCACGTGAACAGTATGTGTGCCCAAGAATATAATTGTCAATCTTCTGTGGTTATGATAAGTAACATTCAGTGAATCCTGTCCTTCAGTCCTCAATTATGGAATACCTGGTAAGCTTCTAAGGAACTTAAAAGTTTTTTGGAACACAGTTTGAAACATCTGCTGTAAAGGAAAAAAGAAGAAGAGATTGGATTTATACACCGCTCTTCACTTGTAGTCGCAGAGCAGTTTACATTCTCCTTTCCTTTCCCCTACTCACAACAGATGCTCTGTGAAGTTGGTGGGGCTGAGAGAGCTCTGACAGAGTTATGACTGACCCAAGGTCACTCCAGCAGTTTCATGTGGAAGAGTGGGGAGGTCTGCTTTTTCTGGTAATATTATCATTCTGTACAGATGACTAAACACGGGGATGATCAATACATAAAGAAGTTTGATTACATCATGCAAGGGTTACCAGCTCTGGGTTGCAAAATACCTGGAGATTTGGGGGTGGAGCCTATTGAGGGCAGAGTTTGAGGAGCGGAGGGGCTTCAGCAGGGTATAATTCCATAGACCCCACAGTCTAAAGCAGCCCTTTTCTCCAGGGGAACTGATATTTGTACTCTAGAGACAATTTGTCCTTGCAGGAGATTTCCGGCCACCACCTGGAGAATGGTGGCTCTGCTCCATGCATTGATTAACCTTTTTTCACAGGGACTACATGCATGCCAGCTGTACCCATGGAAGCAGACTCTCTCAGTTTTACACTCTGTATTTTTGCTGGCTATAGATTGCAAACAGAAGGCCAGCTTGGATGTGCACACAGCTTTGTGTACAAAAGATGATCAGTAGTTGGGGGGGTGGAACTAGTGGGTGTGATACCAACCTCTATGCACCGCATGTAAGTTTCTGTGCAGGACTTAAATTTGAGCTATCTGAGTCTTTCTCCTGGTGTAATAGAGATGGGGAATGCCCAGCCTTTATCACAGGAATAATATAAAGCTTTAATGATGACAGTGCAGGTTAGGCTTCTTGTTATCATTCATATGACAAGCACTATCCACTAGAGGGCCATGACCCACGCTACTGTCGGCAAAGGGTTCATTGAAGTTTCAAAATGAATAGACTTGTCTTCAAAACTAAGTTTCATTTATTGATTACAACAATGCTACTCTCTACACAGGTTCATTGAAACTGATAACGAATGAGGCAAAGGCATTGGCATTTATGGGCATACATCAAAGCATTCGGGGATTTAAATCACTTCTCATAATAAAACCACAGTCTGTCTGTTGAAAGTAACCATTTCACACGCTCCTTATCTCCCACATAGGCAGACTGTATCTTCCTCCCGATGGTGTCCTTGCTCGGCTCCAGCAGGCGCCTGAGAAGCGGCTGGATGTTTTGCACTTCAAAGACCTTGCTGGCCTTTGGCACCTCAATCACCCTCCTTCCTCCCCCCTCACATTCTGCAATGGCACTGGTGTTAGTAAGGCAAAAATTTACATGGTTAGTCGGCAGTAAATAAACATTTCAAATAGCACAGTTTACTTCAATGAACACAAGCTGACAACTACATTCCAAATCCTAAGAGATATATTTAGGTGGAAGACTGCAGTTTTCCAGTGACAAAACACTGAGATTTCTGCAATGTAAAAATGCAGAATCTCTACAATAGAATTACCTTGATGCTTGGGTCCTGACCACTGCTAAGCTGCAATTTTGCATTTATTGCACAGCACCCTAATAGGAAAGCACTGGAAGTCTTTTTGGGGAGAATTTTGCTTCTAAGAGATCGTAGCTTCTACTGCTGTTTGAAAGGAAAACTATCTTGCTTGTCTCTGCATTTTGTGTGTGTATGTGTGCTGTTTTTAGGGGAAGCTGTTTCAGGCTCTCATTTTTATTTAGAATTTTTTTAAAAAAATCAATACTCTGGCCATCTGGAAGAGTTTCAAGAGCAGGGATTGCAGTCATTCCAAATATCCACTGGATTTAAAAAAAAATGTTGATTTTAATATTTTAGGGAATTCATTGGCTGTGATTTCTATGATTTATGAGCTTTCCATTCCTGGCTGCTCACTAGCTTCACTAGGGTCATATTAAGTCCTTTCGAAAATTAGTGCTGCTTCTTTACACATTACTGAGGAACAAAAGTGTATAAATTCTGACAGCCTTTTCTGTAATACTTGTGCAAAGAGATGCTTGGAACTTTCACTGATCACAGTTCTGCGAATGCATTTTGACCTGTGGGTGCATGCATATGTACCTCTCCCCTTCAGTCACTGCAGACAGGGGGTGGGGCAGTGCAGTGTGAAAACACTGGGATTTATCTATAGAATGTATGAAGGGCTCCTTTATTATGAGGTTTCAGTCCACGGATGCTTTTACAATGTGGGTTAAAGGTGCTTTTTCAGTGACATAAAAGACACAGAGCTTGTTCCGCTTATGCTCCTCTTGAGGCACAGCTCTGCACAGTGGTTTTAGAGAATGCTTGACATGTGTGTGATATACATTCAAGCTCCCATTGTTCACACAGGCTTGAGGTCTTCTTGCAACTCATGCAAGGGCAACTATGGACTCAGGATGTGTGTATGTGTGTTAAATGCCATCAAGTCTCCTCTGACTTATGGCGACCTCAAGAATGAATGACTTCCAGAATGGACCATTGGATATATATAATGAAGGGTCCTTCTCCTCTAAGGAAAAGAAGACATCTTGGTGGGTAATTCCCACCATTTACCGTATTTTTCGCACCATAAGGCACTCTGGAGGATAGGACGCACCTTCCTCCTGGGGGGCGATCCGCTGCCTCTGCCTCCGATCCGGCGCTTTCCCCGCGCCTGCCTGCCTGGCTCCATCTTCTTCAGGCAAGCGCTGGGATTGCTCCACGTGGCCCCACCGCAAACCCAGCGCTTCGCGAGCGCCGGCTGTGGAGAGGGCAGTGTGCTTCCTCCTTGCCTGTGTGCCTGGCTTCAGCTGTGATGTTTAAAGCAAGCGCTGGGATTGGAGGGTGGAGGGAGCGATCCCAGCGCTTGCTTTAAGCATCAGAGGTGGAGCCAGGCAGAGGTGGAGCCAAGCGTGAGTTGAAGGACGAGAGCCAAAGGGCTCTTGGCCTGTGGCTTTTAGCCTGGGGGTCTAGCCTAAGGGTTCTGTAGGGAGGGAGGTAGTTCCTCGGAAGTAGTCTCAACTGGCAGTTAGTAGTGGAATTTACAGGGAAGTCAAGATAAAGAGAGCGAATTTTGAAATGGATTGCAGCAGCATGGCTGGTGAGGGAGCCGAGGCAGTGACTTGTAATGTCTGTGGGATGTTTGTATTTCTACCTGAGAGTAGCAGCAATTACACTTGCAGCAAGTGTAAATTAGTAGCCCTGTTGGAGGAGAAGATACGGGGATTGGTGGCACGATTGTCCACACTACAGTGTATAAAGGAAGGTGAGGATTTTCTTGATAGAACCCATGAAGCGCTCTTGAAAGGGCAACAGAAGGAAGAGGAAGCGGTGTCTCAGCAACTGGAAGGGAACCTAACACAGGAGAAGGGTTCATGGAAAAATGTAACCCAACGGAGCAGGAAAATCAGGAGTTGTTCTGAGCCTCTGCTGCTCAGCAATCGGTTTCAGGATCTTCCCACGGATACTGACTCTGAACCATTGGAACAAAGGCTACTTCCCCAGCCTCCATGAAGCTTGAAGAAAGTTTCTCAGGATCCTGTGGACAAGCACCCTGGGCAGTAATGACCATGTGATTTTGGAATTTACAGTCTTAGGGAAGGGGGAAACTGTATGTAGCCAGACATATCGGTTGGACTTCAGAAAAGCAAACTTCGACAAACTTAGAACTATGCTGGGTAAAATCCCATTGTTACAAATACTTGAGAAGAGGGTTCAAGAGGGGTGGGAGTTTCTTAAAAGCGAAATACTGAAAGCGCTATCACAGAAGATTCTATGAGAAGAAAAAATGGAAGAAGCCTAAAGAAGCTGAGGTGGCTCCATAACCAACTCTCTAAAGAAACAACTCTCAAGACTCATTTAGCAAATGGAAGGATGGCCTTATAACCAAGGATGAATATAAACAAATCACCAGTGCTTGTAGAGAAAGAGTTAGGAAAGCTAAAGCTAAGTATGAACTTAGGCTGGCCAAAGATGCTAAAAACAAAAAAAAGGGTTCTTTTCTTATGTTCAGAGTAAAAAAAAAAAGACCAAGGACATGGTAGACCCATTGCGAGGGCAGGAAAGTGAAATTGTGACAGGTGATAAAGAGAGGGCAGAATTGCTCAATTCCTACTTTTCCTTAGTCTTCTCTTCTGAGGGAAACAGTCCTCAACATGGCAAAAACAGAACATATAATGAGGATGGAGTTCCAACCTAGGATCAGCATAGGGGTAGTACATAAACACCTCATTTCTTTAAATGAAACCAAGTCCTCATGGCCAGAAGAACTGCATCCAAGAGTACTAAAAGAGCTTGTAGATGTAATTTCTGAGCCTCTGGCCATTATTTTTGAGAATTCTTGGAGAACAGGTGAGACACCAGAAGATTGGAGGTGGGCAAATGTTGTCCCCATCTTTAAGAAGGGGGAAAAGAGGAAAGAGTGGTTTCAGCGCCTCGAGCTCAGAGGTGGTTGGAGGAGCTTGGCCCCAATGACTCCCCCCAAATCAGGCGGTAGGAGGTGTGCTACAGCCGTAGCATCCCAAAGGGGGCCTGGGGGGGGGGGCTCCTGTCAGCAAGGAACTTTACAGGACCCAGAGAAACAACAGTAGTTGTTCCCTGTTCTTCCTGTCTCCTCCGGTGCTCCTGTCGCTAAGAACGTCATGATGGAAGCAAGAGGTGATTGCCTGACTGCTTTTCTCTTTCAATAAGCTTCTGATGCATCATTCTTCTACCTTAAATCACTGAAATTCTACCATGAAAGTAAGCCAGCTTTCTAACAATACTGGTTAATGGATCTTTTAACATAATAACACTTGGAACTGTTCTAAAAGAAAGGTGAAGAGGAGGGAATCCCCCCCCCTTTCTCCGCAAGGAAGGCTTCAGAAAGCAAGGAACAAATTGGAAAACTTTCAACAATTTAAACTGGACTGAGCAAAGATATTTGAACTGATTTGGTTTATAAATAAATGTGTCAAGGAGATCACCTTCTGGTTACAACATGGTCTGAACAAAAACGGGATATGCTTACAAGAGAAATGTATGTGATGCTTAATTAGGACTTAAATGGTTACAATTGAAATGCAGGAGGAAAATTTGAAGCTGAAGGAAACAGGTTAACTGAGTCTTTGAACTATTCTCTAACTTTGATTAACAGACTGAGTTTTTTCTGTGGGAGAAATGGCAGTTCAAACGAAAGAATGTGATATTATGATTAACATAACCTCCTTAAATCAGGAACTTGGTTGTTTAGCAGAATTGATGCAACAACAGACGGAGACTTTTATTTTGAAATACAGTGAAAATGAAAATCTACATGAACAGAGTACTAAAGAGTCCCCAGTGATATCTGTCAAGCTGAGAAAAAAAGCTAAAGATCCATTGAGAAAGGTCTGGAAGAAAATCAAAATGGAGACAGCCTGCGTAGTTATAAAACTGAAATGGAAATTAACATTGACTAAAGCTTGTACAGGAGGAAGTGACAAAGTGGTGATCGTACCACTTTCAGCAAAACGAAGGGAGATATCAAGAGGAGAAAAGGCAAATTTCAGCAAGAGGATCAAATTTTGGAAAATGTTCAAAAAGAGGATCTAGGGGTCTTAGCAGACCATACACTGAACATGAATCAACAGTGTGATGCAGTAGCTAAAAAGGCAAATGCAATATTGGGCTTTATTAACAGAAGTATAGTGTCCAGATCACGTGAAGTGATGGTATCTCTTTACTCTGCTCTGGTAAGACCTCACCTGGAGTATTGTGTTTAGTTTTGGGCACCACATTTTAAAAAGGATAGAGACAAGCTGGAACAGGTCCAGAGGGTGACAAAGATGGTGAGGGGTCTGGAAACCAAGTCCTGTGAGAAAAGGTTGAAGGAGTTGGGCCTGTTTAGCCTGGAAAGGAGGCGGCTGAGAGGTGATACAATCACCATCTTCAAGTATTGACTCTGTGGAAACAATGAAATGGCATTGTAAGCTTCTCCCCTACCCCCGAGTCTACCCAGATTGACAATGGCTTTCCAGTATAATATCCCACTTCGGCTGTGGGTTCCCACATTAGAGTACTCACTAGATTAGGTCCATAAACTGGCTGAAAGCATCAAACTTTTGTTTGCATGGCTAAAACTCCAGGAAGCATGAGTTTCAGCTCGCTGTAGGAACTTTGAAAATGTAACCATCTCCACTCCATTTGAAACCATTGCAGAGCAAAGACAAAGCTGCAAGTAAAATGTGAAATGGACCTTAAAATCCACCCCACGTTTTCCTTGCAGCAGCCAGCAAAGAAAGGCAGGAAGAACTGAGAAACTGAGACTCAGCCAGAGAGGTTCAAAGGGAGCTTCAAAGAGCCTTTGAAGTTCCCAGGCTGAAAGAGACTGTGCCTTAGAGCTTCAAAGAGCCTGCGAACTGAAAGCAACGCAGACTCCTGGGAGTTTCAAAGGGTAAGAACAAGAAAGGGAGGAGGGGGGAGAAAAGAGTCTTGTGGGCCTGATCACAGCCCTGGGCGGGCCGGTTCTGGCCCACGGGCTGGGTGTTTGACACCGCTGTGTTAGAGCTTCTGAGTCAGACCCAAGGGCAAGCCAGTGTAGAGCAAATTACAGTAGTGTAATCTGGAGGTGATTATCACATGGATTACTGTGGCCAGGTCTGAGCAGGATAGGAGGGGAGCTAGTTGCTGGGCTTGGCAAAGATGAAAAAATTCCACGTTGGCAATATGTGTGACCTGGGCCTCCACTGAGGGAGAGATGTCCAATGTCACTCTCAAACTCTTGACAGTTGGCCCTGGTGTTAATAGTGCCCTGTCAAGGACTTGTGCTTCCTTAGCCAACCCACCAAGGCTTCCAAACCCTCAGCCAGGGATGACAAGACTGTGGCTGACTGGTCACCCAACAGCAAATAGAGCTGGGTGTCATCTGCATATTGATGAAATTGCAGCCCAAAGCTCCATACCAGCTGGGCAAGGGGGCGTATATAGACATTGAACAGCATTGGGGAGAGGAGTGCTCCTTGTGAGACCCCACACAACAGGGGGAATTTGGTGGACACATCCTCCCTTTGCAGCACCCTCTGTCCCCAACCGTGGAGAAAGGAGGAAAGCTATTGCAAGGCCACCCCAAGTATCCCCACATCGGCAAGACAGTGAGTCAACAGACTGTAGTCAACTGTGTTGAACACTGCTGTAAAATCCAACAATGATAGCAGAGCCGACCTGCCTTGATCCAGCTGTATTTGGAGGTTGTCCATTAGAGCGACCAGGACAGTCTCAATTCTATGACCAGGGTGGAAGATGGAATGGGTTTAGTGCATATGCATGTTTCTGTGAACAGTGTGTAGTTGTGGAATTCTGTAGTGTGACCATTGGTGACTAAATCCACAGCCCATTGGATCTTTTGCCATTGAAATTGATCCAGACATCTCTGAAGTAGATTGGACATCTTTCATCCCCACCAGAGCTGATAGCAAGTCATGCTTTAGAGATTTCCCAGTCTCTGTCCCCTCTATCTGATCTGGTGGGTTTTTTTGTTTGTTGAACCTGGTATTGAAGTTTCCTCTACTGAATGACTGTCTTGATTGATTCCAGTCGGATCTTCTGCCTTCTTATTTTAATCTAGAGATTATATGTTGGGCACAAAAAGAAACATTTCATAAAGGTCTTCTGTCGTCGTGTCTTCCCAGGGTTCTGGGAAGAGCCTTTTCCTTATTCCTAGTCTTTACTAGGATTCTATTGATTCTATTGATTGCATCATCATCACACAATATGTCCTCCTGGGATGGGTAGTTTAGTTTAGTTTATTTGATTTGTATCCCACCCTCCCTACCGAAGCAAGCTCAGGGAAGCTCACAATACACAGTAAAGTCACAATGAAACAGTTAAATTAAACATTAAATTAAAACAGTTAAAACGATATAAACAATTTGGTGCTAATTAACATTTAGTTACAGATGGCGTTCAGTAGTCTTAGGCATCCTTTAGAGCTAATATGTCGGCAATTTCAGTTGAAAGCTAACTGAAATAATATTGTCTTGCAGGTCTTGTGGAACTGGGCAAGGTCCTGCAAAGCTCTGACCTCCTCAGGAAGTTGGTTCCACCAATGGGAAGCAGCGATTGAGACAGCTCTTTCCCAAGTTGTTTTCAGTCTTGCCTCCCTCAGCCCGGGGATCAATAGTAAATTTTGCGTTCCCCTCTGGGGAACATGTGGGGAGAGATGGTGCCTAATGTAGGCAGGTCCTCAGCCATATAGGGCTTTAATAACCAGCACGTTGTAGCAAATCTGGTATACCACTGGCAGCTAGTGCAGCTCTCGCAGCCCTGGCTGTATGTGCTCCCGCATGGAGAAAACCAATAATAGCCTGGCTGTCGCATTCTACACCAGCTGTTGTTTCCAGGTTTGGGACAAGGGCAGCCCCATGTAGAGGGCATTACAGTAGTCCAATCTCTAGGTGACCGTAGCATTGATTGCAGTTGCCTTGTCGCCATGCTCGAAGAAGGAAACCAAATGTCGCCTGAGATGGTAAAAGGCGGATTTGGCAGTAGCACCAGTAGCACCCCCAAGCTTCTGGCCCTGGGTACCATTGTAAGTGGCGCACCATCAAAAACCAGTAGGGGAATATCCCTGCTTGGACCACTGTGACTTAGGCAAAGGACCTCTGTCTTCATCGGATTCGGATTCAGCTTCTGTCAACTCAGCCTGAGCCATCCTGCCATGGCTTGCAGTGCCAGGTCCAGATTTTCTGGGATGCAGTCAGACCAGCCGTCCATCAGTAGATAGATCTGGGTGTCATCCGCATACTGATGGCAACCCAGTCCATACCTCCAGGCAATATGGGCAAGGGGGCGCATATAGATGTTAAACAGCATCAGGGAAAGCACTGCTCCCCTGAGGCATACTGCAGTTAAGCGGGTGTCTCTGAGACAACTGTCCCCCAATCGCCACCCTTTGTCCCCGACCTTGAAGGAAAGGGTAGGCAGATATTATAGCCTTTGAATGGTGATCTGCCTGCCATATACACAGCCGTAATGTTCTTATGGCTGCTGCTGAAGCCATTGCTCTTGATGAAAAGATTAGTGAGTCCAAGGTTGCATTTGCTGTGAATGACATGGCTTTGAGAAGTCTATTGGAGGAATGTCAAACTCATTTATTACATGGGCCGTATCTGACATAAATGGGACTTTGTGAGGCTGGGCTATGCATGTCATAAAATGTAATGCTAGGTAGCAGAGATACAAACTTTATAAAGGTTACGGACAAATACAATTAAAGATTTTTTTTTAACTTAAAAATACAAATATGCTTACAACTCTTGCAATATTTTGTTTAAATTGTTTAAATTTGTTTAAATTGGAAGTGGGGGATTTGCCAGTGCAAATCAATTTTAAAAATAAAGCATCAAGAAAAACACAAAGATGACAGCAGAAACTAAAAATATAAATGCTCTGAGCCTAGGAAAACATGAAATGGCTGGGCATTGCAGACTTCTCCTCCCCACCCCAGGGCTACTCAGATTGGCTCTCCAGTGTAATATCCCCCTTTGGCTGTGGGCTCCCAAGTCACAATACTCACTAGGCACCAATTTTCAGGTCCATTCAGCAGAGACAAGGGGGCTCAAAGCATCATACCTTTAATTGCAGGATACAACTCCAGCAAGAACAGATTCAGCTGGCCATACAAATGCTGGAAAGTGAAATGAGCTTCACTCCATTGAAATACATTGCTGCACAGACAAAGTTCAAGGAAAACGCTAAATGAATTTTCCATTAATGTCTTTGGGCTCCCAGAGTAGTCTCTCTGCAGAGACCTTAATGGAAAATCCATTCCACATTTTCTTTGCAGCTTTGCAAACTCAGAAGAGCTTCCTGCTGAAGTCGGCAAAGACAAGGCAGAAGGAGTTGGGAACTTTGGCTGCCTTGGAGCGTCAAAGGGTGAGGACAGGAGGGGGAGGAGGGGGGGGGAGAAAAGAGCCACAGGCCCGATTAAAGCCCAGGGTGGGCTGAGTGCAGCACACAGGCTGCAGTTTTGACACCCCTGGTTTATTGGCTCCTTCATTCAGTCAGCGATTGTTGTCTCGAATAAATTGCATCACTTTTCAAGTCCAGACTGTGGCAGTTTTGGATACAATGGAAACTGTGGTGGAGGCTCTAATTGCCGTAGCTGTGGCCTCATGTGCTTCTTTTGTGCAAAACCAGCCCTCTTGTCCAGGCCAGAAGACCCTCACTGTCTTCTGACAATGGCCATGAAGCAGGGCTTTTTTTGTAGCAGGGCTCTTAGTACAGGGCCTACTCTAAGCTCTTGGAGGATTGGCTACATCAGGGATGTGTGGCCTAATATGCAAAGGAGTTCCTGTTACAAACAAAGCCCTGCCCTGAAGACTGTAAGGTGGTGACTGGAGCATCAACCAGGGTACCTGTAAGAACTCATTACCATAAAATGGCAATATGTATGTTTTTTTAAAAAAATGAAACCCGAGAACTGCCAGTTAGCCATGGGTTTTGTCCATTCAGTTTTCAACTGTTTCTTGAAATATTCTGGGAAAGGAAAGACCTTTTAATTTGTGCATATCCTGAGAAAGAATTCTTTATTTCTCTTTTGTCTGCATTTTAAATCAGGTACACTGGGAACCTGATCCTCTCCCCCTGGAGTTTCCTGTAAGTCTAGTGCTGATAGGGTCTTTGACAAAAAGTACGTAAGAACATAAGAGAAGCCATGTTGGATCAGGCCAGTGGCCCATCCAGTCCAACACTCTGTATCACACAGTGGCCAATACACACACACACACTGTTGCTAATAGCCACTGATGGACCTCTGCTTCATATTTTTATCCGATCTCCTCTTGAAGCTGGCTATGCTTGTAGGCGCCACCACCTCCTGTGGCAGTGAATTCCACATGTTAATCACCCTTTGGCTGAAGAAGTACTTATAGAAGTGTTGGTATTCCTCAGATTTCTGAGACTGCTATTTCTTCTTCCTTGTCTGAGAGGAATTTTCCCTCTTTCCTGTCACCAGTGTCACTCTCTGAGGAGGGATCAGGTACCCAAAGTGGGTTATCTCTCCCTCTTTTCCTGTTAACAGAGTCATTTTGTGTTTCCTTGGTTAGCCATTTAAAACCTTCTTTAGCTAATGAAACTCTTCCTGAGATCTCTTGTCTTGAGGGAAAGGTAAGGAGGGGCAACTGGATAGGGGTCTGTCAGATCTAAGGCTCCCCTGGTTAAAAAAAACTCTTGATTTCATCCCTCATGATTGTCTTAGTAAAAAGAATTTCAGAAGGAAATTGAAGGACCCAAGTTGAACACGTTACTGTCCTGATGGCCGGACATGGTTTCCTCAAGATTGGCTGTCAGCTTGGTGGAGACTAGAATCAGCATTTGCCATCTGTTCCCACTGGCTCCCGCATCACCCAGATAGTTTGTGGAGTCAGAGGGGTCTCTTCCACACTTGGGTGTGGAAAATGGCTGCTGCTCATAGTCAGGAAGCTAGAGTGGTCTGAAGGCTTTGCCACCGTCTTCTGTAAACAGTGCTTTTTTTGTGTGCCCTTGTGGCTCCCAGAAGGTTGGCTCAGCTGCTGGGGCAAGCTTGCTGAGGTTGTTGCCTACTTGATCAGAGGTCTCCCTTGCTCCTGCTGTAAGCAGGGTCTCTTCCTCCAATAGAAAGCCATCACTGCCTTCTCATTGCTCCATCGCTTGAGGAGTCGAAACTGATGTTCTATGCAAGCTTGTTAGAAAATGGCCACCATAGATTTTTAGAGCCTGTTGCTGCTGTTCTCCTCTTCTTTGGTTAGTCAAGTAGGATAGAAGGAGGAGGAATTAGTGAAGAACTAGCTACAGAGCAGAGATTCCCCAGTGATCTGCAGCACACTAGCCCTTTACATTTTATAGGGCCATTATGGAAGTTCTGTTCTCCTGAGTCTGGAGGTTTAGAAGGCCAACAGGAAGAAGATATTGGATTTATATCCCACCCTCCACTCCGAATCTCATAGTCTCAGAGCGGCTCACAATCTCCTTTATCTTCCTCCCCCACAACAGACACCCTGTGAGGTGGGTGGGGCTGAGAGGACTCTCACAGCAGCTGCCCTTTCAAGGACAACTTCTGCCAGAGCTATGGCTGACCCAAGGCCATGCTAGCAGGTGCAAGTGGAGGAGTGGGGAATCAAACCCGGTTCTCCCCCCACAACAGACACCCTGTGAGGTGGGTGGGGCTGAGAGGACTCTCACAGCAGCTGCCCTTTCAAGGACAACCTCTGCCAGAGCAATCGCTGACCCAAGGCCATTCCAGCAGGTGCAAGTGGAGGAGTGGGGAATCAAACCCAGGTCTCCCAGATAAGAGTCCGCACACTTAACCGCTACACTAACCTGGCTGAGGGCTGGCATGTGTTTCGTCTCCTGCTCTCCTTTCCTGCTCCTGCTGCCTCCAAAGTGGGGAGGCGCATCTAAAATAACACAGTTTCCTTTAGAAAGGGCATTATTGCCATTTTCACTAAATTGGGAATATTGTCTCAATACTTATTAAAATGGAAAAAAAATTAACATGACTTTTCTGGAATGAAAATGGTTCTCCCAATATTTAGTACAAAATATAATTATGTCCTTCCCAACTTTCTGATAAGGAATTAAAGCAATCATTTTAATTCCCCACCTCTATCATCTATCATCTATCTTCCACCTTTTCTTTCTAGCCTATCTATCTCCATTAATTCCTAAGTGATATGACTGTTGAAAACTCTCTAGGTGAGTTATAAATAGCCTCCAACTTCAGCTCATTAGCAAACAGGATGTACTTTTCCTCAGGGCATCAGCCTTGTGACTGTGTGTGATGTGTGCGCATAAGGCTTTGCACTGTGCCCTATAATGTGCAGAGCACTCACATGATGGCACAGTGTGAACCAAACTAAAGCTGGCTTGGAGTGCTGCATATCTCTGTATGCCCCAGGGAGGATTCCTGGAGCAATGGATGATGTCCTGAATGGTTCCTTTGCTTGATTTTACTGATGAAAGAGCTTTGACCAATGTCTGTGAATGGTTATTGGGCAGAATTACATTAGTAAAGCCAATTTCTGTAATAGGATTTGGTCACTGGATCTGGCTTTTTGTTGCAGAAATTAGTGACAGTTATCATAGGGCCTCTGACTGTTCCCTGAAAGATCAGATGCTGAAACTGAATCTCAAATACTTTGGCCACCAAACGAGAAGGGAGCAGTCACTGGAGAAGATCCTGATGCTGGGAAAGACAGAAGGCAAAAGAAGAAGGGGACGGCAAAAGATGAGATGGCTGGACAGTGTTACTGATGTAATTAACATGAATTTGAGCAGACTTCGGAGGATGGTGGAAGACAGGAGGGTCCGGCGTGACTTGGTCTGCGGATCGCAAAGAGTCGGACTCGACTGTGCGACTGAACAACAAAATCATAGGGCCTAGATTAAATGAAATGAAGATCTTCTTGGGGGCTACCACTCTAGTAGAAGCTGGAGCTCTTTAAAAAAACTGAATTCTATGAAGGCTGGCTTTCTTGGGGGTTTTGCTGGGTTATCATTAGTTATAAAAAATTCCTAAGGGTGATTAACTCATTTTATAATTTTAGAAATATTCAATAGTTATTCCTCCACTTCAACTGTGAACTTTCTTGTTATGAAATGAATCAGTGGACCTGAGCCCACAGGGCATGAAGCAGTTAAATTTATTTACAGCTCAGTAAGATGAAAACATTTCCAGTTGTGATGTGAAAGCCCTCCCTAAAAGGGGGGGGGGGGAATCTCACTGGTTTCCAGTGTCCATCAGCCAAGGCTCAGCAACCCACAAAATAAATTGACAAATCTCTAATGGGAGTTATCGTTCATTTTGTTGCTGGGCTGCAGCCAAGAAACAATAGCAAAAAGCTGACCCCTAAGGACAGCAGTTGTCTAGAAGAGAAGTGGTTTCTCACTAGAGGTTTACAAGATTATACATGGGATGGAGAAATAAGTACTTTTCTCCCTTTCTCGCAATACAAGAACTCATGGGCATTCAATGAAATTGCTGAGCAGTCGGGTTAGAATGGATAAAAGGAAGTACTTCTTCACCCAGAGGGTGATTAGCATGTGGAATTCACTGCCATAGGAGGTGGTGGCAGCTACAAGCATAGCCAGCTTCAAGAGGGGATTGGATAAAAATATGGAGCAGAGGTCCATCAGTGACTATTAGCCACAGCATTTTATTGGAACTATCTGAGGCAGTGATGCTCAGTATTCTTGGTGGTTGGGGGGGGAGGCAAAGTGGAAGGGCTTCTAGCTAGGCTTGCCAATCCCCAGGTTCCAGTGGGGGGTTCTCCTGCTTTCCCAGGCTCCTTCTCGCCCCCAGTCAGCTGGCCAGTGGGGAGAAGCCCCGCCCCCACAGCCATCATGTGCCTTTCCCCCTCCGAAGGCTTCAGTCTCTACTTGAGAAAGCCTTCCTCTTTGGATGGTGTGTCTGTGTCTTTAAGGCTGAAGGGGAGTGGGGGGAGGAGGCAGAACAACATGGATGTGAAAGCATCCCAGTCCCTCCGTTTGTTGCACAATCCTTGCAGAGATTGTTTGCATAGTGTGAAGATAAACTTGAACCTTTGGTTGCCCTGTATTACTGTGAAAAACTTGAAAATTCAGGTGCCAATTCCCAGGTGGGGACAGGGGATCCCCAGTTTGGAAGCCCTCTGGAGCTTCAGGGACATTAGAAACGGAAGGGGGGGGGATAGCTGCTGGACCATAGGGTATAATGGAGAATTAATTCCGGGATATCTGGGGCTCTGGAGGGTGGTTTTTTGAGGTAGAGGTACCACATTTTCAGCGTAGCATCTGATGAGTCTCTTCAAAACCTCCTCCAAGTTTCAAAAAGATTGGATCAGGGGGTCCAAAAGAAGGTGCCCCTATCCTTCATTATTTCTAATGTAGGGAAGGCATTAAAAAGGTATGTGGTCCCCTTAGATGTGATGGCCAGAACTTCCTTTGGAGTTCAATTGTGCTTGTCACAACTTTGCTTATGGCTCCACCCCCAATGTCTCCTGGCTCCACCCCCAAAGTCCTCAGATATTTCTTGAATTTTACTTGGCAATCCTACTTCTAGCCCCACTTGTGAACCTCCTGATGGCACTTGGGGGTTTTTTGGCCACTTTGTGACACAGAATGTTGGACTGGATGGGCCATTGGCCTGATCCCACAGGGCTTTTCTTATGTTCTTATGTCTGCAAGCTTCTTTACTTTCACTCCTACATCTAAACACATTTTGAAGCCTGGACTGGCAACTAGCCAGCTGGTCCAGTTTCCAAACAAGATGGAATCTGTCTTTTCAATGCTTCACAAGAGAAATGAAGAGAGTACCAAAGGCTATTGTTTTGGAACACAGGGGCTTCTTTCTTGACAGCTTGCTCCTGTATTGCTACACAGCACTGGCATACTACTCAGGTTGTAGACAAGGGGACTGCTCTGACACGGGGGATTTACATTTAGGTTCAGGTAGACAAATGGTCTTCGAGTGGGTATGGCCTTTCTTGTAAACTTCCTAGAATTTTTTTTCATGCTGGGGAAAAAAAGACACAGGGTGTAGGGCTTGGCACATCTACCTAAGCTACTGTCTTTGGGAGTTTATTTGAAAAAAAGGCAGAATTTTTTTTTTAAAACCCAGATTATTTCTATGTTTAAGAAGAAGAAGAAGAAGATATTGGATTTATATCCCGCCCTCCACTCCGAAGAGTCTCAGATCGGCTCAAATCTCCTTTACCTTCCTCCCCCACAACAGACACCCTGTGAGGTAGATGAAGATATTGGATTTATATCCCACGCTCCACTCCGAAGAGTCTCAGATCGTCCCACAATCTCCTTTCCCTTCCTCCCCCACAACAGACACCCTGTGAGGTAGATGAAGATATTGGATTTATATCCCGCCCTCCACTCCGAAGAGTCTCAGAGTGTCTCACAATCTCCTTTACCTTCCTCCCCCACAACAGACACCCTGTGATGTAGATGAAGATATTGGATTTATATCCTGCCCTCCACTCCGAAGAGTCTCAGAGCAGCTCACAATCTCCTTTCTCTTCCTCCCCCACAACAGACACCCTGTGAGGTGGGTGGGGCTGGAGAGGGCTCTCCCAGCAGCTGCCCGTTCAAGGACAACCTCTGCCAGAGCTATGGCTGACCCAAGGCCATTCCAGCAGATGCAAGTGGAGGAGTGGGGAATCAAACCTGGTTCTCCCAGATAAGAGTCCGCACACTTAACTACTACACCAAACTGGCTCTTAAGCTTGCTCAGAATACAGTACACTAGCTCATGTAAGCATGAGCCCCCTCGTTCATCTTTAATGGACTATGTTCACCTTGGCGCCAGACTCCCTGGACATACACCCCCTTTTTTCACCATTTATGGACTGAGTTTACTCTGGCTTAGTGTCAAGGATACAGGACTCTTATTGTTATGAATTTACAGTATATATTTATATTGCGTGAGCACAGACGAACTCCTTCTATGAACACTCAGTGGTAAGCAGAAAACATTGGGTATAAGAACATTGGGTATATGGACATTAATACCAAATACCCACTTGCCTACTGTCGGTAGGCAATGAATCCTGTTTAACTTTAAGCATTTGGCATTCGTGCCAGCTTCCATTTGGACTTTTACTCTGTGAATCATGCAGCAGTGTTCTTTGTCAGTTGCCAGCCAGCTCCTTGCTTGTGCCTATTTGTGTCTACACTGCCAAGAAGGACTCCACACTTCTCTCCTGAACTGCTCAGCCATGCAGATCCCAACTGCATTCCTGTCAATGGAAGCCATTACAGGCTTCCGGTTTTGGATTCATGGAGGATTGACCTTCTTCTCAGTGAGGAGCAGACCAGACCCTCTGTTCTGGGCAGAGAAGGTGTTTTAATGCCTGCTGTCCACATCTTCTAGGCAAGAAGGTGGCTAAGACATGCTTATTAAATTCTGAGGAGATTTACTTTGGCTAATGAGGAATCCCAGTGGGGTTTCTTTTTGGTTTTGAAGAGTCTCCGGAGAAGAATTGCATTCCAACATCTACAGAGGATATCTGGAGTTATTAAATCGACTTAAATTCATCATGAGCCAAAGCTTCTTTGGGACTAATTAACATCTAAGGGAATCTGAATGGTGCTTTTTGAAGGATCACATTGTTAAAAGGTAAAAGATCTTTATCTACTGCTCCGGGACTAAATTAAGATTTATTTGGAAGAAAAATAAAAGGCTGGATACTAATATAAGACACTAAAACAAAGAAGGAGGAGGAGGGGGAATATTGGAACTGAGAAGATTAAAGTAACGGCAAAAAAGGGGAAATTGAAATTGAATATGCATGCCTTTGGTCAGCTACCCCCTCCGAAACTAGAAGAGGACTGCAGAACAAGATGTCACAGGAAGTGACATCATAGAAATATCATGAGACTTCTTTACCATAGAGAACGAGACTTTGTGGCAAGAAAGGGAAGTGGTGGCCATTAAGAGAAGGGAAAAAGGTAAGCCTCCTAAGCCTCTCTAGGATTACAATCATAGAGAAACATCGGCGGCCATTATTTGGAAATTACAAAATTTTAAAAATTAATATCTTGGCTTTGGAGCTTAGGAGGATGGCGATTTTGGACTTGTAAGACTGTACAGTTTTAAAGAACTTTGGTGACATCAACTTTGGTGCCTATATTTATAATGGGAAGGCAGTAATGTCAGCTCAAAAGCCAGGGAAACAGATACAGACAAGAGCCAAAACACTAGAAGAAGTTAAAAAATCTGGAAAAAAAAGAACAAATGGATGCCATGGAGGCAAGACTGGTGAAGGTGATTAAAGAATCTGTAAGTGAATGTAAGAAAGAATTTAAAAAGGATATAGAAGTTCTCACTAAAGAAGTTAAAGCAATATCCAAAAGAATTCAAGATGTTGGAGATAAAGTGACAGACCATGATACAAGAATTAATACAGTGGATTCTACTATTAAAAAAATGCAGGAAAAAGCAGTACTGCAAGATTGCAAATTAATGGAGAATCAGAAACGGTTGAGAGGGGTGCCTGAAAAAGATGGAATGGATTTAAGAACATACATAATAAGGATATATTATAGTTATAGTGGAATTAAAGAAAGTATATAATGTTTTTTTCATTTATAAGGTTTGGGACCAATGGACTATAATTAAGATAGGCAAATGTTAAGAATTAAGTATAATAATACTATAAATGGATTATTAATTAAGGTAGATAATAATAGTAGTAAGTAACTTTGCTCTTATTTGTATTTTATTATAGTTATAAGTTCTTTTTTAAAAATAGGGTTTTTTAAGAAAAGGTTAATATTATCTTTTATTCTTTTTATATTTTAAGTAGAATGCACCGGGGAAGCCACAGAAAGGGGGGAGGGAGATGGGAAATATGATGCAATATTTTGATCTTTATTTTTGGATAGTAATCGATTAATGTTGCTGAATAATAAAAATTGTTTTACATGGGAGCCATTACACAGTCTCTCTGCAGGAGCCATTTTCCTGTGACATCATGAAACAACAACAGCAAGCCTCTCTGGACACCATGAGAGCCGAGCAGGAGCCCCGTGTACTCAGGATATGTCTTGGAGATGCAAATGGGGGAAGTCCAGGTGAACCATGGACTTGTGAATTTCGTTTTCTCACCTGAACAAAACACTGTTCTTGCCAGACCACCAAAGAAGTTACGTACACAGTACAACTTCAGGCAGGACAAATGCCAGTTCCAGCCACGGAGACCGTCCCCATTGTGTTTAGCTCTGGTGTCACCATAGGTTGTGGTTTGGCCCACTATTCTTCCATCAGGTGTTTTGCTTGAGTAAGTTAAGTTCATCAACACTCTTAATTCCTTTTCCAAACATGTCTGGGAGCCTCCCTCTCCATGACATCAGGTACTACATGTTGCAGTGTTACCAATCGGCTGACAGCTATGCCATGGGTCACCTGATGTCACTGCCTGGGGATAGGAATTAGGGTATAAAAAGCCATGTGCTTGACCACTCAGATGTGTCCCCCCCACTTTGCTGTCTGAGCCATCCCCAATTACCTGAATGTTCCCCTGTACCTGAGCCATCCCCAATTACCTATTATGGTGATTGATGCTGGTCATCTCTTGCTCCACCTCCCTTTATTGTTTTCACTATTGGACCATTATTTTTGCAGTCTTCAAGATAGGGTAAGTATAAGCCCTGTATGTCTTTCCCTTATATGTTTCTCTATGTATTTTCATCCCTATGTTTCTTAGGAACTGTGTGATTGAGAAGGATCTGGCAACCTTAACTGTGGGACACTTTCTTGCTAGCTGTCTTACCAATACCGCCTGTTTCAGGATGTGCTGGTTAGCTCCACAGTGCAACGAAGAAACACAGCCTTTATAAATAAATAAAGAGCACAAACTGGCAGACATGAGAAAGAAATCAATGAGGGAGGAGTTGAGGTTTAGTCGATCCATGCAAACGAGCTACCTGTTAAAACCCAAATAGTTGCTGCATGGAAGGAAGTGGCTGAGAGGGATGATGGTGGCATTTTAAATTGGATGCAATTATTAGCTTGATTGGTATAAGCAATCTTAGTCTTTTCATGTACTCAATTCCTAAAGGCTTGAGAGAAAAGAGCATAAGACTAAATGCAGCACAAGCTGTCGTTCCTTGCAGCTTTTTCAGGCAGATGTTGGA
The DNA here is from genome assembly GCF_032191835.1 of Heteronotia binoei. NCBI lineage: Eukaryota > Metazoa > Chordata > Lepidosauria > Squamata > Gekkonidae > Heteronotia > Heteronotia binoei. The sequence goes on from NC_083235.1 coordinate 71,774,759, forward strand.
AGGGAATGGTGAGTGAATGGCAGTCTATTCTGGATTTAATCAAGCTCAGCCTTTAAGCTGGAAACCATTCCTCTATGTTTAGACAGATATCTCCCTTCCTTATAGGAAGGTGGATTCTTTTGACAGGATCCTTTGAGGAAAGCAAGTGCTTGGGGGTGATGTCTGTTTTTACACATGACCCAGGGCTAGTTTATGTGTTTGTGTGTATGCACTGAGATTTGCATCACGTAAACAAATCCCAAACTGCTGGAACAAGGCTGAAATCAGAAGCATGATTTGCTTCAGCAGCAGACACATATAGAATGCTAAGTTACAGAGGATGAGCTATGTGACGTTATAAAATACAGTTTCAGAATTCTTTTCTTTTAGCACTCCTATGCCCTAAAGAACAGTATGACAAGCATCAATTTAGAAGATGAAACACACATATATACTTCTGCTTTCCAGCACACACATACATACTTCTGCTTGCTTTGTTTTTGTTTTGTTTCACCCACTCTCTCTCACCCACCGTTATGTACCCATTCAAAGCAAAGGAGCACTGTTGGGTGCGTATGGGGGTCCCAGTACTGCTGGCCAAATATTGGGAGATTTGGGTGCAGGTGCATGGGGAAGATGGAATTGTAGGCGGGGGGGGGGGGCATTGAGATGTCACTTCCACATGGCACTTTAGGATTTCTCTCTAATCTTTATGGTAAAGACCATAGGGACTAGGGGAAATTCCTAGAGTGTCACTAGAGATGGCAGCCCCCCCCCCCCATGCTAAGTTTCTCAAGGACAGGAGACTGGGGCTAGGGAATTTCCTGCTGGACACTATTAACTTTGACTTTTTCTGGAAGACTTGAGTCCTCCCCACCCTCATCCATGCCTTGAGGATTTGTAAATTAGACTGCTTCAATGCACTATATGTGGGGCTGCCTTTAAACATGTCATGGACAGCTCATGCAGAACAATGCAGCCAGACTTCTGTCTGGCATTGTTACACCATTAATGAACAGTGTGTTGGTTCCTTGACAACTTCCATTCTAGGGTATGTTTAAGGTGCTGGTATTGGCCTTCAGATCCCTGTGTCCTATACCCAGTCTTTCTCCTAGATAACCTTCTTCCATATGGATCCTTTGGACATGCATTGGCATGTTTTGAGTCAGCGTGGTGTAATGGTTAATGTGTCAGACTAGGAGTCTAGGAGACCGAGTTTGAATCCTTACTCTGCTATGGAAGCTTGCTGGGTCACGTTGGGCCACTCACACACGCTCAGCCTAATCTACCTCACAGGGTTATTGTAAGGACAAAAGGAAGGAGAGGTGAGTGATGTAAGCCACTTTGGGTCCACATTAGTTAAAAAGGCAGGTTATAAATGAAATTAATAAATTCTCTGGGCCAGTTGTGCTTAAGAAATATGATCTTGAGAGGAGTCCCACCCATTTCAGGTGTTAACTTGTGGGCGATCTCTTGATTTGATTAGGGCTGAATTGTATTTAATTACTTTACTTCCATGGCTCTTTAATCCTGTTGTTGGTTTGTTTCTTCTCCAGGGCTTTTTTTGAGCAGGAACGCACAAGAATATAGGGGGGTGTGACCTAATATGCAAATGAGTTCCTGCTGGGCTTTTCCTGCAAAAAACCCTGTGCAAAACAAGGGTGACATCAGGGGGGGGCTAATATGCAAATGAGTTCCTGCTGGGCTTTTTCTACCAAAAAAGCCCTGTTCTTCTCTATAAATATTAGGCAAAGTGAGAACCCACTCACTGTATCTAAAGGAGTGTGCTCTAGTCCACAAAAGTTTGTATAGGAATAACATTTTATCATCATAAGACTTCTGTTTGTTTTAAGATTACCATAGCTTCTCCTCTGGAAAGGAATTAGTTTCCACGGGGCCCGCAAGATGGAGCCCTTCTGCCAGGGCGTCATCTTTCCATCTATTCTTCAGCCCCCTCCCGTCACTCTCTCTGTAACTGAGCTCCATGTGGACTTGGCCCCTCAAGAGTTCCTGATAAGTTATGTTTCACTGGATTGTACATGAGTTATTTTGTGGTCACCATCTTTGTATATTAGATTGCGGTTTTTAATATGGATAGTTTTAATCTCGTTTATATGTGTTTTTATTGTTATGACTATGTTGTAGCCTGCCCTGAGCCCGTTCACGGGAAGAGTGGGCTAAAAATCAAATAAATCAAATCCGTTTCATAGTGCAAACCACCGCAACACTGAGGACACCTGCTGCAGGTCCTTCTAGGAAACGGTTAGACCTTTATAGCAAGTGAACGGCCACAAATCGTTGCAATGGTAGATAATCCTCCTGCTGTTGTGGGAAGTTGTCCTTAATTATGGCTGAAAATGTAATTCTCTTGAGAAGACTTACGCAAAAGTACAACAAAGGAGTGCCAACGAGTTGTTCTTTTTCTGACCTGTGCTGCTGTCCTCTCTTGCCAGATGTTCATCAGTGCGATCTAATCAGTTGTTGTGGTTTAAGATTGCCAACTCCAGGTTTGGAAAGATCTAAAGATTTGAGGGCGGAGCATGGGAAAGTGGGTTTTAGTGATGGGGGGGACCTCAGTAGGTTCTAGTGCCATAAATTCTGCCTTCCAAAGCAGCCATTTTCTCCAGGAGGGGTGGAATAAACGTAATAAATAAATAAATACTCAATCTATGTATCAGTTGTAATTCCAGGGGATCTTCAGCCCCCACTTTGAGGCTGGCAACACTGTTGTATCCTCTTCTCTGATATCTGTGGTTTTAAGGACTTCGGAGAACCAGTGAGGCTTCAGGGCACAAAATGCTTCTTAATGCCTGAACACATGATGGGAGAGCTCTTTTACTAGCTGTGCATCTACATCTTCAATATAATTGGTCATAGTTTTGACAGAACTTTCCCCAGGAACATTTATAAACTGAAAGGTTGGCTACTGTCAGGTGCTAACAATAACAGAAGGCAGGGTGGGTTGAATAGAGCTGTGTTATTTGTTACAGGGTGATTCAGATTTTGAAGTCTGGGTTAGCAGTTGCACATGAAGCAGCATAAAGTTTAATTCCCTCTCTTTAGATGGCCTGGAGCACGAATAATTGAAAAGCTGTCTTTGGAGTTAGCAGATGTTGTTCAGTGCATCCAGAAAGTAGTTTTGGCAGAGTAAAAAGGAGGCTGGATTTCCATAGTCACTTTTCAGAACAGCACTAGCCTTCAAAACTGAAGAGGAGAGTTTAATTGAGGAACACTCTCCAGCATCTGTGCTTGTTCAATAATCTGTGAATTCATGCCTTGCACCTGCATCCCCTAGTTTTTCAGCCAAAGAGAGAGCAGGTCCTGGACACCTGGTTCTTTTGGTTTTACGCAAATTGCTCATTCCACTCTTTGCCTGATAAGTTGATCACTTTGTGTAGGAGCAAAGCAGCTGCCATTCTTTGAGTTTAAATGATTAACTTTTCTTCTTTCCCTAATGAGTAACATCTGTCAATAGTGTTGACATATGATACTCTTGTCATTCTTGTATAATTGCTGTATCACAATCCATGTATTGGGATATTTGGTTAATATAGCAGGGTTTGCCCAATCATAGAAGTGTGATACTGAGTACAGTAAATAAATCTCTCAAGAAGTGTATTGCAAAAAAGTTAAATTTGTATTTATTCAAATAGATCCTGTTCACATTCAGGCTGCAATCAAAAAAAGAGAAAGAAGCCTAATCTGAAGTGTACTTTCCCTATTGTCAGACGATGGAACTTCAATTTAAGCAGACTCCATTTGTTGCAATGTTAAGACTTTATTTGATAGTTCATCGTTTCGGAGCGCAGCAAGATTGGAACTGATACTTTTCCCTAGGAGCATAGATATTTTAATGAGTTGTACATCAAAGGTTTCTAAACAAATCTACATTCCCACCATGGAGTGATACATTTCACACGGTTGTTTTCTCTTAACTTGTTGTGGTTCCCATTCTCACAGGGACGGCCCAACCGGCCTTCCCTGAGGCATTTTATCTTCAAAGGGATGTTGCCTTTGTTAGTATCAGGAACAGGAATTCACACCAGTGTTAGTAGCAACTTTACTTCTACTTTGATATGCAAGATTTCTACTTGGGGTTAGTAACATATGTTAGAAAATGGAGTCAGTTAAGCTAAGCAGTTCATCACAGTTTAAACCCAGCACCATACTATATCATGGTAACTTTCCAGTGTCTGACGCCTATCACAAATGGTCATCTTATCTGGTATCATGTTTGTGGGAGTATGAGGGCACTGTCTCTACAGGAGAGACTTGCAGAGACATGTGTCACCATGGACAGCCATGCGAATAGAGACAAGACGACAAAGAAAGAGAGAGGAGGAGGCAGAGGTCACCTTCCAGGTTGACAAATAGAGGCATCCCATTCAAGGAGATAACACCTAGACACACTCAGGGGTGGAATTCTAGCAGGAGCTTCTTTGCATATTAGGCCACACACCCCTGATGTAGCCAATCCTCCAGGAGCTTTCAAGGCTCTTTTTTTGTAAGCTCTTGGAGGATTGGCTACATCGGGGGCGTGTGGCCTAATGTACCAAGGAGCTCCTGCTAGAATTCCACCCCTGGACACACTTAAGAGGAATGCAGCTCCTTCCAGTGTCCAGGCATGCTGAGTCTCTCATTCCAGCACCATGAACTGCTGGGAACAGAGTCTCTTTCTTGCAACATTATCCAGAAGTGTGCTAGGAACTAGTTGGCAATACATATATGGCTGGTGCAAATAACAACAGTTTTATGCTATATCAAAGACTGTCTCACAGCATCCATTCCAGTGATGTCACATTTAATCTGCAGATTTGCTCTATAGTCTATACCTTTAAAAATGCAGAGAAACCAAGAGATGAAGCAGCCAGTGGCTTCATTTTATTGTTCTTTCTTAGGTGTTTTTCCAGAAGAACCCCAGATGTACTTGTGTAAGCATGAAGGGGGAGCTGATGAAAGAACTGGGGAAAGAGCAGACATGAAAAGCAGCTTCAGTGGTCCATTTTTTTAAAAGAAGGCTTTAGCTTTATAAGCAGTGTGACTGCAAAATTGCTTGACATTCTCAGAAGCCAGCTTCTTGTAGAGATAAATAAATTGTACAAAATTTTATCAGTTAAAACTGGTGAATCCTAGTGTCTTTAAGTTCAGCCCCCATAGGATCTCTTAGTACTTGAGTCAAGTACCAGATTTTGCACTGGTGTTCAGCACAGTTCCTATTAATTTCAGTGGGTCTATGCTGATTTACTTTGATCCGTTGTCATCTGCAGGGCCAGACGGTAACAGAATGAGTCCATAAACTGCATATACATACATACATACATTGTTGTTGTTCAGTCGCACAGTTGAGTCCGACTCTTCATGACCCCATGCACAAAGTCACACCAGGCCCTCCGGTCTTCCACCATCCTCCGAAGTCTGCTCAAATTCATGTTTGCTACATCAGTAACGCTGTCCAGCCATCTCATCTTTTGCCGTCCTCTTCTTCTCTTGCCTTCTGTCTTTCCTAGCATCAGGATCATCTCCAGGGAGTGCTCCCTTCTCATTTGGTGGCCAAAGTATTTGAGCTTCAGTTTCAGCATCTGACCTTCCAGTGAACCGTCTGGGTTGATTTCCCTTAGTACTGACTGATTTGATTTTCTTGCAGTCCAATGGATTCTCAAGATTCTTCTCCAGCACGACATCACAAAAGCATCTATTCTTCTGCGCTTGGCCTTCCTTATGGTCCAGCTCTCACAGCCATACATTACTACTGGGAATACCATCACTTTGACTATATGGACTTTTGTTGGCAGGGTGATATCTCTACTTTTTATTATACTGCCCAGGTTTGCCATAGCTGTCCTCCCAAGGAGCAAACGTCTTTTAATTTCATGGCTACAGTCACCATCTGCAGTGATCTTGGATCCCAGAAATGTGAAGTCTATCACTACTTCCATGTCTTCCCCTTCTATTTGCCAAGGTTTGATGGGGCCAGATGCCATGATCTTAGTTTTTTTTGATGTTGAGTTTCAAGCCTACTTTTGTGCTCTCCTCTTTCACCCTCAACGAGAGGTTCTTTAGGTCCTCCTCACTTTCTGCCATGAGAGTAGTGTCATCTGCATATCTGAGGTTGTTAATTCCGGCTTGTGCTTCATCCAGGCCAGCATTCCGCATGATGTACTCTGCATATAAATTAAATAAGCAGGGTGACAATATACATCCTTGTCGAACTCCTTTTGCTATTCTAAACCAATCATAAGAACATAACATAAGAGAAGCCATGTTGGATCAGGCCAATGGCCCATCCAGTCCAACACTCTGTGTCACACAGTGGCCAAAAAAATTATATATATATATATATATATATATATATATATATATATATATATATATATATATATATATATATATATATACACACACACACACACACACACACATACACACACACACACTGTGGCTAATAGCCACTGATGAACCTCTGCTCTATATTTTTATCTAACCACCTCTTGAAGCTGAGTATGCTTGTAGCCACCACCACCTCCTGTGGCAGTGAATTCCACATGTTAATCACCCTTTCGGTGAAGAAGTACTTCCTTTTATCTGTTTTAACCTGACTGCTCAGCAATTTCATTGAATGCCCACGAGTTCTTGTATTGCGAGAAAGGGAGAAAAGTACTTCTTTGTCTACTTTCTCCATCCAATGCATAATCTTGTAAACCTCTATCATGTCACCCTGCAGTCGACGCTTCTCCAAGCTAAAGAGCCCCAAGCATTTTAACCTTTCTTCATAGGGAAGGTGTTCCAACCCTTTAATCATTCTAGTTGCCCTTTTTGGACTTTCTCCAATGCTATAATATTCTTTTTGAGGTGCAGTGACCAGAATTGTACACAGTATTCCAAATGAGACCGCACCATCGATTTATACAGGGGCATTATGATACTGGCTGATTTGTTTTCAGTTCCCTTCCTAATAATTCCCAGCATGGCATTGGCCTTTTTTATTGCAATCGCACACTGTCTTGACATTTTCAGTGAGTTATCTACCACGACCCCAAGATCTCTCTCTTGGCCAGTCTCTGCCAGTTCATACCCCATCAACTTGTATTTGTAGCTGGGATTTTTGGCCCCAATGTGCGCATTACTTTGCACTTGGCCACATTGAGCCTCTTCTGCCACGTTGACGCCAACTCACCCAGCCTCAACAGGTCCCTTTGGAGTGCCTCACAATCCTCTCTGGTTCTCACCACCTTGAACAATTTAGTGTCATCTGCAAACTTGGCCACTTCACTTCTCACTCCCAATTCCAAATCATTTATGAACAAATTAAAGAGCATGGGACCCAGTACTGAGCCCTGTGGCACCCCACTGCTTACCATCCTCCACTGCGAAGACTGCCCATTTATACTCACTCTCTGCTTCCTATTAATTAGCCAGTTTTTGATTCACAAGAGGACCTGTCCTTTTACTCCATGACTCTCAAGCTTACTAAGGAGCCTTTGATGAGGAACTTTATCAAAAGCTTTGTGGAAGTCAAGGTAAACAATATCTATTGGGTCTTCTTTGTCCACAAGTTTGTTCACCCCCTCAAAGAAATGTAACAGGTTAGTGAGGCAAGATCTTCCCTTACAGAACCCATGCTTAGTCTTCCTCAATAACTCGTGTTCATCAATGTGCCTACTCATTCTGTCCTTGATAATGGTTTCTACCAACTTTCCCGGTATTGAAGTCAGACTGACTGGCCTGTAATTTCCCGGATCTCCTCTGGAACCCTTTTTAAAGGTGGGGGTGATATTTGCTACCTTCCAATCCACAGAAACGGAGGCAGATTTCAATCAGTTGTTCCATATCCCGTTCTGACAGTTGCTTCTTGACCCATATACAGGTTTCTCAGGAGACATGAGGTGGTCTGATACTACCATCTCTTTAAGGACTTGCCACAGTTTGTTGTGATCCACACACTCAAAGGCTTTAGCATAGTCAGTGAAGCAGAAATAGACTTTTTCTGATACTCCTGTGCTTTCTCCATAATCCATTGAATGTTGGCAATTTGATCTCTAGTTCCTCTACCTTTCCGAAACCCAGCTTGAACTTCTGGTAGTTCACGATCTACATACTGCTGAAGCCTAGGTTGTAGGATCTTTAACATGACCTTGCTGGCATGTGAAATGAGTGCAATGGTGCGATAGTTTGAACATTCCTTGGCATTACCCTTCTTTGGGATTGGAATATAAACTGACCTTTTCCAATCCTGCAGGCACTGTTCTGTTTTCCAAATTTGTTGACATAATGTGTGCATCACTTTAACAGCATCATCTTTTAAAACTTTGAATAGCTCAACTGGGATACCATCATCTCTGCTCGCTTTGTTGTTAGTAATGCTTTCTAAAGCCCATTTGACTTCACACTCCAGGGTGTCTGGCTCAAGGTTGTCCAGGACATTGAGATTCTTCTTTTATAGTTCTTCTGTGTATTCTTGCCACCTCTTCCTGATCTCGTCTGCTTCTGTTAGATCTCTGCCATTTTTGTCCTTTATCATGGCCATCTTTGCACGAAATGTTCCCTTGATTTCTCCAATTTTCTTGAAGAGATCTCTTGTCCTTCCCATTCTATTATTTTCCTCTATTGCTTTGCATTGTTCCTTCAGGAAAGCCTCCTTATCTCTCCTTGCTGTTCTCTGAAAATCTGCATTCAGTTGGGTGAATTTTTCCTTTTCACCTTTGCTTTTTGCTTTCCTTCTTTCCTCAGCTATTTGTAAAGCCTCATCAGACAGCCACTTTGCTTTCTTGCATTTCTTTTTCTTTGGGATGGTGATGATTGCTGCCTTCTGTACAATGTCACGAACCTCTGTCCATAGTTCTTCAGGCACTCTGTCTATCAACTCTAGTTCCTTAAACCTATTCTTCATCCCTGGACCAAAGGAGGCTAGGTTGCAGCTGATGCGAGCTAGGGCCTTCTCGGTGGCAGCACCAGAATTGTGGAATGCTCTCCCGGAGGCCATAAGGGCCCTGCGGGATCTCTCTACTTTCCGCAGGGCCTGTAAGACCGAACTGTTTCAACAGGCCTTTGAGATCTAACCAGGAGAGAGCTGCCACCCTACATCATTATAGAGTACCATATGATCACCACTTATATTATATTGTAGTGATACAGCACCATGAAATGAAATGTTTTTAAATAATTTTAAACTGTAGCTTTTTTATTGGTTTTAATTTGTAAAAATGAATGTCGTTAGCTGCCTTGAGTCCGCCTGCGGAGAGGGCGGGATAGAAATTTAAAGTAATAAATAAATAAATTCTAATCAGCATCAGTAAAGAAGCAAAAGTGAGATGTAAGTTGGCTCTTACCATCCCATAGTAATATTAGGCCAGGCTAGTAACGTGTGACTTGTTACTCAGCTCCTTGTGTATTGCTTCACATGTTGTAATCCTTTTTTCCTCCCAGATAGGAAAACTAATTGCTGACCTCCTGACTGAGGTAAGCCAATCAAGACTGCGATCCAAAAGATAATTCTTGAGGAAGTGCAGGGCTCCCCGTTCCCATCAAACTGAGAGCCAGTTTGGTGTAGTGGTTAAGTGTGTGGACTCTTATCTGGGAGAACCGGGTTTGATTCCCCACACCTCCACTTGCAGCTGCCTTGGGTCACCCATTCTCTCTCAGCCCCATCCACCTCACAGGGTGTCTGTTGTGGGGAAGGAAGGTAAAGAAGATTGTAAGCTGCTCTGAGACTCTGAGATTCAGAGTGAAGGACAGGGTATAAATAATATCTTCTTCTTCTACTAATTGAGATGATGATGATGAAGAAGAAGAATCCAGGGCTCTTTTTGTAGCAGGAACGCCTTTGCATATTAGGCCACACACCCCTCATGTAGCCAATCCTCCAAGAACTTACAAGGCTCTTATTACAGGGCCTACTGTAAGCTCCTGGAGGATTGGCTACATCGAGGGGTCTGGCCTAACATGCAAAGGAGTTTCTGCTACACAAAAAGCCCTAATGATGATGGTGGTGGTGGCGTAGGGTTGCCAAGTCCCCTGCAGCCCCCGTTGTTGATGTCACCCAGAAGTGATGTTATTGTGCCGGCAGCACCGTGCGCTGGCCGCTCTAGGCATTTCTGGGGAAACTCTTATGATTTCCCCAGATGTTTTAGCAACTTGGGAAGGAAAACTCTATGGTGCCATAGAGTCATTGCGCCAGCAATGTTGGGGGAGGTTCCTCTCACCGGCCCAATGTGGTGGTGGTGGTGACGATGATGGTGATGATGACAACAGGTTGCTTTGATATTCCAAGTTGTGATCCTTTTGACCTGGGAACAACGAAAAATGCTGATCTTTAAAACTCAGGTCGATTGAAGCAGCGGTAGCCATCTCTCTTCTTGACAAGAGGCTCACAGTTGCGAAGCCCCACACTTTAGTGTACCCAGGTAATCCAACTCTGATCACCTGAGTTTGTGCAAGGTAATTAATTATCAATACTATCTAATTTTGTTGTCCATAACAGAGTAAAAATTGCAGCATGCTTACATAAGGAAGCAAGAGTATATAGATTCTGGATTCACACAGGAGAGCAGGTCTGTTTTGCAGTCACTAAAAAAAAAAAAAAATCCAATTGAGCTAGTGAGGGTATTAATCCAAGCGTCCTAAACTGATGCGCCAGCAAAATTTCAATACAAAAGCCATTTCGCTGCAGATTTTTCTCAGCAGGCAGGTCAGAATTTCAGCTCAGATAATTGCATTCTGCTTCACTGGATCCCTCTCTCCCCCCACGTTTCCAAGTGGAGATGACATCCGTCTTTTTCTTTGCAAACTCAAAACGCAATGTTGTGCTACTGCTGGCTTTGGAACAACTCCCATCTTCTGTTCCAGGGATGGGTTTTGTGTCTGTGGCGATGGGGGTGGGGTGGGGTAGTTTGCTCGCTTAGGCAGCTTATGATGAAATATGAACTCAAGTCCTGAATGGTGAGGGGGCGAGGAAATGTCAGGTTTTGTTCTTGGACAAATACAGGTGAGAGAAGCAGACAATAATCGGCGTTTCATTTCTATCCCACTCTTCTTGCAAAGAGCTCATGGCGACACACATGCTCTCCCTAAGGTTGTCAACAGGTCTGGAGAAATATCTGTCCCTTTAATAGAAGTGTAGAAATGGGCAAAAGGAGCTTTTCATGGCATGGAGGGAAATAACACTGGTAAAAAATATCCCATCATGCCTCTGTTAAATGCACAGGACAATTTCCTCCATGCAGTTGGCAACCTATCCCTGTCCTCATTTTGTCCTTAGATCAGCAACAATCCTATGAAGTATATGATGAGCTGTCACCTAGTAAGCTTGGCAGCAGAGCAGGGATTTGAGCCTGAGTCTCCTCAGATCTAGTTTGACACTCTAACTGCTGTACTACACTGGCATCATTTAGGAAGGCTAACTACAAAGACTTAAGGCTAGGATCCAACCAGTCCTGTGAGAACATACCTAAAGTACCTTGGCACATTGGGCAAAGTGCATTTTTTACCATTAAGCATCACAGTTCTATTGGATATCACCCAGTAATCTGGCTGTTCTCCAAGAATAGCTTGGGCTGACGTGAAGAGCAAGTTGATAAGTATCTTTTTGCATGGCCCTTTGGATCTTATGAACATATGAAGCTGCCTTATACTGAATCAGATCTTTGGTCCATCGGAGCCAGTATTGTCTTCTCAGACTGGCAGCGGCTCTCCAGGGTCTCAAGCTGAGGTTTTTCATACCTATTACCTGGACCCTTTTTAGTTGGAGATGCCGGGGATTGAACCTGAGACCTTCTGCTTACCAAGCAGATGCTCTACCACTGAGCCACTGTCCCTCCCCTGACCAGCAGCGGCTCTCCAGGGTCTCAAGCTGAGGCTTTTCACACCTCTTTGCCTGGACCCTTTTTTGGAGATGCTGGGGATTGAACCTGGGACCTTCTGCTTCCCAAGCAGATGCTCTACCACTGAGCCACTGTCCCTCCCTTGACCAGCAGTGTCTCTCCAGGGTCTCCAGCTGAGGTTTTTCACGCCTATTTGCGTGGACCCTTTTAGTTGGAGATGCCAGGGGTTGAACCTGGGACCTTCTGCTTCCCAAGCAGATGCTCTACCACTGAGCCACCATCCCTCCCCTTGTCTTGTAGTTTGCACTAGAAAGAAATCTTCCTGAAGGTTACTAAAATCAAAGAAGAGATGGTGCTGGAATGAGACATACTGTGAACTGATAGGTTGGAATCTGTGATCCAGACCTGACATGGCTACCACAGTGTGTGTGTTTTGGGGAGGTATTTTGAGGCTTTTTGGACTGAATCCTGACCTTGGAATGTGAAAGCGTTGGTGAGGGCAGATAGTTTCCAGAAAGGACAGTTGAGGTTCACCCACTTCCTACACATAATTGAGGTGTTGCACTACTTCCTGTCTCGATAGTGGTTTTACAGATTTCCCAAATGAACTGCAATCTTGCTACTTGTTGGGGCATTTAAACTGTCACCAAAATCAGCTTCATCGTTCTCTTCTAGTTGGTCATCTGAATGCACTCAAAGCAAGGCCTGCAAAGTTAAGACAAAAAGTTCAGTTTTTGTTAAGACAAAAAGTTCAATTTTTGTTAAGACAAAAAGTTCAATTTTTGTTAAGACAAAAAGTTCAATTTATTAACATAGCTTCTATTCAGTGCTGGCTACGTTCTGAATAAAACTAAGTTGGTCTTAAAGGTGCCATCGATTCCTGTTTTGTTCTACTACTTCAGACCAACACTGGTGCCCACTTGGATCTATCTAACTGGCAGATAGTGGTGGGAATTGTTCCTGCAGAACATCTGAATGCTATTCTGTACTGTTTCCTACCATCTCACAGTAGCTCTGAGCATGTGATCCCACTTCACATTGAGTCAATGTGCAGAGAGAGTGGTCATGCACTTGCTAGCTCATCAACATTGTGCCCTGTGTTGCCCACTGCCCATGCACGGAAAAAGTGTGTGCACATATGCTCCCTCACAATGATCAGGAGCATTCTGAAAGCAGCATCCCCAATCACTGGGGACGAGGGAACATATAGGCTTCCCAATCCCCAGGTCCCAGCGGGGGATCCCCCGTTTTGACAGGCTTCTCCCCGCCCCCAGCCAGCTGGCCGGCGGGGGAAGCCCCGCCCCCACAGTCATTCTGTAGATTTAGAGCTCCTGCAGGTTTAGAAACCTGCAAACAGTTTTTAAAATGTGTGCCTTTAAGGCTGAGCAGGAAGCAGGAAACAGGAAGGGCTTCATGGGAAAGGGTCAGTAACAGTTTCCTCAGAGAACAGCCCCTCCCTTTCTTTTGCTTTCGTTTTCAGAGCGAGTAAAGTTCTGCAGGAACAAGACCCAGTAAGTATTTGTGTGTGTGAGAGAGGGAGGGGGCAGGAGATTCCCTGGTTTGGAGGCCCTCCCCCCCCCCGCTTTAGAAAGTGTGAGAGGGGAGGGAAATATCTACTGGGCACTCTATTATTCCCTATGGAGAACGATTCCCTTAGGGAATAATGGGGAATTGATCAGCGGATATTGGGGGCTCTGGGGGGGGCTATTTTTTGAGGTAGAGGCACCAAATTTTTAGTATAGCATCTAGTGCCTCTCCCCAAAATACCCCCCAAGTTTCAAAACGATTGGACCAGGGGGTCCAATTCTATGAGCCCCAAAATATGGTGCCCCTATCCTTCATTATTTCCTATGGAACAAAGGCATTTGAAAAGGTGTGCTGCCCCTTTAAATGTGATGGCCAGAACTCCCTTGGAGTTCAATTATGCTTGTCACACCCTTGTTCCTGGCTCCACCCCCAATGTCTCCTGGCTCCACCCCCAAAGTCTCCTGGCTCCGCCCCCAAAGTCCCCAGATATTTCTTGAATTGGACTTGGCAACCCTAATATACATGCACACTTTCTTCTTACGTTGGCACAGTGCTGATGGGCTGATGAGTATAGGGAGGGGGGAGCAGCACTATCTCATGCTTGCTGTGCATTGATTGAATGAGCAGAAGAGTCATGAGCTCAGGGCTAATCCATTCTCTCTCTTTTTTGCCCCCCCCCCCATCACATACCTTTCAATCTGTAGCTCCTGAATTCTGCAATGTTTTAAGTCTGGGAGTACTTTTAACACCAAGCAATAGGAAAGGAAAAACTGGCCCGGGGCAATTCACTATTCTCATAAGCAACAGATTTCCATAAGAATGATTAAATCAATTAATTGAATTTCTGTACCTCATAAAGAAGTCAAAAAGTATTTCCATCAACTTATTAACAGCAAATAGACCAAGATCTGGAATGGTGTTAATAGACCTTCTATGCTTTTCAAAATTATTGTTGTTATGCCTTTTCATTCAAAAAAATAAAACTCTTGCTGAGATTCTGTGATTGACTGGAAAGAAATTTCTGAAACAAAACAGCCATTTTGGGAGCTTTAAACTCCTGCATCAAAACAGGGCTGGAAGGGATGGATTTGTGTCGCTGGTGATCATTTCAGCTGCTGCTCAGAAAATGGTTGCACAGTTTGGAGAAATTAGCAATTTGTTCTACTGCATGGATGTTTTTATAATCATCTCGGAAAATATGTCCCAGTATTCCTCCACTTAGCACCAACATTCAAGAAAATAAAGCCCAGCTAATCATCTGTTTTAGCAGCAACCAACCATGTGCTAGTACGAGGTACTGCACAGAGTACATAAGTGAGGCATATAGTCTCTTCTTGAAGGTCTGATAATGTAGAAGGCTGGCATGGGGTAGTGTTCGAGTGCTGAACCAGGTCCTGGGATGACTAGTTTTAAATCCCCTACTGTGCTGTGGAAGCCCATTGGGTAATATTAGGCCAGGGGTGGTTGAACTGTGGCTTGGGAGCCACATGTGGTTCTTTCACACATGTTGTGTGGCTTTTGAAGCCCCCCCCCCCCCGTCAGCCAGCTTGGAGAAGACAGTGGTCTTTTTAAATCACTTCTCAAAGCCAAGCCAGCCAGCAGCTTGGAGAATGCATTTAAAGTTAAAGTTAAACTTCCTTTCTTGCCCCTTCCCCTTTTCCCCATCAATTTGATTTCCTTCCTTCCTTCCTTCCTTCCTTCCTTCCTTCCTTCCTTCCTTCCTTCCTTCCTTCCTTCCTTCCTTCCTTCCTTCCTTCCTTCCTTCCTTCCTTCCTTCCTTCCTCCCTCCCTCCCTCCCTCCCTCCCTCCCTCCCTCTCTTTCTTTCTTTCTTTCTTTCTTTCTTTCTTTCTTTCTTTCTTTCTTTCTTTCTTTCTTTCTTTCTTTCTTTCTTTCTTTCTTTCTTTCTTTCTTTCTTTCTTTCTTTCTTTCTTTCTCCCTCCCTCCCTCCCTCCCTCCCTCCCTCAAACATCTGATGTTTATATCTTGTAGCTCTCAAACATCTTTTTTTTTCTATGTGGCTCTTACGTTAAGCAAGTTTGGCCGCCTCTGCCTTAGGCCCATTATAACTCTGCCTACACCACTCTCCTAAGGTTGTTGTGAGGATTAAATGGAGGAGAGAGAACAATGTAAAAGTTTCATCAATAGCAAAATCATATGGTACAGCTCTTGTTATATTGTGCTATTTCAGAATGATCAAGATGGGTAGCCGTGTTAGTCTGTCTGTAGCAGTAGGAAAGAGTAGGGCTATACACACTGGAGGCTTGAAGCAATCTGGCCGCTTGCAGTGGTTTTAATAGTTGCAGGAAGTTTTGACCAGACATCCCATCCTGAACCAGCTGCACTGCACACTCACCCTATAGTTGATCTTTCAGATTGTTGCGTAATCCTTCCCCTCCGCATGCACAAAAGCATGTACCTGAAGCTCGGGCTGACTGGCTCCATTTTGACAGCTCTACAATCCCTCAGCCAAATACTCTGACCCCTCTCAGCCTACTTCCCTTCAAATGGGGGGGGGGGGGTAAAGTGCAGATTTTCATGAGAGTAGTCCCATTGATTTCTGTGCATTTACCCTTGTGTCATTCATTGGATTGGCCCTGTGGTGCAGAGTGGTAAAGCAGCCGTACTGCAGTACTGTGGTCTGAACTCTCTGCTCATGACCTGAGTTCGATCCCCAGCAGAAGCTGGGTTTTCAGGTAGCCGGCTCGAGGTTGGCTCAGCCTTCCATCCTTCTGAGCTTGCTGGGGGGAAAGTGTAAAAGACTGGGGAAGGCAATGGCAAACCACCCCGTAGAAAGTCTGTCATGAAAACGTTGTGAAAGCAACGTCACCCCAGAGTCCAAAATGACTGCTGCTTCCACAGGGGACCTTTCCTTTCCATTCATTGGATGCTCTACAACAGCAACTCTGACAGAAACAGGACAGAGGTGTTTTGGGGGGAATTTGTCATTTGAAAACAACTCCAGTGGGGACTCTCCATTCAGACTGACTACTTGGCCATGGTGATTGACGTTTATGTGCTCATAGCTACCTGATAAAACAAAAACACCCCGCCCTTCCTCCCAAAGGAGGTGGGAATGGAAGGGAAGGTTCAGACTTCCCAAATGGCTTGGCTTTGCAACAAGGGGGTTCAGATGTCAGGAAATGTGGGATGAATGAGCAGACATCCGTAAGCACTGGACTTTCCTAGGTGGCTGTCTACTCCACATCCAACTCGTCATATGACAGGGTGAGTACATCTGGGGAATGGGCACCAGATGTACTTCTTATTGCCTACCTCTGAGTCCCAGCCCTGGTATTCCTTTGGAGGTCTCCTATCCAAGTACTTGCTATGATCAGTACTTGGATAGCTTATGAGATCTGATGAGATTGGGCTTGCCTGGGCCACCCAGGTCAGGGTGCTTCTGCCTGAAATGTTGAAGACTTACTATTAGAGTTATAGTGTGGTTAGTTATACCTCTATGTGGTTAGTTATACCTCCTGCAGCAGCCATTATGTGGCTGCACCCACCATCTGCGTCAGAATTCCAAAGGTGCCCACAGGCTCAAAAAGATTGGAGACCCCTGCACTACATCAAGCGAACGCATCTACGTTGTCTACCATAGGGTTGCCAATCCCCAGGTGGGGGCAGGGGATCCCCCGGTTTGGAGGCCCTCCCCCCGCTTCAGGGTCGTCAGAAAGCAGGGGGGAGGGGAGGGAAATGTCTGCTGGGAACTCTGTTATTCCCTATGGAGGTTTATTCCCATAGAAAACAATGGAGAATTGATCCACGGGTATCTGGGGCTCTGGGGGGGGGGCGGTTTTTTGGGGTAGAGGCACCAAATTTTCAGTACAGTATCTAGTGCCTCTCCCCAAAACGATTGGACAAGGGGGTCCAATTCTATGAGCCCCAAAAGAAGGTGCCTCTATCCTTCATTACTTTCTATGGAAGGAAGGCACTGAAAAGGTGTGCTGTCCCTTTAAATGTGATGGCCAGAACTCCCTTTGGAGTTTAATTATGCTTGTCACAGCCTTGATCTTGGCTCCACCCCAATGTCTCCTGGCTCCACCCCCAAAGTCTCCTGGCTCCACCCCCAAAGTCCCCAGATATTGCTTAAATTGGACTTGGCAACCCTAGTCTACCATGAACCTAGGTCACGGAGAAACCTCTGATGAAGCTCATTACAGAGCCTTCAGCACAGCAGTGGAGCAATGAATGATTCAGTTGACTGGCCTATGACATGCAAAAGATGGTTGAATTACTTGATTTGAAGGCTCGCTACCAGTATTCCTTATGTTATGTTATGTTATGCACAGTGCCATGCTAGGATTAGAGAATTAGGAGTTCACCCAGTATGACCTGAGCAGAAATGTCTATGCTGCACTATTTGGTGGATCAGTTACAGTGCAATGCTCAACACCTTTTCAAGTCAGAAGGGCTTGACTCTGTTTAGGATTGTATTGTCAGCTTTTGAGCTTTGAGAAGAGCCACATGTAATGTAATATACGGCTGTTGCCACAGTTAAAACAGCTGCCACAAGGTTTTGGTGAAAGGATGGTGAGCCCCATCTAGTTCTACTGTAGCCTTGCCTTTTTTTGAACTCAGAGCCTTTCCAGATATGAAAGACTGTATTAGAAGAAATAGAAGGTGCAGTGCTGGTGCATCACAGTAGTTTCTTGAACTTTTGCCTGCCAATTTACCTGGCTTGAAAGAGAAAATGCTTCATATAGAATTGAGGAGGTGGTTGGGAATGGGAGTGAAATGAAATCTCTTCACCTTGATAGATATCGAGAGAGTTCCTGAAAAGCAAATGCAAAGAACTTCTCCATGTAGGATTTCTCTTTTCTGTAGAGTCTATATTCTATCTGCAGTCCAACCTTTTAATAAACAATTTTAATTGTATTGAGCTTTCTGTTGGTGGATTTTTAAATTTATTGGCTTGCAATATGGCTAATGCATTTGGACAGCTTTGAGAAGCACTTGGCTAAGAAAGCACTTGTCTGAACAGGGAGAGAAGCTACCAAACATCAGAGTAGTGCTGAAGAGGCAACCTTCTTTGTAAGGCCTTGGCAGTGTCCACTTTTCACTTCCCTGGCTTGGCAGATGGGTGATTGCTTCATGCCCAACAGGTTCCACAGCAGGGTGCCAGATGATCTGGAGGCAGTGGAGCATGCATATCCAGCAGCACAAGCTGTGTCAGTAGCTTCTACAGCAGCCTTGATATTTGCCAAACAAGCAACCAGTGGAGAGAACTGGGAAACAAAGTGCATGCACCTGAAGCAAGTGAAGGACACCAAAACAGGAAGCATAAAGGGCAACGATAAGAAAGGATCTTGATGAACTTCCATATCTGGCTGAGTGCTGCTATCTTACTTTTTTTAAAAAAAATGGGGCAGATAAGTAGAATCCTGGATTCTGTTTGAATACATGCAAGTTTCTTCTCCTGTCTTAACAATGAGAATCATCAGAGGATGCAGGGATTTGTCTTTCCCTTGAAAAGATACTGATAGATAAGCAATTGCAATGAATCAATATTGCTCCGATACTTCCTGGTTATATACAGCAGGGATGGCCAACGTTAGCTCTCCAGATATTTTTTTTGCCTACAACTCCCATCAGCCCCAGCCATTGGTCATGCTGGCTGGGGCTGATGGGAGTTGTAGGCAAAAAAACATCTGGAGAGCTACCGTTGGCCATCCCTGATATACAGATTACCATTTTTGACAGAAGTTAAATCACCAGTGGTTTAAGGGTAGGGTCATTACTCCCATAGTGCCAAATACAATACATACTGGGTTGGATCCTATGATTCATCAGCAAAAAAAGCACTGATGGTTATGGATCTTGCCCACATTCTCCTTTCCCCTGCAGTTTCTTCTGGACCTGCAAAATTTGATTCCTGGGGTCATAAGAACCACATGGGTCAGAGGGCTGCATTGAGGAAGAGGAAGGGGCTGAGTTCATCATCTTGTTCCTTGTGTCAGCAGAGCTGGTCTTGTGGAAGACGAGGCAATTTCCTCCTCCTTGCAGGTTCTACAACCACTGGAATCAGCTTCCTTAGGGTTGTAAGGAAGACTGGGGGAAGGAGATCATGGTAAAGATCCATGATCTTTGTGTGTATGGATATAGTATCCGACTCATTATCAGTAGATGTTACTTGGGTACATGGGGGACTGTTTCAAATACACAGTTATGGCATAGCTTAATGGGGGTCCTGCAATTTAGCGTCCACCAGGTATGCTTACCTTTAGTTATTTTGTACAAATACTGGTCTAGACTTTTTCATTAAGATTCCAGGAATGGAACATGTGAATATTCAGCATGCCTTAAATTGCCAAAATGCACGAATCATTTATACAACTTTTTGAAACCCTTTAAACTTTTGCAGAAAGACATGTCTGTTCTCATAGGAAAAGTCACACGAACAGAGACGCACAGGGCCGGCACTACCAAGTCAGAGGTCAGAGACTGCCTGGAGCGCCACCTGGTGGCAGGGGTGCTCCTGCAGGCCTGCCTTGGACTCCTGCATGCGGCGTGCACATCCACCCTCGCTGCTGAGCCGCGTGTTTTACCAGGGGCCGTTCTGGCCCCAGTTTTGCGTTGTGCAAGAGTGCATCTGACCTGGGTCTCTTCATCGCCTTCTTCCTCCTCTTCCCTGCCCCCCCTCCCGGTGACTCTTCCACCCCACAAATAGCCCAGCCAGTGACTCTTCTGCTATGAAGCCTGCTGCAGTGACACAGTCAGTGGAGAGAGCAGCCAGGGAGACCGCGTGGGGGGAGAGGCAACAGCAGCAGTGGCAGAAGTGAGGGTCAGGCTGCCCCACCAGGAAGTGGGGGGTGGATGGGCCTCGATCCCGCCTGGGAGGGGATGAAAGGAGAAAAGGAAACAGCCATAGCGAGCGTGAGTGAGCATCAGGTGAGTTGGGGAGGCATGCTGGTGGGTGCCCCCGAGGTGGCAGATGGCCACATTGGCGATCCAAAGCTGCTGAAGAATTCTGAAGAACTTTTGAGGCTGGCTTGCTTTTGTCTCCCGGAGGGGTGCAGGGTGAGCTTGATGCACAAAACAACATGGGAGTCTTGTGGCACTTCAAAGGCAAGGCAAACACAATTTTGTTCTAAGGCTTCTTTGTTCTAAGACTTCTTGCCAATGCTGCTTTGTGTTTGTTGTGGCTGGTCCTAGTATAAGGCTTCTAGCTGGGGGTGTTGGTGGTGGTGGTGGTTCTGGGCTGGAGCTGAGCCGAGCCTCTGGCCTGCTGACTCAGCCTCCCTCCCTTTGCCCCTTTGCCTGGTGCTGTGGGTGGAGGGAGGACAAGCCACAGAGTGACCCCCTGCCTCATCGAGAGCACCAAAAAGCCTGGTCCTGGAGACACATAGACTGAGCCTGAAAGACAGGACCTAGTAGATAGACTGATCTCTGTAATCCCAGTCAAACCCCACAGCCAGAGGACGGAATTACCAGGATATACTTTTGTAAATATCTGTGTATATGTACCTGGGAGCCCTTGTCCAATGTAGCTCTGAGCCAGATATACACAAGCTTGGAGAAATGCACTTTGTGCATTTGGTCTGTCCAGCTCAGCATCTCAAAGAAAAGAGAGCAACTTCTCCTTGCATGGGAGTTTTCTTAACCTCCTGTTTCCATCCACTTCAAATCGTTCCCTCCACCCCCCTGACCTGGTCCACTCAGGTTGCAGGTGAATCCCTCCTGGAAGGCATTCTGGGAAATCTCCAGGAATTGCCTGGAAACTTCCTAGCTAGGGTTGCCAAGTCCAATTAAAGAAAAATCTGGGGACTTTGGGGGTGGAGCCAGGAGACTTTGGGGGTGGAGCCAGGAACAAGGATGTGATAAGCATAATTGAACTCCAAGGGAGTTCTGGCCATCACATTTAAAGGGACAGCACGCCTTTTTAAATGCCTTTCTTCCATAGGAAATAATTAAGGATAGGGGCACCATCTTTTGGGGCTCATACAATGGGACCCTCTGGTCCAATCGTTTTGAAACTTGGGGGGTATTTTGGGGAGAGGCACTAGATGCTATACTGAAAATCTGGTGCCTCTACCTCAAAAAATAGCCCCCCCAGAGCCCCCAATACCCACGGATCAATTCCCTATTATTCCCTATGGGAATCGTTCTCCATAGGAAATAATAGAGTGCCTAGTAAGTAAGTAAGTAAGTAAAATTTTATTTGTATCCCGCCCTCCCCGCCGAGGCAGGCTCAGGGCGGCTAACAACATTTCATACAAATACAATAATAATATAAAACTTTGAATTAACCATAAAACATTTAAATTTAACATTTCTAAAGGGGGGAGGGCCTCCATACCAGGGAATCCCCCCTCCCTGCCCCCTCCCTCTCTCTCACACACACACACAAACACTTACCGTACTTGGTCTTCTTCCAGCAGAATGTGCTTGCTGGGAAAACGAAAGCAAGGCAGCACAGGAAAAGAAAGGGAGGGGCCGTTCTCCATGGAAACTGTTACTTTCCCATGAAGCCCTTCCTGTTTCCTGTGCAGCCTTAAAGGGACACATTTTAAAATGGATCAGAAGCTCTACAACACGATGCCTAAAGGTATGTTCTCTCTATCTCCCCCCCCCCGCCCCCAGATTTTTTGAGAGCGGGGGAGGAGGATGCAATTTCGGGGGTCCCCCGCCAGGGCGGGGGGGGGGGTGTTGGGAAGCCTATTCCTAGCACCAGATTCCTTATTTGATTTTCCTACCAGGGCTATTAGCATATGTATAGAAAGTAATCTAGCAAGCCATTGAAGTGGCTCTCTGACACTTCCAGAGAGAAACAACCTCCCCCCCCCACACACACACATGCTTTTAAAACTCAGAAGGAACAGAGGGTCTTCACACTGAACATTTCTCCTCTATGTGTAATCTGGAATTATGTGCATTAAGAAGCCAGTAGTTGAAGGGGAGGGGTACATGATGGGCGGCTGAGACAGGTAAGCTTGAAGCAAGAATAACCACTGTAAGTGGATGGGGAAGAGAGAAAAGGAGAGCCAAAGTTTACAGGAGGAGGGCTTGCCAGAGGTCATGGTGATGGAGAATCGTTTCAATGCCAATCTGTGCAATAATTGAGAGAGTTGCCACATTAGGGACTGTGTTGGGGTGTGTGCTAATTATGGCAAAAGATAACCCTAACTTTAAAAAGTTACTCTGGAAGGTACCTTTCTTGTTGTACCTAATGGCTTTGTATTATTTTGGAATTTTGTTAATATTGTCATTCCAGAATGTATGGTGATCTTGTGATGTCACATGATAAACTGTGGGACAGAAGGGTTCTACAGTTTCCCTTGAGAACCTCATTGCCTTGCAATGATACAACATTTTATTCCTCAAAAGGTCCTTTTCGCTGACCCCCTAAACTGCAGTATCCCTATGCTCAGGACGTCAGAGGCTCTGGGATTACATAGGTTTATGAGGGGCTGGTCTCCCATTCCACTCATTTTCCATTCCTGTTACAATCTCCCACTTATGAAGACAATGATTGGGAGTCCATTTTTTTTTATTGGGCAAGATTCTGGTAATTGGCCATGTGATACACCTTCTTAGCGGCCTTCATTGCCACCTCATAGGTTCTCATAAAAGACCTATAAGATGTTCTTGTCACTTTGTCACAAGCGCGCCACAACTGCCTCTGTCTGAGCCTTTGTTTCATAAGGTGTAGCTCCAGGGTATACCACAGTGCTAGCTTTGACCAGGGGTGCAGAGGGTGCTGGGGAGTGATCTCATTGAGTTGACTATGCTAACTCTCTGTTAGCTCATCTAATGGGCCCAAGGATCCTGTAGAGTCAGCTGGAACTGCATTGGGTCCATTTGGCTCCACGGGCGAGCTAAAATATGCTCACCGCCTAAACAGGGTTGAGAGATGGGACATTCATACGGGCCTTTGGGGCATAGTGGTCCGACCATGGCACTGCACATGCAGTGATTTGGTCCACTGTAACCCCTGCCTCAAAGATCAGATCCAGCGTGTGTCCAGCCTGGTGAATGTTACATGTTGGGAGAGTCCTAGTGCTGCCATGGATGACACTAGGTCCACTGCCCGAGTGGAGTTCACATCATCACCATGGATGTTGAAGTTATCCAAGACAAAAGTCTGGGGTGTTCTAACACCCAGCCTGCTATGGCCACCATCAGGGATGGTAGGGCACTGGCTGGTGCACTAGATGGTTGGTACACCAGCGAGACAGCCAAACTCTCTGTGATGTCCCACACCATGCTGGCACACTCTATGGTGATGGGAGAGTCCAGAAGGAGTAAGCCTCCTGGATGAATAGGGCCACCCATCCCCACGCCTGCTAGTCCATGACTGGTGAAAGACCAAGAACCCAGAGGGAGCCAATTGGGAGAGAGCTACTATCTCCCCATCTTGCACCCAGGTCTTGGACACACAGGCCAGGTCCACATTCTGCTCCAGCAGAAAGTCCCATAGGACTGAGATCTTATTATTAATGGACCTGGCATTACTCAACTCCAACGTCAGAGGGTAACTTAATCTTACATAAGTTTTGTTATGTATGGTTGTATTCAATATTTTGGTCATATATTTTGGCATGATATGTCATATGGTTTATTGTAGACCTAATCGGTAACTGACCCAAGCCCAAGACTGAAGAAGATCAGAGACTGAAATGGGATATTATCAGATTCCTGTCTTGGCTATTAATTGGATTTTGCTGACATTTGCTTTGTTTTGGATGTGTCATTGAGTTGCGGATGTATTTAGCTTCTTGAGTATTTGAGTCACGCAGACATTAATTGTAATAATAGAAGAAAATAACACTTTGGGTCTCAGTTTAAATTTTATTTAGCCAAATCTCAATTAACATGTATATTTAAAAAGGATATTTATAGCATCTTGCCATCTTACCTATTTCATGGTGTTTATGTAGAATTTGCTGTTTCTGGAGATAAGCAACAAATATTTTTGTTTCACCAGGCCTTTGTAAATAAAGCCCATTCTCATTGAAACTGCTAGTCACTGAGCACCGATCCCCATCTACATTTTTTTTTTTGTTATGCTAGGTTTTAATTTGCTCTGCAAACCAACATCTACTGGTAGGCCCTGTCTCGAAAGATGTCTACTTAGCTTCAACCAGGGCCAGGGAAGAAAAGGTGGAACCTGCTTCCAATTGAGATCAGGCTGCTTCACAAACCAATATGTATTACCTAGTCCCTGGCCTGAAAGATGTCCACTTAGCCCCAGCCTAGGGTTGCCAATCTCCAGGTGGGGGCAGGGGATCCCCTGGTTTGGAGGCCCTCCCCCGGCTTAAGGGTCATCAGAAAGCGGGGGGGGGGGATGGAAATGTCTGCTGGGAACTCTATTATTCCCTGTGGAGATTTATTCCCATAGAAAATCGTGGAGAATTGATCTGCGGGTATCTGGGGCCCTGGGAGGGCTGTTTTTTGGGGTAGAGGCACCACATTTTCAGTATAGCATCTGGTGCCTCTCCCCAAAATACCCCTTAAGTTTCAAAACGATTGGACCAGGGGGTCCAATTCTATGAGCCCCAAAAGAAGGTGCCCCTATCCTTCATTATTTCCTATGGAAGGAAGGCATCGAAAAGGTGTGCCATTCCTTTAAATGTGATGGCCAGAACTCCCTTTGGAGTTCAGTGATGCTTGTCACAGCCTTGATCTTGGCTCCACCCCTAATGTCTCCTGGCTCCACCCCCAAAGTCTCCTGGCTCCACCTCCAAAGTCCCCCGATATTTCTTGAATTGGACTTGGCAACCCTACCCCAGCCAGGGCAGAAAAGTTGGCACACACTCCCACTCGAGGTTAGGGCCCTGTGGGACTTGCTACAGTTCCAAAATGAAGTTGTTCTGCCAGGCCTTTGGTTGAGGCAGTGGATATTTCCACTGTCTTGGCCTCCCCTGTACATAATATGCTTACAGATGCCTACTACCTTGCGAACATCTAACAGGAGGCATATAGACTCCTCTGGAGTAGTGTATGTTTCTTAGCTTCCCTGTTTTATTTAACTGTTTTTATTGTATTTGTATATTTATTACATTTGATTCATGCTGTATGCTGCCTGAGCCCACTGTGGGATAGGGTGGACATATGGACATTTGACATATGGACATATGAAGCTGCCTTATACTGAATCAGACCCTTGGTCCATCAAAGTTAGTATTGTCTTCTCAGACTGGCAGCGGCTCTCCAGGGTCTCAAGCTGAGGTTTTTCACACCTATTTGCTTGGACCCTTTTTTGGAGATGCCAGGGATTGAACCTGGGACCTTCTGCTTCCCAAGCAGATGCTCTACCACTGAGCCACTGTCCCTCCCCTGTGGGGTATATGTGCAACAAACAAACAAACACATTTTAACACAATGATAATTTAGTTTCATTAGAATGAAGAGTGCAAGTCTTAAAAAGGAGCAAGTCTTGTCACTTTCTATTCTTCTGTGTTTATAAGGACATTTTCACACATGTTGCTCAAAGTGTTCTTGAGCAGTTCTTCAGTAGTAGCGTGGGGTGTGTGTAGCATTTCGGGCTACAGTAGAAGGGGGTGGCAAGAAAGTCACATTCTGCAAGTAGAAAAATGCCTTTTGTCTGTGGAAATGCTGTGGTGAATCCAGTCTTGTGGGAGTGCATGCACTCATTGCTTCATTGCACAGAGAGGCTCTACGATCAGATAAATGCGCGAATTAGCCCTAAGTGCTTGTACAAGATGAGTTCTCCTCATGACCACCACCAAGAGGACTAGAGTTGGTTTTTCCATACAACTGAGTGTACGCTTGTCCTTCTGTCTAGTCAGGCGGGCCATTTTAATGGCCAAGTGTTAGCCAAATTGCCCTCAAATGAAATATGGGGGAATTATTTAAGTGGGCAAAGATGGCAAACTAAGCGGGGTCAATAAACTGTGTATACAGGAGTCAGTCCACCCAGGAGCCCTCTGAATAACGAGGAGATTGATATATTAAAAATGGCTTTTTATTAGAAAAATTATTCAAGCACACAAGAAAACAAATCAACAACAATTACACAGTCCTAGAAAAAACAGGTAAGGAAATTGGATAGGGAAACATATAAGGGAAAACATACAGAGTGATACTTTACCTCTCGAAGATGCAGAAAGACAATTCTCTAGTGAAGATGATAAGGAAGGGGAAACAAGAAACAACCAGCATCACTCACAAATAATTCTTATCAGGTAATTGGGGGTGGCTTGGACAGCAAGGTAGGGGTACCATCAGAAACACACCTGACCAGCCAAAAACCTGACCTTCTTATAGCCAAATTCGTGTCCTGAGCTGGTGTCATATGGTGCATGACATCAGCCTGGAGATGGCTCCCAGAAGTTTGAAGAAAAGGATTAATGGGCATTTACATCTCCAAAGTATGCCTGGTCTCTGGAATGCAGTACATGGTGTGGACAGGGCTTTTTTTGTAGTAAAAGCCCAGCAGGAACTCATTTGCATGTTAGGGCACACCCCTGACATCACCATTGTTTCATCCAGGGCTTTTATTTAGAAAAAAGCCCAGCATGGACTTACTTGCATATTAGGCCACACCCCCTGATACCAAGCCCGCCGGAACTGGTTCCTGTGCGTTCCTGCTCAAAAAAAGCCCTGGGTGTGGACATCTCTTCTGCATGCAGTTTGCAGAAGTGAGTGTTGTCTTTTGGGAGACATCTCAGGAACATGGCTTCTATCAGGGCTGCTTCTGGCACTGTCTTCTTGGATGACAGGAGTTCAGTTGCTATCTGCAGGGCTGAGCAGCTGGTCTGGGAAGCACAGTCTGGAGTCCTCCTTGCTGGGCAAGCACAAACAGTCATATAATAACAGACACAGGCAGAAAGCTGGATGGAACATGACTGGAAACACTGCTGCATAGTCCATACAGGGTAAATGTCCATATTGGGGCTGGCACAAAGGCCAAATGCTTATAGTCCAGTGAGACTGAATGTCCATAGCGCAGTAGGCATGAGTTTTAAGTTAATAGTGTCCATTGTAACGGAAAGTTCATGTGTGTCTTGCATCAGAGCCAGAGAACTATAGTCTGTAACGGTGAGAGAGGGAGGCCAGAGCTAACACAGGGTTAATGAATGCTGGACTGAGAATGGCAATGCTCCCCATGTAGGAAGCAACACAAGAGTCATCACATCAGAGCAAGAATAAACTATTTGCACTGATCCTCTCGGAAGGTAAGAAAAGGGCATTGGACTGATTAGCTGGATAGATGGGGCAAAATCCACATAACAGCATCATTCAGAGGTTTGTTTCATTTGCAAAGGAGCTGATTCACTCCTGATACATTTCAGTGATGCTCAGCCATGGATTAATGGAGCATCTATAGCTGTTGTGCAATGCCATTTTTAAAAGCAGGCCTGTGAATTGATTCACAGACATTTACAGGTGTGAATCGATGTTCCTGCTATAAAGGCCCCACAGCAGAGCTCTTTGATTCATGCTGCCTCCCTGCTTTATCACAGTAGCTAAACAGGTCGATCTGTTTTCTCCATATAGTTGAAGGAATATAAAATTGCTGCCAGTGAAGTTCTAAAACCTCTGAGGGCATGAACATTTTTCTCTCTTCAAATATGCACGTTCTTTCTTGGTTCCTATGCAAAGCAGCTCTACTTAGATCTGAAGGTCCTAAATTTAGAAAGATTCAACCAAGAGACAGCAAATAATCTCTGCCTCTAGCTGACAAAGCTATTTGGGCAAGTTGAGCAGTTGACCAGTCCACGATTGCAGATTGGTGTTGTGAAAGTACACCTCTCCTGCCTAAATGTCTTATGGAGCATCTTGTTTTGTCTGGCCCTGCTCACCTTGCTCTTTCACCCATCCTGCCAAGCATGTGTTCTGCTTCTATCCTCTAACATGTTCAATGGATCCCACTCTCTGCCTTCCCCTTCTCTTCCTTAAATAGCATTGCCTTTAAAAATTGCTTCTACATCAAGGGAGGGGGGGGGGAGTGCAAAAGCAAATACAATGTTTGTTTGTCTTTAAATGAAAGCTGACAGTTTTGGAATGATGGTGGTGTTAGATTCCTGATGAGAAGATCTGATTAGGCTTATTTGCATATTGTAATGCAGTTTCACATGTTTCTGCAATTGTAGCTATGGTTTCCTTTGGATGCAGCATACAATGATTATAGGGTGACAATCTCTGTAAAAAGGCTTATATTTTGAAGCTCAGTTGCTCTGAATCACCTCTTTTGATCCCAGTTCCTATTTATATTGTGTTGTGATTTTAATAGATTATCAGGGTGGCTTGAGCTTTAGGCTATGGAACGATGTGTTATTTGTTATTTTGAAATGCCAATTTAATATTTTCAGTAGATGTTTAAGCCCAATGTGGGAATGCCCAGGTTCAACTGGACTTCCAGACCATTTGACAGTGTTAAAGGAAGAGCACACACCAGTAATGCATTCCATACCAGCAGACAGCAAAACCATTCTTGTGTGGATCAGTAGAAAACCTGAACTTTTGCTATGAAAGCATATAGATCATGAATGTATATACCGTATTTTTCGCTCCATAAGATGCACTCCCCCCCCCCCAAAAAAAGTGTGTGGGGGGAAGTGTATGCGTCTTATGGAGTGAATACTGCAAAAAAGGGGTGTGGCCAAGGGCGAGCACGTGACGGTGGGCGGGAGGGTCCAATCTGCGCGCGCCCCTCCCCTCCGTGAGGTGGGGCCAAGAGCGCTGAGGGGGTCCGGCTCGGGTTGTGCGCCGCCACCAGTCTGTGGGAAAAATAATAAGCGGAGGCTGACACGGGGCTGCGGGAACCCTGTGCTTCCTCGGGAGTAGGAGTCCCGGGGATGGGGGGGGGGAGACTTGGGGGCTGGGAAGAAGGTACGTCTTATGGTCAGGTGCATTTTATGGAGCGAAAAATACGGGTAAATCCATAGGGAAGTGCCCCTGTGTCTGGAGAAGAGCTTCCTTTATCATTCCCTTATTGATGAATGAGAGTGATTCTTTGTGGTATGTGATTTTTACTTGTATTGCCATCAGAGCCAGCAGTCAAAAAGTCCACAGGAATGTAAAACAGTCACCAATGACAAATTAAACAGAATCCATAAGCACATCACATCACCGAAAACAGATTAGGTACTAATATATATTACACATACACACACACACACACTGTATGAAATAGCAAATGGCTATCCCCTTACCCAAATTGGCACAACAGGTCTAGCTATGACTGTCATTCAGACCACTGATAACCCAGAGGTTTACAGGTGGGGAAATCTTCTAAAATAACACCTAATTTGGAGAGGTAATCATTGCAAAGTTAATAAAGAAAAACAAACAAGCAGAGTTTGGTCAGCATGAACACTTTCTCTTTGGTAGAAATCAATGGATGGGGCATATGACATTCCTCAGCTCCCCACCCATGAAGCTACTAACTGGGTAGATTCCAGGCTTGCTCACAGTGAGGTTGTCCAAGTATAGCCCTTCTCCTCCTCCTTTGTTTTCTTGAACAACAGCTTCACAGATGGAGGTTGATTTCTGTTGTTGTGGACCTTTGCTATATGCTTCAAAGCCATTTTAATCATAAGCATGCAAAGTACTTTAGGAGATGTTCAGATCCTACATATTCTTTCAAAAGGGGATTGCTCTTAACTGGGGCTAGTCTTCTCTTTGTCCTGCTTGTGCTCCTTGTCTTCTTTCTCCTTATCATATTTGTGCCTTGGCGTTAACATTCAAACATTAGTGGGATTCTGCAGTGTTAGGAGAAATATGTCTGCATGGACACCTTACATATGATTAGGGTTGCCAATCCCCAGGTGGGGGCAGGGGATCCCCTGGTTTGGAGGTCCTCCCCCCGCTTCAGGGTCGTCAGAAAGCAGGGGAGGGGAGGGAAATGTCTTCTGGGAACTCTATTATTCCCTATGGAGATTTATTCCCATAGAAAATCATGGAGAATTGATCCACGGGTATCTGGGGCTCTGGGGGGGGGCTGTTTTTTGGGGTTGAGGCACCAAATTTTCAGTATAGAATATAGTGCCTCTCCCCTAAATACCCCCCAAGTTTCAAAAAGATTGGACCAGGGGGTCCAATTCTATGAGCCCCAAAAGAAGGTGCCCCTATCCTTCATTATTTCCTATGGAAGGAAGGCATCGAAAAGGTGTGCCGTCCCTTTAAATGTGATGGCCAGAACTCCCTTTGGAGTTCAATTATGCTTGTCACAGCCTTGATCTTGGCTGCACCCCTAATGTCTCTTGGCTCCACCCCCAAAGTCTCCTGGCTCCACCCCCAAAGTCCCCAGATATTTCTTGAATTGGACTTGGGAACCCTACATATGATCTTTGCAAAGAATGTTGCAGTTATGCAGAGTGATTGCCAATTTTATACCACTTGTTAATTCATTTATTAGATTTGTGTCCTGCCCATTTTCCAAGAATCTCAGCATGCATACACAGTATGCTTCCCCCATTTTATTTTCATACAACCTTGTGAGATAGGCTAGGCTGAGAAACAGTGATTAGCCTAAGGTCACCTAGAGAGCATCATTGCAGAATGGAAGCTTGAACTTGGATTTCCCCAGTTGTGGTCTGGCATTCTACTATATCACATTGATTCCCTGGGGAAGAGCCAGATTCCAGTCTAGCAGTACTTTAGAGACCAACAAGATTTCCATGTTATAACCTTTTAAGAGCCAAAGCTCCCGTCTTCAGATACTGGCCTCAAACCTATCTCTTCTGCTGTAGACCAACACAGCTACCCTCCTGAAACTCCCAAAGGAGGCTCTTTTCGGGGCTGTTTTTTGTAGCAGGAACTCTTTTGCATATTAGGATACACGCCCCTTGTTACGACCAGAAAAGAAAGAAATTCCAAACGTGGGATCAGAGAAGCAAAGCAGTTTATTTTACGGTTTGCAAAGCGTGGGAAAGCCAGGGCAAAAATCACCCCAAAATCCTCTGAACTCTGTGATGCAACACAGCTCAATTTAAGCCTCCCTCGCCCCGCCTTCTCTGTCTCTGTGAACCAATTGGCTCACAGGCTCACAATCTATTCATCCTATCCGCGTACACTCTATCACGCGCGATCGCCGTGTTTCCCCCTTCCCCTAAGGATGTTTTGGCTCTTTTACGGTCCTGAAACTTTAATTTTCACTTTCCTTGTTTTGGCTCTCATTAAATCCTGTTTCTTTGTTCTTGAGCAAAGGATGTAAGCTTTTATCTACTGGCGGTATGCCCTCCTTTTTATTGGCGGCTCAAACGATTCTCCCTACTGCATGACTAATTAACTATGCTTGCATCTTGTCACGTATGTCCAGGTGCCTTATATCACAAAATAAAACAATTTCCTTTAGTCCTTTTACCTTCTCACCCTGATGTAGCCAATCCTGCTGCAGCTTACAGTAGGCCCTGTACTAAGAGCCCTGTAAGCTCTTGGAGGATTGGCTACATCAGAGGTGTGTAGCCTCATGTGCAAAGGAGTTCCTGCTACAAACAACAAACAAAAAGCCCTGGATGGAATGTTTATAAACACACCCCAGAATACAATCAGTAAAAGCAGATCAAACCAAGAAAACCTCAAGAGCAGCAGTAATAAGACTTTTAAATATAAGTACGTTAGATATTTTAAATACCCTTTCATATTTGTGGCAATTAAAAGCCAGTTTGAATAAAAAGATCATATTGTTTAGGAAGCTGCGCAAGGTAGATACTGGCTAGTTGTCCTGGTAAATCTTAAAAGATTTGGAGGAACATTACAGATGCATTTTAGGAATATCTAAAAGCCCCATTTATATATTTAGGGAATTTAAATGCTGCCTCCCCACAGACCTGCTTGAGGTGGCTTTTAAGGATACGCACATATAGAATTAATTCTCAGTAGTTAAAAAAAGCCCAAATGAGAAGAAGAGAAGGTCTGAAGTTGGTATGGTATACAAGTTATAATGTTGGAATAGGTCTGGGGAAGGTTGAGATCTCTGCCTTGCCATGCAAAGTAGGGTTGCCAAGTCCAACCCCAGAAATATCTGGGGACTTTGGGGGTGAAGCCAGGAGACACTGGGGTGGAGCTAGGGGGGAGGGGAGGGAAACGGCGCCGGGGAGCGTGGCGAGCCGCCCCGTCTCGGAGCGGGCAAGGCTGCTGCGCCGCTGCCGCCTCTTCTCCGCTCGCCGTGGCTGCTCCTCCGAGATGGGCTCATCTCGGAGGAGCAGCCACGGTGAGCGGAGAAGAGGCGGCAGCGGTGCGGCGGCCTCGCCCGCTCCGCCTCTGGGGTGGAATCGGAGGGGGGGTGGAGGCGGGCCGGGGGCGTGGCTAGCCGCGAATTTCGCGGCTCGCCATGCTCCTGGCCTGCCTCGCCCTCCCCTTCTCTGGTTTTGCCTGCACTGCTCTTGGCTGCTCCTCCGAGATGTGCTCAGCCTGGGCTCATCTCGGAGGAACAGCTGTGGTGGGCGGGGAGGGGGCGGCAGTGGTGCGGTGCGGGGGCTCGCCATGCTCCCCGGCGCTGTTTCCCCCTCCCCCCGCTTCCGTTTTTGTGGGGAGCGGGGGAAGAGGGTGGAAATCCTGGGGTCCCCCGCCAGGGTGGGAGGGTTGGGAAGCCTAATGCAAAGTCACTGGGTATCCTGGGGCTAATCCATCTTTTCCAATCTAACCTACCTCACAGAGTTGTTCTAAAGATAAAGGCCTATTATGCATGGCCGTTCTGCCTTGCTTTCACTGTGCATGTC
The DNA here is from genome assembly GCF_032191835.1 of Heteronotia binoei. NCBI lineage: Eukaryota > Metazoa > Chordata > Lepidosauria > Squamata > Gekkonidae > Heteronotia > Heteronotia binoei. The sequence continues at coordinate 71,807,713 of NC_083235.1, forward strand.
CATTGGGATTTCTTGTTCATTTTGCATTCATTTTCCCACTTTCAGCGCTCACTCCACTTCCTGGTTACTGTTTTCCCCAGGTTTTCTGAGAGTGGTTTTTTGCTGATTTTTCTCTTGTTTCACTTCTGAGCCAAAGATAGCTCAAAGGCATACAGATTTCCTTTGCCCCTTTCCCCCCAACCTTTGAGCCAAAGGTAGTTCCAAAGCATACCGATTCCCTTCTCCCCCTTCCCCCAACCCCTTTGCTACCCCTTGAAGGTCACTTTCCCACCCACATCAAGGTTGTTCTGCCTACTCTGGACCTTCTGCCATTCAACCCTCCCCAATTAAGAAAAAAATGTGTTGTTTTTTTTTGGTAGCTGCAGAATAAATACACTGGAGGGGGGAAAAGAATGGTGTGTATAGTAGGCACAGAACCTAAAGTCAAGCTTAAAGGCTTGACTGCTTGGATTCTCTGCAGTAAGCAGTACATGCATACTAGACCAAAATGGAGGAGGAAAGAGCTGCACGCTCCACACTGAATTTATTGGTAGATTAATAAAAAAATGTAATAAGTTATAGAAGTGAATTTGTCGCTTGTGCGTATTTTTATACCCTCTGACAGACCAGCATTGTAGTTAAAAGTACTCAGTGTGGCAGTTTCTTACCAAGAACAATTCAGGATTACAGAGATGTGCTAATAGTCTGTGTAAATAGTCAAGGAGGGACCAAACTGATAGAAGGCATGAAGACTAAAGAATGAGGACTGGCTATTTTTAGTTTGTCCATACACTGCTGTCAGAATACCGGTCGTAAATTGTCAGCAAATTAAGAGGGCAGTCAGATCAGTGGTCAAAGATAAGTGGACAGAGATGAGTGATGGGCAACTGAGGAAACTGGAGAGCACAACCCCTATTGCATCAGATGCCATCTGAGGTGTTCTCAGTTTCCCTTTTGACATACTACTTTGCTTAAAGTATCTGTAGAACATATCATGCAAGAAGGCAAGACACATTTATATGACTGGTCTGTCAAAACAATGTTGTCACGATGGCAGGTGAGTCTTTTTCAACCCTATGAAGATGGCTTTTTTCTCCCAAGTAGAACTGGACTAATCAGATGCAAAGGAGAGATGGCTTCCTGCAGGGGAAAAATAACCTCCAGTAATGACTGGAGCTTCCATTTTGAGCCATGTCTCCTTGTACTTCAGCCTCTTTACATGATGAAAACCACACTCCCATTTTGTCTATTTATTTGCTAAAATCAAGAAAAAATACTGGATGTCCATATGCACAAAGCACTGAATTTAGAAACACTGGCTATATCATGTAGGGATATCCAGGTATACTACCACAGTCTACAATGCTGCATGTATGCTGAAGTGTGCAATCAAAACATCTCCATTTTCAATATTGCATGTTCCACAGCTCTGTCGAGTTCAGCTTCTGCTTACTACTTATGTGTATGTCCTGCCTGGCTGACTGTGCAATCCCATGCAGAATTACATTCCATGAATGTCTTAGGGCACTTGAAGGATTTAGACTGGACGAACTCTGTATAGGTTTGCTCTGTTAGGGAAACCACTGTAATAGAACCTTCACAAACATTCTAATGGTGATAATCCATAAAACATTGATATATAAAGGCAACTGGTTTTGCTGGCAAAATCTTGCAATAGGCTTATTATTGTCAGGATGAGATTTTAAGGGAGTGTCAAGCATCAGTATTTCAAATAATCAAGCTATTGTTTAAATCAAAGGCTTGCTTTATTGATAATCCAATACTTGCCCAAGGAACGATACCTTGGAAGTGATACAGTAAGTTACATAGCAAAGCATCTTAAAGGCTACTTCAGAGACAAAGTTCAGATAGCTTCAAAACATAACATATAGATGTGAATTGCATAGAAGGTTCAAAGCATACTATCAACTAGCCATTTGGATACTACAACATCTCTCGGTTCCCACACATTCCTGGCTTGCTGATATGTATGGGAACTCGGGGGAGGTACTTCTACTTTACAGTATGGAAATTACTTGCATATCCTGCATCCTTGAGAGTCCACAGGTGGGGGAAGCTTTGAAAAGAAATCTTTATTCAGAAACGGGGAATAGTTAAGGGGGGGGGGTAAAGTATGAACACCAAATGCATATTAAAGCAATACTAGAAATATCATGCTTGACAGGGAGTACTGGAAGGTATGCAGTATTACAGAGGCCTTGACATCAGAGCTGGGTTGTGAAGGGTGAGCCATAAATGCTATAGATAATATTATGCAAATGTGAAAGTTGTTTTTAACAATCAGGATTAGAATAACTTCTTTCAACTCTTTGATTTGCATGAACATGCATGCATTTGTAATAATCCAGTACATGTTAGGAAACTTTTTCATGACAGTATTCTTGGTAAAATGTTTTAATGACTTTCAAACGACAGAAAAAACATTTCCACTTTGACTTGTTTGCCAAGGAATCATCACATGTCTGCCACATGTCTACCCAGTGCTTTGTAGTGGATTTTGAGTTCTATGGAACATAGTTTATACTAAGTGCTCCTCAGGCATCCTGGACATCACTTTGCTTTGCTAGAGCACAGCCAGCATCCCCCTGCAGCTATATAATGCAGAGGAAGGACAGGAATGGGGTAGGCAAGCTGTCACTCTGGAAGATTTTCCACACTGCTGTTATTCCAATTTGGAAATCCATTTAGAGGGGTTTTTTTTGTGACATCATATGAAAACCAATGTTAAATTCCATACCAAACCTTTAAAGGCATAATAGATTCAGATAAAAATACACAGAATATAAAAATTTAAACATTGGAGATAAAATCAAAATAAAACCGAGCTTACAGATGCATTCAAACATGGTCAGAATTAAATTGAAGGATGTCAGCCAGAAATTTTGCCACAGCCTCACTAACCACCCCCTCAGTATCACTCAATAAATAATAACAGGGTGGCAGAATAGACAAATCTGGAGAAAAAGAAAGCTTGCCAAATAAATCTTTACGGAGGTTATGGTAAAAAGAACAATCAAGCAATATGTGCTGGATTGAGTCAGGAGTATTCGCTCCACAGGAGCAAAGTCTGCCGGCTAAAGGGACTCGCTGATATCTCCCTTGTAAAACTTTGGAGGGAAACGCATTTAGTCTAGCCAACATAAATGCCTTGCGATGACTTGGAGTGGTTAGGTCTGATAGATAATTGGGCATTTTGCCACAAAAAGCATAGAGACCTAAGGAAGCTGGAGAGCAAATATAAGGGTCAGTTGGCCGTAATTTTGTTTCCTCCGATTCCCACAGTCTCAGTTTAATACATCTGAAGATATATGACTCATCAGAGGTAGAAAAATCATCTACCTCTAACCCCAATTGATTCAGTTTAGACAGAAGCACTGCTGTCCAGGATGAAATATATGGGTCTCTTTTTATACAATCAAGAAGACTGTTGGGATCTGTTCTAAAATGAATTTTGAGCCAGAATTTAAACACTGCAATCCAGGCTTTTGTCTCCACCAAAGACTGACCCACTTCAGAGCAGAGAGCAAAGTAGGACACACATTTTGGCAAACCAAGAATTTGTCTAAAGAATGAGGCTTGAATGCCCTCCCTCTCTCTCTCGGCTTGGCTTCGCGAACGAAGATTTAAGAAGGGTGCAATAGTCCACGTCTGCTGCAGGCTCGCTGGTGGCTGACAAGACCAATGAGGGACAGGCAGGTCCGACCTCAGCGGCTGCAGGGAAAAGTCTGATTTGGGGTTGGTGCTGTAGCAGTGCGATTCTTCCTCAATCTCCTTTTGTCCTCAAGACCAGCTATGCGTGCGTTCTCAAAGGAAGAGACAGCCTGGTGGATGGTGTGCCTCCATGCTTTGCGATCTGAGGCTAGGTCAGACCACTGGTGATGGTTGATGCGACAGGTGCCAAGGGATTTCTTCAAGGAGTCCTTGTACCTCTTCTTTGGTGCCCCTCTATTTCGATGGCCGGTGGAGAGTTCGCCATACAGGGCAATCTTGGGAAGGCGGTGGTTTTCCATCCTAGAAATATGCCCTGCCCAGCGCAGCTGCGTCTTCAGCAGCAGTGCCTCGATGCTGGTAACCTCCGCCCGCTTGAGGACTTCAGTGCTGGTCACAAAGTCACTCCAGTGGATGTTGAGGATGGTGCGAAGGCCCTCCACTTTCCTGGTAAAAGCTGAGATCCATATAGGGATACCATAGAGGATTTGGGCAAGCGTTTTGGCTTTGAACACTTTAATAGCTGCTGGAACTAATTGGTTGCCCCTTGCAAAGAAAAACTGTTTAATTTGAGCAGCTGAACATTTAGTCAAGTTGACGGTGTTGTTACGATGTGAAACCCAGCTTAACTTGTGGTTAAAAGTGATCCCCAAGAATTTAAAATTTTTTGTTTGCTCGATTGTTGAATTGCCAATAAACCATCTCTGTGGGCGCCAGCAATTTGAAAAGACAACTACTTTAGATTTGGTATAATTGATAGAAAGTGAATTACAATTACAGTAGTCATAAAAGGCATTCAGATACCTTTGCAGGCCCACTCTTGTACAAGAGAGGATGGTAGTGTCATCGGCATAAAGTAATAAGGGGACCGCTCGACCTGCAAGTTTAGGCGGATGACCGTTAATAGGGTTCAAAAATTGTGCCAGGTCAGTTAAAAATAAATTAAAAAGATGCGGGGCCAGCACACAACCTTGTTTAACCCCCTTTAACACTGGGATTTTACTAGTCAAATCACCGCTAGAAGAAAATTTCACTTGGCAAAAGGTATTAGAATGAAGTTTCCTCAAGAGAAACAGCAAACGAGGGTCCATTCCCAGGTAACCTAGCTTGATCCATAGTTGGGCTCTATCTATTGAATCAAAAGCACCCTTCAAATCGATGAAGGCAGCGTATAATTTTTTTGACCCGGTATGCATATATTTTTCAGCAAGGAAGGCCAGAGTGCAGCAGTGATCCATAGCAGATTTGCCTTTGGAGAAGCCAATCTGTTCAGGACCTATGATGTTGCCTAGGCGCATCCAGTCAGTTAATCGGCGTTCTAAATGTTTTGCATACAATTTGCCCACTATAGATAATAAACTAATGGGGCGGAAATTTTCTGGTAACTCCAACCCCCCCCTTTTTGTATATTGGGATAATTATAGAATCAAGCCAAGAGTCAGGGATGGAGCCATGCAAATCGATAAAAGAGAACAATTTTGCAAGGGGCAAGAGCCACCAATAGGCAAACTTTGTTAAATTCAATCTGTGCATTAGGGTATTATTTATTTATTTAGTATATTTCTATTCCACCCATTCCCTGTAGGGCTCAGGATGGAGTACCACATATGATAAAACAATAAAATATAATTAAAACATTTTAAAAACAAGCAATTCAACAGCACTCAGAGAAGTTTACTGTATCATCACATATTGCCCAGCCTGGCCATAGCACAGGTGACAGTACTGATAGGGGAGGCCAACCAGATCAAGAATAGACGCCTGCAGCCTCAACTAAAAGCCTGGTGGAACAGCTCCGTTTCATGGGCCCTACAGAAGGCTAATAAGCCAGGTAGGGCCTGGATCTCTGTAGGGAACTGATTTCACCAGGTCGGGGCCAGGACTAAAATATCCCTGGCCCTAGTTGAGGCAAGGTGGGCATCTCTTGGGCTGGGGATGGCCAACAGATGTTGGAAAGCCGAATATAACGACCTCCTGGGCATATATGGAAGGAGACGGTCCCACAGGTATGTTGGCCCCAGGCTGCATAAGGCTTTAAATATTAGAACTAAAACCTTGAAGTGGATCTGGTACTCAATGGGCAGCCAGTGCAGACTGCGGAGCGCCAGCCGAATGCCCACCCGTAAAGATGGTGCAGTCAGCAGGTGAGTCGCCGCATTCTTCACCCGCTGCAGTTTCCGGATCAATCTCAAGGGTAAGCCAGCGTAGAGTGAGTTACAGTAGTCTAGTCTGGAAGTGATCATTGCATGGATCACTTTAGCCAGGTCCTGGGGGGGATAGATATGGTGCTAGCTGCCTGCTCTGCTGAAGATAACAAAAGGTAGACCTGGCAACCATCGTGATCTGGGCCTCCATGGAAAGGGAGGCATCCAAGGTCACTCCCAAGCTCTTCACCTGTTGGGCTGGCACCAATGTGGCACCATCCAAAGCTGGGAGCTGAATGCCCATATCCACCCCACCCTGACTCAGGTACAGGACCTCCATCTTAGCTGGATTCAGCTTCAGCCGGTTCTGTTGTAACCACCCAGCCATGGCTCCCAATGCCTCAGACAACTGGTAAGGGGCAGCAACAGGCCAGCCACTCATCAACAGAAAAAGCTGGGTGTCATCAGCTTACTGGTGGCAACCCAGCCCCCAAACCTTGGGCAATCTGGGCAAGGGGGCGCATATAGATGTTAAATAATATCGGCGAGAGAATCCATATAAGTGGATGATGCAAGGACGTCTGCTCGCCAAGCACCACCCTTTGTCTCCGTCCCCAGGGAAAGGAGGAAAACCATTGTAAGGCCACCCCTCAAACTCCGGCAACAGTGAGGCAGTGAGTCATAAGGTTGTAATCAACCGTGTCAAATGCTGCTGACAGATCAAGAAGTATCAGCAGCGCTGACCCACCTTGATCCAGATACCGTCTTAGGTCATCTGTGAGAGCAACTAGGACAGTCTCCATCCCACAGCCCCAGACTGGAATGGGTCCAAGGTGGATGTCTCATCCAGGAAAACCTGTAACTACTCTGCCACCACTTTCTCAATTACCTTACTCAGAAATGGTAAATTCAAAACTGGGTGGTAGTTGGCCAAGACCCCAGGGTCTAATGATGGTATTTTCAAAAGCGGACGAACCATTGCCTCCTTCAATTTCTCTGGGAAGATCCCTGTTGAAAGGGACAAGTTGACCATATCACCCAGAGAGTCCTTGATACCATCCCGGCAGGCTTTCACCAGCCAGGATGGACAGGATCCAGGAAGGAAGTGGTAGGCTTCACTGCAGCCAGGGTCCTGTCCGCATCCTCCGGCAACAGCCTGCTGAAACAGTCCAATATAGGACCAGAAGACGGCCAAGGGGCTTCCAGCTTGCATACTGTATCAATCGTGGCAGGTAGGTCCTGGCAGAGAGTCAGGATTTTACCTGTGAAATATGTCGCAACGGCCTCAGAGCCAATATCCAATTCTCTGCCATTTTGACTGAATTATTCTAAATAGTTGGGCTGGGTGCGACTTGGCAGACTCTATGGAGGACGGATAGAACTCTTTCTTAGCGGACTTCATAGCCCCTTCATAGACCTTCATAGAGGTTCTTGACTCTTTGTCACGAGCACGTCGCCACACTCGCTCTAGCCGTCTAAGTTGCTGTTTCATCCTCAGCAGCTCCATGGTATACCAAAGGGCAGCTTTGGTGCAACAATGAAGAGGTCGCCGGGGAGCGATGTCATCAATGGCAGTGGAGAACCAGGAGTACCAGTCCTCCACTAACTCCTTCAATGACCTGCCAGGGAGCATCGGATCCCGCAGAGCCTCCTGAAACCACTCTGTGTCCATTTGGCTCTGAAGGCGAGCATAAATCCGCTCACTGTCTAAACAGGAGGGGAATTTTGGGTCTAACCGGGCTTTCACGGCATAATGATCTGACCATGGAACTGGCTCTGCCATCACCAGATCTAGTAATATACCTGCCCCAAAGATCAAATCCAGCGTGTGACCGGCCTGATGTGTGGGAGCCGATACAAATTGGCTGAGTCCTAGTGTCTCAACGGACAACACCAGGTCCTGTGCCTGCTGAGATGCTGTGTCATCAACATGGACGTTGAAGTCCCCCAGAACTAATAGCCTGGGGAAGTCCAGTGTCCAGGGGGATACAGCATCCAGCAGGGCAGGCAGGCAGGCTTTTGATGGTGCAGTAGGTGGTCAGTACACCACCCAGATTGCCAAACTCTCCTCAACTTCCCACACTAGGCTGACACACTCAATGCCAGCGATGTCTGGGGCAGGAAGCGCCCTGAAAGAAAAAGAATCCCGGACAAACAAGCAACTCTCCCCCCCCCCTGCCCATTTGTCCGAGACTGGTGGAGGACAAAGAACCCAGGCGGGGTAAACTGGTTCAAGCCAACAGTGTCGCCTTCTCGCACCCAGGTCTCCGTCATACATGCCAGGTCCACCTGCTGCTCCATGAGAAAATCTCGCAGAGTAGTGATCTTATTATTGATGGACCTGGCATTAATCAACACCAGTGTCGGAGATGGAGGTCTTCCTAGCCCCACAACCAACATGCCTCGGGATGGGACGTAGGTGGGAAAGGGTCCGAGCATTTCCATATCTCTGGCCCTTTCCCTGTCTTCGCACTCTATGCCCACCACCATACCTTCCTTGCTCCTTAATGACCGATATCCCTGACCCTAACATGGCCTCCCCAGCTAGCATTTACTGGTGGGCCAAAACGTGGGCCTTCTATATCTCTGCCCATTTCCCTCCTGTACTCACTCCCCACCAACCCCTGACAATCACTATCTTCCCTCCTCGAAATAAATGCACCAGCTAGTCCGGATCCACTTTACAATCCATACTTAAAAATCCTAATTTGATCCCATTAATATGTACAATAATTAATTCATTAGTCAATTTCCACAGCCAAATTTCCCTAATTATTATCTGTATCTGTTTGGGGATTTTTTTTTTGCTTCAAAAGTCATATTAGAACTTCTGGAAAGTGGCAATAAATCCTATTCTTATTGGTGCTATAACAGTGTGTAAACCAGAGCTTATTTTTAGCTCAGCTGTGCAGGGAAAATATTGTTCAAAGAAAATACTGCTCAAAGAAAATATCGTTCAAAGAACCAGAGGAGAAATGTTCAAAAAAGCAGAATGAGGAAGGACAGGTTTTCTTGCGCCTATAAAAATTGGCTGTTCTGAAAACAGGAGATCCGTTTCAGTCTGGCTCCTTATGAGTGCACAGAGAGAGGCCAGCAGGTGGGATTAGAGCTGTTTGCTGACCAAAGCACTCTGCAATAATACCAGCCATGGATGCTCTGTGGGGCAGCAAGATGGATGAGGGTCAGCTCAAAGTTGCTACTGAAATAGCCATGAAATATATTATATGACCAGCACTGGCAGCAAATGAAAAACTGCTTCCAAAGCAAGACTGTGTGCTTCCCTTATTGCATGTTTTTGGAAGAACTCTAGTTGTTTTTTTGACCATAGAGCAGGGGCCTCTAACCTTTTGAGCCTGCAGGCACCTTTGGGATTTTGAGAGGGGGTGGAAAAGTGCCAGTCCAAAATGCCTGCTGCAGGAGATGGAGCCAAAAGCAATGCCTTCCTCTTCACTTTGCAAAAGAATTGTAAAAGAGGGATAGAAAGAAATGTAATAAAACCCCTTTCATTTTATCCACCGTGCGTGTTTATGGGGAAAATCAATCAATTCAATCAATCAATTTTTATTTGTATCCCGCCCTCCCCGCCGAGGCAGGCTCAGGGCGGCTAACAACACAAGTCAATAATTTACATTGTACAATATTTAACAATAAAATACAACAATTTAATTAAAACTCTATTAAAATTCTAAAAACAATAACATTAACTAATATGTTGGTGCTATTATACAGATGGTAAGCTTGCTCAGCAGTCTTTCTCTTGGTCGGTGAAGGCCATTCGGAAAAGGATGGTCTTGCATGCCCTACGGAACTGTTCAAAGTCCCGCAGGGTCCGCATATCCTCCGGAAGCTGGTTCCATAGGCATGGAGCTACAGCAGAGAAAGCCTGAGTGCGGGTACTCTGTAGCTTTACTTCTTTTGGCCCGGGAATAGTCAGCAGGTTCTTCCCTGCTGACCTCAGTGCTCTCTGGGGTTCATACGGGGAGAGACGGTCCCTAAGGTAGGCAGGTCCTTGGATATTAAAAAAATAATAATAATGAGGTTAGCCTACAACAAGCCCTACCTTAGAATTACCCACTTTCTGAAAAGCTGGCAAGAGGAAAAGTTATTAGTGTTGCATGTCAAGGGTGATTTCTCTAGGTGTGGTTGTCCAGTACACACAGAGACAGGATCACTGAAGAACAAAGTAGCTTTTATTGCAATAAAGGGAGAGCAGTTTCCTCCGGGTAAATCAACTGCTCTCAAGAGGGCAGAACAGAGAACAAGTTTTATACAAAATGTAACAAATTGTATTTCTACGAGATTGTAAATCGTCACATCATGGTTGGTTGAATGCTGTGGCACAGTAAGAAATTCAAAGCGCTTGCGTGAATTACTAAATGACTTGGTCATCCTTCCAGCCTGCAAATAGCTCATGGAATGTTGCGCTTCCAGTCATATTGGCTACTCGTGCTGGAACTCAGCACATGTTCATATCAGGGCTCCCATCACTGGTGGCTGCCATAGTGCCCTTGGTACCTCATTGGGGAACCCAGCCCTAACGCAAGCTCCCAGATAGCGGTGGAGCACCTGTGCTTGTCTTGAATGAGAGCATTGTTGCATCGGTGTAGTCTACTTTCATCACCACTGTGCATGATATTCATGGAAGAGCCAAATCTTCTAATATAGGTCCATGCTATAGAGAGCTGTGGCCACTGGCTGCTGGTACTCTTAATTGTGCATGCAGTGATTTAGATATGTGCTACAAAAAGAGCACATGGAAGGGCCAAAATCAATGCATGTGTGTAAGGATACTTAAACTTTTAGTAGGGAAAATTTCAGCAGGCATAGCTTCTGCTGCAGCAGCACTCGGACCAGGAGAAGCTGTACCTGATGAAAAGCTCTTGTCAAGCAGCTATTGAAACCATAAAATATTCCCTCATATTTAATGTGACATCCATTAGAATAGGCTGCAGCAGGGGATCCATCCATGGCAATCCTAGCATATGAAAAAAGGACCCCAGGAAGGATTATTAAAGGACTGAGAGCCCCTTGTCTGCTCTATCTGGCAGCCCTACTTATCCTTTGCTTGATATCTCAGCTATTGTAGTCTTTCTCCCCTGTTCTCATGTGAATGCCTCATGCTCGTCTTGCACATTTCTGTCTGTGCATATCAGTATGTGTCAAGACAGACAGAAACTTAAGATAATTTTCTAGTCTGTTCTAGCTGAAGAAGATTTTTGTAAAAAGACAATGACTGACTGCAGGCCACTGATACAACACAAAGGCTTTCAAAGTACAAGCAATAACATATACCAGGAGTGGCCAATGGTAGCTCTCAGATGATTTTTGCCTACAACTCCCATCAGCCCCAGCCATTGGCCATGCTGGCTGGGGCTGATGGGAGTTGTAGGCAAAAAAAAATCCGGAGAGCTACCTTTGGCCACCCCTGACATATACTAACATACAGCAGAGAGAAAAACGAGGTAGGCTGAACTGCAAGAGAAAACATTTGATAAACCCTAAACTTTAGAGAATGGACCACAGCTCCCCCTAGGGTACGTGGAGTAAACTATTTTTTCAGCAGTATTTAGTATTTACCATAACTAGACTTAGCAAGCTGTCACTTCTTCAACAAAGAAACGGTATGACCTTTAAGCCTTTACCCTTAGCCAGTTTGGTGTAGTGGTTAAGTGTGCGGACTCTCATCTGGGAGAACCGGGTTTGATTCCCAACTCCTCCACTTTCAGCTGCTGAAATGGCCTTGGGTCAGCCATGGCTCTCATAGGAGTTGTCCTTGAAAGGGCAGCTTCTGGGAGAGCTCTCTCAGCCCCACCCACCTCACAGGGTGTTTATTGTGGGGGAGGAAGATAAAGGAGATTGTGAGCCGCTCTGAGAGTCTTGAGTGGAGGGCGCTTGGAATATAAATCCAATGTCGTCTTCTTCTTCTTTCCTGTCCATACCTTCATGCTGCCAAGAAGACATCTGTATTATGTTCAAGGACTCTTTGCTTCCAGAACCAACTGCATTGTGCTAAAACTCCAATGAGAGGTAGCTAGTTTGCTTTTTTGTGCATTTTACTGGCACAGGACTGTATGCCTTGCTTTTGAAACTTTTTTTTCTTAAATTTCTTCAATAAAGCTTTAGTTTGCTGTATGATGTTTGTTACTTGAGTTTCTGAAACCAAACTCAGGCAGAACTTGGTTACGTTACTGCATTATGGCAGAATCCTGTTCTGACAGTATGCAGTTGCTTTGACCCCACCATATTAAAGTGTTAGCAAGAAGTTAGAACTAGAACAGAGCCAGGAAGACATGTATTACTGATGACCTGAAGGACTGGGAATTGTTCCATCTTGGACCAATGATGACATCATAAGGTCATTGTTGCCTTGGAGGATAAGAAAGAATGGGTGAGATTTAAAGTGCCATATATCTGGGGCTAGGCTATCTACAGGAAATGTATGAAAACAGAAATGAGATACCTTAGGAATGAGGATATTGTAAACTAGGAACAGTAGTTGCAGCAACACTTGGGGAAAGAATTTAGAGAGGATGGACTTGTCAGTAGCTATTAGCATGGTAACTAGATGGAACTTCCATATTCCAGCTAATATACCATAATGATCATGAAAAATATAATGTCTGTTTGTTTGTTTTCTATAACTTAAAATTTTTATTTTTTTTAACAAGAACTACAGTTTTGTTAACATACAGATATTATTAAATGACTTAAAAAACCAATTGAAAATCATATTTGAGTTATACAAAAAGCAATTCAAAAAAAATTATAAATAAAAATTACAATCCAACTGCATACTAGCAGGCATCAGGAATATGAAGACACCATAACACTTTGTACCTTAATAAAAGATAAAGTCCCAAGTATTTTTTTTGGTATTCTATTTTTCTTTGAAGATTTTTCATTGACGTGTTCAAAAAAAAAATACGCCATTTTTCCAAAAATCTATCACCAGACTTAGGGTTTTAATTTAATAAAATTTGTGAAGCAATTTTGTCCTGAATCACAATGTCCCATATTTTTTGATACCACAAAGTTAGAGAGGGAATTGTTACCGATTTCCAGTGTTTGGCTAATAGGATTTTACCTGCCAGCAGTAAAAGGGAGATAAGCTCCGCTTTAAGAGGAGTGAATTTGTTGTATTTCCATAAATTTAGAAGGATGGATTCTGGGGGAAAAGGGATGGAATCATTTGTTATAACCGCTACCTTTTCTAGAAGAAGAAGAAGATAGAAGATATTGGATTTATATCCCGCCCTCCACTCCGAAGTGTCTCAGAGTGGCTCACAATCTCCTTTCCCTTCCTCCCCCACAACAGACACCCTGTGAGGTGGGTGGGGCTGGAGAGGGCTCTCACAGCAGCTGCCCTTTCAAGGACAACCTCTGCCAGAGCTATGGTTGACCCAAGGCCATGCTAGCAGGTGCAAGTGGAAAAGTGGGGAATCAAACCCAGTTCTCCCAGATAAGAGTCCGCACACTTAACCACTACACCAACTGGCTCTTCTGTTATAGAGTTCCAAAAGGTTTGGATCTTTGGACATGACCACCAGCAGTGCAAAAACATTCCAGTTTCCCCACAACCCTTCCAACGCAGAGGGTTTGAACTCAATTTTGCCCTATGAAGAGAAGCTGGAGTTAGATACCAGCAGGAGACCATCTTATAGCGTTGCAATTTTAAAAATATAGATTTAGATTTAAACAGTGGTGATGTCCATATTCTGGACCACTGTTCTTCTGTAAATTGTTGGGCACAAACCTTATGCCATGTATTCTGCTGAGAAGTTTCATGTGTCCACTCCTTATGATTTAAAAAAACTATATATTATAGAAGTTGCCCCTCTCATGTTTAGGTTTTCTTCTTTGATAAGTTTCTCAAACCTATTTGATTGATTTGTTACTGGTATCACAGGGATTGTTTTATTTAGGGTATCGTATACTTGATGGTATTCATACCAGGGTAATTTGATTTTGAACTTGGATTCCAATTGTTTAAATGAACATAAACGGCCCAATGAACTGATATCTGTAAGTCTGGAAATATTATTTTGCCTCCATAATTTAAAATTAAAAAAAGAATGGCCTGGGGGAAACCATGGTTGACCCAGAAAGGTCATGATTGGTGAAGAAGGCTGCATTAGACACCTGAGGTGTTTGTCCCAGAGTAAATTGTAAGAAGGGGTTGTTTGTATAGGCTTTTTTCCTGTCAGATTTGATGTTCCATAGGAATTCATTTAGTCGAGCTGGAAGGATACTGGCTGCCTCTATTTGGACCCATGCTTTATGATTCTCTTTCTTGGCATAAAGAAGTATATTCCTAAGCTGGGCTGCTAAGTAGTACTTTATTAAAATTGGAGCTCCTAGAACCCCCTGAGAGGTTGGTCTGGAAAGTGTTTGATAAGAAATTCTAGGTCTTTTATTCTGCCACAGGAAAGATGTAAAGTTGCTTTGCCACAATTTCATTTCCTTGTCAGGAATTGGGATAGGAAGGTTTTGAAAGAGGAAAAGAAATTTAGGTAGGATAAAAGTTTTAAGTAAATCAATTTTTTCTAGCAGATTAAAATTTAGCCTGAGCTATGATGTTAAGTCAAGATTGGCAGCTTTAAAAATCTGTTTGTAGTTAGCGTCAAATAGTTTAGACAAATTTAAAGGAATCTGAATTCCCAGGTGTCGCCATGTGTTTGATACCCATTTAAATGGAAAAGTGCTAGTAAGTTGTTGGTGGACATCGGGAGAGATACAAATAGGATATAGTTCAGATTTGGCCATATTTATTTTGAAACCAGGATAAATACTAAAATTTCTAATAGTTAGCATTAATTTGCTCAAGGAAGTCATAGGGTTTCCTAGATAAAAAACCGTATCATCCGCAAAAAGACAGATTTTGTGAGTGACTACATTAACTTTCAGACCTTCAATTTCTGGATCAAAGCGAACTACATGGGCTAGGGGTTCTAGTGATAGAGCAAATAATATAGGTGAGAGAGGACATCCCTGTCTCGTCCCTCTTGATAAAATTAAGTCACCTGATCTGTAGTTGCTAATATTTAATTGGGCTCTGGGTGAATTATAAATGGCTGCAATAGAATTCAAAAAATTTGGACCAAAGCCCATGTATTTCAGAAATGCCTTGAGGTATCTTATTTCCAGCATGTCAAATGCTTTTTCCGCATCTAGGGAAAGAATTAAGGAGTGTGTGTGAGAAGCTCTACTATAGTGAATTAAATTAAGAGTTCTTCTGATATTATCCGTAATAGTGTGGCCTGGTATAAAACCAGCTTGGTCCGTGTGAACATAGGAACTAACTATTCTATTGAATCTCCTAGCCAAAACCGTTGAAAATTTTTTAAAATCGTGGTTCAGGATGGAAATAGGTCTATATGACTTTGGATCCAACTTGTCTTTCCCTTCTTTATGTATCACTATCATTCTAGAGTCCCTTCAAGAGTCTGGGAGTATACCATTCTCCATAACAAAGTTACAGGTTTTTGATAGGGGGCCTATCAAATTAGTTTTAATTTTTTTATAGAACTCAATAGGGAAACCATCCTTCCCCGTCGCTTTATTATTTTTTATTGAAGCCAATGCTTCAGATAGTTCAGATTCGGTAAAGGGTTTTTCCATGAATTCCATGTCATTTTTAGAAAGAGATGTTTCAAATTTGGTGGATTTCAAATAATCCATTGGGTTTAGGTTATCATCTAAGGAAGAATTATATAACGAAGAGTAATAATAAAAAAAAACTTTTGATATTTCTTTTGAAGAAGAATATGTATTACCTTGTGGAGAACCAATAGTCTGGATTAATGAGTTAACCTGTTTTTGCTGAATTCTATATTTTAATATTCGGAGAGATTTAGTAGTTTTTGTTACATACTTCTGTCAAGTATAACAGTTTTTTCTGAATATCAGAAGTTTCGATAAGTGCTAATTTATTTCTTTCTAAGTTTAGTTTTTTCTGTGTTTTCTTTCCTCCGAATTTGATGTGTCTCTGCTCTAGCTCCTGAATTTTAGTTTTCAGTTCCAATATAGTTTTCGTTTTGTTTTTTTGGCAGGCTGCTGCCAATGAAATAAGATGGCCTCTGAGCACGGATTTAAAGGCATCCCAAACCATATTCTGAGCTACCCCACAGTCACTATTATGCATGAAGTAATCTTGAATGTTTTTATTTATGTCATCACAAAGGGGTTCCTTAGATGACAAAAGCTTATTAAGGGACCAACTAGGGCCTTTGTTGTCATTTTCTTGGATGGCCAATTCCCCTATCATCCACGAGTGGTCTGAAATTATTCTAGAGCCTATGATAATATTCCTTACAGAATTCAATAAAGCTGGGGAGGTTAACACATAGTCAATTCTGGAATAGGTTTTATGCACTTGAGAAAAATAAGTATAATCTTTAGGATGTAGTTTAGGATTTAACGCTCTCCAGATGTCCACCAAGTAAACGAGTGTAAAAGGTTTTTAAGCCCTGTTGTTTTGTGGGCTTGAGGATTTACCTTACTTCGGATTGACTTGTCAAGGGATGGATCAACTACATAGTTGAAATCTCCACCTATTATGACTTCTCCTTGTCTGAAGTTCATCAGAGCTGCTAAGGTCTCTTTCAAGAATTGCAACTGGCCACTATTGGGAGAATAAATAGAAGCAATAGTTAGAGGGGTGTTATTCAGCATTCCTTTTACAAAAACATATTGACCTCTGGGATCTATTTTTGTATCCTGGGAGATGAAAGGTGTAGATTTGGAAAAAAGTATTGCTACTCCTCTTGTCTTCGAGGAACCAGTAGCTTGAATGATTTGGTTAAACCAGTTAGTGTGTAATAAGGGAAAAGTCTTCTTTTTGACATGTGTTTCTTGGAGGCAAACTATATTTGGGCGTTCCTTCACTAAAGCATTGAAAATGCAGGTACGTTTTATCGGATTTTTTAGACTTCTGCAGTTCCAAGTAATAACTTTGAGGTTTTTGGACATTGTGAGTTAAGGATCTGGATTTTACAAGATAACGTGCAAGACTGGATTGGAATTTAGAATACCATCTTAATTTTTCCAAGATTTTTCATTTTTTTACAAAAGAAGACTAGAAAGGAAAAGGAAACTTATTAAAAAATACAAATTAATTCTAAGACCCTAAACTAGGGTGTAGTTTCAACCAACTTCCTTACCAGGAAGAAACTAGGGAGAAAACCTTCAGGTCTCCCTATCACGAAACTAGTGCTCCTTATGGAGGGCTAAAAGTGAGAGCAATTAACTATATTAAAGAAAAATTATTTTTAGTTCCCGCCTCCCCCCCAATAATAACAGTTTAACTGTAAACTCCAGAATGTAGATTTAGAAGAAGAAGAAGAAGAAGATATTGGATTTATATCCCGCCCTCCACTCCGTCTCAGAGCGGCTCACAAACTCCTTTACCTTCCTCCCCCACAACAGACACCCTGTGAGGTGGGTGGGGCTGGAGAGGGCTCTCATAGCAGCTGCCCTTTCAAGGACAACCTCTGCCAGAGCTATGGCTGACCCAAGGCCATTCCAGCAGGTGCAAGTGGAGGAGTGGGGAATCAAACCCGGTTCTCCCAGATAAGAGTCCGCACACTTAACCACTACACCAAACTGGCTCTCCCAGTTTGGGAGTTAAGTTCATAGACAATAGTAAGTTCATAGACAATAGTAACTTCATTACCCCACGCTGATCTCGGCAGGAAAAACCTTTGTAGCAGTGGATGGCAACCTGCTGAAGAAGTGGCCCTGCCCTTGCCTCCTCTTTACTTCCTTCCTGGGCATGGGACAAGGGCGGCATCGCTTCTTCAGTCTCCTGGCTCCACCCCCAAATTTTAGTGGGCCACAAAGGAGAAGTGTAAAAATAACCGGACCACGGGGGGGGGGGGGAGGAAGTTTGGGAAACTCTGCTTATAAGGCACACAAAGTGATAAAGTCTGCAATTTCAACCCAATTTTCCAATTCCCTGAAAGAAGAAGGCAGTAGTCAAAAAGAACTGCACAGGAAAACCCAGAGCAGTTGATACTGTCCTCCTTTTCCAAAAACTCGAATGAACCAACAACGATAAGCCCATGGCCATGCCCAACCACATAGGTGCCCCCAGTGTATTACTCCAACCTTCTCAATGTTTCCATGGAGGCAAAGTAGGCCCTCCTGCCTTACTGACACTATGGGCTATCAAGTAGAGCCATATTAAGTGGCTCATGCCACCTGAAGTAACAGTTGTTTGTGTCTGTGATGAACAGCAGCAATATGCATGCTAAGTGACAGCTGATAGAACTCACTCTCATTGGTGTACTGCTTTGAACTGTCAAAGGAGAGTGGCAGTTATGCAGTTGAAAAAGTCAGTTACCCAGGTTACTAGTCTGAATGGGCAGATAGTAATGATTGTGCCACCAGGAGAAGGTCTATCACAGAGACCTTGGTCTTACACCCATGGGGACAAAGCATAGGGCACTCGTTTGTGCGAAATTGTGAAGTGGAAACATTAACTAGAAACATAGTTCAGTTGACAAAAGTTGGACCAGAAAGATGCTAGAAATCTTTAGGAAAAGTGAAGCAACTTTCAGGGAAACTGTATCATGCGTAGTCAATCACCTCAGAAGTGTGTGTAGTTTTAAATGTCTGTTTCTATCTGCTAAAGCTCAAACACTATGTACATATTAATCCCCTTCCCTGCCAGTTTGTTTTAATAAACCAACTTTTGTTTAATCATTACCTTTGCCTACTGTGCCATTTTCTGAGGAGTAAATTTTTTAAACAGAAATAGTGACAGGGTAATTTAATTTAGTGGAGTGCTGGTTAAATCAGTCATGCCCATCTCATAATTGGCAGCAGCAGTCAGGATTCAAAATCCCCCCTTGTCATAGTATCACATCTGAAAGTTCTATCTGGTGCCTGTACAGCACAATGATGTAGCAGATGTCAACAAATCTGCCCATAGTACAATTAAGTTTCTACATACCAAGGGTAGTCATTGTATTCCAGTGGTTCTTGAATTGTTTCAGGCCAAAACAAAGTCATGTGGATTCTTTCTGCACTCTATACTTTTGCCCCAAATCAAATGTTCAAAGTATAAATAATTAATATCTTTAAGTATATTTGTGAACAGAGCACAGGCGGTTTGGTACTGTATAACTTTCCTGTTGTTGCGTATGTATGTTGTTCACGAATTTATCCATTTTCCTTTTTTTCCCCCTCTTCAACCTCTTTGTCTAATATCTAATTTAAACTGCAGTTCTCAGTGAACTGTATTCTATTCACTACTGAATTGTGTTGTGTTCGCTGCCATTCCTGTTCCTGAACCTTTAGAATAGCTGGAGGCAAGAATCAAAAACTGATGTATGAACAAGGCCTCCAGAAGCCTGTGTGATGTTTATGCAATTGGTTTTCCTGAAACCCTCCTCTGAAAATGTTTATGCATTCACAGGGTGAGTCAGAGTTTGATGAGAACTGGAAGTTATTCAGCGTCCCCTGGCTTTGCTATCCTCTGCTTCTGTACCTTGGAGAGCAGTTTCAAATGCAGAAATAAAACAGGTTGATCCTTTTCTGGGCAGAGTTAGAAAATGAGGTGGAGAGACTGCCTGTTCAATTTCTGCATGCCTGGCTGCTCTTAAAGATTCAGAAGTAGAGCTAAATGCATTCAGATATTAGAAGTTCGGTTCGAGCGGAGGTTCGAGCCCTGCGGGACTATAATCAGTTCCGCAGGGCCTGCAAAACTATCCTTTTTCAAATGGCCTACAGGATTGAATCCTGAAGTGACACCTAGCCATCTGATGTATGCTGTCTTGCATTATAGCACCTTAACTGTAGTGGTTTTAATTAATTAATTAATTAATTTAATGTATTTTATTGTATTTTATCGTATAATGTATTTACTGTAATCATGGTACTTCCATGTCTGTGAGCTGCCCTGAGCCTGCCTCGGCGGGGAGGGGTACAAATAAAAATTATTATTATTATTATTATTATTATTATTATTATTATTATTATTATTATTATTATTATTATTATTATTATTATTATTATTATTATTATTATTATTATTAAAGTCTGGAACCACCAGGAAGAACTAAAGCATAGCATGAATTGGCATGACACATTAAGCAGTGCAGAAATTACATAATAGGATTCTACCTACAATGAGCTATACATAGCACTGTAGAACACAAGTCTCTATCACGTATCGAAGAAGAGGAGGCGGAGGAGAAGATTGGAATTATACCCCACCCTTCACTCAGTCTCAGAGTGGTTTACAATCTCCTTTCCCTTCCGTTTCCCATAACAGACACCTTGTGAGGTAGGTGGAGCCGAGAGAGCAATTTGGAGGACTGCGCTTGAGAGGACAGCTTTTTCAAGAACTGTGACTGACCCAAGATCACTCAGCAGGTGCTTGTGGAAGAGTAGGGAATCAAACCTCGTTCTCCCAGATTAAAATCCACACACTTAACCACTGCACCGGATTGACTCTCTTGTATGTTTGTGAGCTATCTTGTACGGTGTAGCCCTATTACCTTCACAGAAAAACTCTCTTGAATATAGTTTGTGGAAGGCTAGGAGAATGGGAACTTTCATGACCTCCTCAGGCAGGCCATTCCACAAGGTGGAAGCCATAATAAAGCATGTACGCAAGCAGTTGTTGATTTTGCAACTGGCACCTGCAAAAGACTCTGAGCATTTTCGCACTGACCTTAATCGGGAGCGATGTCCCTCTTCACCGCGCAGCGTCTGCGCGGATTTCGCACTAATTGCTCCGCACAAAACCAGTTTACATTTGCGATGCAAAAGCCGCGGGACTTTGTGGCTCTTCCGGGTTCTGCGGAGCAATTAGTGTGAAATCCGCGCAGACGCTGCGCGGTGAAGAGGGATGTCACTCCCGATTAAGGTCAGTGCGAAAACATTCTCTGTTGAGTGGATTTGAGATGGTGGAGCATAGGGAGAGAGGCAGTCCTGCAAATAAGAGGGTCCAAGACCAGGTATGTTATAGCCAATATCTTAAACTGAGCTCAGTAATAAATTGGCTGTCAACTGAGTATCTTCGGAATGGGAGTAATATGCATGCTCCATGTAGCTCCCACAAATACTTGAGCCTTAACATGTATGTGCATGTTGTAAAAACTGTCAAGCTGTGGGCCTTGAATCCAGCTGAGAGAGCCTGTTCCCTTGATTTTGAATGATACTGTCCCTCAAAATACAGGTCCGGGTTATGGTTCTGTGATTAGCAATTACAAAACATGCATTGCATAAGGGTGTACCTTCAAAGCCTTAGATTGCTTCTCTTGTCCACTAATCTCCTCCTGCTTTGTAAATGAAAACGGGATGTTCCTTTTTTAAGGAGTCCATAGGAGGCAAATGAAGAAGATAAGTGGAATGAACAAGATGTCTTTTTAAAAAATTGTTATGCAATTGGAATCAGCTCTCTACCCTCTGACTCTATAATAACATATTCTGTGCATCACCAGCAGAAAAGAAGAGAGGTAGATTACTTTTAGCATCTTCAGATAATCCTACAATAGGCCCTTATGGGTATGGATTACGTACTGCCCTGTGGCTGCAATCTGTTAAGAGCTACTTTTAATTCTGCCCTAACCAATTTTTCCTTGCATGAGAAGTTTGGAACTGCCAAAATTCAGGTGGCAGGGTTGGCACAGTTGTCTAAAGGACTGGCACAGCTGACTCTCTGAAGCCATCAACAAGATTGTTCCCTGACACCCTCTTTGCTCTCAGAGTTATGGAGGATGAAACAGGACCTAAGACGACTAGAACGAGCTTGGTGACATACTCATGACAAAGCCACAAGAGCATCTTATAGGGCGTTCATGAGGACTTATGAGATGACAGTGACAGTCACTATGAAAGAATTCCATGCATCTTCTATTGCATCCACGAACTTGCACCCAGCTCAATTATTTAGGATAACCCAGTCTTCAGTTTCCGTAGGAAAACCAAAAGGATAGCAAATTGACAATTAGCTATGGAGCTTTTGCAAACTATTTCGCAGATAAAATCTTGTTTCTCTGCCAAGATATGTTGGCCACTGTTGACACAGTTTGTGAACTGGAGGCCACTTGGCTGGACCAACGCAGGAAACTCTCCCAGGATGAGGTCAACAGGACCCTGGCAGCTGTGAAGCCCACTGCTTGCCTCCTTGACCTGTGCCCCTCATGGCTGGTGAAAACTGTTGGTGATGGAATATGAGTCTCCCTGGGAGACATTATCAACTTGTCCCTGAGCTCAGGGACTTTCCCATAGTTTTTGAAGGATGCACTCTTGAAAAAACCATCTTTAGATCCTACGGATCCAGCCAACTACTGCCCAGTGTCGAACCTTCCATTCCTGGGTTAGGAAGTTGAGAGAGTGGTAGTGGGGCAACTCCAGGCTTCCCTGGATGCCCTCAGACCTCCTCAGCCCTCAGACCAATTCCAGTCTGGCTTTCACATGGGTTATGGGATGGAGATGGCACTGGTTGTCCTCACAGATGACCTCTGGAGACACTTGGATTGGGGTGGGTCAGCTCTACTGTTGCTGCTTGATTTGACAGCAGCATTTGGCATGATCGATTATGACCTTATGACCCACCGTCTCGCCAACATGGGGATAAGAGGGACTGCCAATATGATGTAGACTGTTTCCTGATTAAAGACTTGGTCAGTCTTTGTCTAATTTTCTGACTGACTACCTTTTTACAGTGACATCCTCTTTTTCCTTTCAGTTGTACTGCTATAATAAACAAAACTATCTTTGTGGTAGCTCACTGTCAAAATAGAAACGCTTTATTTTAAAATGGGTTGGTAATGTACATTCCTTCAGATTGGCTTATACCCTTTTTGGGCTGACACTGTTTCCGTGGGAGTTGATTTCTTTAGTTCATACATTCTCAGAAATTCAGGCAGCACAGCTTTTGAAAAGCAAACAGCATAGATATTTATTCACACAAACACAGGTGGGATTGGAATATATACACAGGACAGACTTTAGTTTTGGTTCAAGGTGCTTCACTTTAATTTACTCTAGGCAGATATTATACTGGTATAGCTTATGCAGTAACTTTATTTGTGGCTCTGAGAACACACAATGTTATTCCACTTCTTCTGTTAATATCTCTTATTGTTCCTAAGACTCCCTTAGTCTGGACTTCCAGGCAATCACTATACACCATGAGAATTACCCCAGTTTCACCTGGTTTATGAGACTCCTTGCTTCTACCCAGGTCCCTTGGCCAGCTGCCTTTCCAGACTCCTATTTTTTTCTCAACTAGGTAAAAGCTTTCTTTGAGAAGTGAGTGTGACTTTTTTGACACCAACGAGCTTTCCTGTTTGAGGCACATTCAGCCGGTGCTTTGCTAGCTGCATTGGCTGCGAGTTGAGTACCAGATCAGGTTCAAGGTTATGGTATTAGCCTTCAGAGCCTTATGTAATCTGGGACTGTCATATCTGCAGGACTGATTCTCCTCATGTGCCCCCAAGTGCACTCTTTTGAACAGCTTCTCCTTGTGGTCCCCAGCCCTAAAGACATCTGCCTAGCCTCAACCAGGACCAGGGCCTTTTCAGCCCTAGCTCTGGGCCCAGTTATTACAGTTCCACAGGGCCCGCAAAACAGAGTTGTTCCACCAGTCCTTTGGTTGAGGCAGTGGAGGTTCAGCTACATTGGCCTCCCCTGCTCCATCTGCCCTCCTCATTCCAACTTACTAATACGTTGGTGCCAATCCCAATTACCTGTTCTATCAGGGCATACACATAGTGGCATTTGGGAATGTAATGGACTCAGGCAGTTAGCCTGAGTAGTTGGAGACACCTTGCAGTGATTGGCTGGAACGCAGCCATGGTAACTGAAATGTAGTGAATTGAAGAGGCTTGCAGAAGAGAAAACGCCTCAGAGTTTAGTTTTGGAGTTGGAGCTTGTATACTGAACAGTGGAGTAGAGACTGAGTACTGAAACTGAAGAGTTGTTGTGTGAAGCAACTGGACAAGGAGCTGAGAACAGCCAGTGGGGCTGAGTTCCTTGGGAGACAGAAGTAAATAAAACCTTTTGTCAGGGAGAGAGTTTCTGGTCAGAAGGGGGACACAGCCAGGCACCTTCTGTGAGGCAAAACTCTCTGTGGGGTTTTGTCAGCACAACAGGGCAGACTCCAAGTTTAAACTGAGAACATGCAAACACTCTGAAAGGAGGACTGGATTCTAGTGGGTAGAAGGGAATCCCAAGATTCAGACTAGGAATCTAGCTTGTTGGGTCACACAGGAGTGAGGGGCTGAAAATTAACTCTCAAAGGTGTGAATCCTGTATGCTAGTGTGTATGTCTGTGAGGGAAAAGTTATCTGGCACAAGTCAGGAGTCCTCAGTGTGTGTGGAAAAGAGTGAATGTCAGTTTATTATTTTTATGATATATCAAGCCTGAGAATAGGGCTAGACCATCAACTCTGCACAGTGTTCCTAGTGCCAAGAAGGCACTGCCTGCCTATCCAAAGTTTTTGTATAGTTTTAAAGCCTGCCTGCTTATAATTATAGTAATATCTCAGCCTGACAAACCTCTGGTGTTTAGTGATTGATTATTTTGCCAACCACCTGCCTGCCAACTAATTTGTTTTTAATATAATTAATACATATTATTTTATCCCTCTTCCTTGCCTTTTGTGAACCAATAAATATTATTTTGTGGTTTTTGAAATTTAAAAATGTTTGGTGCCTATTTGTTATACTTCTGACAGGATTGCTGTGTGGGTGCCTGAGGTACTGAGGGAAGGTGACAGGGAAATATTCTTAGTGGTCACCCTCCCAAGCTGACCCTGACCGGTTCTTTACAGGGAACTTCTGTGATTTATTTTTTGCCATCTTGTATTGAATTATGGGGTTTTAACTGATTACTGACCACTGTTGATACAGTGTAATTGCTTTAAAATGTTTTATCTGATCAAATTTGATGTGAATTTCCCTGAGCCTGCATGTGAGGGAGGGTGGAATAGAAATATAATAAAAGAAATAAGTAAGTACAGGAAGCACTGTCCTCCTTTGCATCTGATCCTTGCTCAAACTTTACCATCAAAAAAGATGCTCTGAAATTGGAGTTCAGTTTTCAGTCCCAAAGCTAGAACTAGCATTACCCTCCCCCAGGAAAACAAAAATTACATAATAAGATTCATTTTGAAAGACGCACAAGTTAAAGTCTGCTTAATCTTGAGGTGGGGCTAAAAATAGGCTGAGGTTTCCTGGCAAAACCAGGAGGGTTTAAAATCCCCTTTATCCCAATGCATTGGTCAGTGACTGAGGTAGCAACACATTTATCGCAGAGTTACCACTGCTATAATGGCCTTGTTATGCCAGATTTCCAGCCATATGTAAATCTTAGTGCAACGTATTAAGCAATGAAAACTGCTTACATGCCTAAATGCTAAGGAACACTGAATCATTGGCATTATTGGCAATGATAAAACTGAATTAGCAAGGAGTGGTGGGTCACTTTTGAACCCCCTCCACTGGACAGGGTGACTTCCCACTGTTCCTGTACTGTAACATTGCTGCCTTCTATCCTTTCCAGAATAATGAGCAATCTTCTTCCCCGTCTGCTAGTCTTTTTGAATAGATCTCTGCTGTCTACTGAGCACCACTGTAGAATGTACTTTTCTTCCTATTTCTTTTGCCTTTTCATGTGGCCGCAGTGATGGGTGCGCTCGAGTCCAGAGGGGTGCTGAGAAAAATGAGTGATATGCTGGAGATGATGGTGAAGAGGATGGATGTGCTAGCCAGGCTGGAGAACAGCACAGACTTCCGGAAAGTGGAAGAGATGCATTTTCCAATAGACAGGTCAGTAGTACTGGTGGGACTGAAATGTGGATCCAAGATTCACTAACTGAGGATCCTCATTCCATAGCTGTTCTATATGTGGAATGCATGAACCTGTTCCCTGTTGCAAATAAATTTCGGTTTTAATGATACAGTGGAAAACTGCAGCTGCTCTATTTCCTGCTTATTTGGGGCTAGTTAATCCATGAGAGAGGTGGGAAGATCCCCTCGAGTGGCAGATTTGGGGAGTGACAGCCTTCCTTTGCACCACACTGACCTTGGACCCTACCACTTTTGCCAGGAAACCAAAGGTACTAATGTTCCCCTTCTCCCCCAAGACATTTTATAACTAGCACGACAAGCCGCACATGCTCTGTAACTCTCATGAGATTCCTTCCCCTCACATGAATGTAGCCATCATTTTGTTAACCCTGGCTTGAGATAGGGTGGCAGCAGGTATAGTGGGCTAAGGCTGTCTTGAACTGTTTTGAACTGCCACTGGACTCATTTGTTCCTTCTCACCCTCCTCTCTCAACTGCTTAGCAAGTGAGACTTCAGTATTACTTACAATAGGTAGGGAAGGTGGAGGAACAGAATGACTAGATAGGAGGTGCATCCACACAATATGTTTATGAAATTAGTAACATTAATGGCCAAGTCCATTTCTCCAGATGCAGGCTGGAAATACTATTTTGTTATTAAACCAAGTGATAGAATGTATCATTTCCCCATGTGTTGTATCTACCTTTGATATCATAATAAGCATGGACAGGGCATTCTTTGCTTCTAAGATCCAATAAAAAGGTTCATCCAGGGCAGTGTTTCCCATTTGCAGGGTCGTGACCTGTTACCGGGCCACGGAAGCCTCATTACCAGGACACAAGAAAAGCCAAAGCTAGCCCCGCCCCCCGCGAAACTAGCCCTGCCTCATCTCTGTGTTGTGCAGAGAGGAGCTGGGCTGCCTCTCCTTCCTTCTCCCCCTCTCCCAGTGTTTGCATTTAAAATTAAACTTCCTTTCTTGCCCCTTCCCCCTTTCCCTATCAATTTCCTTCCTTCCTTCCTTCCTTCCTTCCTTCCTTCCTTCCTTCCTTCCTTCCTTCCTTCCTTCCTTCCTTCCTTCCTTTTTTAGCGGATGAAACTTTTCTGTTCATCATACTGTTGTTGCGGACATAGGAGCTCTACCAATGAAAAGTTGGCACCCCCAGTTGTAGCCAAGTGGCCTTCTATGAGATTTCTGTGTGAGTAAGTGAGAGTAAGAGGTGTGGGGCATAAAGAGATTATTGGAGATTACTGCAGTATATATCAACAGCACTGGAAGGGATCGTACTATGAACTTGGCACCATTTTACTGGTCCTGATTTTAACAGCTGTCTGACACCAAAATTAAACTCCTCCTGTAGATATTAAAAAGGATGAAAGTAGTTCACTGGCTAAGTATCTGCACAACAGGTTGCTTTTAAAGGCATGGGAAACACAGCCAGTAAAAAGCTGCAAGCCCCTCATAAATATCCTTTTGGGGATAACTGCAGAAAAGCTTGTATGAATTTCATATAACTTGAAATTAATTCATCAATTGCAGTAAAATTCAACCAAAGAAAAGTATGAAAAATAGCTGCCAAAAGATTTTCTTGAAACCAAGCAAGCTTGGTTGTAGCTTGAGGCAGGGTTCCAGTATCAGCAGCTGAAGGAAGGGCCTACTAAATGTGTCAGCATATTTTGAGGTAGAGCAACTGCCAGGGCCCAGTGTGGGTGGTACATAGTGCTGGCATTCCTGATGGCAATGGCAACAGCACTCCCGACTGCATACACTGGCTAGTGCTGTTGAGGAAGGGATGTGTAGGTGGTGCAGGCAATTGAACATGGGCATTAGGAGTGTTTGCAAGCTGGAGAAGAATACACAAACAGATAGGTGCATGCAGGTGTAAGGGTGAAAAGAGAGGACCGCCCACTTTGCACCCCCATTTTGGCTCAGCATGAGTTTCAGAGAGATTTTTCTGAAAATGAATTTACTTCTGAAGAAGAGGCAGGTTGGGGGAGTGCCCTGGAAGTGACATCACAGGAAAAAGTGGAGTTTTGGTTCAGTGTGCCCTGGAAGTGACATCACTTGGTCCTTGACACCACAGGAAATGACATAATTCCTGGCTCCTGGCTCCACCCCCAAATTTTAGTGGGCCACAAAGGAGAAGTGTAAAAATAACCGGGCCATGGGAAAGAAAAGTTTGGGAAACCCTGATCCAGGGAATCTGACATAGGGCTCAGCTGTAGACAGTGTGGATAGCTTTGGGTATCACCTCACAGGGTGTTTTCGCACTCACCTTCAGCCGGCGCCGCGACCCTCTTGACGACGGAGGATCTGTGCTGATTTCCCACACGAAGCGCAGGAGCAACCAGAAGAGCCGCCAATTTCCGGCGCGAAGCCCGCTCAAGCGTTTTCCTGCTTCTTGGCGATTTACGTTTGAGCGGGCTTCGCGCCGGAAATTGGCGGCTCTTCTGGTTGCTCCAGCGCTTCGTGTGGGAAATCAGCACAGATCCTCCGTCGTCAAGAGGGTCGCGGCGCCGGCTGAAGGTGAGTGCGAAAACACCCACAGTGTCTAGATGTGGATGGGAAATGGAAGTGTCATAAAAGAATGAATAATAAACTATCATGTAAAAGATTGCATTTAAAATAATGAGATTGGAAATACCATCAAAATGTCAGTTAATTTGTAAGACTTATTGGCTGTTCATTTTAAAATGTGGAGCGTTAATTTAATTTCAACTTGATCTAGTTCTTAAGGTGAATGGTTAATTTCCAATGACTGTGCAGTAGTTCAGGGGGCATTGCCATGGAACAAAGCTGATATCCAAAGCAATTAATACCACAGTTGCTTAATCAAGAGAAACCATTTCTCTTTGTGTTCTCATTCGTTAACATCTAAATATTATTTGTACTCAAATATAGTTGCTTACTGAGGCTGTTCACAGACCATGGTTTTGCGATCCAGGGGAAACGGATTGTGTTATATTATTGAAATGAGTGAAACCTGTCATGATGACTAACTGGTCTTGTAGAATTCATTGGAGTTTAGGTACAACCAACGTATGTAGAACTGACTTATTCAAGATTGGAGCCCAATAAGTTTTCAAAGACTTGGTGGTGGTATTGTTGAGCCGGTGCTGTCCTTCATTTTTGTCTCTCTTGCCTGGATCTCTGGTCAAACCGGTTTTGTAGGTTTTAATTGCATTTTGAGTTTCACCCTGATGAAACCCCAGAACTAACCTGAAGTGTGACTAATAGAAGTTAGAACAATACATTAGGATTTGTAGAATCTTTCGGGCTGAGAACGAAACGTCTGGAAGGAAAACTTTCTCCAGTAGAACACGGCACTTGAGCCCGAAAGATTCTACAAACCCTAATGATGTTACTAGCCGTGAAAACCTGAAATCTTTGATAGACCAATACTGCTACAGCAGAGATCTGCAATTTTTTGACTGAATACCACAGATACCTAGTCGGATGGTTCCTAGATATGATGGCTTCTAAAAAGCATTAAATTCATAGAAGATAGATCCATTAATGGCTATTAGTCATAAGGCTACTGAGAGTTATCACTGGCCTGTAGAACATGATTCCCACTGAGCCCTGACACATGCCACATCCCATGCTACATAGACCCAACCTAAACACCATATAAAGTTAAATCACACACATTTCCCATCCCCATGGTCCCCCAAGGTGATTAGGACACCCATAATTGTGTATCCTCCTAATTAACCATGATGGCTGGGGAATTTCCATTTTCAGAAAACTGGGTGAGACTTTGTCTCCATACCCTGCTTGTGGGTCTTCAGGGGTCATTTAGTAGCCCTCTAAGGAAAACAGATGTTTAATGGATGATTGGCCTAACTCAAAGTTGACTTATTCTTGCTTTCCATTGCTGGTGAAATTTTCTACTCTATTCTTTTAAAGCTTCTTTTTATGACTGAGAGGAGCATTTATCTACTTTCCTGCATAAATACATATGTAGTGCTTGTAAATAACAGTGCATAGGTAAGAGTGAATTGTATATTACGTATAGACTATCAGATGCTGCATGATATAAAATGTATGCCAATGGAAGGGATTTTGCACTGGAGACAGCAAAAAAGTCCCTTATTGATTAATTACCTAGCTAGAGACAAGCAGAACAGAGGTGGAAAGGAGACTGGGAAAATGTATTACTGCACTCATAGGAATAGCAAAAGCTGAGCATCACACAGAACCTGAACTTCACTAGTATATTCAATTGAAAGCTGCAGTTGGCTACTACTATCTATAGACACAGAGAAGCCACATCTCCAGATTCCCTGGCACTGGAAAACAGAGTGAAAAGCAGTTAAATTTTATAAAGGAAATAGTTATGATGTCTATCTTGGGACTGTATTTAGTTACACTCAGCCATTCCTAGGGTTTAGCTAATGATTCTCAGTAACTACATGGGTTTTCTGGCTAGCGCTCTGAGGTGATCTGGAAACTAAGGGACTATTGGTGGTGGTGGCTCTATGAGCTGCCCCTTTTCATAAGAGGAGGCAGCTGATTCCATCCTTTACCCCTGAGATGGTGCTTCCCTGCTCCCATTCCTAGGAAACTGAGTTATCTGTTCTCTGTAAGGTAGCTAGAACTAGGTTGGGAAGTTGCTACCGTTTTGGGGGAGAGGGAGGGACTTCAGTGGGGTATAATGCCATACAGTCCACCTTTCAAAGCAGCCATTTTCTCTAGGCCAACTGATGTCTGTAACCTGGAGACGGGTTGTAATTCCTGGAGATCTCCAGTCACCACCTGGAGTACTTTGGATTTTCCACTGTGCCACCACTGTTCTCTTGTTGACCACCTGGAGCCTGGCAATCCTTGTTATCTGGACTGCATAAGAAGTGCTCACCGTGTGTTCTTTTTAATGTCTTGAGGATCTATTAGAGCACCCTCATGGAATCCAAGTGGCCCCCAAATGTCAGATGACTTCAGATGCCAAAACTGAATATTCAGCATATATTAGATGTCAGTATAATTTAAACAGCTGTTTATAGGTTAAATGCAGTTCAGCTGGAACACACAAAACTAGAAGAAAAAAAACCTGCAGAGAACTGAATTACTGCATTCAATCCCACTCCCTAGAGGAATTCTGAAGGTGCTATCTATTATCACAAACTATACAGTCTAAATCCATGGTGGTGCTTCTTCCCAATTATTTTCTTTTCCCTCCATGAGTAAAACTGAGCAATTTTGGCTGACCATTGCTTTTTTCAATGGGCAGATGCACCACTAAGTCCCAATAAGAAGCAAAGCACATAATAAACCTTTGCTTTGTAGCTTAATTCCAGTTTAATAGACCAAGTCTGCTTTGAAAGAGTTGGAAGCCAATTTCCTCTTTAATGCAGCTGTAGATGGCTTTGAAGTTATGCTTTGATTAAGCTGGTAGCATATAACTGATTAGCTGTGTATTAAGTCAACTGCTCTCCCTGTTCCTCCCTTTCCTTTGGATGGAAGCCCTTGTCAATGGAATAAATGTTCATCTGGCATTATTTAAAAAATGTATTTAATTTATTTTGCACTGCATTTTGCAGTCAATCTGCTTTCAGAAAAGAGAAACACAAAATCACCTCTTTGGAATTCAGGAGCAAAAGCTGTGACTCATAAATGGGGCATTTAGTGCGGTGCTAGAGAGACAAAAGAGGTGTCTTATTAAGGCACAGAACAAGTGAGTTTGCAGAAAATACTGGTTTTGCTGCATTTGCCCTAAATAGCAGATAACAAAAGAAAAATCCTAAATAAATGAAGCTTGCATAGTACGGAGGAGCACAAACCACAGCACAAACCAAAATTCATGATGAATTAGGCTGGCTGATGGTTCACAAACTAGGGGTTCAGGAAAACCCGCAATCCACCCATGAACCTTCATGAGTAACCATGATCGGGGACAAAGGGTGGCAATTGGTGAGCAGACCTCCCTGCGTTATCCGCTAGAATGTGGTGTACTGCAGGGAGCTATTCTCTCGCCAATTATGTTTAACATCTACATGCAGCACCTTGCCCAGATTGCCGGAGGTTTTAGGCTAGGTTGTCACCAGTATGCAGATGACACCCAGCTCTATCTGATGATGGATGGCCAGTCAGACTCTGCCCCAGATCATCTGACCAGGGCACTGGAAGCAGTGGCCGGTTGGCTACAACTGAGCTGGCTGAAGCTTAATCCAACTAAGATGGAGGTCCTGTACGTGAGTCGAGGGCGTCTGGCTCCCCACCCTGGATGGCGCACCTCTTGTGCCCGCTCAGAAGATGAGGAGTCTGGGTGTGATACTGGATGCCACCCTCTCTAGGAGACCCAGGACACAGCTGTTGCACAATCTGCTTTTCACCATCTTCAGCAGGTCAAACAACTAGCACCTTATCTGGATCCTCGGGATTTAGCTACAGTGATCCATGCAACAGTCACTCCCAGGTTGGACTACTGTAACTCACTCTATGCAGGCTTGCCCTTGAGACTGATCCGGAAACTCCAGCTGGTGCAGAATGCAGCGGCATGATTGCTAACTGAATTGCCTTTACGGGCAAGCAGTCGGCCGATGCTGTGCCACCTGCACTGGCTACCAATTACCGGATCTGCTTCAAGGTTTAAAGCCTTGCGTGGCCTGGGACCAGTATATCTGCGGGACCATCTCTCCCCATATGAGCCCTGGAGATCATTGCAATCAGCCAGCCAACATCTTCTGACCATCCTTGGCCCAAAGGACATCTGGCTTGCCTGGACCTGGGCCACGGCTTTTTCGGCCTTGGCCCCAACCTGATGGAATCAGCTCCCTATAGAGATTCGGGCCCTTCCGGATTTGTTACAATTCCGGAGGGCCTGTAAAATGGAGCTGCTCTGCCAGGTCTATGGTTGAGACAAGCGGACGTCCTCATCCTATTATACCATCTAACTGGCCTCCCAGCAATGATTGCCATTTCAATTGGGGCCAATACTGATGACATCTTTTTGTCTCATGTGCTCATAGCATCCATGCCTTAAATAATTAATTTTAATCTATTGGTTTAATTGTTTTAACTATTCTGATGTTTTACTGTTGGTTTTAATGTTTTAGCTTGTTGGAATCCGCCCTGAGCCTTTTATGGGAAAGGGCAGACTATAAATGTACATAAATAAATAAATAACTTTTGGCGCTTACTTCCAGGTCTGGCAGCCTGACCAGAAGTGAGTTCCAAAGGCACTTAAATGCTGTAGGAGTCTGTGGCCAGCCCATGGCTCAACCTTCAGAGCTCACTTTCAGGTTGAGGTACCCAACCAGAAGTGAGCTCCTAAGGAATTTTTTTTCTCATAATAGTTTTTTATTTTCTCCAAAAATCAAATACAAAAGTAAACAAACAAACAGAAACAAAATAAATTAGGATGAAGAATGCAGCTTCCATATAAGACAAAACAATAATATACAACCATATATCTATTTTAACCCCACTTCACACTACATGCTACCTTACCAACCTCTTAACCAGCATCATTCTCTAAAGCAGGGGTGGCCAATGGTAGCACTCCAGATGTTTTTTGCTTACAACTCCCATCAGCCCCAGCCATTGGCCATGCTGGCTGGGGCTGATGGGAGTTGTAGGCAAAAAACATCTGGAGAGCTAACGCTGGCCACCCCTGCTTTAGAGAATGATGCTCGAAAGTAATCCATATATTCAATCATATCCAATCATAAAGCGATGACCATTCTGTGCTTCATGTTAGTTCTATTCACAAAATAGGAAGATCAGAAATTAAGGAGCCGCCAACGCGGTTGAAGAACTATACCGCAGAATAACTGTATTTATTGAACTGGTTTTTAATGTTATTAAGTTTATTGTTGATGTTTTATATTGTTAAACTTAAAGGTTTTATTATTATTATTGTATGTTTTTATAAAATGTTGTTAGCCGCCCTGAGCCTGCTGAGGTGGGGAGGGCGGGATAGAAATAAAATTTATTATTATTATTATTATTATTATTATTATTATTATTATTATTATTATTATTATTATTATTATTATTATATTTGGCAGAGAATCTCTCTCCAAAATAATCTACACACTATTATTTACAGTTATGTTTCCAAATCCTAGAACGGTAACCCATTCCATACTTCATATGAATTCTGTTCTGTTCTCAAAAGATTTGCCAGAGAGTCTCTCTCTCCCTCTTCCCTTTTTTTTTGAGGATTGAGATCATTTGTATAGGTTAAAATTAATTTTAGCCTTCTCTTTCTGACCAGCCATGGAGTCTCTCTTAAAACCTTTATCTGTTGCTCGGTAGTTTTTGATAGTTGATCTATTAGAACTTTCCAGCTTGACGTCTTGTATATTCTTGTATTAGAGGTACTGTGAACTTCCTGCTGAGATGAGTGTTTTCTAATATAGGCTGAACTGACCCTATGAGCATCATCTATTTCTCTATATTCAAGGGCTCTATTTCTGTAATTACTGCCAGTGCTTCCCTTGATGTTTGTAATGCATTTTCTTGTTTTTGTTCTAGCACCTCATGAGGTCCCAGTTTGTAGACTGCCTGTTCCAACTCAAGTCTAACCAACCTTTCTTCTTCTGTCTCTTGAGTTATCTCATCTATCTCCATTTTTTGATTAATAACCTTCATTTTAGGATCAAGGAACTTTACAGACTGAGTTAAGCCCAGAATTTCTTTTTTTAGTTCCTATTATTTGTTCCTTTATGTCATCCAGTTTTGAGTTCAACCCACCCATCTGCTCTAATAGATTCGCCTGTACCTGATTCAATACTGTCCTAAAATAAGTTTGCATATTATTTTGTAATTTTTAATGACATTCTGAGATATCAAGGGCCTCATTGATTTGGGGAGGTCTAATAGTACTACTGACTTGTCTAACATTCATTATTTTAGATATTATATTTTAACCTACAGACCAATAACCTGTTTCTTATCCTTTGTGTGTGTGTGTGTGTGTGTTATTCTCCTATCCTCTTCCCCTTATGTCCTTATAGCCAGTCGTTAGCCAGTCATTACCCCACAAATTTTTCACCTTCCCTTCCTTACCTTAACACAAATTTCCTATAAACCCCTTTGCAATCAGTTCATCTACATTAGTTCATTAATTTGTCATACATAATCAAATTCAAATTGGTTAGTTAATCCATTGAATGAATAATCCATTGAATAAACAATTAATATAATAATTACTAATTTCAGAAATAAACACATCTTGCTATCAGCCACTTTGAATCTTGCAACCTTGTTCTTTCTTCCCACCTTGTTCCTTCTACAGTTTACAGTCTAACTATCATAAATCTAGTTCTACCAATTCACTGTATCCCCCTGCCTGTAGTTTTTCCACTTCACAGATATATTTATTAAGCAACCAACCACACCTAATCATTTAGTTTTCCACTCACACAAAATCAACCACACAACCTCCTCCCCCCCACCAACAGCCTCACCAAACCATACTAATCCTATCGCTCATTGATACAAATACAAATCCACATGACACCCTCCTCACAATCTGCCTCACACTCACACTCTTTTACTCTTTTCTCCCTCTCCTACTTCCAATTACTGCCACCTTAACGTGTTATCTCTTTCTTTCATTTAAAGTCCAAAATGTTTTCATTAAGTCTTCTCTCTTCCTCTTCCTGTTGCTCTTCTACTTTCCATCCGCTCGCTCTGTAGTGAATCCCGCCAGCCAGTTCATTTAGCGTTTTGATTTCAGCTATTCTGTCCCTTCCAGAACACCGTCCATGCAGCACAAAAGCAGCAGTCACATATGAGTATTTTTACAGCCCCAAAAATCATGCAGTCAAAATTAATTGAATAGAAAGTTTGTATTTATGATAATAATCAGCTATAGGTCCATCCACACACCGCAATCTGCCTGCTAACCAAGTATACCAAATGCAGAACCTTTAATTCATTTCCGCTGTTGCCATCATCAGTTCCAAACTTCTCTTCTCCATCGCCACACTCAGTTCACTGCCCTTCCATCACCCGACCGTAAATTCCAAGCCGCTGTATATTCTTTAGCACATGGTGAATCACTTAGGTCTGTATATTGCCTTTTGTTGGAAGTCTCTTCTCAGTTGTAAAAACCTTGCCACCCTTTCTCCTCCTCTCCGGCATTTACAGCTTCTTCGCCATTAAGGCATCCATAACAACCTGGGCTTTGGGGATACCAGGAGGCTCAAAATGGAGCTGACAGGCCCAGCTTGACCCTCCTCTTGCTCCCCCTGCCTTGAGACCTTCCTGACCGGGGTCCTACTGGGTCTACCTATTTCTGGTGACCCCAAAAGTTGTACGGTCAGCCCATCGCCCACAAGAGTGATCGGGAATGCAACCAGTGGTCACTATGCTGAAACCAGAATTTAAATGCCTTTAGAGCCCACCTCTGGGTCAGGCCAGACGAACCAGTCTCCAAGAGTGAGTGCCAAAGGCTTTTTACTCTTGGAGTTCACTTGGGTTGGGCCATGGGCTGCTGGTGGGTTCTGATGGCATTTAAATACCTTTGGAGCTCACTTTGAACACACAAAATGGTTTGTGGAATGGAAGTTTGTGGTTTGTGAAAATCGCTGAGTCATGAACCTTCATGAACCTCCAGTTCATGCCTACACTTAATACATTTTAAAAAATAGTATTAAATCCTATTTGTCAGTTAAAATTTGACCTTTAACTAAAATGTCTCCTCCTGAGCTTATTGTTCAGTTGCTGAGACATTAGGGAATCTTTATCCAACTTAATCCAATTACTCCAAAGAGTTAAAACACACACACACACCTATCATCACACAAGATTTACAAACAAAAGATCCTGGAAGCTGGTGTTGGAAAGGGATAGGGTTGGAAAATTCCAGCTCTGGGTTGGAAAATACTTGGATATTTGGGGGGCAGAGTCTGGAAAGGGGAGAGTTTGGGGAGGGGACAGACCTCAGCATGGTACAATGGCATAGAGTCCATCCTTCAAAGCAGCCGTTTTCTCCAGGGAAACTGATGTCTATAGTGTGGAGATCATTTCTAAAAACAGGAGATCTCCATGCCCCACTTGGAGCTTGGAAACCATAGGTAGGGAGTATTAGTGGTACAAAGTGCTGTCAAGTTGCAGCAAACTTATGGAGACCCTGTAGGGCTTTCAAGGCAAGAGACAAACATACGTGATGTTGCTTTTGCCTATCCCTGTGTAGCAACCCTGGACTTCCTTGGTGGTCTCCCATCCAAGTAGTGACCAGGGCTTAGCTTCTGAGATCTGACAAAGTGAAAATGGTGAGTATTCTTGTATAATATTCTCAAAGTCCTTGGGTCAGATCCCACTAGGGGCGTGGGTCATGTCAGCTGTCTACAAATAGCAACACCTGCTCACTGGAAGAGAGGCTCTTGCTTCTTTGAGAACTGTTTGCTAAGGAGGAACCGCCAATCTTTTAAAGGACCTGGAGTGTTCTTCAGATAAAGTTTTACTAAATTTGGCAGTTGTCCCAGAATTTGGATGCTGTAAAATTTGACAGCTATTTCAAAGAACTCAACAAATCCATGGCAGCCACTGTGTAGTATCAAGCACTAAGTATTTGATGAGCAACTTTCCCCGTTATTTTCATGTTTAATTGTGTTGTCTAGATACATTTCTTTATTGATTGGACTTTTATCTCGCCTCCCCTGCACTGCAGGGATCAGGGTGGGTTATAACAAGAATTAAAACAATCCACAGTTCAACAGTCAACATCATTTGACAAAACAATAAAAAAAAAACTTGTAATAATAAATAAAGTACTAGATGGTGATCCAGAACAGTTGGCATTACTCTCAGTAATTACGTACTGCATATAAGTGCGCCCAGTTCTGGGTAGTGGGAAAAAGCCAGCACCATACCAGATGGGACAGTATAAACAGTGGAGCAAGGTGAGGCAGGTAGAGCAGAGGAGGCCAATGTAAATTTAGACACCTGCTACCAAAGGCCTTGTGGAACATCTCCATTTTACAGGCCTTGCAGAACTGAAGCAGATCCTGCAGGGCCCTGATCTCTATGGGAGGGTGCTCCATCAGGCCAGAGCCGTGGTTAAGGCTAGGGTTGCCAAGTCCAATTCAAGAAATATCTGGGGACTTTGGGGGTGGAGCCAGGAGACTTTGGGGGTGGAGCCAGGAGACATTAGGGGTGGAGCCAAGATCAAGGCTGTGACAAGCATAATTAAACACCTGGGGATTGGCAACCCAATCAGCAGTAGCACCTCCACGCTCAGGTGTACCGGCTTGGGGCGGGCCGTTGGGGACCCTGAACTCTTCCTACGTGCTTTTTTCACGCGTCGCCCTCAAGGGCACGGGAGAAGCGCAGCAACATGCACAATCCCCGTTCACCCTCTGGCATTCCCACGCCTCCCTCTCTCTCTCCCCTTTTGCAACTGGGGGGCGAGATCCAGCCCCACTGCCCCTTCCCTACTGGACGGGGGGGGGGGGTCTCTCTTACCTGCTGTCTCCTCCCAGCTCGCTCGCCTTCGCCCCCCGCCCCGCATCAGCCGCCCCGCCGCCTGCAGCCATTTTCCGCTTCTCCCTCAGCTGTTCCCCATGTGGGAACGAAGACGACTCACAGAAGCCCGGGTCCTGCTGCGGGGCATGGCGGGAAGCATAGCTCCCCGTCCGGAGCTCAGCCCCACAAGCCAATGGGAGGCGAGCGGCCCAGAGAACTACAAGCCTGGAAAGCTGCCGTGCTAGGCATGCTGGGAGTTGTAGTTCTTTCTAAAGGTGGGGAGAAGAATCGCAGAGCGGGGAAGGGAAGGGAAGGTAAGGAAGCGCAAAGGCTCAAGGCTGTTCCAAAAGGGGCGCCAGGCGGGGGTGGGTTGTTCTTCGCAAGGCCTCCCTGGCACTTTTTTTTTTTTTGCCATTGCTTTTTGCAAAAGGCCGCCCTGCCTCCAAATGCCCCAAGAGCGAGTGGCACCAAAATGGCGCCATTTCCCCCCCGGTTCCGAATTTTGGGAGGGCGGGGGAGGAGGCTTCTATATCTGGGGGCCCCCGCCAGGGCGGGGGAGTTGGGACCCCTAGTTAAGGCTAAACAGATGTCTTTGGGGCTTGGGATCACCAGCTGCTGTTGGTCTGCCGAGTGTAATGCTCGTCAAGGGACATACTGTGAGAGATGGTCCTGCGGGTATGTTGGTCTCAGACCTCATTGGGCTTTGAAAATGTCAGAACCTTGAACTTGATTCGGTACTCAACTGGAAGCCAATGCAGCTGACAGTATGTGTGTTCTTATGGGTGTCCCGGTAAGGACACACACAGCCGCATTATGAACCAGCAGAAGTTTCTGGATCAATGTCACCTTCAGGCTGGTTCCGGTAATCCAGCCTGAAGGTGACCATTGCATGGATCACTGTAGCTAGGTTATGAGAAGAGAGGTAGGGAACTAGTTGTCCAACCAGATGACGATGGTGAAAAGTTGATTTAACAACATTCGTGACTTGGGCCTCCATTGAAAGTGAGTCATCCAAGATCATGCCCAAGCTCCTCGCTGTTGGTGTTGACATTAATGATGCCCCACCAAGGGCTGGGAGCTGAATCCCCAGACACAGGACTTACATCTTTGATGGATTCAATTTTAGCCAACTCTACTTCAGTCAACCAGCCATAGCCACTACAGTCCTGTCCAGAACCTCTGGGGCAGATTCCGGTTGGTCAGCCATCAGCAGATACAGCTTGGCATCATCAGCATATTGGTGACAACCAAGGCTGAATCTCTGGTCCAGCTGGGGAAGGGGGCACTTATAGATGTTAAATAACATAGAAGAAGTAGAAGAGATTGGATTTATACTCCACCCTTCTCTCAGAGAAGCTTACAATTTCCTTTCCCTTCTCCTCCTCACAACAGACACCTTCTGAGATAGGTGGAACTGAGAGAGCAATTGTGAGGACCACTTTTGAGAGAAAAGCTCTTTCAAGAATTGTGACTGACCCAAGGTCACTCAGCAGGTGCATGTGGAGAAGTGCGGAATCAAACCTCCCAGATTACAGCCTGCACACTTAACCACTACATCAAACTGGTTCTCATAGTGGAGAGGATTGTCCCCCGAGGGACGCTGCTTAGCAAAAAGTAACACAGTGGGTGATACCAGGTGGGTGTTTAAAGCTGCCCGGGGGATGGGAGGCAGGTGGACCAAAAAAAAGCATCCACACGTGCACATCTGCCTGCCGTTCCAGTCCCATCCCTGGTGTGCCAGGAGCTGGCTCGAAAAGGCACCACTTTCAAAAGCCGGGAGGTGCCCGGAGAGCGCCCAGAGAGCCATGGACGAGACAGGAGAGCATTCCAGATGCTCCCTGGGCAACCACGGCCTGCCCCTTTTCTGTACGCTGTCTGGAAGCTCCAGGGTGCTCCATTTCCGGCCAGCTCTCTTTGGGACAGCTTGAAGCTGACTCAAACCGGCCATCTGGTATCACCCAGTGATACCCTCTCCCCAGTCTCCACCCTCTGTCCCTAACTATGGAGAAAAGTGATAAACCACCATAAGGTAGCCCTCATGTCATGATCCTGGGCCTAGTGAGGCTTATAGGCTCCAGAGAAGCCTGCCTAGGAGTTATTACAGAAAGCCTACATTTCCCAGGATCCCTTCTGTCCCTCTTTTTGAGTGGCAAAATTTTGGAGGGAAGCAAACTCAGAGAGGGGTGGGACCTGGGAGGAAAGCATAAAAGGGCCAAGCACAGACAGGTTGTGTTCTTTCCTGAAGAGACTGCAGGCAAGGAGGTTCTCTCTGGAATGCTGTAGTCTAGAGAATTTGCAGCTGGGAAGAGATCCCTCACCCAAGGGAGGTGATGAGTTTTGGTATTAGAGCAAGGAATGTCTAGCTAAGCACATCAGGGCATCTGTTTATTTTAGGGGTCCCAAATCCCCCGCTAGGCCTGGAGACCCCCGATTTGGAGCCTCCTCCTCCCGCTGGCCATAAAAGGGAAAGCGGAGGGGGGAGGGGGAGAACGGCAGCCCTTCCCACCCAGCCCCGATCGCAGCAGCCAGAGCTCTTCCGTTTTCTCAGGCTGCTTCCCGCCCCCAGTCAGCTGGCCGGTGAAGGGAGGGGAGCCCAGCCACGCCCCCAAAGGACCATGTGCCTTTGCACCTCCGGAGGTGAGTGAGTTCTGTCTCCTGCATCAGATTTCCCAGAAAGGGGGGGGGGCGGGGGGGAGGGGGGTGGAGAGGGAAACGTCTTCTCATAGGGTATAATGGGGAATTGATCTGGAGGTTTCGGGGGCTCTGGGGGAGCTGTTTTTTGAGGTAGAGGCACCAAATTTTCAATATAGTATCTAGTGCCTCTCCCCAAAGTATCCCCCAAATTTCAAAACGATTGGACCAGGGGGTCCAATTCTATGAGCCCCAAAAGAAGGTGCCCTTATCCTTCATTATTTCCTATGGAAGGAAGACATTTAAAAAGGTGTGCTGTCCCTTTAAATGTGATGGCCAGAACTCTCTTGGAGTTCAATTATGCTTGTCACACTCTTGTTCCTGGCTCCGCCCCAATGTCTCCTGGCTCCACCCCCAAAGTCTCCTGGCTCCACCCCCAAAGTCCCCAGATATTTCTTGAATTGGACTTGGCAACCCTAGTTTATTTGCACCAACCTTTACTGTTTCCATGTTCACTATAGCACTAAATCATTATCACCCACTTATTGTTTACAGCACTAATAATAAACTTCTTTTTGTTGTTATATTGTCTGGGTTCTCATGTCTTCTTGGTCACAGTTAAGAGGTATTTTCTAATAAGGAAGACAGGGGTGGCTGGGTGCTCTGGGCCCTCCCATGCAGACCCTTACCAGAGTGGTGGCAGCCAGTAGCAGGCCCTCCCAGGCCCCTGCTGTGTGACACCTTGTATCTCCACATCGGTGAGGCAGTGGGCCATGAGATCATAACAACAGCAGCACTGACCTGCCTTGGTCCAGGTGTCCCTGGAAGTCATCCACGAGGGTGACTAGAGCTGTTTTTATCCCATAGTCAGGGTGAAAACTGGATTGGAATGGGTCACTATAGAGGAGTCATTCAGGAAAGCCTGGAGCTGTTCTGCTACCGCTCTCTCAACTACCTTACCCAGGAACAGGAGGTTCAACACTGGACAGTAGCTGACTGGGTCCAGAGGATCCAGAGATATTTTTTTTTCCAAGGGTGGTCTCACCACTGCCTCCTTCAAAGCCCCCAGAAAGGTCCCTGAACTCAGAGACAAGTTGATGTCTTCCAGGGGAACCCGTATCTTGTCACCTCAGGTCTTCACCATCCATTACATACACAGATCAAAGAAGCAAGTGGTGGGTTTCACAGAACTCAGTATCCTGACAATGGTGTCTTGGGAGAGTCAACTGATGTGGTCCAATATAGAACCCAAAGACAGCCAAGGGGCTTCCAGTTCACATATTGTATCAACCATGGCCACCCAGTCTTGGCAGCGTGGCAGGATTTTATCTGCAAATTGCTTGCAAAAGCCTCACAGCTACAAGCTTACTATGATTTCCTTGTGATAGGGAGGTTAATGATTAATGGAGCTGGATGAGAGCTTGCAAACACAATGGAAGACACCTAGAATTCCTCCTTTGCAACTTTCACTACCATCTCATAAGTTTTCATAAACATCCTATAAGATGCTCTTGCAGCTCCATCATGAGTATGCCACCACACTTGCTCTAGCTGTCTTAGCTCCCACTTCATTCCACATAGTTTCATAGTATGCCATGGGGCTAACTTGGGGTGCGAACAAAGAGGGCATCGGGGAACAATTTTGTCTATGGCTTCAGAAAGTCAGCAATGCCAGTCATCTACCAGCTCAACCAACAAATCACTAGGGGGCATCAGCTGCTCTAGAGCATTCCAGAAACCAGTTGGATTCATAAGTCTCCATGGGTGAGCATAAATCAGCTCACCACCTAAACAAGGAGTTGGGATACTCGGACAAACCTTCAGGACATATTGGTCTGACCAAGGCACTGCCACAGTGGCATCCAGATCCACATTTATCCCCATCCCAGATATCAAGTCCAGTATGTGGCCTGCTTGATATGTGGGGGTTGATACAAACTGAGGGAGTCCCAGCACAACCATGAAGGACAATAGGTCCATAGCCTGTGAAGAAGCAAGGCCATCAGCATGGATATTAAAGTCTCCCAGAACTAACAGTCTGGGAAACTCCAAGGCCCAGCCAGATACCACCTCTAACAGGCTCAATTGGGTATCTGCTGGTGCATTAGGTGCTCAGTACACCAGCTAGATAGCCAAACTCTCCTCTGCATCTGAATGCCAGGCCCATACAATCAATGCCAGCATTTTCTGATGTGGTGAGTGGCCTAAAGGAAGAAGTCCCTTGGCTAAGCATCGCCCCCACCCCCCCGGTGCCCTTTAGTCTGTGATGAGGACCAATAATCTGAGGGGAGGAGGCTAGTTGTTTCAGGGTAACTTTCTTGCCCTCCCACACCCAGGTCTTGCATGCTAAGTTCACTTTTTATGCCACAATATAGTTTTGCAGGACCATAGCCTTATTCTTAATGGGCCTGGCATTGCAGAAATTAGTGTCAGAGAAGGGTAAACTTCCCTATCACTGCTACCAACATGCCTCAGCTTGGGGCAAAGTTTAGAAGGAGGCTGAACATAGCCATATCT
Organism: Heteronotia binoei; assembly: GCF_032191835.1. Lineage (NCBI taxonomy): Eukaryota > Metazoa > Chordata > Lepidosauria > Squamata > Gekkonidae > Heteronotia > Heteronotia binoei. Next base: position 71,850,934 of record NC_083235.1, read on the forward strand.
CCATCTCCTTCCAATATAATTTCTTGCCCCACTGCCATACCTCCTATCCCTTCCAGTTACTGGGATGTCTGACTCCTTAGTGGCCTACCCTGGTAGATCTTATTAACATGCTTGTGTCCAACTTCACAAGCACAAACAGAGCAGTAGTAAGATGTTTTGTAACACAGAGACACTAATTTTTTTATTTAATGTTTGGATTTATATCCGCCCTACCCCGCAAGAGGACTCAGGGCAGCTTACAACAGTAAAACAACAAAGTTAAAATAATATCATAAAAACATTACAAAAACAGGAGCAGCCCAGTAAACAATGGGCATTTTCGCACAGGGCTCACCCCGGAGCGACGTCCCTCTTCACCGCGCAGCGTCTGTGCGGATTTCGCACCAACTGCTCCGCAGAACCTGGAAGTGCCGCGGCTTTTGCGTCGCAAATGTAAACCACCAAAAACCAACTTTACATTTGCGACGCAAAAGCCGCAGCTCTTCGTGGCTCTTCCGGGTTCTGCGGAGCAGTTGGTGCGAAATCCGCGCAGACGCTGCGCGGTAAAGAGGGACGTCGCTCCGGGGTAAGCCCTGTGCGAAAACGCCCAATGTTCAGTCACCCGAATGCCTGGTCTAAATAACAAATAATGCACAACACGATGCCCCACCACCCAACCCTAACCTAACGATAAAACCCGTTACAATATCTAACCCTCCCTTTGCAGCTTAAGCCAGCCACTCCCAGTACAAATCTTACTCAACCCACAGATTAGATAATTGATTAAATAATGGCAATTAAACTAGCTGACCAATTAACAATAAATATAAATCCTCAAATTACTGCTGGTATCTAAAATGAAAAAGACCTAACATTTGCAGCCCTAAATTAACAGAATCTTTTTCAACTATGAAGAAACTTTTGAAGGCTGCGTTCCTCTGTTATACTGTAGAGTGGTGATTCTCCTCTTTGAAATTTGGACCCATAGACCTTGAAAACTTTTGTATGTATCCTCTAATTGTTTTGGCTGACTGTAGTCCTTGATGACACAGGCACTGACAATACATCAACTTGTTATAAGAACAGAAGAAGATTAATTTTGAAACAGGAAGAACACCGGGCACCTGTTTTCAGCTGATCAAGCTGATGATATTGGACTCTTGTACTGGATGGTTAAATGCTTATGTTTTTTTTTTGGCTCATGGAAAGTGCTTCTTTGTGTCTTGTATATTTTGCAAACCATTAAGTATTGCCACACACGTTGTATTCTAAATATAACCATTTTATTAGGAAAGTACATTGTGCATATGAACTATCTTTAGAATAGGTGGTGTTTTTTTCTGTACTGCTGCTAAATTAACAGAGGGCATAACCATCCATGGCCTTATAATAATTTTCAAAGTCCTTGATGTTTCCAGGCCACTTTTAGGCCTGAAGTCCAAGGCCCAATATTCTTGACTGCAGGCGTTCTCAGAAAGATGTCACCTCAGGCTTCCAGCAGCCTACTCCATATGGCAACAATCGAGAACCTGGGCCAGAGAAAGGCAAGTGAAGATTACCTAGCCTTGCTGGAAGTCTTCAAGGCCAGCTGAAAATAGATGAACTGACAAAGCAGCTAGATCACAAGCAAGTTACAGATAGATGGACAAGCCAAGACAGGCAAGAGAACAAAGATGATGAAACTGCCAGCATCGCCAGTCAACCAGGGAGCCCCTAGAGCAGGGGTCCTCAAACTTTTTAAATAGGGGGCCAGTTCACTGTCCCTCAGACTGTTGGAGGGCCGGACTGCCATTACTGTACAAGGCCGCGGGCCGTCAGTTCTCCATCTTCTGCATCTCTATCCCTTCCCCACACCACACACCCCGGCCTGGGAACTCACCTCACCTCGGTATCACCTCACACTCTGTCTCCGCCGCCTCAGCCCAGTGCCAGAAGTGTGCGTTCCTAACGTGAGTTTAGGTCGAACGTCACTTCCGGTCTGATTTTGCCATAACCCGGTGGGCCACATAAACGTCCTCAGCGGGCCGCATCTGGCCCACGGGCCGTAGTTTGAGGACCCCTGCCCTAGAGAACTGAAACCCCATGTCGGAATTCCACACCCCCAAGTGGACCACCAGCCAGTTGTAGGCGGCCTTCCAGATGGTGTCCACAGAGCTAGGCTGACCACCGCAACAACTCCAGAGTACCCACACAAGTCTAGAGCTGGGCTTGCAGGCCAAATCCACCACCACCCTCCCCGTACGCAAGCCAATACCACTCACACCCAAGCGTGCAAATAAATCTCAGACCCCGACATACATCAGCAGGTTTCCTAAATGGCAGGTGAGTGCCTTAATCCATGAGTTCACTGAGTAAGCAGGTGGTTGAATGTCTAGTGCCTTGATGTTAAATGGCTTTGAGAACACCAGGAGAACACCAGCACCTCCTTGGTGTTTCCCTGGCTTGTCAGTTGATAGCAACATCTCCAGATACAAATAATATATTAAAAGACCACACAACACCTTCCTATAGAATAATAAAATCCCCCAGAGATTAACATTTTGAGTTGAAGCACTAATAGAACATTACAATAATTTAAATAAATCCAACATGTGGGAGCTTCAACTCAGAACACCCGCTGCAGCACCATCTTAATCCCAATAGGGGTACAGTAGAGGAGTAGTGAAGATACCCTTTCTGTACACAGTGTTACACACTGTTCCTTATCTGTGAGCTACATTCATACACATATGCAAAATTAGAGTAGACGCATCAGGTTCAATGACCAGCAAAATACCAACATATAAAGGAGTCAGAGCTGTGAGTTAGTCCCTGTACTCTTTATACATAAATGTACTCAGATTAACTGGCACTGAATTTATCCCACCTACAATTGTCCAACAAAAAATATATAAATTCTATTGTATGCAGATGATATGATTCTAATTTCTTTAACCAGGATTGGATTAAAGAGGCTTTTGGATATTTTGGGAGGCTACTGTGCAAAAGAAAAGCTTACCATCCACTACTCAAAAAACCCAAAGTAGTGGTCTTTTGAAAAAAGTATTCCTGGAATATACAAGGTACTCCAATAGAACAGAATAAAACATATAAATATTTAGGTTTAACATTCAACAAAAACCTGAGTTAGAATGCCCACATAGCTTCTTTAAAATCTTCATCAAGCAAGATCATTGGAGTGGTACAGAGATTCTATGACAAGAAGGGGACTTCCTTATAGATCCAGCTTTCAAACTTTTTGTTAGCAAAGTGGTCTCGCATATACTTTACAGCATTGAACTTTGGGGGTGGAAAGAACTAACACTCTCTAACTTGGAGGTAATCAAATTTTTTCCCCTAAGGCGAATCTTGCCAGTGGCTCTATTAAGGACGGAACATGGCCTCCCTTTAACTAGGGCTCATGCTCATTTAACTATATGGATGCAAACTGAAGCTCTCAGAAAACTTTGCTATAGTTTGCTAATAAGTAAGGATAAAATTCATTCTGATTTTAACATCATCTCCTGCTACACAATCCTGGATGATGCACTTCATACTTCAGGGAACAACCACAATTTGTGGCAATGGATGTTTAATCAGGATGCCATAATAGATCATTTGATAATTGTCCAGTTGAAATTTGCTCCGTGGTGCAAAGATATAAAGAAAGATCACTCAAGAGCTGCATACTTAGTAGCTATTACAGCTTACAATCTTAGATCAGCATTTACACCACTACATTTCCAGACTATGCCAACAGAATTACTCTTTGGGCAATACCTAAAAATTCCCCAGGATCTAAAACTTCTGTGGAGGATTTTTTTTTTCATGCATTTCATGAGCTGCTTCTTCTGAAGTCCTTTTCTTGGCTTGTGTTGACATTCTTGGTCTTGCAGCCCCTGGGGGAGGTGTTCCAAGAGTCTTGGGACTAGCTTGGAGAAACGTCGACTGCGGGGTGACATGATAGAGGTTTACAAGATAATGCATGGGATGGAGAAAGTAGAGAAAGAAGTACTTTTCTCCCTTTCTCACAATACAAGAACTCGTGGGCATTCGATGAAATTGCTGAGCAGACAGGTTAAAACGGATAAAAGGAAGTACTTCTTCACCCAAAGGGTGATTAACATGTGGGATTCACTGCCACAGGAGGTGGCGGCGGCCACAAGCATAGCCACATTCAAGAGGGGTTTAGATAAAAATATGGAGCACAGGTCCATCAGTGGCTATTAGCCACAGTGTGTGTGTGTGTGTATGTGTGTGTGTATATAAATTTTTTTGGGCCACTGTGTGACACAGAGTGTTGGACTGGATGGGCCATTGGCCTGATCTAACATGGCTTCTCTTATGATGTTCTTATGCACACAGCGGGAAGTGTCAGGGTGGCACAGGGGGGGAGGCCTGTTGGACTTGGTGGTCTGCTCATTCCCATACACACATTCCAGCAGCTGTGTATGGCAGTGAACTCCTGCACGTTGTGCATCCTGTTTGTCTGCGCATGCCTCTGCCTGCCATTGGCAGAGTCTCTGACAGAGGGTGTCCAGGAATTGATGGCCTCTCATGCGCAGGCTTTTCACCCCCCCCTCCCGGTCACATGCAATGGGCTGGCCAATCCTGTGGTCCTGCGCAACCCTGTCCCTCCCCAACCCCTGCCTCGGCAGTGGGCCAATGGCGTGGACACGGATGGGATCACCATGGCAACGGTTTCTCTCTCATCCACCCGTGCTTCCCCTCCCCACCTGGCATAATGTGCTCCCCCTTCCCTTTGGAAGCTGATTACGGCCCCCTACATTAGTTCTACACTCAAGCACAGCTACACAGTGACTCTCAGGATTGGGCTGCCCTTCACTTACTAACTCAAGTTATTAATTTAATTGCATTCAGTGCAGGAAGAACATTTAGGGTGATTAATATTGGCCTATAACTTTTAACTTTAGTTTATAATATAAAAACTCAGTACCAAAATATGACTGTCAATATTTCACAACAAGAAGTTTATATTTCAGCTAGTCATCAACCAAGAACTTGTATTTATTCTGATCTATAGGTTATATTAAAAGAAAAGAAATGAGAAACATTAAAAATAGTAAGATTGCCAGGATATGTGATAGAGTTAATGAAAGTATTGAAGTTGAGTTAGTCTATTAATAAAAGTTACTGTTTATTAGTTATTTATTATGTATATACCACAGTGGCTATTTGGTAGTAATATTTTTAAAAATTGAGTCCTTGTGTTCTATTTATTGCATTTTATTCAGAGCTTCAGTCTCTGTCTTTCTTGTGATCTTCAGAAGGCGTCATCTCTTCTCTGGAAATCACTCCAAAAATCCAGTGTATAATAGGCCAAAATAAGTCCCAGAATATTTATCAGTTTGTTGTTTATTGGTTTCAGTATAATGGCATATAAATTCCACTGAATATTTGTAATTTCAACATCCATATGCTGTAATGGCCAATTGTACTAAAGTCAATAAAACATAAAAATATTTATTTAAAAAAAAATAAATTCCACTGAATGGCCCAGAAAAGTAATCCAAAAAAACCAATACGTAGTAAGCCAAAATATGATCCAAAATGATTATTAATGTAATGATTTCAATATGATGGCATAAAAATTCCACTGGATGGCAGTGAAGAGCACAGATTGCTGTTTACAGAAATTGTTAATCAGCATAAACCAGTGTAAACTAGTAAATTCCTCCCTCCGTATCAATACCCCCCTCTCTACGACACCAATGCAATAACAGCTTTGTGGAACCAAAAGAAAATAAACTATAATCCAATTTATGAATAGTTTAAAAAGCACAACTCTGATTGTAGTTTCAAACATTTCAAATGTCTCTCAAGAAAAATCTGGGGATGCCCCCCCCCCCCTCTTTCTCAAAATTAAAAGGCAGGCATTGGAGCAGTAATATTGAATTCTCAGCTGAAGGTCTTTCTGATTAGGTGCTCATTAGTTTGGAAAACAATGTCTAATGCCAAATACAGTCTGAAAGGTCCAATTATGTTGAGAAATCAATTATATCCCAAAAGTGAACGTAAAACAGATCGCTACATAGAGAGTTCTTTTAAACACATGAATATATCCTTTATATGTATAAAAAATAGATTAAAGTAAGAAAAAAACAAAACTGATTCGTTTAAGGATGGGGGAGAAGAAAAAGAGGGAAGGAAAAAAGGCAAAATGATGGTGGCCTCTGTGAATTACAAAAAGTCAGCTTAAACTCACACTACCAGATGAAAAAGGAACCAGACAGCTGGCACTGTTCGCTAGTGCATGGTCTCAGATGAGGGATGTGATAGGATTTATCTCTCACCAGCGTTATCATATGCTCCTAGGAAGTTCAGCTCTGAGAGTCTAATAATAAACTCTGATAGCGAGTGGCCATTGCTCCAGATCTATTTTTACTCATTGTTATACATCACCTAGAGCCTGGCTGGCCAGGATGGGACAGGTCATCACGCCTCATAAACAAAAACAATAATAGTAATAATGTTTGAGACAGACTATGAACTCTTGTGGTGGGTGTATACATTTAAGATTTTAAACAATTTGTACTTTTAAAACCAAGTGTGCAAATTTTAAAGGTTGCTATAAATTGTTTTAATTTGTAAGCTGTTTTAACTTGTAATGGCTAATGGCTCTGCAATAAATGTTACTACTACTGCTACTATGCTATAAACTAAAAACAAAACTGGCTCCGAGACCAAGCTGGCTAATCGCTTGAAAGGAATCTCACTCTAATTCTTTCTTCAAATCTTTCTTTTGTATCCTGCCTCCTGATAAAAATAAGTGGTGATAGTGATAATTAAGACAGCTAAGGTCTATCTCAACAGAACTATTCATTCCCCCCCCCCCCATCTGCCTTTAGTAGCACCTTGATATAGCAATGCTACCAGAACTCACATGAAGCTGTCTTATCCTGAGTCAGACTATTAGGCTGTGAAGGTCAGTACTGTTTGCTCATCAGTAGCTCAAGTAGAGGTCTTTCACATCAACAACTAATGGATCCTTTTAACTGGAGAGACTAGGGATTGGACCTGCATACTTTCTTCATGGAAAGAAGATGCTCTCCCACTGAGCCACAGCCCCACTTCAGGGATAATGTCCCCACTGGCTGATCACTTATTGACTGATGACTCGAAGTGCTCATCCCTCATGCCAAATTAGGAAACTTCCTGAAGAATTATTCCATCCCAAACAATGGCTTGGATCTACCAGAGCAGTTCCACAAAGGAAAAAAGAGTTTTACACCTGCTGAGTGTGATTTTCTCACTTCCCTCTTCCCAAGAGACAAGAAAGTTGCACTGCACAGCTGGAAATCCTTCCTCTGCAGAAATTCCAGTAGAACCAAGCCAACATCTCTTGAAAAAGAGGACTAATGCAATGGCTTCTTATTAGGACTAGCCAAAAAGTTATATTCTGATAATGACATCACCCACATCTTTGGAAATAACAGTGACTGGATTTGAGAGGGGGTAAGACATATCCTTCTACAAATCTGAAAATGGCCCTAGGTTTGAAGAAATAAGTGAAATCTAAAAAAAAATTATGTTGAGTTGTTTTAAAAACATCTGGACATGATAAAAGCAGCAGATTAAGCAACAGATTCCCTTAGTTGCTATTTCTAGCCAACCACAATATATTCCATGCTTCCAGGCTTCAGTTTCTGTGAGTAAAAAGGCAGGGGGAGGCTTCAGGGCCTTTTCAGGCCTATTTTGACCTTTGAACGAGGATTCATTAAGGCCAAGCCAGCTCTAGGTTGGGAAATTCTTGAAGATTTTGTGATGAAATCTGATGAATACAGAGTTTGGGAAAGGGAGAGGCCTCAGCATGCTATAATGCCACAGAGCCCACCATCAAAGATGCATAAGGGTTACAAAGGGTCTTGGAAATATAAAGCTGCAGATGGCACTTATTACCATGTGTGATGAACCTGCGCAAAGATGAAGAGATATTGGAAATATATATATGCTGAAATTAATAATAAAAAATCAAATTTCCGATAAAACCTGAGATAGCGTTATTGGGAATCCCACCGAACAACGCAGGAAGAATTTCATTAGACTTATTTAGATCTACTTTATAGCAGCCTGAGTAATATTTGCTATGAAATGAAAGACAGACGAATGTCCAACCATAGAGAACTTGAAAGAAAATTTAACTGAATATGCAGTAATGGCGACATTAACAAGTTATGTATATAAAAGATTACTAGCAGAAATGGCAAGCCTGTTATTCACACTTTGGGAATAACTAAGATGTTTGATATAACATCACATGGAGATTTTTGGATCTATTTGTATTATTAGATATTGGCTGGGGGGATATTTAGCATATATCTAATTTTTCTATTTATTAGAAAATAAAACATATATTTAACAAATGTTACAGACTGGTTTAACTCCTTGATCCCAGACCCTCCCCCCAACAAAAAATATAAGTCTTTGAAAGAGCGCATAGAATTGTGACTTCAAGAGTAACAGACGCAACACAGAAAAATCTTGTGGTATATTTCACACAATAGGCAGTGAAAGACCACTTCCTCAAACAAGTTTGGAAACTCCCATCCATAAATTATAAGGAAAAGAAAGTGATGTTTCTGCAGTATCTAAGCTCAGAAACACTTAGGAGAAGATGACCAGCTTAAAACCTCCCCAAAAAACTACAGGAGACCAAGATAAAATACTGTTGGGGATTCCCTTGTAAATTATTTATACAAAGAGAAAGTTAAACTTAAGTTGCTACCTTGTTAAAAGAGGCATTGAAAATCTTGAAAACTGGTAAGCAAATCATAGAATCACAGAGTTGGTAGAGGCCATACAGACCATCTAGTCCAACCCCCTGCTTAATGCAGGATCAGCCTAGAGCATTGCTGACAAGTGTTTGTCCAGCTGCTTCTTGAAGACTGCCAGTGAGAGGGAACTCCCCACCTCCCAAGGTAGCTGATTCCATTGTTGAAAAACTTTTGGTATGTTCGCTGCTCCTCCCAATTTGGTATCATCTGCAAATTTAACAAGTAGCCCCTCAACACCCACATCCAGATCATTGATAAAAATATTGAAAATATCAGGCCTGGAACTGAGCCTTGTGGCACCCCACTGAACACTTCCCCCCATTCAGATGAAATGCCACTGACAACTACTGAGTGCAGTTCTCCAACTAGTCCACCTAACTATCCTAGAGTTCACACTCCTCTAGTTTACCCAAAGAATATCAGAGCACCCTGTTATATGCTTTACTGAAATCCAGGTAAATAACATCTACATCTACAGCATTCTACATCTACAGCATTCCCTCAATCCAGTAAGCTCATCATTCAATCAAAGAAGGAAATGAGGTTGGTCTGCCAGGACCTGTTGGGGACAAATCTGTGCTGACTTCTCCAAATCACAAGTTATTCTTTAGGTGCTTGCAGATTGATCCCTTTACAATCTGCTTCAGTGTTTTCCCTGAAACAGAGATCAGACTGACTGGATTATTGCTTCCTGGGTCATCTCTCCTCCCTTTTTTGAAAATTGGGATAACATCTGCCCTCCTCCAGTCTTGTGGCACATCTCCCACCCTTCAAGAGATTTGGGAGATGATGGACAAAGATTTTGAAGACTCTCTGGAAAGTTTCTTAAGAACTCTTAGGTGCATACTATCTATGAAAGTCATGAGACAAAAGAGATTGGATCAAGGGAGATTGGGACAACCTAGTGTAAGTAAATATTATGAGACAAATCAGCTAAGAGCAAATTGGAAACATCTGGAATTAATTGAGAAAAAAAGGAATTTGCAGAATGAGAAACTTCTATGTAAATGGAATCCCCCTTATTTTAATACAACTAAAAGAAAAGTTGCAAGGAGCTTTAACAAATTGGATTCTTCTTCATCAATTATGCTATTTAGTTAGAAATCCAGCAGTAAGGATAACTATGACCAGAAGAATGATGAAATTTGAATAAATCCTAATGCAAAGTATGAACAGTTCAAGGGAAATAATCTCCAAAATATATTCTGATTTACCTGAAATAGATTCAAATACGTTATATGGTCTGAAAATAATACGGAAAAAATATATTGGAGAAAATAGAACAAAACATATGGAATAAGTTATGGATGACTCAAAGAAGGAAAACTATTTATAGTCAATAGGGAGAATTCTTTGAAACTACAACATTGATGGTATCCGACTCTGGTACACCTTGCAAGAATAAGTAATACAAGTAATTTAAAAGTTGGAGAAACGGTAATCAGCAAAGCAATTATATTCGCATGCCCTGTAGTGTTACAGTTTTGGGGAAAAAAATATTTTCAGAGATGGAAAATATCAGACATCAAATTATTTATGCCAGAACACAGCAGAGCAAATTTCAAGGACAACGTGTATATAGTTGTTAGGTAAGGTTGACCTGAAAGTAGTCATGAAATACCCACTGGTTTCTTTAACCAATTAACCAGTGTTTCCTGTTCTTTTCTTCTGGTTTTGCTTGCCATTTTGATTACTGTTGATCTTAGTGATTTTCTGGCTTCAGTTTCTGCTTCATAAAACAAGGACTCTCGTGATCCCACGGCTAAATTCTCTGGAACAATGGTTACTAAAATGGTACCGTACTAGTCAAATTATGCCAAGTCTCTCTCGGCTTGGCTTCGCGAACGAAGATTTAAGAAGGGTGCAATATCCCACGTTTGCTGCAGGCTCGCTGGTGGCTGACAAGACCAATGTGGGACAGGCAGGTCCGGCCACAGCGGCTGCAGGGAAAAGTCTGATTTAGGGTTGGTCCTGTAGCAGTGCGATTCTTCCTCAATCTCCTTTTGTCCTCAAGACCAGCTATGCGTGCGTTCTCAAAGGAAGAGGCAGCCTGGTGGATGGTGTGCCTCCATGCTTTGCGATCTGAGGCTAGGTCAGACCACTGGTGATGGATGATGTGACAGGTGCTAAGGGATTTCTTCAAGGAGTCCTTGTACCTCTTCTTTGGTGCCCCTCTATTTCGATGGCCGGTGGAGAGTTCACCATACAGGGCAATCTTGGGAAGGCGGTGGTTTTCCATCCTAGAAATATGCCCTGCCCAGCGCAGCTGCGTCTTTAACAGCAGTGCCTCGATGCTGGTAACCTCCGCCCTCTTGAGGACTTCAGTGTTGGTCACAAAGTCACTCCAGTGGATGTTGAGGATGGTGCGAAGGCAGCGCTGATGAAAGCGCTCAAGGAGTCGCAGGTGATGACGGTATAAAACCCACGATTCGGAGCCGTAGATGAGGGTTGTCATCACAACCGCTTTGTAAACATTGATCTTTGTGCCTTTTTTCAGATGCTTGTTGCTCCACACTCTTTTGTGCAGTCGGCCAAAGGCACGGTTTGCCTTTGCCAGCCTGTTGTCAATCTCCTTGTCGATCTTGGCATCTGAGGAGATGATGCACCCCAGGTAGCTGAACTGCTGGACTGTCTTCAGAACTGATTCACCCACAGTGATGCAGGGAGGGTGATAATCTTCCTGGGGTGCAGGCTGGTGGAGAACTTCTGTCTTCTTCAGACTAACTTTTAGGCCGAATAGCTTGGCAGCCTCTGCAAAGCAGGACGTCATATGCTGCAGAGCTGATGCCGAGTGGGAGACGAGTGCAGCATCATCAGCAAACAGTAGCTCTCGGATGAGTTTTTCCATTGTCTTGGAGTGTGCCTTTAGTCGCTTCAGGTTGAACAGGCTGCCATCGGTGCGATAGCGAATGTATACACCATCGTCATCATCTAGATCTACTGCGGCTCTTTGAAGCATCATGCTAAAGAAGATCGTAAAGAGAGTTGGCGCGAGAACGCAGCCTTGCTTTACACCTGTGCCTATTGGGAAGGGCTCCGAGAGGTCGTTGCAGTGTCTGACTTGGCCTCGCTGGTCTTCGTGTAGCTGGATGATCATACTGAGGAACCTTGGGGGACATCCTAAACGTTCCAAGATTTGCCACAGGCCTTTCCTGCTAACGGTATCGAAAGCTTTGGTAAGGTCGACAAAAGTCACATACAGAGCCTTGTTCTGTTCCCTGCATTTCTCTTGGAGCTGCCTGAGAACAAATACCATGTCAGTGGTGCTCCTGTTAGCTCTGAAGCCGCACTGGCTCTCTGGGAGGAGTTCTTCTGCAATGGTGGGCACCAGTCTGTTCAGGAGTATTCTGGCAAGGATTTTGCCTGCGATGGAGAGCAGGGTTATCCCCCGGTAGTTGGAGCAGTCTGACTTTTCCCCTTTGTTCTTGTATAGGGTGATGATGATTGCATCGTGAAAGTCCTGTGGTAATTTGCCTTGTTCCCAGCAGGTGACAAGTACTTTGTGAAGTGAGCTATGTAGTACTGTGCCCCCATGCTTCCAGATCTCTGGTGGAATTCCATCAACTCCCGCTGCCTTGCCACTTTTCAGTTGCTTGATGGCTTTAACAGTCTCTTCTAGGGTGGGGATCTCATCCAACTCTGCTTTCACCGGTTGAAGTGGGGTGAGGTGGATTGCTGAATCTTGAACTACGCGGTTGGCACTGAAGAGAACCTGAAAATACTCCGACCACCGGTTCAGTATGGATGCCTTGTCTGTGAGGAGCACTTGGCCGTCTGCACTATGCAAGGGACTCTGAGCCTGATATGATGGACCATATACTGCCTTCAGGGCTTCGTAGAACCCTCTTAAATCACCAGTGTCTGCACACAGCTGGGTTCTCTCTGCAAGCTTGGTTATGCCAAGTACTACCGCAATTGAATGCACATTAGATACTACCCCAGTATCTAAGAGATCAAGATGCCACCTTCTGATAATTTTGATGGGAATGTGAAGGAAATAGCAACTAGAGTAAGATTGCTGGTAGAGCTTTGGAAAGTGACATATGGAGTCCTCCATCTGTGGGAACAAATGTGGTCAAAGCCTCCCCATTTGAGCTTGAAAGACACAGATCAATGGGAACACTTCTCTGCCATTATTTCAGACAGATGGAACCAGAGTGTCAACCAGTATTAGCTTAGATTAAAATTTCTTATATAATAATATAACAGTAAGCAGAGTAGCCCATCCTGCATTTTAGGCGAGCATTAGGGAGACACCGGGTGTGATCAGATGTGCTGTTTGATCCAGTGCGGCCCTGCCTCTAATTGATCCAGTGGGTTTTTTTTGTAACAGAGTGTTTATCAGACTTACCCCACCTAACCTGCTTCAATGTGCTTTCACCTCATCCTTGATTGTTCATACACAGCAGCCAGAGAGTGAGTGCAGTGGACTTTCCCCCCTCTTGTTTGTCTTTTGAGTATGTGCATAAGTGCTTGTGGAAAGCAGCACTTCAAACTCCTAGCAGAATGGCAGCAGCTGATGGTGAATGAGATCACTGGAGGAGGCTGCTGGGATATGTAGTCCAGCATGGAGGAAGTGTTTTTGAAACTGTGCATTTGAAACATGCAACATTCCAAATATTTCAAAGCAGGTAGGGGGGAGAGATAGAGAAGCCTCATCCTGTGTTCTTTTTATTCAAAAACTTGGAGCAAAGCTGGAGTCACAGCCATTATTCTCAGATGGCCCCCTCCCTCCCTTCTCTGAAAAAAACCCAAACCTCTCATCTCTTTTCAAGTAACTCCTTCCCCACTTTATGTGTTGCAAAGCACAGAAAAAAAAATCAGTGGGAGCCATTGCCCAAGGAAATGCCATCTGAACTGCTAATTAGGAGGATTTTACTAATGACTCACCAGAGAAATTGAGCTTTTTTTTTTTGCCAGGCTACTAAGAGCTTACTTGGGACTAAAACAACTTTTGGTTTTTGCCTCTGGCAGTGATCATATTGCCTATGGGAAAGAACTAAGAAAATAAATGGTGGAATGAGGAACAGGAACAGAAATATTTCAGGTCCTGACTCATCTCTCCCCCCTCCTCCTCCGGCTATAAAGCATCCAGTTGCAAATAGATGACTTTTTAGATTCTGTTGCAGACCCTCAAGTCATAAGCAACATGTTTGATATTTTGGCAACTGAGAGCCAAGGAGAAGGAGAAGAGTTATCACTGCCTCAAATTCCTGAAAATGCAGGTGCCTCGGATGAGGAGATTACAACACAGCCTCCTAAACTGCCAATGCCTTTTCCAGATAAACAGATAATCCCCCTCTCATTGGATGGCCTTGATGAAGGACTGAAAGAAAATATTTTAAAACTCATTGGTGATCAGTGCTTACTTACAGCTATGACAGTAATTGTGATTTTCTATTACATTATGAAGATAACAAACGAGCTTGATGTGATCCTGAAACTTATTAGAAATCCAACTGAGAAAATTATCATGGATAATTTGGGAACCCACCTTAGAAATAAGAGTAATGAGTTGTGATAAGAGTAATCACAATATAAGAGTAATAAGAGATAATAAGAGTAATAAGAGAAATAAGAGTAATGAGTCTGATAAGAGTTGTGAAATTGAAATGATGATGAAGAAGAAGATGATATTGGATTTATATCCCGCCCTCCACTCCGAAGAGTCTCAGAGCGGCTCACAATCTCCTTTACCTTCCTCCCCCACAACAAACACCCTGTGAGGTGGGTGGGGCTGGAGAGGGCTCTCACAGCAGCTGCCCTTTCAAGGACAACCTCTGCCAGGGCTATGGCTGACCCAAGGCCATTCCAGCAGGTGCAAGTGGAGGAGTGGGGAATCAAACCCGGTTCTCCCAGATAAGAGTCCGCACACTTAACCACTACACCAAACTGGCTCTCCAGTTTTGACCTGCAAAATCCACACATTTCACTTATTACACCCATAAAGGAAATAAAGACATGGAATAAAGACATGTTTAATATTGCTGGCTGACAGAGAGACTGATCTTACATGGGGAAAAATAAGATTGCTTTGAAAGTGGCTCAGACTTCAACAAATCATGGCCGTTGAACAAATAAAAGAATATCCAACTCCCTAAGCATGCTGCTCCAAATTGATCCTGCAGCTATTGACTTATTGGAAGCCGAAAGATTATCCAATACAGGAAATAATTGGAGACTAGTTTTAAAGTTTAATCAAATTATCATTCCCCTTATGCTAACAAAGCTGGAAAATTTTTTGAACCCTTTCAAATTTGACCAAAAGGAGTGTTTCGGGAAACTATAAGAATGGTCCTTCCCCAGACTAAACAGAGAGCTGTACCTTCAGGTCTCAAAATGATACAGAGGATCTTATGGACTTTTCTAATAATATGCGACAGTCATATTCAGAGAACTACCATAGGTTACTACAAAAACACAGGAAATGATGATTGCTCTCTCTAGCCCACTATCCTTAAAATCTCTTATACTTATGAATAAAGAGCAGATAGACACCCTTCCCATGTCAACTGGAGAACCCAATAAGAGAAGAAAGATGAAATGTGACAAACAATGTGCTGATGGAGGGTGAAGAATTACCAACTAACTTTATGTAAACTACCTCGCCTATTACATCAAACTGTCAGGACAGTGGTTGTTGCCTTCCTGCAGACCACAGAGGTGCAAGCAATGAGATGGACTCCTTACAGGGCCCTGAAAAAGATCAGGAGCAAGCAATGCTAGAGTTGGGGTCTAATGATTCAAATGAGTCTCTTTCTCCAACAAGTCTAGTTACAAAAGAAATGTCTGATTAACCACCCTTGCCCCATTACCATGGAAATTACAATGAGTCCATTGAAATCCTGTCCTGGAATGTGACTGGGTAGGCTTCCTGTCTTTCTTTGTATACAGATATACCCTTTTTTACAGTGTGATTTTGATATAACTTTATTGCAGGAAACACGGACAGCAGAGACCCCAGATGGATTTTACTCTTATAATCAAGGGATGGTTCTGGGTAAAGGTCCAGGGAGACTGATGGGGGGTGGGGAGTTGAGTATCTGTCTCTACTTCTCTGAAGGTGTAATTTGCACTAAAAGAATCCCTACTCATCTTAGCTATGGCCTTATTATTGAATTGGAAGGAAGGAAGCCTTATTATTATAAATGTACTATATGTCTTCCTCCTGTAACCAAAAAGTCAAATATTGAGGAAAATTGGTCTGAGCGGAATAGGTAAATAACAAAACTGGTAAGCGAACATCCTGAAGCCCAAATTCTTTTGGCCAGTGATTTTAAATACCAGAATGGATCCTAATGATAACTATATAGCAAAGAAATACAACTCTCTACTATGTGAAGCAGAGCAGGATTATAGGACTATAGGATTACCTTACACTCAAGTTTTGAATTTATCGTTTCTGGGAAAGGTAGTTGAGAAAGCAGTGATGGAACAGCTACATGCTTTCCTGGATGAAACATCTGCCCTGGACCATTCCAATATGGTTTCCGCCCGGGCCATGGGACAGAGACGGTACTAGTCGCCCTCACAGATGACCTAAGAAGACATCTGGACCAAGGCAGGTCGGCGCTGCTGATTCTTCTCGACCTATCAGCAGCATTTGACACGGTCGACTATGATCTATTGACTCACTACCTTGCCATCACTGGAATATGGGGGACAGCCTTGCAATGGTTTTCCTCCTTTCTCCGGGGATGGGGACAAAGGGAGAGGTTGGGTGAGCAAACCTCCATTCGACATCCACTTATATGTGGAGTGCTGCAGGGAGCTATTCTCTCACCCATATTATTTAACATCTATATGCGCCCCCTTGCCCAGATTGCCTGAGGTTTTGGGCTGGGTTGTCACCAGAATGCTGATGACACCCAGCTCTATTTGTTGATGGATGGCAGACCATCTTCTGCCCCTGAACACCTGTCCGAGGCATTAGGAGCTGTAGCAGGATGGCTACAGCAGAGCCAACTGAAGTTAAATCCATCAAAGATGGAGGTCCTGTGCCTGAGTCGGAGGGGGGGGGGGGTTATGTACCCAACTCCCTCCCATGCATGGCGTGGTTTTAGTACCAACCCAAGAGGTGAAGAGCTTGGGAGTGATCCTGGATGCCTAACTTTCCATGGAGGCTCAGGTCGCGGAAGCTGCCAGGTTGTCAGCAAAGATTTCATTGAAGTTCCAAAATAATCAGACTTGTCTTTGTTTCAAAACTAAGTTTCATTTATTGACTTCAGCAATGTTACTCTCTACTAAGAAGCATTGAAACTGATAACGGGTAGCTTCACATCTTGGCATTTATGCATACAGTTCAAAGGAATGGGCTTTAAACTAATTCCCATAATAAAATACATTTGGCCCTGCAAGTAACTCTTTCACATGCCAGCTTATCTGTTGCCAGGGGCTGCTCGTCTCTCCCCCCTGGTGATGTCCTTGCTTTCCTCAGGAGGTGCCAGAGAGGCACGCTTGGCGCTTTTGCACTTCAAAGACCGTGCTGGCCTCTAGGGCCCTGGCACCTCCGTTCCCACCCCTCCTCCTCCTCTTGCAGGGCACAGGTGTTAGTAGCACAGTATTTCATTCAGGCATTGGGTTAGTAAATATAAGACATTAATAACTTCAATGAGACATTTCTGACACAGGTCTGCCTTCCACCATCTACGGCAGATCAGGCAACTAGCACCATATCTCTCCCCCCAAGGCTTGGCCACAGTGACCCATGCAATGGTCACTTCCAGATTAATTACTGTAAATCGTTGTATGGTGGCTTGCCCTTGAAGCTGAACCAGAAACTGCAGCGGGTGCAGAATGCGGCAGCCCGCCTGCTGACTGCATTACCTATACAGGTGAGCATGTGGCTGGTACTCTGTGGTCTGCACTGGCTGCCTATAGAGTACTGGATTCGCTTCAAAGTGTTAGTTTTGACTTTCAAAGCCTTTCGCGGCCTGGGACCAGCATACCTGCACGACTGTCTCTTCCAATATATGCCCCGGAGGTTGCTTCGTTTGGCCTCCCAGGATAGGTTGACTGTCCCTGGCCCAAAAGATGCCCGTCTTGCCTCTACCAGGGCCAGGTCCTTCTCAGTCCTGGCCCCAGCCTGGTGAAATCAGCTTCCTATAGAGATCCGGGCCCTACCTGCCTTACTAGCCTTTCATAGGGCCTATAAAATGGAGCTGTTCTGCCAGGTCTTCAGGTGAGGCTGCGGGCATCTGCACATTAGATTGGTTGGCCTTCCCTACTGTATATCCTACTTATCTGACTCTGCACTGTCCAGCCGCACCATCTAATCAAAGTTGTTCTGCTGAGCTATTTTGTTTATGGAATAATTGTAATTGCTTTTATTAATATATGCTTTAATGTGATTTTTATTTATGTTGTGCTCCACCCTGAGCCCCTACGGGGGAATGGGTGGAATATAAATAAACTAATAATAATAATAATAATAATAATAATAATAATAATAATAATAATAATAATAATAATAATAATAATAATAAAAAGTTGCCAATGACTGTAAAGCCAACTTCACTGGACTGTGTCTAGCTAGACTGTCACACAGATGGTAGTTTTACATCCTTAATAGTGCTTTCTATTGAGACTACTCAGGCAAATATACTTTTTTGGTAGCAAATAGAACTAGTACCATTGATTATAAGATGGTCTGTACCTCTCTACTCCCCCAGGTTAAAAGTTGTCAGGTATTCCCCAATTTAAATGGTGATCACCTACCACTAGGGATACAGATCTCACTTCCCTCAATCAAAAATCTACCATCAGTCACATATGCATCCAGAGTTGAACCCATTGGGCTGAAAAAGTTGGACATAAAATAAAAGTTTTTTTGAATTCAGAGAATTCAGTTATTATTATTATTATTATTATTATTATTATTATTATTATTATTATTATTATTAAAATTCTAGATTTCCCTCCTTAGAGGAGGGCTTTTACATTGGCCAGATGTGATGCCATTCCATCCATGATTTTGGAAAGGAGACATAAGAAGATCACATACTCTGAGAGGGTTTTACTCTGCCCTCTAGTGGGGGTAGAAACCATGGAACATGTCCTTTTCTGCTGCCCTCCTCTATAAAAAAAATTGAGCTAAGACAATTATTTCCTTTGCTGATGGTCCTATGGTAGGGGCAGACCAGATATGCTTCGATAAATTATTAATTTGTGAAATCTTAGTTGTTACCAAGCTAGCTGCTAGATTCTGCACACAGGCAAAGTGCGAAATAAATTTTAAGTTCTGCCGTTTTGAGCCCTGACTTAGATACCATCACAAGGTCTATTATATAGTTCTTGATTTTTAGATTCCAGGTTCACTTGGCAACATATCTTTCTTGCTTGACTTCCCCTAACCTTCGTAGAGCCTTCATGTTCGCTCGCTTTAATGTCCTTCCTTCTGCTGTGCTGTATGGGAGGTTTAAGAAAATTCCATATTCCAACGGATTTTGTGGTTGTGGTTCAAGGGACATAGAAAGTACCGAACATGTTCTCCTGCGTTGCACATTTTACTGTGATATTCGTGCCATGTACTTAGATCCTTCGAAATCATGAGGGACAATCTGATGGTGGTAAGACTCTCTTCCCATTGTCCTCTCATAACCCTGAGATTATTGAGACTGTGGCTAAATATCTGTGCTGTGCTTCTAAGAGGAGAGGAATGTTTCAAATGTTGGGGCAATATATGTTTTCTTGCTGATTGTGCACATCTATTCTGTCATGCCAATAAAGGTTGTTGTTATTGTTGTTGATTCCAGGTTCAGATTTTAAATATGGTTATCTAAGTTGTTACTTTATGAACTTTATGTATTTTATATTTTATTTTCTTTTAATTATGTAATTTTTATATCATTTTTTGCTATCCTTATTTTTTATTTTAACTGCAACTTAACTTGAATATCTGTATACCCAATAAAGTTTTTGTCAGTTGGATCTGGTCGCTGATCATAATAATGAAGCTGAAATAAAACAGAACTGACTGGAGGGTTCAGACAGCGAAAACTGTGGGGTGAAAACAGATGACTGGGAAAATATTGGAATGGACCAGGTAACAAATTAATCCAGTTTGATTAGAACAGAAGCCTGATGACTGGGGAATGGGAGGCAGATGTTGCTATCTGATCGTGTAGTTTAAATCCACTAGCAAACAGTGACGACACTAATTAAACTGCACATATGATCGTACCCCCCTTCTCTTATCTTCTATTCCTGTTTCCCCCTCCTTTTTGTATCTCATTTAAAATGAATAATATTTATTCCTTAAAAACCCTCAAAATACTCATTACCATGAACTAGTCACCTTTTTGTCCTTTTATCCAAGGAGATCAGGGCAGTGTGTATGCTTTTCTCCACCTCTCTTTTGTCCTTACAACCACCCTGCAAGTTAGGTTAGGCTAAGATATAGTGACTGACGCAAGTTCGCTAAGCAAGCTTCATGACAAGCTTTTTAATTCGTTTGGCGTTCAGGTGTGTGTGTGTGTGTTTGTATGTGTATTAAGTGTTGTCAAGTCACAGCAGACTTATGGCAATCCCTGCAAGGGGCCTTCAAAGCAGTGAGAAACAGAAGAGTCAGGGCCGGTGGGTCCATTAGGCAGCCTGAGGTGGCCACCTAAAGTGTGGCCGTGAGGGGAGGGCTCCAGTTTTGGCCCTCTTGCCTGGCCTCGCCTCCGAGCTGAGGAAAATAGCGAGCTTAGCGGCAGCAGCTGTGGAGCTTCTGGCCTTAGCGCGCATGCTTGCCATCACTCCACCCCTTTCATCTGTGCTTCCAAGGACAGGAGCAACAGGGTGCACATGTGTGTATGCACTCAGGCCAGAAGCCCCATAGCAGCCACTGTCAAGCTCACCCTCACCAAGGAGGCGAGGCATAGCGAGGGCACCTGGCCTGGGGCGTCGGACTTGGTCAGCTCCCCAGTGCCATTGCTGGAAGCAGTTTCCCATTGCCTTCCTCTGCGATCTTCCTTGGTGGTCTCCCTTCTAAGTACCAACACAGCTTAGCTTCTGAGATCTGACAAGACTGGGTATACTATGATGCCTTCCCTCCCATGTCCACTTATAAAGGTATGCAATTAAATTGTGTCAGTTTCAAGGGAACCTTTTGGCACATTGTTTTCCTGTATCTAGCACTTGCAACAGAGCGATACCTGCAATGCCTTGTTATCAAAATTGATTTCTGCAGAAGGCTCAGTGACTTAAATGCAGATCCCAAATCAAATTATAATGGCTCAGATTTAAAATGCACCTTCATGAAGAAGGGAGACCTCAATGTGCTCCTCAGAGTGCTTGTGCAATTGATCACTTAGATCTGAAGCAACAGCTGCCTGGATGGAAACTCAGCTTTCTGAGGCAGCAACATCGCACTGCATGAGCTTCTGAAGGGCTAGCACAAGGTGAAGAATGGCTGGGAACTACAATAAAGAGCCCATCATTCATTATCAACACTGGCAACCTGGCAAGATGCCAGTTGGCAATGAACTAGAATTATGTTAAAAGATTATTTAGGTTCAGGCAAAGGTTTCTAAATAGATGAAGGGTAAGGGGTCATCACTTTCTTTGAGATATAGGTCAGTGTACACATACAAAACAAGTGGATGCATGACAAAGATCACCACTCTCCCCCCCTCACCCTGCTCCTATGCCTTTAACGTTAGCCTAGTGTACAGAAATTTACAGCCAATCTACTTGTGATGCTGGGATTTTATGATCAGAACTTTAAAAAAAAATGTAAAGGTAGTCACCTACACTTCCCCCCCTCCCCCAGCAAGCCGAGTACTCGTTTTACTGACCTCAGAAGGATGGAAGGCTGAGTCAACCTTGAGCGGGCTAACTGAACCCAGCTTCCGCCGGGATCGAACTCAGGTCGTGAGCAGAGAGCTCAGACTGCAGAACTGCAGCTTTACCACTCTGCTGGCTTCTAATTTAGACCAGGGTGGGGGAAGAATCTGGATGACAACTGCAGTGCTGGGGAAGGAAAAGCTTAATTCTCTTCCCATTTTGGACCATTCCACCCTCATCCTGCTTTAAATTTTTACTGTCAAATCACGGTTGACTTACGGCAACCCCAGAGGGCTTTCAAGGTAAGAGATGTTCAGAAGTGGTTTGCCATTGCCTTCCTCTGTGTAGCGACCCTTGTCTTCCTTGTCTTCCAAATACCGGCCAGACCCTGATGAGTATAACTACAGTGTATATGTTTTCATAGTTTCTTTTCATACTCAATGCTGATGATTTTGAGAGCATAAATAGTCCAGCTTCCTGTATCTGCAGAGCAGGAGTTGCCCGTCAGCATTAACCATATGTGGATGGTCCTGATACAGGACATTCTGTGCATTCTTCCTAGAGGAATGTTCATCTGGCTTTCTAGAACAGTGACCTGATTTCATCCTGTGCAGTTTTGCATTCCAAAGAGAAGCTGGCATTTTATTCTTCTAGTCTTTTATTGTTCTAGGGTGACAGGAAGCCTCATTTAGACTTTTTCCGCACTTGGACCTCAACCTTGCTTGGGGGAGGGACGGTGGCTCAGTGGTAGAGCATCTGCTTGGTAAGCAGAAGGTCCCTAGTTCAATCCCTGGCATCTCCAAAAAGGGTCCAGGCAAGTAGGGGTGAAAATCCTCAGCTTGAGACCCTGGAGAGCCGCTGCCAGTCTGCGAAGACAATACTGGCTTTGATGGACCAAGGGTCTGATTCAGTATAAGGCAGCTTCATATGTTCATAACCTGTGTTTTCTCTGAGTTCGACTTGTGGCTGTTTACCTTGCATTTATCTCTGCTTAGTACAGCATTCATACGGTTCTAGAAAAAAAGTACAAAGGAAAAAAGCCCAAAGAAAAAAACCCACGGACATAAGTGCTTACAGGAAAAAAGCCCCCATGGAAATAAACCCACATAGAAAGAAGCCCACACAGAGCCCATACTGAAAGAAGCCCACATGGAAGGAAGCTCACATGGAATAGGGTTGCCAAGTCCAATTAAAGAAATAGCTGGGAACTTTGGGGGTGGAGCCAGGAGACTTTGGGGGTGGAGCCAGGAGCAAGGTTGTGACAAGCACAATTGAACTCCAAAGGGAGTTCTGGCCATCACATCTAAAGGGACCACAATCCTTTTAAATGCCTTCCCTCCATAGCAAATAATGGATAGGGGCACCTTCTTTGGGGCTCATAGAATTGGACCCCCTGGTGCAATCCTTTTGAAACTTGGAGGGTGTTTGTAGGAGAGGCACCAGATGATATGCTACGAATTTGGTGCCTCTACCTCAAATAACATCCGTCCCAGATACCTGTGGATCAATTCTCCATTGAGCCAGTTTGGTGTAGTGGTTAAGTGTGTGGACTCTTATCTGGGAGAACCGGGTTTGATTCCCCACTCCTCCACTTGAACCTGCTGGAATGGCCTTGGGTTAGCCATAGCCCTGGCAGAGGTTGTCCTTGAAAGGGCAGCTGCTGTAAGAGCTCTCTTAGCCCCACCCACCTCACAGGGTGTCTGTTGTGGGGGAGGAAGGTAAAGGAGATTGTGAGCTGCTCTGAGACTCTTCAGAGTGGAGGGTGGGATATAAATCCAATTTCTTCTTCTTCTTCTTCTTATACCATTTTTTAATTAATTCCAACTATGTTTATTGATTTCGTCTTTCCAGATACTTGCCAGAGTCAGTCCTGCTTAGCTTCTTAGATTTATGAGGCCTTAATTATTTCTGCTATTTAAGAAAGAGAGGCGATCACAGAGCAGGCAGTAATTTGCCTAACCCAAAAACCATACATTTTGACATTCCTGAAAAGTATAGGCAACTGATACTTCACGATTCCGGTGTGGAAAAATCCAGACAGAATTCTGGTTTTAGGTGATAGAGAGCTTATGCTTGAATTAAACAAAGATACCATCTATGGAGATGGCACCTTTGATAAAGTGCCAAATACATTTTACCAACTGTACACATGGCATGCCAAGATGGGTAATTCATATCCACCATGTATTACATTTTACTTCAAAAAAAGAACATGGACACCTATAATAGAATGTTTGAAAAAAAATGGAGCTATTGATTCCTCAAAAGGTTTTATTGGATTTTGAGAAGGCTTGTATGAATGCAGTGAGGATTGCCTCTCCACGCTGAGGTCAAAGGGTGTTATTTTCACCTGTGTCAGTCTCATTAGGAAAATCAACAGTGTTGGCTTGAAGACTGAATATGAAACTAATATGAACATAAAAATTACACTGAAATCTCTTGCTGCATTAGCCTTTGATGAGAACTGTTTTTGATGAGCTTGTTGCCACATTTCCAGATTAAGACAGCGACAACACAGTGCTCATGTACTTCTTTTCGACATATATTGAAGGTGCAACAGGTAGAGATCCTCAGTTTCCTATAAGAATATGGATCATCATGATGCAACTCTGGAATGGTTACCAAAGACTATAAACTGTTGTGAGGGAATTCAAAATGCTCTTAACGCCTTGTTCCATTTCAGTCATCCCAGTGGGTGGTCTCTATTCGATGGACTGCAGAGGGACCTGGCTTGTCACAAGCTAACGTTGGCTAATGCACAGGCAGGTCGCCTAGAGGTGAAAAAGACATGGTTGCCACTTCTGTGCAGCAGAAGTGAGCAGGTGGAAGATAAACTTGGTTGCTTAAAGAGATTGGCTAATTTGCAATGAAGAATTATATCTGAGTTATTATTGTTGTTGTTAAATAATTGTTGCTTTTACTATTAGGGTTAAATAGTCTTTTGTCGTGGTCACTGGGTGTACCACAATGTATTAACATTAAAAAGTTTGACAAAATGTAAATTAATAACGTTAAAATATTTAATTTTATTTAAATATATTTCAATGTAGAGTTTAATTTCTGTTATTATTGTTTTTCCTTCTTAATAAAGTTCGTTGTCGGGTCTTCGGTACCCCTCCCGGTCTCCCGGCGTCGCCGTTGCCCCTCCCGGGCACTCTGGGGCGTTCCCCGGAGGTCTCAGAAACAGGGGGGTGGGCGCTGGGTTACTTCACCACAGGCCCCCGTTCCCCTCCTGGCTGTGCTGCGGCTCCTGTCCCTCTCTCTCGCGAGGCAGCCTCTTTGAGCATCAGCCAGCTTCCTCAGCGACCTCCTCCCTCCCTCCTTTTATGCTTCCCGACCCAACCTTCCCGGGTCCTGCCCCTCTCTGGCTCCTCCCCCCTTCAAAGCCCCAGACGCCCGGGAGAGGCGAGCCAGGGCTGGGCTGACTGGGCGTGCCTCGGGCGTCCTAGCCCTCGGCTGCATGCTGCGATGGGGCGTCTCGCGCTCCGACGAGACGAACGGCTCTCCTCCTCCTGGCCCGGTGCTGGGCTCAGCTTCTCCCTCTTGCTCCCCGGCGTCTTGCCCTGGCCAGACTTCGCGGACTTGGAGTCGGGCTCGTCGTCTGGGAGGCACCGCTCGGGTGGCTGCTGGCGCCCCGTCAGTCGAGGTGAGGGCCACCACGGGGGCTTGGAGAGGTGGGGAAGGCTCTTGGGGCGACGATGAGGGCTTGGAACGGCTGGCAGGCGCCGGGGAGTCTCCTCCGCGCAGTCCCTGCCCGGGCTGGGTGGGACATTCATTGACAACAAAATGGTCACTTCTTGTTGCATGTGAATATGACATATTTTAATCCTAAAATAACAATATAAAAATAACAAAATAGTCACTTTTTGTTGCATGTGAATATGATTTATTTTAATCCTAAAATAACAACAAAATATTATTAATTATTATCCACAATTATAAACATCTATGGTGCTTTACATATTTTTCTATGGGTTTTTTTTTCCATGTGGGCTTCTTTCAGCATGGGCTTTTTTCCTGTGAGCATTTATGTCCATGGGGTTTTTTCTTTGGATTTTTTTCTTTCGGATTTTTTCCTTTGCGCTTTTTCCCGGTTACCCATTCATATACTCCGGAACAACTGTGGGGTGAAACCGGGGTGACCTCAATTAAATATGGAAATGAAAAACAAAACAAAACCCTGAGATAAAAACGGGTGAATGTCAGTTCAGGGACAAGACTAAACCAGAACCACATAAATCTCCACTGTCTTGGACACACTATTCTAAAAGGAGTGCTGGGGCAGTACTGGCCCAATGCCGCATAGTGCCCTAGGCAGACTTGCTGCCTGCCGCCCCCCTCCACAGTGTCCCCTGTGCCTCCTCCCGTGGCTCCGCGCCCCCAACTCCCCCCTACCCACTGCACCTCCTCCTCCCCCCTCCCTTCCTCACCCTTGTGCATTTCAATGCCTGAATGGGGCTCTAGTGCCACGTTCCTGGCTATCTAAATGCACCCTCCCCCCGGCTATCTAAATGCACTGATCAGCTGATCAGTGGGTAAAATCACATCATGCAGCCACACTCACTTTCTGTCAGGGCCAGCATTCTGAAAGGGCAGCCCTGCTGTCCTTGACTCCGCTCAACTTCCTGGATGTGAAGGAAGTAGAGTGGAGTTAGCAGCAGCAGGGCCACCCTTTCAGGATGCTGACCCTGACAGACAGTGAACGTGGCTGCATGGCATGATTTTACCCACCAATCAGCTGATCGGCTGTTTAGATAGCTGGGAACATGGCAGTAGAACCCCATTCTTGCATTGAAATAGACATGGGGTGGGGAAGGGAGGGAGGAGTAGGTGTGTGGGGGGACAAACTAGGCATTCGCCCAGGGGGGAAGACTGAATTTGGTGCCCCCACCCTGCCAGCACCCTAGGCAACCACCTAGTTTGCCTAGTGGGCGAGCCAGCTCTGGCCATGGGGAAGGCAGGCATTTGGCAAGTGGCAATTCTCCAGGGGTGCATAAGGCAGTAAACTGTCCCCATAGTGACCAGGCACTGGGCAGGGAGAGACACAGAGGCAAGGCCTCAGAACATGAAAGGGAAGCTGAGAATCCTGACCCTCCCAGTGGGCAATTCTTTACAAAAGTCAGATGGTGGTAGTGAGCTACCTGAGAGAGAAAGAAAAGCCTTTCCAAGTGTAAGAAAAACCTAGGAGGGCAGGCCAGAGTAGGCATGTACAGCCTGTTATAGCAAAATTAGACTAGAGAAAATGTGGCACTCAAGTGGTGTGAGCTCACAACCATTATTTGATAAGTGTTATCACTTGATAAGCATCTGTGTGAAATTAACTGTCATCAGTGGCTCAGTTATCACAATTCAATCTCTGGACAGGTCAGACAAGATGGGAGATAATAACTTAACAATAGTTTCACTAGTGTGACAAAATTTGCAGGTCCTTCCCCTCCAACATCTGGTCTCCAGCTGACCCCTAGGCAGCCCACAAACATGGCATGATAGTATCAGGCCTCCCCTGTTTGCTCTCCAGCAACTGCATTCAGAGGAGCATTACTAGTAGTCATTCCCACATGTGGCAACTGTGCCAATGATTAGAAAAGCAGAATTATTTCTTCAGAGGCTGGCTGGCTGCTGGGAGAAAGATGTAGCTCTCCTTCCTCTACTAGCCTTGACCGCTGTGTGAGACTGACCTGCAGAGTTTTCACCTGATAAAACCCCTTGCCTTCTTATCCTGATGGCTGGTCCACATGGAGGACCTTTCATTAAAAGGATCAAGTTGCCCAGCAAGATCAGGGGGCCTTGTAGACACTTTTGGAAACCATGAGCTTATCATCATCTACACCAATGTGTTATGATTTGGTCCTCTTGTTCTGTATGTACCCAGCATGAAGCACGCTTTAGCATTAAATATTTTATCTTACAAAGTATGTGATGACAATGAGAACCACAGCAGGGAGGATGAAGGCTTACCAAAGCCAGCGGGTTTCCTAACTAGATCCCACAGGACCTATAAAATCATTCTCTCTCTAAAAGAAGGTGGAGGGAAGGCTTTGGATGTGAGTTAGTTGGCTCCTGCTGTCGCTTCTGGGCCTTATTATTTGAATGATAGCAAATGCTTTCCAGAATTCTGATTACAGAAATAAAAGCCGAGAGAGAAAAATAAGGAGCATGCTATGTATATGCGTGTGTGTGGAGTGAATGATTCCCCTTCTCTTGTAAGCAGCATCTGAAATCCCAGCTAGGGCACCCAGTTTCCAGAATTAATAGAATAAAGTGTAGTCTGTTTTTCATGGTTTTTTTTAAAGGTTCATCATGTAAACAGATTACTTAGGAATGGAACTGCTTCATAAACTGCCATTGCCTACAAAGAGACTGATACGATATCCATATAAGAAAGTGTGTTATACCATCATTGTACTATCTAAAGTGCATCTCAGTAGCCCATATATGCAGCATGGAAGAAATGATTTTAAGTACACCCCTTAGTACTCTTCATCCAGTTCACTACACTTCAACTCAAGTACTGTGACTGAATTGATTTGTGGATTGTGGGCACATAATAGAGATTTTCTACTTCCTTAGCTCTACACTAGTGTTATTGATTATGTTCCAAAGTAGATTGTGTTCCAAAGTAGATTAAATGTCATGGGCCAGCCAGATGTCATCTCTTCCTTTTGGGAGGAATCGGAAGAACCAGGCCCCACACTGGTGGAATCCCCACCTGAACATCTAGATCCAGCAGCAGACCCAACAGGGGAAACATTAGGAAGTGAGAACGCTTTCCAGTCTCAGCCGGGCTGCTTTTTCATCCAGGAGAAAAGAGGCTACTGAGGTCAGCATCTGTACCATCCTCCCTGAGCCAGCAGAGTGTAGAAGGAGGAGAGAGTGCTTGACGGCTCAGAAGAGATGGCGAAGGGCCCACCAGGCAGCTCAGCAACAATCAGTGTTAATTTGCTGTGTAAGAACATAAGAGAAGCCATGTTGGATCAGGCCAACGGCCCATCCAGTCCAACACTTTGTGTCACGCAGTGGCAAAATTTTTTATATACACACATACACTGTGGCTAATAGCCACTGATGGAACTGTGCTCCATATTTTTATCTAAACCCTTCTTGAAGGTGGCTATACTTGTGGCCGCCACCACCTCCTGTGGCAGTGAATTCCACATGTTAATCACCCTTAGGGTGAAGAAGTACTTCCTTTTATCCGTTTTAACCTGTCTGCTCAGCAATTTCATCGAATGCCCACGAGTTCTTGTATTGTGAGAAAGGGAGAAAAGTACTTCTTTCTCTACTTTCTCCATCCCATGCATTATCTTGTAAACCTCTATCATGTCACCCCGCAGTCGACGTTTCTCCAAGCTAAAGAGTCCCAAGCGTTTCAACCTTTCTTCATAGGGAAAGTGCTCCAGCCCTTTAATCATTCTAGTTGCCCTTCTCTGGACTTTCTCCAATGCTATAATATCCTTTTTGAGGTGCGGCGACCAGAACTGCACACAGTACTCCAAATGAGACCGCACCATCGATTTATACAGGGGCATTATGATACTGGCTGATTTGTTTTCAATTCCCTTCCTAATAATTCCCAGCATGGCGTTGGCCTTTTTTATTGCAAACGCACACTGTCTTGACATTTTCAGTGAGTTATCTACCATGACCCCAAGATCTCTCTCTTGGTCAGTCTCTGCCAGTTCACACCCCATCAACTTGTATTTGTAGCTGGGATTCTTGGCCCTAATGTGCATTACTTTGCACTTGGCCACATTGAACCGCATCTGCCACGTTGACGCCCACTCACCCAGCCTCAACAGATCCCTTTGGAGTTCCTCACAATCCTCTCTGGTTCTCACCACCCTGAACAATTTAGTGTCATCCGCAAACTTGGCCACTTCACTGCTCACTCCCAATTCCAAATCATTTATGAACAAGTTAAAGAGCATGGGACCCAGTACCGAGCCCTGCAGCACCCCACTGCTTACCGTCCTCCACTGCGAAGTAACTTATTTACTGAGTTATAAGATGTTCTGGCTAAAGCTTTTGAAGGGTGGAGGGGCATGATTGAGTGCTAGAGAGGGGGCTTGACTGCTCTGGGGAGAGAAGTGATTGACTCAGCCTGAAATAGGCATCCTGGGCTCCATCGAGCCTAACTGGTGTTGGAAGTGAAGGACTTTATGCTGTCTCTTAGCCTTAGACTTCAGAGAGACTACAAGAGAGTCAGAGAGATCAATAGGCTAGGACACTGAACATCCTTTCTCTCCTGTGATGCTATCCCTTTGATGTGTGTATTGTTACTTTCAGGAAAACTTCCCTGAGGGTATTGCCCAGATGCCTCTTAATATGTGGGGTCCCTCAAGGGGCAATCCTCTTCCCAAATTTATTTCACATCTACATGCGCCCCCTTGTCCAACTGGTGTGGAGGTTTGGGCTAGGGTGTCATCACTATGCTGATGATACGCAGTGTTATCTATTGATGGGCGACCAGTCAGATACTGCCCCAGAAAATTGGGCTGAGGGGTTGGAGGCTGTGGTGGGATGGTTAAAACAGAGTCAGCTAAGACTGAATCCTTCTAAGATGGAGGTTCTGTGGCTGGGGTAGAGAGACTGGGTTGGAAGTTCTCTGCCCTGGCTCCAACCTGGTGGAACTTTCTATTGAATAACACTCATGCTCTGTAGGAGATTTTACAGTTCCTCAAGGTGTGCAAGACAGAGATGTTCTTCCAGGCATCTGGTTTAGGACAGCTATGGTTCTGCCTTGGCTCTAACCTAATGGGATGATGATGATGATGATGATGATGATGATGATGATGATGATGATGATTCTATTTATTTATATTCCACCCATTCCCCATAGGGGCTCAGAGCGGAGCACAACATGAATAATAAAATCACAATAAAACATAACAATAAAACAGCAAAACAGTAAAAACCTATTACAATGTTCAGTCCAACAGAATACTTCAGCAGGACCAAAATGGTATAACAATACGATGCAGCCAAACAGTGCAGTAGGATGGTACAGTAGGGGAGGCCAACCGATCTAGTGAATAGATGCCCGCCGCCTCACCCAAAAACCTAGTGGACAGCTCCATTTTACAGGCCCTACGAAAGGCTAACAAGCCAGGTAGGGCCCGGATCTCCATAGGGAGCTGATTCCACCAGGTTGGGGCCAGGACCGAGAAAGACCTGACCCTGGTAGAGGCAAGACAGGCATCACTTGGGCCGAGGATGGTCAGAAGATCTTGGGAGGCCGAGCGAAGCAACCTCCGGGGCGTATATGGGAAGAGACGGTATGTTGGTCCCAGGTCGCGTAAGGCTTTGAAAGTCAGAACTAACACCTTGAAACGGATCCGGTACTCTATAGGCAGCCAGTGCAGAGCAATGGGAGGCCACTTGAAAGACGTCTGAATAAAAGTCAGCTCCTTCTGCACTCAGGATGGTTAAACACATTTAAGTAAAGGGAAAGGGTTTCTGAATGGATTATCTTGACTGGCATTATCCCCATTAGTGCAATTATAGAAGCACAACCTGCTCTGCTGTCTTTTTTGCTTCCTTTGTGCCTGAG
This sequence comes from Heteronotia binoei, assembly GCF_032191835.1. Taxonomy (NCBI): domain Eukaryota; kingdom Metazoa; phylum Chordata; class Lepidosauria; order Squamata; family Gekkonidae; genus Heteronotia; species Heteronotia binoei. The sequence continues at coordinate 71,882,005 of NC_083235.1, forward strand.
AACAAAGCGGGCCCCAACATAGGGCTGAGAGGAGGAGGGGCAGAACCTACAGCTTCTGCTCCCTGGAACAAGGAGGACTCTGTTATTACTAATAATTTACAGAACATACAATCCTCAAAGTGCTTTTGTGATTGCTCAGGTCTTTCAGCCTCAAAGCCACTTGGTGAGTGAGCCAATTATTGTTTCTGGTTTTACAGATAGGGAAGTTAGAGAAGAATATGAAAGTAACAAGTCGTGATTTACCCAGGAAAATTACAGTTGAACTATGATTTTAACTCATTTTGGAAATGAGTTATGAAGCTGCCTTCTACTGAATCAGACCCTCGGTCCATCAAAGTCAGTATTGTCTTCTCTGACTGGCAGTGGCTCTCCAGGGTCTCAAGCTGAGGTTTTTCATGCCTATTTGCCTGGACCCTTTTTAGTTGGAGATGCCGGGGATTGAACCTGGGACCTTCTGCTTACCAAGCTCCTGTCTGTCTCAGTCCCAGGGAAATTGTGCCTGCCTTTCTCACCCCTCCTCACATAGTGGGAAGGCAGGGGAATGTGGGAAGATGGCATTCAGTCCCCTTCCCACCTACATTGGGGGATGCTAGAAAATGTGCCTGTCCACTTCACAACCCCATGCTGCAGGCAGACAGGAAGAGGCAGGAAAATGGTGCCTACCCTCCTTTGCTTCTGGGAAATGGAAACAGGGTACCCACCATCCTTACTTCCTCACACCATGGTGAGGAGCTGCCTGCATCCTTGCCCTCCACAGCTATGGCAAGGCACCATTCATGTAAACAGGAAGAGGACTGGGCTCACTGCATTTTGACTTGTCAATGGAGGGAAGGAAGGAGGGAATGGGCTTGCCACCCACATGGGTCAGGGGTGCCTTCCAGGCCAGACCCCTAATGCCTCAGAGGGACTGGCCAGGCAAAGGGCAGGAGTGAAAAAGCTGGATGGAACCTAGGGTTGCTAACCCCCACTTGGGGCCTGGAGATGTCCTGCTTTTACAACTGATCAGATGAAAGAGACCAGATCCCCTGGAGAAAAAGGCTCTTTTGGAAGGTAGATGCTATGGCTTTGTACCATGCTGAGGTTCCTCCCCAGGCCTTGCACTCTTCAGGATTCATATCTAAAATCTCCAATCCAGAGTTGGCAACCGTCATGGAACCCCTTCATAATTGATGCTCAAAGTGAGGCCCAGAAAGGCTTGCTCAGAGACCACACTGACTCCCTACACTCACAATTTCAAGTATATCTTCAGAGCTTTTTCACCATCTTCTGCATAACTGGACTCAGCCTGTGGCATCTTAATGCCGAATTAATTCATGGGCCTGAAGCTACTCCCAGTATACTAGAGAGAGTAGTAGACAGGGCCACCCACTGCAGCATCATTAAACTTCCGCCTGTGGTACCCCACCCCGGAAAATGGGGGCCACCACTGAGAAGGCCTGAATAGGCCCATGTGACCCCTCTAACAACACACCCAGTCACCCCTAGCCAATAGCAAATGGGCTGGGGCCCACCCCTACCAGGCCCTGGGGCCCACCCCCACCAGGCCCCCACACCAGGTTATTTTAGGAAAGAAGCCATTTGTGCTTGAACACACGTACACAGGCTCTTGCTGAGAACATGGAAACTCCTGCCAGACCCTTGGTACTTTCCAGTCCACCACCATTGCTGAGACAAAATTTTAAAAGGAGATATGTGAGCAGTTTTGAGGGTGAAGAATTTGTTCCCACAAAGTTTCATTTCCTGGGGCCTGTTTTCATGAAGAGACACGCGTTAGTATGGACAGTGAGGAGACAACAGCTGACATGCTTGCTAAAAATGGTGTTTCTCAAATTTTGCAAGGGCTCCTGGAAGATTTCCCAGACACTCAGGAGTTTATTCCCTACAACACCCAGGTTTTCCAAGAGATTCCTGATTCCCAAGAGCTGATTCCAAGTGAGAACTCTATGGCACAGGTAATTTGGGAAAGGGGGTGGGGGGGAGTAGAAAAGGTTATTGGAAACAGACTTTGCATAGTGCTTTTAACTGAAAAAATCTGCTTTTAATTTTCTAGTATTCTGCCTGCATTGAGCCACAAATTCCAGATTTAAAATTGGCTGAAGCCACAGAGGAGAATATTCCTTCAGAGGCGAAGATCTCCATGCAGGTATGGACCCCAGTTGTTGAGTGTTGTGTGGTGGGTGTGGGGGTTTGTCAAGGCTTGTAAAACTAAAGTAAATGCTGTCTTTTTAACAGGAACACAAAAAATTCCATTTGGCATGACACCTGGGAAACGAGTCATTGCTATGAGAAAGCTTTTAAACATGGAAGTTTTTGAAGATTCTGCCTGTATACCACCCCAAAAACGGAAATCAGCAATGTCAGCATTAGTTCGTGCTGCGGTCTATTCAATAACAATGCATTGTATCAATTAATTTTTATATGATTCTTGTGAAGGATGCCAGCTTCAATCGGCGGACAGAAATCTCACGCATGTGTTTCTTGGTCTGAACAAATAGACCACAAGGTGAAATTTGTAATTAATGAAATGTCAATACATTTGATAATGCAAGTTGTGACCTCTTTTGCCTATTCATTGAAATGTCTGCTCTTCACCCAAGAGAATAGGGAGCAAATATTTGATTTATTAAATAAAGTTGGAGATGCCTCAAATTCACGCAAAACTCTTGAAACAATTTTGAAAAACTCTGACAGTGCAATGGTTAAATATATTCAAGGCTATATCAAAGATTAGCATTTTAGTTCATTTTTTTGCGCCAGAAAAAATGGCGTTTCTGTGATGTGAATAAAAGAGAGATTGCAGCTGTTTTTTTACTGTCTGTTTTTGAAATAAACCTTGTAAATAGACTGCAACTCCTTTTTTTCACTGTCTGTAAATGGGAAAAGCCTGTAAATAAAAAGGAGCAATTTTAAAGAAATCAGTGTTATTACATGCCCAGGCATGCCCCCATGAAATGAAGGGCTGGTGGTTGCAAGGGAGGGAGGCGGGGGGCTGCACTCTGATTAAATCTGGCAGCATTTAAAAATTTCTAGAATGGTTAGCCCCCATATTTACTGGCTGCTGTTTTAAAAAAAGGTTTGGGAAGGGGTGTTGCAAGGGAGGGAGGCGGGGGGCTGCACTCTGATTAAATCTGGCAGCATTTAAAAATTTCTAGAATGGTTAGCCCCCATATTTACTGGCTGCTGTTTTAAAAAAAAGTTTGGGAAGGGAGAGCCACTATATATATATATATATATATATATATATATATATATATATATATATATATATATATATATATATATATATATATATATATATATATATATAAAGTGTATTCTGAAATATATATATATATATATTGCAGTGTATTCTGAAAAACTACTTACCCTCTTTCCCATGTGTTTCCTGAAACCATGGCTGCTTTTTCTCTGAGATTGTGTGGGAGGAGAAAGGAAGGGGGGGATTTTGCCTTCACATGGATGGAACCTGGTTACCTTTACAATTCATGGACAATTTCTATTGGATTAGCAAGTCACATGGCAGAGGGAACCAACCATAGCGCTCCTTCACACACAATAGTGGTCAGTTGGTCTTAATTAGATTAGGGGATGAGTCACATCCTTTTTGGCCAGAGGAGAAGGTCAGAAGACATCTTTATCTTGAAGCTGCAGGTAAGCCATCTGCTACTCTTTTTTCTAAGTGATAAGCAATTAATACTGCCTGTAAATTTTGTCTGTTTGAATCCTTTTACAGCCTGTAAAGCAGCTAGTTTATGGCCTGTTTGCCCCAAGCATGCTTAATGAGATGGAACATATGAACATATGAAGCTGCCTTATACTGAATCAGACCCTTGGTCCATCAAAGTCAGTATTGTCTTCTCAGACTGGCAGCGGCTCTCCAGGGTCTCAAGCTGAGGTTTTCCACACCTATTTGCCTGGACCCTTTTTTGGAGATGCCAGGGATTGAACCTGGGACCTTCTGCTTCCCAAGCAGATGCTCTACCATTGAGCCACCGTCCCTCCCCCTATTTACAATGGAAGAGGGGATCTACTACTGTTTTTTTAATTTAACAGACGTTTGCAAGCTGCAAGGATATTTAGCTACCCTTTATGGTGGCTCTTTTGAGTGGCAAAGGTTTGTTTTATATATTTTACAATATGCCTTTAAAAAAGAGGCAGATTTCTTTCCTTTGGCTGAAAATGAATGGCGGGGGGGGGGGGGGGAGTATGGGCTGTTTCAGTTTTTCTTGATTAGATTAAGGAACAAGTCATATCCTTTTCCAGCTCACAGAGGGGCACTAAAGGGAAACCTTTTTACCCTGAGGTGTTTGTTTTAAGCTTCATAAATGGAGATAATAATTTAATACTGTAAAAGGGTTTATTTGTGATCAGTCCTTTTCAATATTTTTTGTAAATCATGGGGATGAAAAGAACAAATATGGCAGAAGAAAAGTCTTCAAAAAACAAAGGTATATTTTGCTTTCCACTCTCAGTTTTAAAATCAGTTTGCTGTTGTTTTTATAAGAAGGGTTTGTGGTGGTGGATAATTTAAAATGGGGTGGCTGCATTATAGAGAGAAAACCCGTAGGCTCCTGAGAGAGCTACTAGCCCTTGAGAACTACTACTCTGGTATCCTGTATTAGCACTTTACTAAATAGCCTACCATCGCTATACTGTATATCTGTACTTTAAGAGAACTGCTACTTTGCACTGCACACCAGCACTTTGAAAGGACTGTTACCTTTGCACTCTGCCACTTTTGCTCCCCTGCCACTTTTTTTCACCTTGCACCAGCACTTTAAAGATCTTAAAGACACTGCAAGACGCTCCAAGACCTACCAGCATTTTTTAAGAACACTAGCATTTTAAAATCTGTCCTCCAGTTAATGAATCATCAGCTGTGATACATCGCAGTGGTTTTAGACTGTCTTCATACTGATGAACCTACCCATATGTTATTGCTCATCCTGAGGGCCCATGTGGATACACCACCCTTACCCCGTTTAGGTGCCGAGCAAGTTTTAGCTCACCCGCGAAGGCAGATGGACCCCTTGCGGCTTCAAATGGCTTTGCGGGATCCCTGGCCCTCTAGTGACTCGTTAGATGAACTAGTGGAGATCTGGAATAGCCAGCTTTCCACAGGCATTGACGAGATCGCTACCCGACGTCCTCTCCATCCCCGTTCACGATCCACTCCATGGTATATCCCGGAGCTGCGATCAATGAAACAGCGATTGAGACAACTAGAGAGACAATGGCGACGTACTCGCGACGAAGCTTCGAGAACATCTTATAGGTCATTTATGCGGACCTATGAGATGGCAGTCCGGGCCACAAAGAAGGCTTACTTTGCGTCCCGGATTGCGTCTGCGACCTCGCGCCCAGCACAATTGTCTAGTATAATTCGATCATTAACAGTTTTACCGCAAGGTAAACCAAACGTTAGAGAATTGGGAATTGGCTGCGAGGCTTTTGCGAGCTTTTTCGCAGATAAGATCTCGTCGCTCCGATGCGACCTCCCCATCATAATTGAAACAGTGAAAGAGCTTGAGGCACCGAGTGCGTCTTCTGGTCCAATTCTGGACACCTTCAATTCACTCAGCCTGGAGGAAGTCGATAGGATCCTTTTCGCTGTGCGCTTTACGACCTGTGGGTTGGATCCGTGCCCGTCCTGGCTTATAAAAGCTAGCCAGGCGCTGTTATGTGAGCCACTACAGGGTATTGTCAACAGATCCCTGGTAGAAGGGATCTTTCCCACAGATAGAAAGGCCCCTGACCATAGAGGGCTTTAAAGGTCAATACCAACACCTTGAAACGGACTCAGAACACAATAGGTAGCCAGTGCAGCTCTCTCAGCACTGGCCGAATGTCCTCCCACTGGGGGAGCCTTTCCCCACACGTTGCCCGGAGAGCACTGCGTTCAGGGACAAAAAATCTGTTGTCCGTCCCTGGACCAAGGGAGGCTAGGTTGTGGCAGACGCGAGCTAGGGCCTTCTCGATGGCAGCTCCAGAATTGTGGAATACTCTCCCAGAGGCCATAAGGGCCCTGCGAGATCTTTCTACTTTCCGCAGGGCCTGTAAAACCGAACTGTTTCGACAGGCCTTTGAGACCTAACCTATTGGGAGAGAGCTGCCACTTTACACTATTACAGAGTACCATGATCACCATTCACATTTATATCTATGTTAAATTATATTATAGTGATACAGCACCAAAAATGCAATGGAATGTTTTAAATATTTAAGTGTTTTAAATAATTTTAAATTGTAGTTTTTATTGGTTAAATTGTAAAAATGTATGTTGTTAGCCACCCTGAGTCCACTTGAGGAGAGGGCGGGATAGAAATTTAAATAAATAAATAAATAAATAAATATTTTTGGCATTTTAATTTGCAGGCCAGAAGAGGCCACATGACTGTGAAGCATGGTGGAAAATGATACGTTCAAAAATACAATGTGGTAAATATTTGATTTGCCTTTGTGTGTGAGGGTGGAGACTGTTTTTATGAATGAATTTAAGGGCTTCTTCTTTTTTACAAAACCTGTTTGAAAAAGCTATTTTTTTTTTCATTAGGCCAGCATGCCCCTGACAAAGATGATGATGGGCCTTCTAAGGAAAATTTCCCTCCTCCCTTATCCCTGTTGGAAACCAAGAGACAGCTGAAACCACTGTCTGGTAAATGTTAAGTTTTGCTTCACTGTTTTGGGTTTTTATTTTTAAAAAACAAGCTTAATGTTTAATTTTTATATGGTGGGGAAATGATTTTTAACTCTGTGCCTATGTAATAACTCTCCAATGTAGATGAGTAAAGGCTCAAATCTGATGAAGCAGATGTGGGCTCTAAGCAAAATATAGCAGGTCAGCAAACGCTAGGGGGTGCTATGAAACACAAAGGAACCCTGAAAGGTATGTGTGTGTTTTATATATATATATATATATATATATAACTGCATGACTGTTTTGACCTGCTGTGTTAATAATATTTTTGCTGAGGCTTGGCCATGCTGGTATTTTATTTCCGTTCAATCTTCTCTCCTAAAGATGTCACAAACTAGAGATATTCTCAGAGCACAGTGATCTCCACCCCACTGAGATCTGGACGCGGCCACAAAACATCAGCACAGCAATCCAAGCTGCAGACTTCCATGAAAGGATCATCCACCCCGCCCCCATCAAAAGGATGTGGTAAAGTGAAAGGAAAACACACAAACCAAACAGACTATAAACACCTACAAAAGGGTGCTTTTGAACCACCCTCTAAGAAACAGAAAATTGACAGTGCTAATGTGGATGCATCTTTTAGGGACACATGTGAGTACATGTTAAAATTGCTGGTGGCTACAACAGCTGGAATGCAAACAATTGCTGACCATGCAAACAGTTTTCAATCATTGGGTATAGACAGCTCCTGCAACCCCTTAATTGCTGCTTTTAAAGGCAGCCTTATGGGTTTCTGGAAAGGTTCTGAAATTATTTTACAAACTGATTCGGTGTGTAAAAGCAGGGAAAGGGGTGTAAGCCAGGTTAGAGGCTGTCAGCCCCGCATTAATATCAATACAGATGCCCCTTTTAGCGAGATATGTGAGCGTGTGTTGAAATTGCTTGGCATTACAACAGCTGCTGTGCAAATACTTAACGGCCAAGCCACAAGCTTTCATTCTTTGGGGCTAGATGGCTCTTGCAATCCTTAAATCATGCTTTAAAAGACAGCCTTGTTGGTTTCTGGAAAGGCTCTGAAAGAATTTTACAAAGTTATACTGTATGTCCAAATGAGGGAGCCCTGCAGATAGGTGCGGGGCAGGTCAGATGGCCTCGTCACACACACCAAAGGAAATGCAAGCATTTGAAACTGAGAAAGGTTTGGCAAAGAGTCCTTCAAAAGTGCCTCAAGAATGCAAAAAAGTTTAAATCTAGATAAAAAAGAAGTGACTCTCTTTTAAGGTTTCTTAGCTCTGATTGTCCTGTGAAAGCTGAGGTTGTAACTTTTAATAAGCAGCGGCAGCACGTCAATATATCTGAAGGTGTTGTTGGCAGTAAAATACCTCCACATTTTTGTTTTTAATGTTCGATTGAAGCGCTCCACAATAGCTGCTTTGACTTCATTATCGGTGTAAAAGTGGTGGACTCCGTGTTGCTTTAACACGCTGCTTACAGACTGGTTTGGAAACTCTTTACCTGCATCAGTCCGAAGCTTGGCAGGTATTCTACCTTGTTTGAAAATTTTCTTAAGGGCTTTTGACACCCTTCCCCCTGTCTTATCTTTTAAGGCCAAAGCCCAGGCATATTTAAACAATATGTCAACCACTGCTAAAATGTACTCATAGCCATCATTATTTTTGGAACATTTCTGCATATCAACTAAATCCACCTGCCACTGGGCATCGAGACCAGAAACCATGGTTTTGTTTCTCTTAAAGCGGATGTGGGCTTGCTTATGCAATGTGTAAGCATCTTGCTCTGAAAGCCAGTTAGTAACATGATTTTGAGTGAGAGCTTCACACTGCTTTTTGTCTGCCTGGAAGAGAGGCCTCACCCCGCCAAAGCTCCCTGCTTCTCCAGGTGTATAATACATGTGCCTTAAGACCTCCTCTTCGTCAACTGCCCCCATCATCGCCCGCTTAACTCAGAAATGATCACACAAGGTTATAAAATAAATGTCTTTATTGTAACAGAACTACCTCTTCCTCTTATTATTTATTTTATTCTTCTTTTTCTTGTCGCACTGGGTAACTTTGGTGCAGAAACACGACACACACAATAGATTCATGTCAACAGGGTTACCAATGTGAAGATTACTGAAAGCCTGGATAGAATTCTCATCTAGCTGTCAAAATAAAATAAGAACAGCTCAGTGAAAAAGTCCATCACCCGCCTTCATTATACACCATTCACAAACACTGCTTTACCTGATTACCTGTGAGTTTGACACCATGTTCTTCTGTTCCATGGATTTGTCTAAATCCTCTTCATTTTCACTCCCCTCTGGAGTTTCATCATCATCTTTAAACTGCTCAGTAGGGTCCCGGTAAATACACCACAGCGGGTTGGGCATTCCCAACTCCATCTCATCTTCAGGGTGGCAGGAAAGCACCGTCCACACATCATGCTGGCTTCCCCATGCAGGCATCATCGTATTTTCTGTTCTGCCATTTACCTTTGGAGTTGCGGGGTGCTCGGGCATCTCTGCAGCTTCATTGGAGACCAGGTAAGTACAGTGCATAGGGACAACTCCACCAAAGTACATAGTAGATGCAGAATGGATGTCAAATTCCAGCTGCCTGGCAGGAGCGCCAATGTTGTTGAAGCTAGGCCTCCCCAATGGCGGAGGTGTGGTGAATACCTGGGACTTGGCAGGAGTTTCCATGTTCTCAGCAAGAGCCTGCGCATGTGTGTTCAAGCACAAATGGCTTCTTTCCTAAAATAACCTGGTGGGGGCCTCGGCCCATTTGCTATAGGCCAGGGGTGACTGGGCGTGTTGTTAGAGGGGTCACATGGGCCCACTCAGGCCTTCTCAGTGGCAGCCCCCATTTTCCGGGGTGGGGTGCCACAGGTGGAAGTTCAATGACGCTGCAATGGGTGGCACTGGAGAAGGGGGCAGGGGAGGGAGCTACATGGGATTTCCAGCCTGCTCAATTAATATGCGGGGTTACTACGTCACAGCGAGGTGGACGTAGATGCTGATTGGCCTGGCTATTCCACGTGGTGTGAGTTAGCAAGGTCATTTCCTGGAGGAGATGCTTAATTAATTAAATATGTGGGGTAGCTACGTCATGGCGGGCATAGATGGTGATTGGCGGGGCTATGTCACGGGGTGGGACTAGACAGGCCACCTCCTGGTGGGAGGCACTTAATTAATTATGTGGGGTACCTACATCATGGTGGCGCCCCCAAAATAGGTCACTTCTGTCCCCCAGCTGACGCAGTTTCTGGTCACGTGACTGGGGCCATGACCCTGATGCCACAGTTTCCGGCGACGTCACTAGATGTGACATCACTAGCCACGCCCCTTCATTAATTATGCATGGGGTTGACACAGTTTCCGGTGATGTCACCAAAAGTGATGTCACTGGCCACGCCCCCTTCATTAATAATGTGTGGGGCGTCTATTTACTACTACTGAAATATCTAACATTATTAGAAACAAGTATGTAGCTGTATTACATGCTAAATATGTATTTGGAAAGTGACATGCATTATTGTGGCATCAATGTAGTTGATACTATTATGGCTATTTCTTACTCGGTTACATTTGAATTGTGTTTGAACTCTGTTTGAAATGTGCTTAAGTTGTTTTATGTTAAATGACTGCTATGTACTTAATAATATCAATAAAATGTTTAAAAGTTTAAATGTTTAAAAGTTATTAATTGCCTTGCTGAAAATGAGGTTATTCCAAATAACCATATCTATTTTAAAAAGTTATATTTCTGATTACTACTATTAATTAATTTTGCTCTGTGTTTCTGATTATTCACTTTATATAAGTAGTGAACTGTGCTCCTTACCTAATGTTTTGATTAAACTATTTGTTTGTTTGTTTGTTTGTTTTTTCCAGTTTAGTGATAATTCTGATGGATGTATTATAGGGTTTTATCCCTTTTATTGTGCTTATGTTATATTTAAGGTTCTAATTTGTATCCTGTTTTATATTCAATAAAAACGTTGTTCTTTGGGGGGCAGAGTTTAAAAACAGGCTGAGAAGAGAAACATCCCTTATAAGGATAGCCATTTGCTCCAAGGTGGGTAGACATAGGATTTGCTTTTAAGGTGGGTGAGTTTGGAAGAGTAATGCAGATCAATCGTTTATCAAACTGGAACAATGAATGGACAGTGTGCATTTGTGTGTTGTTAGGAAACTGCTGTTTGTCTGGGTCTGTTGCCCTTCCAAATTATGGCTGTTGTTGCAGCCAGGGGTCATTTTGATGAAACACTGTGGGAGTTCTGATCCATCAGTTTGTCTCTCCCAGCGTTCTTCTGGTTGCCATTACTGTGCCCTTTAGCAATGGTTTTTGCAATTTCAAAGGACTGTTGTTTCAGTGTAGAGAGGCTCCTTTGCTCTTTCTGACAAGTCTGGATGCATCATAAAAATGAATCAAAGCTTTGCTCTTATTTACTTACTTTCCAGGTTCCACCCAGCAGTTGGCTTGATGGAGAGGATCCAGGCCATTGCTCAGAATGTCTCAGACATTGCCATGAAGGTGGATCAGATTCTACGCAACAACCTATTAAATGGAAAATGTAAGACTGCTGTTAGCTTTGTAAACAGAAGAGATGGAATAATAATGTCTCTTTGTTAGAGTATGAAGGGAAGGACTTGGTATTAGCCAGAGTTCCACAGAGATTGTTCCTGGCCTCTTGTTTGAATGCTGGGACCCTTCTTTGGAACATTTACAATTATGAAATTCTTAGCAGTATTAAAGTCCATCATCCAAGCTGTGAAACATGGAGGAAATTCTCTGTGTGCACAATATAGGTGTATAACAGAGAAACAATAAGGCCCTTTGCTGAAAGAAATTTGTGGAGGGAACACTCCCTTCACACCCATAGGCCACACTACTCCTTTAACTCCATTAGCATCGACTTAGTTGTAAATATGTTTGTCTCTTAACTGACTGCTAATCCTACCCAACAGTGCAGTAGGCAGTTGAGTTTTTCAGACTGCAGCGCTCTTTTGTGGTTTTGTGGATGTTCTGATTATTGTACTAGTGGTGCGATCAGTTCAGACTCCCCCTCATGAGTTCCCTCTGTTCTGAGGGCTTGGGGGGGGGGCTTTTTTGCACAGGCACTGAAGTCTTTGAGAATTTCAGCAGCCTTGTTTGCTCTGCCTTCTTCACATGAAAGTATCCTCATTTACTCTTGTGTAAAATGCAGTATGCTCTCAAACAGCAACTCTGAAGCACAAAAGGTAATTTATTTGCTCAATCATTTGGCCCCTGATATTTTTAAACTGAAAGCATTAAAAGAATATAGCAAATAGAAGAAGGGTTTTCTCGACTGGGGGAAAAAGGTACAAAGGGTCAAGGGACAATCTGGTGGATTTTACATAAGAGTAGCACCATTGGCTTCAATAGTATATCTACTCTCATGTTAAGCAAGAGGGGGACATTCTCAGGCTAGAGAGAGAGAGAGAGAGAGGCAGAGAGAGGAGATACCAGATCAACCAGGCCAGACAAATACACACACATTTTCACAAAGAGGAAGGTGCCTGTCATGAGAATGTTTGTTTCAATGCAGCCACCTTCCACCACTGAAATGCTTCAGCACGGAAATGCAGTTTAAAAGAACACACCCCACATGGTCCACCCTTTCTGGGTGGGTTTTGGCAAGTGGATTGTGCTGGAATTCACCAATGTGAAAAACTTAGTTCTTATTGCAAGCAGAGGCTTTGTTGTAAATACATTTCGCTTTGGGGGGAAAAGTGCAGAAGAAGCCAATGTCTTTCTTGTTCTCTGCAAGCTGCCCTATATTTTTAAGTTTCCCCCATATGACTACTACAGTCTTGTCATGAGGAAAGTGAAAATCTGCTGCGTTTTGAGGTCAAACATATCGAAAGAGCAGCCAATCATACCCTCTATGCTGCTTGATGTATCCTTCAAGGACTGCAGTTTGACAAGATGAATTCCAGTAAATCTTGATGCGGAGCCACAAATCCACCAGCAAACTGCATTTGCAGCAGCTTCACTGGCATCTTTACTCAAAAATGAATGTAAGGAAGTGGCTAGATGTACCTCTAAGGTCCCAAGTGTAAACCACATGCAAACATGCACAATAGCAGCAGATGGGGCGAAGCTGCTTGTGATTGGGAACAGAGAGCCACGATGATGCTTAGAGCATTCTCCACACATTCTTTCCCCTATTCCGGATATTTCCCATGTTCCTCCGCTGTCTCCTTTTCCCTCACAGATTTTAAACCATTAAATGAAAAACATTTGAATAAAAATACATTTAAACTCTGTGGGAGAAAAAGGTGCTGGGGCAAAGGGGGAGAGAGCTTGGAGTGGGAACGTGATGACAGGGAAAAGTTAAGCACCCTCCATTCCCAGAGGGTAGCTGTGTCTGTTGCAACAAAAAACAACAGGACTTGAGTGGCACCCTAAAGACTAACCAACATTTCTCCTAACACATGTTTTTGCAGGGCTTTTTTTTAAAAGAAAAAGCCCAGCAGGGACTCATTTGCATATTAGGCCACACCCCTGACACCAAGCCAGCCGGAACTGCGTTCCTGTGCATTCCTGCTTGAAAAAAAGGCGGTATATTTTTGTGCCTAGTTATTCAGAGAGAATGCAGTGGTCCCATTAGGCGAAATTTTTATATAGAACTATTGGAGGAGGGGGCTAACAGGATCAAGGTGCCATGAAATGCAAGAAGTACAGGGTGAACTGTAACTGTAAAATTTGTTTTATTTCATTTATACCCTGCTCTCCCCACAAGTAGGCTCATTGCAGGTTTCATCATAAAACCACACAACAAAAACCATTCAGTAATTAGAACGCATCTGAAATAATCAGAATATCAGCATTAAAAGTAACCAGCGTCTCAACAGGTATCTACACAATTGGGTCCAAGTGGTCACTCGAACCTGGGGTCACTGGGGGGGGGGCAGCTATAAAGTGATCACCCTGAACATGAACATATGAAGCTGCCTTCTACTGAATCAGACCCTGGGTCCATCAAAGTCAGTATTGTCTTCTCAGACTGGCAGCGGCTCTCCAGGGTCTCAAGCTGAGGTTTTTCACACCTATTTGCCTGGACCCTTTTTTGGAGATGCCGGGGATTGAACCTGGGACCTTCTGCTTCCCGAGCAGATGCTCTACCACTGAGCCACTGTCCTTCCCCTAATATGAACATATGAAGCTGCCTTATACTGAATCAGACCCTTGGTCGTCAAAGTCAGTATTGTCTACTCAGACTGGCAGCGGCTCTCCAGGGTCTCAAGCTGAGGTTTTTCACACCTATTTGCCTGGACCCTTTTGAATTGGAGATGCCGGGGATTGAACCTGGGACCTTCTGCTTTCCAAGCAGATGCTCTACCACTGAGCCACCATCCCTCCCCAAACTAAAGGCCTAATGGAAGAGCCCTGTCTTACAGTCCCTGCAGAACTGTAATAGGTCCCACAGGGCCATGATTTCTAATGGAAGCTCATTCCACCAGGTGGGGGTCAGGGACAAAAAGGTCCTGCCTCTAGTCAAGGCAAGATGGACTTCCCTGGGGCCAGGGACTACCAGGAGATGTTGGTTTGTGGATCTTAGGGTCGGATGGGGCTAATAATAATAATAATAATAATAATAATAATAAATTTATTCTTATATCCCGCCCTCCCCTGCCGAGGCGGGCTCAGGGTGGCTCACAGGACATGGTATATACCATGATTACAATAAAATACAATAATTACTATAAAAGACAATTAAAATATAGTTAAATTACATTCAAATTAAGTTAAATAAACAATTAAAATATTATAGGCTACAGATTAAAGTGCTACAGTTCGATATATGTATAGGATGGCTAGGTGTCATTACCCAGGTTCCATCTTAAACGCAAGTTGACAGAGGATGGTTTTGCAAGCCCCGCAAAACTGATTTAGGTCTCGCAGGGCTCGCACCTCCTCTGGTAGTTGATTCCACCATTGGGGAGCCATTGTAGAGAAGGCCTGCTCCCTCGTTGTTTTCAGTCTGGCCTCCCTTGGTCCAGGGATTCGTAGAAGGTTTTGGGAACTAGATCTCAGTGCTCTCTGGGGAACATATGGAGAGAGGCGGTCCCTAAGGTAGGCAGGTCCTCGTACCACTAAATCCCTGTTTATTTTCTTCCACTCAGTTTGCCCTCGCCACAAATGGATTGTGTTTATCTCATTGCGCTATTGAGCTGCAGATACGTATATTTGTATAGTCTGAGATAAGCTGACTTGGAAACTGTTTGGCTTCTGGAACGTTTTCTAAATGCATGAATGTGGTCTGCCTACCTCCTTATCTATTGAAATGTATATAAATAAGGCTCACGACATGAATAATTTATAAGAGACTACTATATCTTGATACAAACTGTCCCTTAAAGCTGTATTAACATATAAAAACTAATAACCATGTACAGGACCGGCCCTAGACCATCTGGCAGCCTAGGCGTGGCTAACTTCTGGCACCCCCCCTGCACTGATAACATCATCAAGTCACATGGGGGGCACCCAGTTCATCACCCCCAGAAGGGTCGTGCCCTAGGCAATCGCCTAGTTTGCCTAGTGACAGAGCTGGCCCTAACCATGTACAATAATTACAAATTTCTCTCATGTACTATATACAGGGTTGCCAAGTCCAATTCAAGAAATAGCTGGGGATTTTGGGGGTGGAGCCAAGATCAAGGCTGTAACAAGCATAATTGAACTCCAAAGGGAGTTCTGGCCATCACATTTAAAGGGACGGCGCACCTTTTCAATTCCTTCCTCCCATAGGAAATAATGAAGGATAGGGGCACCTTCTTTTGGGGCTCATAGAAACTTGAAGGGGTATTTTGAGGAGAGGCACTAGATGCTATATGGAAAATTTGGTGCCTCTACCCCAACCCCCCCCCCCCCCCCGAGCCCCGAATACCCGCAGATCAATTCTCCATGATTTTCTATGGGAATAAATCTCCATAGGGAATAACAGAGTTCCCAGCAGACATTTCCCTCTCCTCCCCCCGCTTTCTGATTACCCTGAAGCAGGGGGAGGGTCTCCAAACCAGGGGATCCCCTACCCCTTCCTGGGGATTGGCTTTGAGGCCTAGTCTATTCCTCCTTCCCCCTCCCCTCCTGTCTGGAAATCTGAGGAGACCTCCTAGAGAAACAGGAAGTCTTTCAGGCTGGTCTCCCAGAAGGCTGCAGGAGGGAAAACCAGTTCCTGGGCGGGAACTGGGCTGTATATTAGTGATTTTTGGCAGGAAGCCTTCAGTTTGAGTCAGGCTTTGAGTTCAGTCAGTTGGGTTGGTGAGTCTGTCTGTGCTGGATGGTATGCTCAGGGCAAGTATGGTATAATAGGGAAAGAAGGAGCGTTTTTCCCTAGTTTGATTTATTTCTTCTGTTCACTATTTTAAAATGCCTGCATATAGCTGTAAACTTTAAATAAATGTTTTGTCTTTTTAAAAGGTAGTCCCTCTGTACCACATAGTTTCCCCAACCGCCTTAGACCACACTACTGCAGGAGGGGAGTGCAGGGAAGAGGGAAGGCATACAGTTGGCAAGGGTGCCAATCCTCCCAAAGAAGGACTTTGGTCTCTGTGTTAACCAGGTGCTGGGTTGGCAGAGGACCTTGAGGCCAGGCCTCAGAACTGGCAAGGGGGGTTGAGAGTCCTGTTCCTCTCAGTCAGGAACCCCTAAATTGAGCAGGTGGTGGCAGCGTGCCCTAGTGGTGGGGTGAAGATAAGCTCCCTTCAGGAGTTGGCAACTCAAAAGAGAGTTGACAGGACCGGGTCTGAATCGGGCTCGTTCCACCACATTTGCCAATAGAGACATGCCAGTTTCCAAGCATATTACTGCATATGGAACGCAGTTCGGCCAGCCTAAGACTTCCTCAGGAATTTCGATTGGATCAGTTTGATGGATTGGTCAAAAGCATGGATCCAGATTGGGATACCATAAAGTAATGGTGGAATCACTTTGGACTTAAAGATCTTTATGGCCGCTGGCATAAATTGATTTCCTCTGCCATAGAAAAACCATGCTATGGCCGACACGCTAACATTAGCCATTTTCATAGCATAGTTACGATGTGCAGACCAAGACGCATTATTCTGGAAATTAATGCCTAGATATTTAAAACGCTTAAGTTGTTCTACCCTTTTCCCCCAATGGACCAGCTAAAGGAGCTTTTTCTCTTGGAGAAGACTACAATTTTAGATTTCTTATAGTTCAGCTGAAGCTTATTGTTCACGAGAAAAGCTGCACATCGAGACAATAACCACCTTAGACCTACTCTGGAACAGGATAAAAGCACAGTGTCATCCACATAAAGTAATAAAGGGATGTGGATTGGTCCGAGTTTGGAGCTATGACGGCCTGAATCTGTTAAGTGCACAGCTAGGTCATTAAGAAAAAGGTTGAACAAAGAGGGGGCTAAAATGCAGTATAATATAGTGGGTTCAGTGCAAGGAAGAAGCTCTTTATTGCAGTATAGCGTAGTATAAGGCTGCACTCTAAGACTGGAGAACTGGCCCAACGGGTCCAACTTATATACGCTCAATGTTCCCACGCAAGCATGCTGTTGGACCATTCAAACCAGCAGGCGGCCTGTGATTGGAGCAGTCACAGCAGGGATTTGGATCCTACTGTCCATTGTTCCCCGAGTCCCCAAGCTCAGTCCTACAGGCTCCAATGAGCCAGGCAGGAACACCATTAAATATACACATTCCAGTTCACATACACAACACTAGAGGAAACAGCCATGGAGGGCCCTGTTTGCCCCCTCCTAGGGCTTCATGTATCCTTGATCCCAAGACACTTGGAGTATGAGAAAGGGGAAAACAGCTCCTCTAGCCATTTCCACCAGGGAAAACAAGGCGTGAGGAAAGGTGGAAGCCCCACCTCTACGCTCACAGTGCTTTGAACCGCACTGTGACAAGTGACCCGATAGTTTTTAAAGACAAGTCCCCAAGAATATATATGACTCTGAGATGGGTCACAGGATTCTCCACATGGCTTGCGTCACCTAGATTGTTATATGCATAGCCCCTGTGTATCAAAATGGTACAGGTTGGCTGATAACAGACAGGCATTTTGGTATGGATAGGAGGCATCCTGAATCGGGCAACCTCAAAACAAGCCATCCCAAGGCCTCCACACACTCCCCAGTGAGGCAGCCCTATCCTGTCCTGGAGATGACTTGGCACAATCAGATGGCAGGGCGCCTCAGAAGCCAGACCTCTCCCCCCCGCCCCCACCCAAAGTTAAGCACCCATGCACTCCAGGCAGTTTTTAAGGGGGAAACAAGCCGGAAGCGGCTTGGAGTGGTTTGGCAATTTCACACGCCAAGGCACCTCGCTTGTGCCCTTCTGCTTCCAGACAGTGAGGCGACGGCTGGCGTATGGCTTGAACATTTGCTACCACTTCCAAAGTGGTAGCTTTTTGAGCCACTCTCCAGAGGCTGGAGGATGGGTGGCAGATGTTGCTGTTTGGAAGGGTTTTTCTAGTCGATTTCTGAGGCGTCTCTGAGTCAGCCCAAAGTGCCAGTCTGTAATAACCCATAGGGAACTACCTCTTAACAATTTGTTCCTATTGAGGAAAAAACTGATCATTCTTCGTTATAAGGAATGGCCAGGTACCATCTGCAAACCCCTTCCTTCAGGCTGTTGTTTTCTATTACTTCAAGAAAGGTCCGTTCATCTTACTACTATTCATCCTACCACTTTTTTAAAAAAAAAAATAACAATTGCATCTTCAGGAAACTGCCCATTAGGTAGTGTTCCAAAACCAAACCCCTTTCATATTGGTCTCCTGCAACTCTACTAAAAAAAGGAAGAATTAATGTTTCCTGGGCACTTGGCGAGCAGAGTACTGTATAGCAGTGGTGGTAATGTTGATTGCCGGAACTGAAAGGCCAGCTCCTAAGCCAGCATTCCACCACCACTGTGCAGGGAAGGAGTGTGTTCCTATGGCATCATGTGTACACCCTGCCAGCGCAAAGGCCCTGATTGATTCTTTTAGTCTCAGCACATCTCCGTGTACATCTGTACTAACACTCCCCCCTCCCCATTGGGTTAATGTGCTAAGAAGGGGACTACTGAGGAAATCACTTTAATAATGGAACAAGGATGTGTTTGTTACCTGCTAATCTACTAAAGAAAATAACCCCCAACAGACACCAGCAAAAGCCCTAGCCTTAGATCCCACGTGGATCCTCTAACCTATCCTAAAGCTCCACACTCACTTCTTTTGTTCTGTCTCTCTGCAACTCTCACTTTCTCTTGCTGCAGGATGTTTTGAGCTTCCTTAATTTGTGCTTTTAGCTATGGCAGGATCCCCATGGTTTCTGCATTTCTCATAGCAAGCATCTCATTTTTAAGATTTTGTAAGTTTTATAGAAGTGAACAGTTGTCACAGAATTCCTGGATACCTCTGACAGCTCCCCACTGCCCAGTTAGATCCTACATCATTAAAAGTATAACCTCTAATCCAGTTTTACAAGTCATAATTATAATTCTGGTTCTACACTCGTGTGTGCCCGTTTACCTGGGAACTGGCACAGCAGGCGAGTTAAAAAAAAGGTTATGAAGCTTAGAGATACCAAAGTCAAAATGCAGAGTTCTCAACCCTCAGTTAGACTGCTTCTATTCAGAAGCAACTGAGCTAAAAAATCAATTGGCTGCCGCTGTCCGGTCTGGAGCACATGGCTATAGTCACATTCTTTCATTGCCGCCACCACCAATGTTTAGTGGCTGTTCATGTGTTTTTGTGAAGCTGCAGGCAGGGCTGGTTTCAGGTTTTTACCTTGGGCAGCATCCATGGGCTTTTATGGGCTCCCTATACTGCTCTCCAAATGGCATGCAGTGGCATACCCCAGGAAAAAAAAAAAGAACCTCTGGAGCCAAAGAGGCACCATACTTTGCTCACTTGCTCCACAGGCTCCTTTCCTTTGCTCACAATGCCTTCTTATACACCCTTAGGAGCAAATCTCATTGAACTCAATAGGCCTTACTTTCTGAGAACCCTTGTCTGCTTGCCTGCCTAGCTGTTTGCTCAACCAGCAAGTTGCATTCCTGTTCCTGCCATTGAGCCGTTCAGCCAGCCGTTCACTCATTGTTCATAGAGAGCCAGTTTGGTGTAGTGGTTAAGTGTGCGGACTCTTATCTGGGAGAGCCGGGTTTGATTCCCCACTCCTCCACTTGCACCTGCTGAGATGGCCTTGGGTCAGCCATAGCTCTGGCAGAGGTTGTCCTTGAAAGGGCAGCTGCTGTGAGAGCCCTCTCCAGCCCCACCCACCTCACAGGGTGTCTGTTGTGGGGGAGGAAGGGAAAGGAGATTGTGAGCCGCTCTGAGACTCTTCGGAGTGGAGGGTGGGATATAAATCCAATATCTTCATCTACCTCACAGGGTGTCTGTTGTGGGGGAGGAAGGTAAAGGAGATTGTGAGCTGCTCTGAGACTCTTCGGAGTGGAGGGCGGGATATAAATCCAATATCTTCTTCTTCTTCATGTAGCAGCAGGAGAGACAGCGTTGCTAAGCCCTGCCCCATGCACTTCCTGAAACCACCGCTCAATTGCTTTCGCATGCCGTGGTGACAAGGCTTGGTGGTACAGGGCTTGGTGGTGCCACCGCTTCTGTCGCCATGCAAGCAAACAATCAAGGTGATATGCAGGTGGTGGTGGAGATATGAGCATCATCAACTGCCCCACCTTGCCAACCCCTAATTTCAGTCTTGGCAGCAAGCACAATGAGAAGCTAGAATGGTACCAGCCTTCCTGACAGGCCTGTAGCTACGGGTGGTCGAGGGGGTCAGGCTGCTCCATTCAACCTCCCCTTCAATCTCTGTGGCCCCTCCGTTGGGCCAAGACCCAATTGAGACCGTGTAAATACAATAGAGAGTAACATATAATAAATATAATATATAATCATATAATCTACATAGAAGTATTTATGCCATCTTGCCTAATTGCTTAATACAGCAAGAAAGAAGCTCCCAAAATGAATGTGGTACACATACACACACACACACACACACACACAAAACTTTAGGAAGTTGAAGCAATTGAATTATTCAAAGTTCAAAGCAGAGAATTCAGAAAACTCTACAGATTTAAGGTTTCAGATGTCTCTTTCTTCAGGGGAATTCGGTTTATTAAGAAAATTTTAAAAATGAAGTAAGTAAAAGAAGAATACAAGGGGAAAAGGCGTAGTCTGACTGTGAACTGAACCTGAATGATAATTAAGGGCAAACATGTAATTATAATTCCTCTGATAAGGAATGAAGAAACAATAGTATAGATTCTGCCTTTTACCATCTCCGGCAGGTCAAGCAACTAGAACCCTATCTGGCCCCTCGGGACCATGCAACGGTCCATGCAACGGTCACTTCCAGATTGGACTACTGTAACTCGCTCTACGCAGGCTTGCCCCTGAGGCTGACCCAGAAACTCCAGTTGGTGCAGAATGCGGCAGCACGATTGCCGACTGAATCGCCTGTACGGGGAAGCGGTTGGACGATGCTGCGCAGTTTGCACTGGCTACCAATTGAGTACTGGATCCGCTTCAAGGTTTTAGTACTGACGTTTGAAGCCTTGCGCGCCCTGGGACCAGCATACCTGCAGGACTGTCTCTCCCCATATGAGCCCCGGAGATCATTGCAATCAGCTGGCCAACTTCTTCTGACCGTTCCTGGTCCAAGGGACGTCTGGCTTGCCTCAACCAGGGCCTGGGCTTTTTTGGGCCTGGCCCCAGCCTGGTGGAATTAGCTTCCTCTAGAGGTTCGGGCCCTGCCAGATCTGTTGCCATTCCAGAGGGCCTGAAAGACGGAGCTGTTCTGCCAGGCCTATGGCTGAGGCAGGCAGACATCCTTACCCTATTATATCATTAAAATGGCCTCCCAACACTGTTGCTTAACTCAGGCCAATTACAGTTGACTTAAATGATGCGTCCACACCATGCTATGCCGCTCAAATTCAACTTCTGAATTAATGGCTTAACTAGCTCAAATTTTAATCTGTTTTAATTGCTTTATTGCTGTATTATTTATTTCTTGATTGTTTTTGCTGTTGATCTGATTGTGTTATTGTGATGGAACCCGCCCTGAACCCATGGGAAACGCTGGGCTATAAGTTAACAGAAATAAATAAATAGAATTCATTTCCCTCCTTAACAGATAGAGATAACTTACAAACTTTAGTGTTTTACTTCCATAGCTATCTGAAAAGAATGATGATGCTTTGTTATTACACAGATTTATTTAAATACAACCAATTAAGGTATTAAAGGCAGATGATTAAGCAGCTGCAAATTCTTTAATTCACGCTTTCAAAAATAAAACACAATGTGAGACTTCTCTCACATCCTTTCTCTCCCACAAGATCCAGTCATCCAGATAAAATCATGGATAAAGTTAGGCAGAAGCTCTTTTCACAGGAATTGGCCTTTCATCCAATAACGGCATAGAGGAGTCATGTAACACTTAAAAAAAAATAATTATAGTGTGCACTGTTATGGCTTATTTCTTTTTATAGGTTGAATCCAAACTAAATTTTCCTATGACAGAATACAACTTCTGCTTTCCTATCCCATTGCAGCCCACTGCAACCCCCACCCCATGCTGAGCACAGCTAGAATCGGCCCTACCCTTAGACTTGGCCCACGCCTCTCAGAATTCTCCTAAGGGAGGAGAATGCTGCAAGGCGTGGGCCCAGTCTAAGGGTATGGCCGATTCTAGCTGTGCTCAGCGCACAGAGGGGTGGGAGTGGAGCGCGGAGCCAGAGAAGGGGAGGGGGCAGCCGCCACTGCCTAGGGTCTCCCAACAGAGTCTCAATTGTAACTATAGGTGTAGTAGGTTCTCTGAATTTTCAGCTTTAATTCTAAAAGTAAGTTTCTAGTCTTAGGCTTTGTGTAGATATCAGGGGAAAGGCATAAATTCTCAAGGATAGGGGCTAGAGAGTTACTTTAAAAATGAAAGCTGGGAATTCAGAGAACCTGCTACACCTTTAGTTACAACAGTACATTGATAGTAGCCTAGCACTGATTAAAAAAAAAAAAAAACTAGCAAAAGGCCTGAAGGCCACTTCTAGGGGATAAGGGCAGGAAAACTACTGGAAACCATGCGGAAACCCCATTGCTGCTGCACTTTAACTGCAACTGCACCAGCAACAGGGAAATCACAAAATCCCATTCCCATAGGGAAGCCACAATATTGGAAAACTTTTAAATTGCCAGACTCTCACAAGACTGTTTCATGATACTTTGGGTACCATTTGGGGTTGCTTAAGAAGCCAAGAATGCCAACCGAGAACTTGAAAAACGACCTTATAAGATCTCTACTGACATTTTGGGTTGCTCAGGGAACTTGAAACAATGTCGCTGAGGGAGGAAGTGTAACAAGAAACAAGAAGGAACAAGAAGGGAGGAAGTGTAGACTGCCATAGGGTAGGGATTTCCCTTCCTCCTTTTGGAGGCCCATCTTGAGTCATACTAAATAGTGCAGACAAATGCCTGGAGAAAAAAAAAATGTCCTGAACCCTTGATAGAGGCTTAATGGGCAGTTATTTAGCAGCTATTTCCACACATGAAGCCTATAAAGGAACAGGACATTTTTCTCCAGACCTGTTGGCAACCCTAATATTAACTGACTTTTATATGTTCTCCCCCTTTTCTATAATTCTGCCTAACCAACATTTAATTCTTCCAAGAGGATTCATTTAAATTCTTACATTCTACTTAACAATATTTGCTGCTTAGTAAAATAATGTCATAGTCCAGGAGATTGTATGCAGAATGAAAAACTTTAACACCATGCAGCTAGGCTTACCATTTGCCAACTTATGCGGAGGCTTACCATTTGCCCAGGTTTGCCCGAAAACCTGGATAAGTTGTAAACACATCAGGCGATGTTCTGGCCCTCCCCAAAACTCCATTGTAAGTACTGTGGCGTTTGGGAGGATAGCCAGATACCTGAAATGCTTGTGACATATATGGATTTGGGGACAGATGGGTAGCATGTGTTGCACGCCACCATCCCCACCCATCACTCCATCCCCTAAAGCCCCTGGGGATACTGGCTGGTGGCCTGGCATGCCTACATAGAACACTCACTACTAGGAATGGGCACATAATGGGAAAATGTGGTTCATGTTGGTTTGTGGTTTGTTTGATTGCCCAAACCGGAGGTTCATTTCATTTTGTGATTTGTATGGTTGCCCAAACTGGTTCATGGTTTGTTGGCTCATTGAGTTCAGGAGGTGTAAAACTCACTGGGAGTCTCCAGCAGGCTCTTCTTCACCCACCCTCCAAGTTTGGCGAAGATTAGATTTGGAATGTCCAAGTTATAGCCCCCCAAAGCAGGTGCCCCCAGGGAAGCTGAGCTTCAGCTCTCATAACAACTAACACTTCTCTCTTCAGGTTGCAAAGTGGAAGTAGTGGAGTCAGGATGTCTGCTCCCATAGAGCAGAATGGGAGCTCTGTGATTGCCTCCCAGAGCTGCCAGTCAAGCTATGGACAACTACCATGGGAAGTCCACCTCCAGCGTTGCCTCAGAATTGATTGAATCAATGCTAGGCTGTCTGGGAAAATGAACCACAAAAATGAACAAAATGAACCACCAAGGGAAAAAGGCAGTTGTTTTTCAATTTGGGCATGGTGCAGTCACCAGATCAATTCAGAACGAATCACTGACTAGCCTGATTCATGCATGAATCACAGTTCATAGTTCGTTCCGTGTCCGTCTCTAATTGCTACAACTAAATTCAAAATGTCTGCTCCATTAGGTTGGAACACATGAACACATGAAGCTGCCTTATACTGAATCAGACCCTTGGTCCATCACAGTCAGTATTGTCTACTCAGACTGGCAGCGGCTCTCCAGGGTCTCAAGCTGAGGTTTTTCACACCGATTTGCCTGGAGCCTTTTTTGGAGATGCCAGGGATTGAACCTGGGACCTTCTGCTTACCAAGCAGATGCTCTACCACTGAGCCACCGTCCCTCCTGCATATGAAGCTGCCTTCTACTGAATCAGATCTTGGGTCCATCACAGTCAGTATTGTCTACTCAGACTGGCAGCGGCTCTCCAGGGTCTCAAGCTGAGGTTTTTCACACCTATTTGCCTGGACCCTTTTTAGTTGGAGATGCCGGGGATTGAACCTGGGACCTTCTGCTTACCAAGCAGATGCTCTACCACTGAGCCACCGTCCCTCCCCCATTTGGTGGAGGTTTCAGGTCTCTGCTGGTGTTCCAAAGAACTGCTAACCCTGCATGCACCTGCTTGTGGATCAGTTTGTTCCTGTTTTTATGTTATTTTAGTAAGCTACAGGATTGTGCCATTTCCAGTAAGATTACTCTTTCTTTCCTGCTTTAAAGAAGAGCTTCATCCTGTCCTGTATATGAAGCTTTTGCCATCTTGAATCAAAAACTAAGGGTGAGATCGCATGAGAGATTTGGCCCAACCTAGCCACGCCTCCCCTCCGGATTTAGTGTGTGCAATCACATGCGCATATCTGCCCCCAAGTCCTGCCCATACTTACCTTGTTTTAGGATGGGCTGGGACCAGATTAAATAGCTACCAGGAACCTCTTGATAACAAATCTCCAAAGGGCACATTTCCTGGCTGCCTGAATGGCCAAGGCATGTGATGCACCCACCCCATGCATGCAGGAGCAGCCTGAATGCTTCTCTTGCGTGTGTGTGGGCTGTGCCTCTCCAGGCAGCAGGGTGAGGACTGTGTGATTGCCTCGGTACACATCAAAGACCACTGGCTTTTCCAAAGCCATGATACTGCTGCACCAAATAACCAGTGTAATCCCACCCACAAATGGATTTCATTATGTTGATTAATGTGGCAGATGCAAAAGCCACTGGTTTCGCTATTATACTCTCGTGCTCTGTCGTTCAGGTATCAAACTTTGGTGTTCTTGCTCATCTTTCTTCCAGCTGTGGCTCAGTGCTCCAAATAGCTTTTGCTTGCCATCTTTCTCTGATACGAAGAGTAGGGTTGCCAATCCCCAGGTGGGGGCAGGGGACCCCCCAGTTTGGAGACCCTCCCCTCGCTTCAGGGTTGTCAGAAAGCGGGGGGAGGGGAGGGTAATGTCTGCTGGGAACTCTGTTATTCCCTATGGAGATTTATTCCCATAGAAAATCATGGAGAATTGATCCGCAGGTATCTGGGGCTCTAGGGGGGCTGTTTTTTGAGGTAGAGGCACCAAATTTTTAATATAGCATCTAGTGCCTCTCCCCAAAATACCCCCCAAGTTTCAAAACGATTGGACCAGGGGGTCCAATTCTATGAGCCCCAAAAGAAGGTGCCCCTATCCTTCATTATTTCCTATGGAAGGAAGGCATTGAAAAGGTGTGCCGTCCCTTTAAATGTGATGGCCAGAACTCCCTTTGGAGTTCAATGATGCTTGTTACAGCCTTGATCTTGGCTCCACCCCCAAAGTCTCCTGGCTCCACCCCCAAACTCCCCAGGTATTTCTTGAATTGGACTTGGCAACCCTAACCAAGAGAGGTGCAGGGAAGTCCACAATATATTGTCCATTTTCTGTTCTAGTATCAATTTTTAATGTTTCTCTTTCATCGACAGCTCAGGTTCCCAATGAACTGGGGTAGCAAATGCTTTATTTAACATTAAGGATATGAATTAATGCATAGGTTTTAGTCATTTGTTTTTTGAAAAATCAAGCCGAGCATGTGATAAATAGTTTATTACAACCTTGCTGTTTTCTCCCTTTTAACTTTCTCAATGTATAAATAATGGATACCAACTGAAAAATTGGTTTGGTCAGCGTCATAGACCAGGCTGCCCAAGGAAAGAAAGCAGTTGCCTGTCTTATTCTTCCGTCACCTAAAAGGAAACAAAAATCATGTAATTTGTATCTTTGCAGTAAGAAACTGCAACCACTATACCATATATGTAATTTCAGATAGGCAAAGATACCCATGTGTTGCCAAGCTCCAGGGGGTGGCTGAAGATCTCCTGGGATTACAACAGATCATTGGTGGCATTATATCCCATTGAGGTCCATCCCCTCCCGAACCCTCACCTTCCTCAGGCTCCATAATCAAAATCTCCAGACATTTCCTAGCTTGAAGTTGGCAACCCTAAGATACCTGTTTCACTATGCAAGAAATCTCTGATTTTTTATAAATCTTCCTAGTATATAACACTGAAGCCTTTTGGACTCACTATGTTCTGTTCTCTGAGATTTCTTTTTATTAATGTAGCCTGCTATGTGGCTAAGTGGCTAATCTCATGGTGACTTTAGAACAGGATTGCCAAATTTACTTAATGTAAGAACCACATAGAAAAAACATCAGATGTTTGAGAGCCACAAGACATGAACAAATAGTACACATGTGTCTTTATTAAAACTCTTAATACTTTCTTTGCACAGAAAGACAAAATACATAGGGGAGGGACGGTGGCTCAGTGGTAGAGCATCTGCTTGGGAAGCAGAAGGTCCCAGGTTCAATCCCTGGCATCTCCAAAAAGGGTCCAGGCAAATAGGTGTGAAAAACCTCAGCTTGAGACCCTGGAGAGCCGCTGCCAGTCTGAGAAGACAATACTGACTTTGATGGGCCGAGGGTCTGATTCAGTAGAAGGCAGCTTCATATGTTCATAGATATGCACTTTACAACACGACCATACTAGAAGGAGCCCTTCCTTCCTCCACAATGGGGTATCAAGCCCAAAAGTAAACAAAACATCTAGTTTGGTCCTGAATGGGGGCCTTTGCTGAGTTTAGTTAGATAAGCACTGCATAGTTCCCATACACCAAAGATCTGGATGCTTCGCTAAGCTGTTAAGCATAGCTGCGCTCAGAAACATCCAAGTTCCTCAGAACCTTTGGTGGCTTTTAGGCAGCTCGTGTCTAAGGGATGATTACTGTTCTGGATGTGGACGAGATGCAGAGTGACACTTTTAATTTTTTGTGTCATTGCTGGAGCTATTTAATGAAGGCTTTCCATCTCTGAACGTGCAAATTCCGAAATGGAATTCAAAGGCTGTGATGGACTTGCAGATCCTGTTCTACCTGCTCCTTCTTTGGGTTGCCACCTCCTGGAAGGAGTTATTCCTCATCCTTCCACTAGGGTATTCACTGTCACCACCTGTTCCTTTTAGGGGTCCTGACTGAGAAGAACAGGACACTCAATCCCCCCTCCTAGTTCTGAGGCTTGGCCTCAAGATTTCCTGCTACCCAGTGCCTGGTTACCACAGGGACCAAATGCAGCATTGGGGTTCCCCTGGAGTGTTGGCTACTTGCATGCTGACTGCTTCCTGTCTTTCCAGAGAGAAGAGGGGGACAGACCTGTAGTGCCCCATGGGGCGCACAGGGCCTTGTGGATTTTATAGGCCCTCTCCCCAAGTCTTGCCTCCCCCATCCCCTTCGGGACCCCTTACCACGATCACCTCAGCACATAAAGCAGGTAGCAGCACCGGCAAGCTCTCCCCTGAAGCTCTCTGAGCAGAGTTGGGTGGGTAGATGGGCAGCCAGCCTCACCCCCTGCTCCCAGCAGCCCTTAGTCCGACCATGAAGAGCTGGGGGCTCCATGTGCTGCCTTGTTTTCCACTGCCATGAGACTTAATAGTAAGTTCTTGGGTGGATGAGAGGAGAGGCCCCTAGATTGCACAGGCTGCAAGGGCAGCTAGAGTTCTTTTGGGGTGGGGAGGGAGGGAGGAGGGCAGCCAGGACACGTCTCCCCCAGCCAGCATGTACAAGCTGCACATGTTCCCTGCTGCTCACGGTTGGGGAAGGGCACAGGAAAGCAGGGGAATGGGGAGGGAGCGCAGAGATACAAATCAGCCTTCTTTTGAACTTTGGAATTGGAAGTTGATCACTGCAGGCTGCCCTCCAGGAAAGGTAGAAGGGAAATCGGAGCTTACATGCAATTTAAATCGCACTGGAGGGGGGAGGGAGAGGAGTGGCCTGCAGCCTCTCCAGCTTCTTGCTCTCACCACCATGGCCCCCCTCCTGTGGCCCCCTGGGGCCCCTCCCCCTGTGATTCTTAGCTGTGGGGCTGGAGGGGGAAAACTGACAAGTTTAAAACCTAGGCTTCCCAATCCCCAGGTCCCAGCGGGGGATCCTCTGGTTTTACAGGCTTCCCCCCTCCCCCAGCCAGCTGGCCGGCGGGGGAAGCCCCACCCACACAGCCATTATGCACCTCCATGAACAATTCCCATAGAAAATGATGGGGAATTGATCCACGGGTATCGGGGGCTCTGGGGGGGCTGTTTTTTGAGGTAGAGGTGCCAAATTTTCAGTATAGCATCTAGTGCCTCTCCCCAAAATACCCCCCCAAGTTTCAAAAGTATTGGACCAGGGGGTCCAATTCTACGAGCCCCAAAAGGAGGTGACCCTATCCTTCATTATTTTCTATGGAAGGAAGGCATTTTAAAAGGTGTGCTGTCCCTTTAAATGTGATGGCCAGAACTCCCTTGGAGTTCAATTCTGCTTGTCACATCCTTGCTCCTGGCTCCGCCGCAATATCTCCTGGCTCCACCCCCAAAGTCTCCTGGCCCCACCCCCAAAGTCCCCAGATATTTCTTGAATTGGACTTGGCAACCCTATTAAAACCCCAAGGGGTGGGGAGGCCTTTCTTCACAAAGGCCATGAATATTTAGCTCAGCCCTAATACAGAAGTGAAAGTCTGGCCGTTTTCCCACTGAGCTTATGTCGGAGCAATGTCGCTCTTCACCGCGCAGCGTCTGCGCGGATTTCCCACCAACTGCTCCGAGGAACCAGGAAATTTCCGACCTTTTGCGTCGCAAATGGAAACTGCCAAAAACCAGTTTACACTTGCGACGCAAAAGCCGCGGGACTTTGCGGCTCTTCCGGGTTCTGCGGAGCAGTTGGTGCGAAATCCGCGCAGACGCTGTGCAGTGAAGAGGGACGTCGCTCCGGAGTAAGGTCAGTGGGAAAACGACCCATGAGAACGTAAGAAGAACCCTGCTGAATCAGACTGTGCGCATCTAGTCCAGCATCTTCTTTTCCGCAGTAGTAACGAGATGCCATGGAGGGCCCACAGCAGGGACACAGAACTTTCTGCCTGACTACCACCTGTTTCTGTATATCTGAGATCTACAAAAATGTCCTGTTTTTCAAAAAAAAAGAACGAAAGTAGACCTTCTGGGCAAGGTACTTTTTGTCTCAGAATCCAAAGTATGAACTAGCCTTCCTGCAATTAACGCACAAAAGCGTATTTCCCGTGTGAATTTTGCACCAATTTACTTTTAAAAATTTATATCCAGCAGCAGCGGAAGGCAGGCGAGACCAGTGTGAGGTGCCCAGGGACCCAAACTATCCTGACTGCTCCGGGAAAGTAGAGGTGAGTAAGTAAGATTCAAAATGCATGTTGTGATTAGAAAATGTCAAAAGTGCGAATGATGTATTTTATCAGGCAAAATTGTTCATCTGGAGGAATCCTTCGTTCGCACACTTTCCCACAAATGTAGCATTAATAAACCAAACTACTAAGACGAGATGGTTCAGGCATGAAAAGGCCTGCAAGAAAGACATCTGTGAGATCTTATAGCAGCTGGGTGGTACTCCAGTTCCCTCCCCTCCTCTGTGTTTGTATTGGTAAATTCTGTATTTCTCTTGCTAAATGGACTTTTGAAATCGGAAAGAACTTCCTAGTTCCAATTTAAAAGGATTGGTTTGGAGAATGAAAACAGACTCTCACATTCACCCTCTTTGTGTGAAGCATCAACTCAGTTGCCTGGCCTTCCATGCTTAGTGGACTAATGTAGCATTTAGTTCTGTGTGAATTATTCATAGGCAAGCCAGCCAAAGGAATGCACCAATGGATCTATTGTCTTGGTTTCTTTTAATTTGCAGTGTTATTGCAGGGCTAGAGAATGAACCAAGCATCGTAATATGATGCTGGTTCTAAGCCAAGAACATATTTTGCATAGCACACAACACTGCATAATTTGAACACAAAGCAGGCATTTGTCTGGGTTCTGTATTTGTGTGCAACAATGTGGGCCGAGATAGATATAACAGCATTCGTCTCCACCACAGGGACATCATTGCCATTTTAAAGTTATTTTAAAATGCTGCGGCGCGGTAGGTATTTTCAAGTGTTGAAATACCCCTAGCAGCTGTTTCAGCACTGGAAAGGGCAACAAGAGCACCTCAGCCCGCCATGAGCCTGATTAGGATCGGGCCCTCATAGCATTTTAGAAATCACTTTGAAATGGTGGCAGTGTCCCCATGGTGGACATGAGGGTACAATCGCATCTCGTTTGGCCCTGTGTCTGCACACGCTAGCTTGGCTTTACAATGGAAGTGATATTAATTATTTTTTAGAAACCCATCCCTCTCTCCATTGCAGACATTCTTTAAAGCGATATGTTATTGATTCTGCTGCTTGACAAAAGAAATTAACTGTCAGATTAATAAAACACAAGCATTACATTGCTTGGATTGTCCCAGTTACATAGCAGTCATTTTCTCCTGTCTTTTTCCATGGCTGGGTTAAAATTTTAAGTGTAATTTAATTGTTGGCAGCAGTAATTCGATCTTCTGTCTGGATGATTGGTGTGTTTTACATATTGGGAGTCAAGTGCTGTCCCTTGAGTGGTTTCATTTGTGTACTTAAATTTGGAAGAGGCCAGCACTAGCAATGACTGAGGATGATGGATCTCCATGGGGCAGCTTGTGGTTATTGCTTTGCATGCAGAATCACCTTCTGAGAACCTTCCTAAATTTCTGCCTCTGGAGGCTAGCTTTCTCTCTCTGGGTGGAATAATACCAGCGTTAGTACTGAGCTCTTCCTCTGTTGGTTTTGTGCCACCTTGCTTTCATTTGGTGAGCTCAACATTCTTCCTTTCTTAATGTTCCAGTTAATGGTGACTGGCAACTAGTATAAGAAAGATACGTTTTGCCAAATATAAGCTTGAAGATCAAATCAGAGTTCCTTCTGCGTTTTAGATAAAAGATTCAGGAAAAGGTGACCAATAGGTTCAGTGACCTTTTTAGAGCAATTTCTTACATGACATTTTTACTAGCATATGCATAGGAGGTGAGGATGGGAAAGAATATGTACATCTGTGTGTGTCTCTCTCGGCTTGACTTCGCGAACGAAGATTTAAGAAAGGTGCAGTAGTCCACGTCTGCTGCAGGCTTGCTGGTGGCTGCCAAGACCAAGGCGGGACAGGCAGGTTCGGCCACAGTGGCTGCAGGGAAAAGTCTGATTTGGGATTGGTGCTGTAGCAGTACGATTTTTCCTCAATCTCCTTTTGTCCTCAAGACCAGCTATGCGTGCGTTCTCAAAGGAAGAGACAGCCTGGTGGATGGTGTGCCTCCATGCTTTGTGATCTGAGGCTAGGACAGACCACTGGTGATGGTTAATGCAACAGGTACCAAGGGATTTCTTCAAGGAGTCCTTGTACCTCTTCTTTGGTGCCCCTCTATTTCGATGGCCGGTGGAAAGTTCGCCATACAGGGCAATTTTGGGAAGGCGGTGGTTTTCCATCCTGGAGATATGCCCTGCCCAGCGCAGCTGCGTCTTCAACAACAGTGCCTCGATGCTTGTAACCTCCGCCCACTTGAGGACTTCAGTGTTGGTCACAAAGTCACTCCAGTGGATGTTGAGGATGGTGCGAAGGCAGCGCTGATGAAAGCGCTCAAGGAGTCGCAGGTGATGACGGTATAAAACCCACGATTCGGAGCCGTAGATGAGGGTTGTCATCACAACCGCTTTGTAAACATTGATCTTTGTGCCTTTTTTCAGATGCTTGTTGCTCCACACTCTTTTATGCAGTCGGCCAAATGCACGGTTTGCCTTTGCCAGCCTATTGTCAATCTCCTTGTTGATCTTGGCGTCTGAGGAGATGATGCACCCCAGGTAGCTGAACTGCTGGACTGTCTACATCTGTGTGTACTGTATAAAAATCAAGTGAGCATGCAAGCATGCAGAAGCTCCAATTATTCACATGCCTGTTTAGCCCTCTCAGCTCACTCAGCTGTTGACAGGGTGAAGATAAATTCGAGCCATCTTCCATTGTCTTCCCAAGCAGCTGATTAATGCTGCCATCTATTTTATGAGCAGTCTGAACACATGCCATGCCAGCAGTTGGGCAACGGGGAGGAACCATATGTATAGTACCCAATGCTTCGTGCAATTTGTCATCCAGCTCACATAATTCTGCTCCCGTGTGTATATATGCTAGAGTGACTTCTAAACACATGTTCCAGCTGCATGACAATCACATAATTTTCAGAACTGATGGAATGAATGGGTTATACAGTCCGTGCTCCTAATATCTCTGATATCATCTGTGAGGTGACCCTGTTGTGGTGAACACAAAACCCAGCCGGTGATCCTGCCTTAGAGAAAAAATATATTTAGCTTGAGATCCTATGAATAGTTGTTTGGAAAAAAGCACCATACAAACTGGATTGGGAGGCTTACTTCAAAATAAACATTGCCTGACAGTCTGCAGCTAATGTATTCATGACTAATCGCAGCTGTTCAGTAGTTGGAGGAGGTCTGAGGATGCCAACCACAGGTTTAGCACAGGTATGGTCTTGCAAGAGGCAAAGGAAGGCGCCTACTCCTCTGGGTCACATCATGCCATTGCATGGTATGCACTTGACTCCATATAAGTTGGGGCAACAGGGAGTGATGGAGCAGAAGGGGATGCATGGAAGAAGAAGAAGAAGATATTGGATTTATATCCCGCCCTCCACTCCGAAGAGGCTCAGAGTGGCTCGCAATCTCCTTTACCTTCCTCCCCCACAACAGACACCCTGTGAGGTAGATGAAGATACTGGATTTATATCCCGCCCTTCTCCCTGAATCAGAGACTCAGAGCGGCTTACAATCTCCTATGTCTTCTTCCCTCACCCCTGTGAGGTGGGTGCGGCTGGAGAGGGCTCTCCCAGCAGCTGCCCTTTCAAGGACAACCTCTGCCAGAGCTATGGCTGACCCAAGGCCATTCCAGCAGCTGCAAGTGGAGGAGTGGGGAATCAAACCCGGTTCTCCCAGATAAGAGTCCGCACACTTAACCACTACACCAAACTGGCTGCTGCTGGTGATAATGAACACCCTGAGTAGAGGAAAGGTGCCCAGGAAGTTGCCAACCAAAAAGACTCAAGTATGAGGCAGGCAACCCACACTTACGGCCATCCCATGTGATTGTGTATGGTGATACAAAAAATTGTGCCAGAGATTCCTTCCAGGACCATCTTGTGGAATTCAAACTGAGAATGCGATACCTGCGCCTATCCATTGTGCAGTCCTCCATGGTACATGCGGCTGATGGTGACTGCAGGGCTGTTGGAGAGTCCTAATGTCCTGTGTTGTATTATGTGAGCTGTGTGTTTGGTTGGGTGAGAAGTCAGAGGACTGTTCCAGAATGTATGCGGCGTGGGTTCTAGTCCTCTCTTGCCTGTTTTGCTGCTGCTCAAAAAGATTGATTATTTACTTCATTTATGCCCTGCTTTTATCTCAGTGGTCATCCCAAGCAGTTTAGTTTGTTCTCCCATCCTTCATTTCACCCTCACAACAATACATGCGACCTAAGTTAGTTTGAGAGTATGTGACTGGCCCAAGGTCATCTAGCAAGCTTCCTGGCAGCGTGGGGGAAAGATAAGGTTTGCTGTCTGGTCAGCATTCCCCTTGCTGGGATCTGAACCCGTTGTCTTTTGTGTTATATCTGGCTACTCTTGCTTAGTGAGCTATTGAGGAGCTGACTAGAATATCTTATAATGGTGCACTTTTTTGTTCTGTAGCTGCCACTCATTCTCTTGCCTGGTGCTCCTTACCCCTCCCTCAGTCTGACCTTGTGGCAGCAGAGGTCTTGGGCGTTCTCTCAGAGTGGCCTCCGTCAAGTGAGGGACAGATTCATGGTGGGAATGTGATTGACACAGCCTTCACTATGTGTGAATGCCTGGCAAAAGGGGACCCTGTCCTAGCAGGGGACTGAAACCTGCATCTACAGGGCTTCCCCAACTCATACCGGCCACATGACAATCCTCCTTACAGTGTGTTTCTTTTGTTGTTGTTCTTCTTCCCTTGTCTACCTGTCATGAAGATATATTGTACTATACCTGATGGGTTGCAGTGGGGCTGCTGGGAACTCCAGTTCTGTTTCTGCGCTCTGCGGATCTTGGCATTATTTCATTCCCCTAACTCAGGGGTCCTCAAACTTTTTAAATAGGGGGCCAGTTCACTGTCCCTCAGACTGTTGGAGGGACGGACTGCCGTTACTGTACAAGGCCGCGGGCCGTCAGTTCTCTGTCTTCTTTATCTCTCTCCCTTCCCCACACCACACACCCCGGCCTGGGAATTCACCTCACCTCGGTATCGCCTCACACTCTGTCTCTGCTACCTCAGCCCAGTTCCGGAAGTGTGCATTGCTAACGCGAGTTTAGGTCGAACATCACTTCCGGTCTGATTTTACCATAACCCAGCGGGCCGCATAAACGTCCTCAGCGGGCCGCATCTGGCCCGCGGGCCATAGTTTGAGGACCCCTGCCCTAACTGTTCATGAGGAGAATACCCTAGTGGTGTGATCATGGTTCCAGTATCTATGATATTCCAGCATTGGTGTCTTAGGATGGGGCCGTCAGTATCCAGCTGGGTTCAAACTTTCATACTCTAATAAGTACTTAAGGCTAAACCTATACATCATTCTGTGTTGTCCTTCATTTATGCACAAAGTTGAATTTAAAACATATTGTAATATTTCTCCCATTTCTAAGAAGTTCGATAATAGGTCCTTTCAGAACTAGTACCTCAAAGATAGAAACACTTATTTGATTTACCATCAGCATTTTAATGGCCAGTTTATATCAAATAATTCATCTTTTACTTCTTTCAAATAGGTACAATCACATTTTTTTCTTGGCCCTTTTAGAAGTAAGGTAGGATTTGAACTCTTTCCACTGGTTCCAAACTATGTTTAGTCTTTGTGAATATAGGCAACAAAAACAGTTCTGTTAAAAACCTCACACACATGAGTGATCTTTACAATAATCCTAGGAAGTATTGCAAATTAGGGGCAGATTTGTGAAAGGCCTTCTAATTTGGTCACAAGAGAGGTAACATTTGAACTGGGGTCTTCTTTGAATGCTAACTAGGGATGTGCATGGACCAGACCACAGACATAATTCTTCCATGGATCAGGGCCCAGTTCATGGTCTGTGAACTCAGTCTGTGCCATCTTGCTGACATGGACCTCCCTCCCATGGGGTTTGTAAGGTCCATGTTGGTAGGTCTTGCAAAAGCCATTTAAAGTGAATGCATTCCCTTTAAATGGCTTTTGCAAAGCTGTGCAGAGTGTGAGTGAAGGCTGAGAGGTGATTTCACCCACCTGGAAGTGGGTGAAGTTGCTGCTGAGCCTTCACATGTGAACTGTGCAGCTTTGCAAAAGCCATTTAAAGGAAACACATTCCCTTTAAATGGCTTTGTATGCTGCATGGCCTCTCTCATGGATTGCTGCCTTGACGTGGCGAGAGGGCTTGCGCAGTTCAGTGAGGCTGTGGGTTATGCCATGCAGGGCCACCCAAGATGGACAGGCCACAGCTGAGATCCCAGAAAAAATGCGATCCACTGGAGAAGGAAATGGAAACCCACTCCAGTATCCTTGTCAAGAAAACCCCATGGACAGTAACAAAAGGCTAAAAGATATGGCGCTGGAAGATGAGCCTCTCAGGTCAGAAGGTGCCCAATATGCTACTGGGGAACAGCGGAGGGCAAGTACAAGTATCACAGAAAGAGTGAAGCGGCTGGCCAAAGCCGAAAGGACGCTCAGCTGTGGATGTGTCTGATGGTGAAAGAACAATACTGCATTGGAACATGGAATGTAAGATCTATGAATCAAGGTAAGCTGGGGCCGAGGTCAGACACGCATAAACTGACGAGATGGGCATGGATGAAAACTGGATGCATGTCGGATTTTATGCGGTTGTCGAAACATCAGCAGCTGGCAATGGTCGTTAGCTCGTTTGTGTCCTGCACTGCCACGACTGGGACGCGGACTTTTTTGATAGTGCATTAAATCCGGACCATGATGCTTCCAATGATTCCCGGGCGTACTTTCAATGTTTGAACACTCCATCATAGCCGACTCGTCGCAAGCGCACATCCACTTCCCTGTGAGAGCCCACTCCAAGTGATATAATTGCGCCGGCGATTGTGTGATCGATAAATCTGGTAACTGCTTCTCTGCCTGGTAACACGATCAATTTTTTAAACCAGTCCAGAAAAGATGTTTTCATTCCTGTGCAATTTTTCCGCTTTCTCCTGCATGCGTTGTGCTTGGATTTGGAGGTGTTTAAATGGGGAGGAAGGCAGATTGCCCGCCTTTGCCGTCTCCCCGCCAGGCAGGGAGATGGCAAAGGCAGTTTTTGTTGCAGCCGTTTCTGTGCTTCAATGTATTTCAATGGAGCCCATGCAAGTCTATTGGCAATCTTCCCTCCCATTATATCCAATGGGCAATCCAGGCTCTCCCATCGTTTCTTATGGGCAATCTTGTCATTCATTTTAGTACATCCCAGCGGAGAGATGGCAAAGAGAGTTCCCTTGCTCCCCCCCCCCCACCATTTAAACACCCAGGCAAGGTGTTTAAATGGGGGGGGGAGGAAGATGACCCGCCTTTGCCGTCTCCATGCCAGGTGGAGAGATGGCAAAGACAGTTCCCGTGCTGCCCACCCCCCATTTAAACACCCCGGCGGGGTGTTTAAAGGGGGGGAGGAAGATGACCCACCTTTGCCATCTCCACGCCAGGCGGAGAGACGGCAAAGAGAGTTCCCATGCTCCCCCCTCCCATTTAAACACCACCAGGGGGGGGGGGCAGATCGTCTACCTTTGCTGGCACCTTTTTTTAAAAAAAAAAGCCAAGCAGGATATTGTACAGTACTGCGCTTGGGCAAGTGGGGAATGCCATCTCCTAAAACAAAGTCCGGTTGAGACCTCTGTTCAACCAACAACGGGACCAACGCGGCTTAGAACGGAAGGATGGAGGGATGTCTGATGAGGAAATTCGTTGTAAAAAAGCTGTGGCGTATAATAGCAACGCGTTAGGGATGGATTTAATGGTGAATGTGACCATGGCCTGGATGTGGTCAAACAAGAGATGGCAAGACTGAAGATTGACATCTTGGGAAACAGTGAACTAAAATGGACAGGAATGGGTGAATTTAACTCCATCCTACGAAGACAGAGGTCCTTTGCTTGGGTCGCCGCGGCCCGGGGGGGGGGATCCCCCTGCCAGCTTTTGACGGTGCGCCGCTGATGGCGGCGGACAGAGTCAGGAGCTTGGGGGTGCTGTTGGAGCCTTCCTTAAAGATGGAGGCTCAGATAGCAGCCGCTGCCAAGTCCGCATTTTTTCATCTTAGGCGGGCAAGGCAGCTGGCCCCCTTCCTGGAGCGCGACGACCTAGCAACAGTGATCCATGCTACGGTCACCTCGAGGTTGGACTACTGCAATGCCCTCTACATGGGGCTGCCCCTGTCCCGGACTCGAAAGCTGCAGCTGGTGCAGAATGCCGCGGCCCGGCTGTTATTGGGTCTCCCAAAGTGGGGACACATTCGGCCGGGTCTTCGGACTCTGCACTGGCTTCCAGTGATGTATCGAGTCCGGTACAAGGTGCTGGTTATTACCTTTAAAGCCCTATATGGCCTGGGACCTGCCTACCTGAGGGACCGTCTCTCCCCATACGTTCCCCAGAGAGCACTGAGGTCAGGAACACAAAATCTCCTCTCTATCCCCGGGCCAAAAGAAGCCCGCCTGAAAGTCACTCGAGATAGGGCTTTTTCCGTTATGGCCCCCACTTGGTGGAATCAGCTGCCGGAAGAGGTGAGGGCCCTGCGGGACTTGGCTCAATTCCGCAGGGCCTGTAAGACGACCCTCTTCCGGCTAGCTTACACCTAGCCGGGATGGAACTTGACGTAACTGGCCTGCCATCTGTTTATATAAAATGATATGTTATTGGTTTTAAGCTGCATTGTTTTTATGAATTGAAATGTATTGGTTTTAATGTTTAAATGTGAAGTATTTAATTGTTTATATTAAATTGTTAAATTGTTATTGTTGGAAGCCGCCCTGAGCCACTCCTGGGAAGGGCGGGATACAAATCCCGAATAAATAAATAAAAAAATAAATAAAAATAAAAAAAACTCAGAGGATCACTATGTCTATTACTGTGGGCAAGAGTCCCATAGAAGAAATGGTGTGGCCTTTATAGTTAACAAGAGAGTGAGGAAGGCAGTAATGGAATACAATCTCAAAAATGACAGAACGATCTCGGTTCATATCCAAGGCAAACCATTCAATATCGCAGTAATCTGTCTATGCCCCAACCACTGACACAGAAGAGGCTGAAGTGGACCATTTCTATGAAGGTCTACAACACCTTCTAGAATTAACACCAAAAAAAGATGTCCTCCTCATCATAGGAGACTGGAATGCCAAAGTAGGAAGTCAAAAGGTAACCGGAACAACTGACAAGTTTGGCCTTGGAGAACAAAATGAAGCCGGGCAAAGGCTAAAAGCTGGTCATAGCAAACACCCTCTTCCAACAACCTAAAAGGTGACTCTACACATGGACATCACCTGATGGGCAACACAGAAATCAGATTGATTATATATTCTGCAAAGATGGAGAAACTCCTTACAGTCAGCAAAAACAAGACCTGGAGCTGACTGCGGCTCAGATCATGAGCTACTCATTGCAAAATTCAGGCTTAAACTGAAGAAAACTGGGGAAGCCATTAGGCCATTCAGGTTTGATCTTGATCACATCCCTTATGAATATACAGTGGAGGTGAAGAATAGGCTTAAGGAACTAGAGTTGATCGACAGAGTGCCGGA
Organism: Heteronotia binoei; assembly: GCF_032191835.1. NCBI lineage: Eukaryota > Metazoa > Chordata > Lepidosauria > Squamata > Gekkonidae > Heteronotia > Heteronotia binoei. The sequence continues at coordinate 71,921,459 of NC_083235.1, forward strand.
AGAACTATGGATGGAGGTCAGCACCATCCCAAAGAAAAAGAAATGCAAGAAAGCAAAGTGGCTGTCTGATGAGGCTTTACAAATAGTAAAGAAGGAAAGCGAAAGGCAAAGGTGAAAAGGAAAAATTCAGTCAACTGAATGCAGATTTTCAGAGAACAGCAAGGAGAGATAAGGAGGTCTTCCTGAAGGAACAATGCAAAGCAATAGTGGAAAATAATAGAATGGGAAGGACAAGAGATCTCTTCAAGTAAATTGGAGAAATCAAGGGTATGTTTCATGCCAAGATGGCCTTGATAAAGGACAAAAATGGTAGGGACCTAGCAGAAGCAGAATAGATTAGGGAGAGGTGGCAAGGATACACAGAAGAATTATACAAGAAGGATCTCAATGTCCTGGACAACCATGACAGTGAAATCACTGACCTCGAGCCAGACATCCTGGAGTGTGAAGTCAAATGGGCCTTAGAAAGCATTGCTAACAACAAAGTGAGCGGAGATGACAGCATCCCAGTTAAGCTATTCAAAGATGATGCTGTTAAAGTGATGCACACATTATGTCAGCAAATTTGGAAAATGCAACAGTGGCCACAGGATTGGAAAAGATCAGTTTATATTCCAATCCCAAAGAAGAGTAATGCCAAGAAATGTTCAAACTATCACACCATTGCACTCATTTCACATGCCAGCAAGGCCATGTTAAAGATCCTACAAGCTAGACTTCTGCAATATGTAGATCGGGAACTACCAGAAGTTCAAGTTGGGTTTCAGAGAGGTAGAGGAACTAGAGATCAAATTTCCAACATTTGCTGGATTATGGAGAAAGCATGGGAGTATCAGAAAAACGTCTATTTCAGCTTCATTGACTACACTAAAGCCTTTGATTGTGTGGATCACAACAAACTGTGGCAAGTCCATAAAGAGATGGGAATACCAGCCCTGAGAAACCTATATGTCTCCTGAGAAACCTATATAAGGGTCAAGAAGCAACTGTCAGAATGGGATATGAAGCAACTGATTGGTTTAGAATAGGAAAGGGGGTTCAACAAGGATGTATATTGTCACCTTGCTTATTTAAGTTATATGCAATGTACATCATGCAGAATGCTGGCCTGGATGAAGCACAAGTCGGATTTAAGATTGCTGGGAAAAACATCAAGAACCTCAGATATGCAGATGACATCACTCTAATGGCAGAAAGTGAGGAGGACCTAAAGAACCTCTTGTTGAGGGCAAAAGCAGGCTTGAGACGCAACATCAAAAAAACTAAGATCATGGCATCCGGCCCCATCACACCTTGGCAAATAGAAGGGGAAGACATGGAAGCAGTGACAGACTTCACATTTCTAGGTTCCAGGATCACTGCAGATGGTGACTGTAGCCATAAAATTAAAAGACGTTTGCTCCTTGGGAGGACAGCTATGGCGAACCTAGGCATTATAATAAAAGGTAGAGACATCACCCTGCCAACAAAAGTCCGTATAGTCAAAGTGATGGTATTCCCAGTAGTAATGTATGGCTGTGAGAGTTGGACCATAAGGCTGAGCGCAAAAGAATAGATGCTTTTGAGTTGTGGTGCTGGAGAAAAATCTTGAGAGTTCCTTGGACTGCAAGAAGATCAGATCAGTCAGTCCTAAGGGAAATGAACGCAGACTGTTCCCTGGAAGGTCAGATGCTGAAGCTGAAGCTCAAATACTTTGGCCACCAAAGGGAGCATTCACTGGAGAAGATATTGATGCTGGGAAACAGAAGGCAAAAGAAGAAGGGGATGGCAAAAGATGAGATGGCTGGACAGCGTTACTGATGTAACTAACACAAACTTGAGCAGACTTTGGAGGATAGTAGAGGACAGGAGGGCCTGGCATGACTTTGTTGATGGGGTCACAAAAAGTCGGACTCAGCTGTACAGCTGAACAACAACAACAAATGCTGCATGGCGTTGTGAACCAAACAGACCAAACTCCCAGGGAGTATCTTTGATTATTTGACTTTTGAACATTTACTGACTGGCTTGCCTTTTGACTTGGACCAAAACAGACCATGACCTGGTCCATTAAGCATGGAGGTTCATGTTCCAGGGGGACTGTAAACCCCACAGTCCTTGGACTTCCATGGACAACAATTTTTCTGGATCCTGCCCATCCTTATACTATAACTGTATTGCAGTAGCTCTTTACCAAGAGATAATAACCAGTATAACTTTCTGATTCTTAGCTGTAGAGATTTTTGTCTCTTAGATCAATGCCATCAGCAGATTTCATTAAAATGTCATCAATATTTATGGTTAATCAAAGTAGTCTTTACAAATTCTGTTGAACACTTTGGTTCAGGCCAAGTAGTGAGACATTTTTGGCTACCCCATTCTGAAAACTGGACTTTTTACTGCAATTATTTAATGTTTTCCTCTGAATAAGGATCATATTTTTCTTTTAATACTGTCTTTGTGGTTATTCTTTCCAGCTGGAATCGTAATTTGCCAGTAATGCAATATGGAAAAACTTTGAGCGTTTTCGCACTGACCTTAATCGGGAGCGACGTCCCTCTTCACCGCGCAGCGTCTGCGTGGATTTCGCACTAATTGCTCCGCAGAACCCGGAAGAGCCGCAAAGTCCCTCGGCTTTTGCGTCGCAAATGTAAACTGGCCAAAAACCAGTTACATTTGCGACGCAAAAGCCGCGGGACTTTGCGGCTCTTCCGGGTTCTGCGGAGCAATTTGTGCGAAATCCACGCAGACGCTGCGCGGTGAAGAGGGACGTCGCTCCCGATTAAGGTCAGTGCGAAAACGCTCTTTGATCTCTTCTCAAGTTAAATCCAAGTGTTAAACTTATGATGTCTCGATACTGTTCAAACTCCCAGGGAGTATCTTTGATTATTTGACTTTTGAACATTTACCTGATGACCCTCCTTTTGACTTGCAGTGGATGAGGGCAAGGTGGACATCTGACCCCTGCTATGCATTTTTTGGTGTGGATGGAACAGAATGCTCGTTCCTAATCTACCTCAGTGAAGTTGAGTGGTTTTGCCCTGTGCTACCTTGGCGAAATCAGACGGGAGCTGCACCCGCCACCAAGCCACCCTCTAGAGTGCTGGTAAGATTGACACGCCAGGCCAGGCAAATTAATTCCCCAAGAGTCAAAAGTTTTTGCTTCCAAGTTGGTTTATATGCTCTCCAGTGATAGCAATGGATTACAGAGAAAACCAATGGCAAAAAGACCAACAGGTAATAACCTTCAGAGGTGGGGAAGATAGATTGATCCTTTTAAAATCTCCCATTACACATTAATAAACACATGAAGCTGTCTTATACTGAAGCAGACCATTGGTCCATCAAGGTCAGTGTTGTCTACACAGACTAGCAGTGACTCTCCAGGATCAGGGGGCTGGGGGCAGGCCCGTAGTCACCGGGGGCAGGGGGCTAGGCCCCTCCACCCAAACCCCCTTTCAACCACATGGTCCCTCCTTTTGCTGCCCCAATCTCCCCACCCTGCTCTCCCCATCAGCGCCATTGCTCTCCCCATCCCCCCTCTTCCCACCACTCTCACGGCCCCTGCTCTCTCCACCGCCACTGCTCTGGCAGCCCCCAATCTCCCCACCACTCTGTTGGCCCCCGCCCTCCTCTGCAGCACCTCCCCCCTCCTTCCCACCCACCTGGTAAAGCACCGGCTCCCAGGGCTCTTTCAAGAAGGCCCCCCCCCACCGCCGATCAGCTGATTGGCAGGAAAAGCTTTGCTGAGGCTGGCGGTTCCTCTGCTGACTTTCTGGCACTCTCAGCACGTTCAGCGCTGGGGCGCCCACGGCGGGAAGGACCAGCTGGTCCTTCCTGCTGCTGGCGCCCCAGCGCTGAACGTGCTGAGAGCGCTGGAAAGCAGGCAGAGGAGCCGCCGACCTCAGCACCATTTTCCTCACTGATCGGTGGGCGGGGGGGGGGCCTCCTTGAAAGAGCCCCGGGAGCTGGTGCTTTACCAGGTGAGTGGGTGGGAAGGAGGGGGGAGGTGCTGCAGAGGAGGGTTGGGGCCGACAGAGCAATGGGGAGATCAGGGGCTGCCAAAGCAGTGGCAGCAGAGAGAGTGGAGGCCGCCAGAGCAGGGGGCTCCTCCACCTAAAATTTTATTCCCTGTGCCCCCCCACACACCTAAAATGTTCTGGCTACGGCTCTGGCTGGGGGCTTTCACATCACCTACTATCTGTTCCTTTTAACTGGAGGTGTTCGGGATTGAACTGAGACCTTCTGCATGCCAAGCTGAAGTAAGCCATGGCCCATTCCCATTCTACTTCTCCATAATGAAGGGAAGGATAACATGAAAATTGTGCTCAGCTGGTCAGAAAAAACAAGACTTCCCTTATCCCCTACTGGTCTCAGAGGTCTAGTCTAAACTGAGTACACATAGGCTTTGATCCAACATAGCATTTGCATAGGTGGAAGGGTTCCCCATGCATGATTTCTCACCTTGCCATTCCAGCTGCAGCCCAAAATTCCCTCTGAAATGATGTTCCTGGGGGATAAAGGATTCAGCCCATTGGGAGGTCATATTCCAGTAGATTTTTATATCAGGCTGCAGCTTTCTGAGCAGCAAACCTTCACTTTGCGGTCTCTGAAAATATCTATTAACTTTTCATTGAGATTTTAAACGTACATAGTCATTGACAAAAACAACACAATCCCTTGGAAACAATCCATATCAATAGGGGAGGGACGGTGGCTCAGTGGTAGAGCATCTGCTTGGGAAGCAGAAGGTCCCAGGTTCAATCCCCGGCATCTCCAAAAAAGGGTCCCGGCAAAGAGGTGTGAAAAACCTCAGCTTGAGACCCTGGAGAGCCGCTGCCAGTCTGAGGAGACAAGACTGACTTTGATGGGAGGAATGGTGGCTCAGCGGTAGAGCATCTGCTTGGGAAGCAGAAGGTCCCAGGTTCAATCCCCGGCATCTCCAACCAAAAAGGGTCCAGGCAAGTAGGCGTAAAAAAACTCAACTTGAGACCCTGGAGAGCAGGGGAGGGACGGTGGCTCAGTGGTACAGCATCTACTTGGGAAGCAGAACATCCCAGGTTCAATCCCTGGCATCTCCAAAAAAGGGTCCAGGCAAATAGGTGTGAAAAACCTCAGCTTGAGACCCTGGAGAGCCGCTGCCAGTCTGAGAAGACAATACTGACTTTGATGGACCAAAGGTCTGATTCAGTATAAGGCAGCTTCATATGTTCATAATACTTTCCATGCAAATTCGTGGAGATTTGGGGTGTTTAGCCTGGGAAGGGCAGGATTTGGGGAGAGGAGGGACCTCAACTGGGTATAATGTCACAGGGTCTACCCTCCAAAGCACCAGTTTCTCCAGGAGAACTGGTCTCTGTTGTCTGGAGATTAGTTGTAATTCCAGGAGATTCCTCAGGCCCTACCTGGAGATTGGCAATCCTACATTTTTTGCTGAAGAACTGCATCCTTTAATTCTGTTATTGAACATGGAAGTTGAAATGTTTCTCCACTGGTTTTTGAGTATTTCCATTTTGAGTGCTTGATTCATTCCTTTGGGACGGGATTGTGACTCAGTGGAAGAACCTCTGCTTTGCATGCAGAAGGTCACAGGTTCAATCCAGAGCATCTTCAGTTAAAAGGACAAGGCAGTAGGTGATATGAAAGACCTCAGCCTGAGACCCAGGACAGCTGCTGCCAGTCTGAGTGGATGATACTGACCTTGATGTACCAATGGTCAGATTCAGTATACGGCAGCTACATGTGTTTGTCCATTTTGTTCTCCCATGTAGAAACTGACCAATTTGGCCACTAACCCATATATACCTCCCTAGCTCTAACCTATTCACATCAGGTGCACAACTATAGGAACGCAAATAAAGTCCTCTGGTCTCTTGTTAGACTCCAGTTCCAGCATCACAAGGGAATGATGACTCATTTGACCAGCTGGGACCCAGAAGTCAGCATGGGCATGGGCATTTAATGCATATTTTGCAAAATATTTGATTATGTCTTTTGATTTCATATTATATGAACATTGTGGACCAGTTGAAAGCTGTTATACCAATTTGTTGTAGCCACCATCTCTCAGTTAATTAGCAATAAGATTCTTTGCTCTGAGCCTTGCCTCTGGATGCAGTAATTCAAAATATGGTATTTGAAAATCTGGAGGTTTCTTCCACTTTTTTCCAGAGGGCCAGGCAGGTAATGGAGAAGGTAAAAGAAATGTGGCCTAGAGCTCAGGTACTCTTTGTGAAGGTCATTGAGGTTTTCACTAACAGCAAAAATCTATGGTTCTTCCCCTGCCCCTTAGGCAGTTTTTCAGAGAGATCTCTCCTACCTCCTGGACCTGATTGGCAGTGGGAAAGAGTCTTTGATCTTCATGAAGAAAAGGATCCGACGCTTGACCACACAATGGCTAAAAGCCTCATATAAACTTGAAGAGAAACTGGAGGGCAAACAGAGAGATCAAAAACGGGTATGCAAATCAAATATGTTGCTTATGAATCAAATTGGCCATTGTGTGAAGTTTTATCAGAGAAAGACAGAGCATCTGCTTTGCTGTGTGCTTTTGTAGAAGCCTTTCCTCTGCTCAGCAGCGTTCTTCCTTATGCTGAGGGGTGGCCTTCTTCTGGAACAGTTTCAAGGCCAGTTCAACTAGAACTCCTCCTTTTGAGGTTTAAAATTTAAAGATGGATCCAGTGGTTCTCAAGACTGACACTTATGTTATCATCAGATGGGCTTTCCATGAGAGGGTTTCATCTCAAGATACTTAAAGGTTCTGCACTGTTCAATGAGATTGCCGTCTTTTGACCATTTAAATCTCTGAGGTCTCTTCCGATTACTTTGGTCTTAGCAAAGTTGATGTTTTTAGGGCCTTGTCCTTACAGAAATTACCCAGTTTGTACATCCTCCTTAGCCCAATACAAGTTAAAGACACCAGCACAATGTCATCTGTGTATAGGAGAACTGATACTTTCTGTCCCCGCAAGTATGGTGAAAAGAATTTAGAGTTAGATAGACATGGGGCTATATCATTTAAATACAAATTAAAAAGCAAAAGGATCAAAGCAAACCTCTGAATAATCAAAGTCTCCTCTGTTAAAGTCTCTGTGGGGTTTAACTCTAGCAGTTATTTAAAAAATGAAGTTCCTAAACCAGGAACGATGCTGCTAGTTCTGCTCACGGGTGGTTCCGATCCACTGAGTCAGAGGCAGCAGCTCACTCCATAAATGCTGCAAACAAAACCTGATGAGGTGTTAAAACCATGTTCTTTTTTCATTCTTCTCTAGATTTTGATCCATATCGGCTTCTTGACAGAGGAATCAGGAGATGTTTTCAGCCCTCGTGTGTTAAAGGGGGGCCCACTGGGTGAGATGGTCCAATGGGCAGATATTTTAGCAGTTCTCTTCATCTTGGGCCACAGCCTGAAAATCACAGTCTCTTTGAAAGAGCTTCAGAGGTAGGTTTCATGTTAAAAGCCAGTTGAAAAGTGAAACAGGTTAGGAACCTTTTCGAGTACTCCATATCAATAGAGCCAGTTTGGTGCAGTGGTTAAGTGCACGGACTCTTATCTGGGAGAACCAGGTTTGATTCCCCACTTCCCCCATGGAACACCTGGAGTGACCTTGGGTCAGTCATAATTCTCGCAGAGCTGTTCTGCTCAAACAGCAGTTCTTGGAAGAGCTCTCTCAGCCCCGCCTACCTCACAGGGTGTCTGTTGTGGGGAGGGGAAGGAAAAGGAAATTGTAAGCTGCTCTGAGACTTTCAAATAGTGAAGGGCGGGGTATAAATCCAGTCTCCTCCTCTTCTTCTTCTGAGGCAAATTATGTCTGATATGCAGATCAAGGGTCTTCATAAAATGATGATAATTTATCATGGTTTTGTGGTTTAGTTTTTTCTCCTGCAAAGATTATTTTATCAAGACTTTTTCAGACAAAAGGGAACTAAGGTTCATGTTATTGCTACCATGTTTAGATTCCATAGAGACATGAAATTTGGAATATTATACTCCAGGGGTGGAATTCCAGCAGGAGCTCCTTTGCATATTAGGCCATACACCCCTGATGCAGTCAATCCTCCTGGAGCTTACGAGGCTCCTTTTTGTAAGCTGTTGGAGGATTGGCTACATCAGGGGTGTGTGGCCTAATATGCAAAGGAGCTCCTGCTAGAATTCCACCCCTGCCATACTCAATCCCTCCCCATACGCCTTTATTCTTCTGCTACTAAATCTAGCAGGGAATTTTTCAGGTTTGATGCATACTTGTTTATTTGGCTAAGGAAAAAAGTTCAAGAAGCTGTACAGGATTAAGTATCCCTTGTACCACTCCTCTGTTGTTTCAATTTCCTGTAATTATTGGAAAGCTTCCTAGGAACCCATGGGCTGGGTACAGACAGGCAGTTTCAGGTGCTCCAGAAACACCCCAAACTTTGGTGCCCAAACTGGAGCAGACAAAGAACAATCAGACGCTCCTGCACAAGGTGCCTGTATTTCGCATGAGGGATGCTTCAGCACAGTTTGAGGGTTGTTGCACACCATCCCCTTAGTGCAATTTGAATTTCTTTTGTTCCTTACATTTTCAGTGGCCATGCACTCATGCGCCAAGAGCAGGTTTTTGGGTTTGTTTTTTTTTTAAACTGGTAAGCGCCTGGAGTGGATTGGCAGGTTCATACCACCAATCCACCTCGCTTGCACTCTCTGGCGTTTAGATGCCCAGAAAGGTGGATGGTATGTGGCAAAAGAATTTTTGAGCTGCCTCAGAGCCCCCAGAGGACGGGGTGAGTAGGGGAGCCAGGCAGGAGGCAGGTGTGCATGTCTGGACTTGATTTTTTTTAATCCATCTCTGAGCCATCCCTGGGTCAGCTTAAACTGCTGGTCTGGCCCAGCCGTGGAGTAGGCATACCTGCACCTTTCTTCATAAGCACCTGCAGGGGGTTATTAAGGAATGGAGATTCTTTGGTCTGCATGAGGATTGTGGTACAAACCTCTGCAAAGTTTAGAGAATACCAAATCTATTACATCCTTTAGCTGATACAACCCAGTTCTGAACATATGACCTGTTGCTTCGCTTGGAAATATGAAGATGGATAAAGAAAAGAAAGGCAACGAGGAAATCAGGGGAAATTTCATGCTGCCGTGGGAGGGATGAGCTAAGAAAGTCACATTCTGCAGGTGGAAATACTTGCCCCTATGGAAACAGTGTGCTAGATCCATCTCTTTCTTATTTTTTATTTATTTATTTATTTATTTTGTGATTTATATCCCGCCCTTCCCACTAGGTGGCTCAGGGCGGCTTACAACATGTAAAATCTAACATAAAAATATAAATTATGGATAAAAAATTAGACATTCACAGTTTACCTACTAAAAATCTAAAAATCTAAACAATCACATAGTTATATTTAAAACATTCAAGACATACGGCGGTCTTACATCTCCACTCAGTTTCAGTTTCAGTGCTAGCTAGTTGTAGGCCAGCCGGAAGAGGACTGTCTTACAGGCCCTGCGGAATTGAACAAGGTCCCGCAGGGCCCTTACCTCTTCCGGCAGCTGGTTCCACCAGGACGGGGCCATTACAGAGAAGGCCCTGACCCTCATACTATTAATTCATTTCATTTATTCAAAGAATCCGCATAGCGCATAGGCTTTTAGACAAAATTGATCATAATATAAAAATAACAGATCACTCAGTGGAATAAGCAGAGAACAGTTTAGGGGAAGCACTTTTCCATGCAGTACACAATTTCCCTGTAAAACTTACTACTACCAAAAAGCTGTACAGCTCCCTGTTACATATGTATATATAGCCACAACAATAAACGACTAAAACCCTATTTGTTTTTGTTCCCCCCAACAAATGTGGCTTTTAAAGGTCCAACTTTTCATTTGTTGGAAAATTCATGCACAGCCTTGTTTCCTGTCCAGCCTGCATCCATCCAGTCAGTCACAGAGTAACTGACATTGGAGAGTATTTCTGCCTCCAGGTAGTAGCTGGAGATCTCCTGGGATTTCAACTGATTTCCAGCCAGCAGGAAATCTGTGAATAGAGCCTTTTGAACCAATGCAAAAATTTTCTAAATGAATTGGTTCCAAATAAAATTGAAATTTTAATAGCATTTATTTGCAAGCTTTATTTGAGAACCTGTACTACTTACTGACAGCTAGGATCACAGCTGTTCCTTTTCTCTGTGCAAGTAATAATAACTTTTCAAAGAACCACAGAGGAAGATGTCTCCCAGCTAGGGCTTTGCTGAATATTCTCCTATTTGCTTTCATGAGCCTGCAATATTTCCCGACAAAACCCTTAAGAACATAAGAACATAAGAGAAGCCATGTTGGATCAGGCCAATGGCCCATCCAGTCCAACACTCTGAGTCACATAAGAACATAAGAGAAGCCATGTTGGATCAGGCCAGTGGCCCATCCAGTCCAACACTCTGTGTCACAGAAGAACTTAAGAGAAGCCATGTTGGATTAGGCCAGTGGCCCATCCAGTCCAACACTCTGTGTCACATAAGAACATAAGAGAAACCATGTTGGATCAGGCCAGTGGCCCATCCAGTCCAACACTCTGTGTCACAGAAGAACTTAAGAGAAGCCATGTTGGATTAGGCCAGTGGCCCATCCAGTCCAACACTCTGTGTCACATAAGAACATAAGAGAAGCCATGTTGGATCAGGCCAATGGCCCATCCAGTCCAACACTCTGTGTCACAGAAGAACATAAGAGAAGCCATGTTGGATCAGGCCAGTGGCCCCTCCAGTCCAACACTCTGTGGCCATTGGCCTGATCCAATATGGCTTCTCTTATGTTCTTAAGGGTTGTGTTGGGAAATATTGCAGGCTCATGAAAGCAAATAGGAGAATATTCAGCAAAGCCCAGCTTTCATGAGCCTGCAATATTTCCCAACACAACCCTTCCAGTTTCATGTTCATCATTCTTAGGTATGCCATGCTTTCCTCAACATGCTTCTTGTTCTGTGCTCTTTTTCTCCTCTTGTGGAATGATCCCAGCCCATTAGGGGTGACACAGTGAACAGCGATGATATCACAGTGCAACTTAGCTACCTGTTGGTGTTATGGGGTGAGAGCCAGTGTTTCCTCTACTGGTAACTTAAGTGACATTTAGCTGATCAGGAATGTAGGGGCAAACGATGCCTATTGGGCAACCCTTTCTGAAAGGCAAACACTTTTGTTCCTTTTGTTCGTGTTTGATACTTGAAAACAATTACGCAAGTAGAAGGGAGCACTGATTATGACAATGTTGACAACACCCACCCCTCCTTTCAGTTTAGACCTCCTTATAACTCAAACTGAGCTATGGAAAGTAATTATGCTACATAATGGGGATTGCTCCCATTATGGCTAAGAAAAAGAAAAAGCATTCAGGGATCACAGCAGGACTGTGCAGATTAGTATTTAATAGTTTCAGATTTAGTCATACTGTGCTTCCTCATCATCCCTAGCTTTGTGTCTTCTAAAACAAAGTTTAGAACTTCCTGCTGAAGTGTTACAAGCAATGGGGAGGGACGGTGGCTCAGTGGTAGAGCATCTGCTTGGGAAGCAGAAGGTCCCAGGTTCAATCCCTGGCATCTCCAAAAAAAGGGTCCAGGCAAATAGGTGTGAAAAACCTCAGCTGGAGACCCTGGAGAGCCGCTGCCAGTCTGAGAAGACAATACTGACTTTGATGGACCAAGGGTCTGATTCAGTATAACGCAGCTTCATATGTTCAATGTGGGGACTGCTGCTGAAAACAGCAATCCTGTGTCAGGTTCTCTATTTCTTCATTCCCATTATTCCTAGTATCATTTATTTCATGTTCTGATACCATTACCTGCACAGTTTCAGAACTAGAGGACTGGTATATTAATACCGCCCCTGCTCCTCAGTTCAGAAAGGTTCCCTCCAGGCCTTTCTTTGTAGAAAAAACCCAACAGGAACTCATTTGCATATTAGGAAGCACCCCCTGATGTCACCATTGTTTTGTTCAGGGCTTTTGTGGGAAAAGCCCAGCAGGAACTCATTGACATATCAGGCCACACCCCCTGACATCAAGCCAGCTGGAACTGCTCAAAAAAAGGGCCCTAGTTCTTGACAGCATAAGCCTCCAGACCCATCCAAAGCAGAACCCAGCTTGACTCCTTCCACTCTCCCACCATTAGTCAGCCCTCTTTGCTGTCAAGCCCAGGTATTTTGATATAAGATGGCTGAACAAATGTCAGATCAATACTTTGGTTCTTCTCCATTATTTACAGCTTAGCAACGACGTACACCTTGCCATCTGGCAAAGAATGTTTATATGTTTACTGGGAAAAGCTTGCTATGAATGAAGAGTGCACTCCCTAAATTTCACAGCCTCCTTATCAGTTCGCGACGGAATGTGAGAACACTTTTGTAGTGTAAAATGTAGCTCCTGCTGTACCCTTTGAAATTTAGGTTTGAATGAAGCGCCTTTTTGTAACGGTTTATGATACCCTATATAGAACCCTGTAACCTCTGGTATCTCAGAATTTCCAAGGACAATGCTCCTTGGAGCACCTGGAATCCCTAAAGAAACCAGTCTGTTTGAAACAAAACAAAGGACTTCATTATTAAGAATCTTGGAGCTTGACATTTGCTCGCCGTCCTGTCTTTGGCAAGGAAAAACATCCATGTCTTCAGGAAGGGAACAAAGTGACTGACATTGGAGAGCGTTTCTATAGACAGGAGAGCCAGCCTCCAGGTGGCAGCTGGAGATCTCCTGGGATTTCCAGGCAGCAGAGATCAGTTCTTCTGGAGAAAATGGCTGCTAATGGTGGCTCTGTGGCCTTATACCCTGCTGAAGATCTCTCCCTCTCCTCCCCACCCTCTCCCCTTCCCAGACTCCATCCCCTAAATCTTCAGGAATTTCCCAGCCTAGAGCTGGTACCCTTACAGGAAAGGTATTGTTGGTCCCACTTTAACTGGAAATGAAGCTCCAGAACATGTTGAACTGAGGAATAATAGACAGTACAAATTCCCTGCTCTATGGCCATGAACACACTCCTGAACTTAGTCACAAGCCTCTTATTTAATTAAGGATGATGCCTCTCCTGCCTCTCAGGAGCCCTTACTGCCACTGTGTATCCCTCCCCATTTATGGGAAGGGAGGAGGAATGGAAGGGGAGACATTTTCTTTGTTCACATTCCTCTCTGAGCTTTCTCAGAAACACCTTCCCTCCACCTCCCCAAACAGGTTGCTGAAAGCTCCAAAAAAGGGAATGGATTCCATACTAAGTCAGGAGTTTGTGTGTCATCCAACTACACTGATGTAACCGGGATGTTGGAAATAAAGGCAAGTTCAAGGCTTAGGGACTCCTTTCGTAAAGCCTCACCCACTCACGCACCTTGGCTTAAGCAAAGTATCTATTTATTACAGCAGGGGAAATGCAATTTTGCACAGAGGGTATGGTGCTCCCCACCCCTAAACTCCTTTCCATCCCCAAACTAAAGTTCAGTAGTCAGTGTCCCTGAAGCACTGTTTTCTTGTTGAAGCTGGTCTAACTGCAGCTCCTCAGAAGAAGGCCTCCAGCATGAAGGAAAGTTCGCAGGGCCTCCCTCCTCACAACTTGAGAGAAGAAATCAGCTTCAGTTCAAAGATTGATGGTCTGGAGCTAACTCCTCCACAAGAAGTGATTTCCATAAAGGAAGGGCCCTCACTTGACAAAAACTTATTCAACTGAGGCATATCAGCAACTCAGTCCTTGGAGAGAAAAAACCAACAAGGCCTCATGCTCTACACCCTATCCAGCCCAGCCCCTTCAGGTTTCTTTTCCACTTGTATTCTCTTTGTGGTTTATATGTTTAAATATTTATATCTTGTCTTTTCTCATGGCTCAGGGTGACTTACAAATCACAATCTAATACATGCAGGATAAAACAAAACTCCAAATATCTCTCTCCCCCACCTTTGCTTTACTCCCCAAAGTTTCATGATAAGCATTTGGAGCTGAAATTTGGCAACTTAATCATGTTTGCACAATTGCATTAATTTACACAGCAAATTATGATGAAGCTATGTGAAGCTTGGTATTATAGCTTGATGTGGAATTCTTTGGTTGTGGATTCCATAGGATTCTGATAGAGAGGTCATCAGCGAACATTTATTTCTTGCAAGTGAACGTTTATTTCTTGCAAATGTAGTCCTAAACTTGGTTCTCCTCCCGGGTCTTTAAATCAGGTGCATGTGCATGTTTCCCCCCACCCTTCAGTTCCCTTGCATTTCGAAGTGCATTTGTTAGCTTCTCTTTTATGCATCTTGACAGCCAGGAGGTGAAATGTACATGATTATCTGGTACAAACCATGCTAAGGAAGGTTGTAGCATCAGCAGCAATTTGCAGCTCCAAGGAAAGAGAATGCAAATGTCAAGCTGAATCAGTTAGGACTACTATAAGGCTCCTTTGCTGCTCACATTTGAGCTCTGTATAGAGAGTTCATCATCAGAAGTAGATGCTGCTGATTGTACATTGTACAGTGGAGGACAAAAGATCTCCAATCCAGCAGAAGTGTGAACAAATTGCTCAGAGTCAGAGACTGTAAAAGAGCTGGGTCACAGATGCAAACCGTCTCTTGATGTTGCAGTCATCAAGTGATGAAGATGAACACATACATGAACACATGCTTATACTGAATCAGATCAAGGTCAATATTGTCTATGATGGCTGGCACTTGCTCTCCCAGAGGGTTTTGAAATCACCTACTATTTGATCTTTTAAACTGAGGAGGTTTACAGGAGCTGTTCCTCCACTCACTGCAGCAAGCCCAATCTGGTAGGGATGAGGGAGCAATGACCAAGACCATGATGGCACCACACCACCTGGAGGTTCAGGCAGCTGGTGGGAAGATGGAAGAGCTGGTGACATCAACAACCTCTGGGGAAGGGCAGGCCCTTGGGAAGCAGCTATGGGCCATTTGGTGTGAAGTTCCAGTCCAGCTGGCTTCTTGGGGTAGCAAATTGGAAGTCAAGCAGGAGGCCAGGGACATGACCCACCATGGAGAGAGACAGGAGAGAGGCCCATCCCTTCTCTGAGAGGACAGGGTTTGTGTGTTGGGGGTAAGGGATTTGGGAGGCTGGGGAAAAGATGGTGCCAAACCCAGCCCATTTTACTACCTGCTGGGAAGGAAGCAATGGACTTTATTCCAAAACCATGAGAGCAGGAGCCCTGAGTAGAGAGAAGAACTAGGCAGTACGTCCACCTCCTCTCCCCGTTCTAAGGCCTGGGGATTTTAAGACTGCCGTTACATAATGGCAGAGGGCTGGACAGCAGACTTGACTGGAGGGAGTGTTACACCACTACTTTATCTATCTCCGTATTTGATCAGCAGCTAGTTAATTGCTACCTATTCCTGGCTGTTATAATGACATAACTCTTCTTCCCTTTATAATTTTGATCAATGTAAGTTACTGAGACATGCAAAGAAACGGGTATAAAATATTTTAATGAATCTACTGATTTCAGCCCCTCTGAACTTTCTCCCAGCAATATCAGGGTTAAATGCAAATTAGATGCATTGACTATTGGCTGCTTCTTTCTCCAGCCTTCTCAGATGGAGAAAGTCAGCCTGCAATGGAAGCTTCTGATGATGAGAACTGGAAAGGGAGTAGGAGGCTGAGAAAGGAAAGGCATTTCCTCAGCCTTCTATCTATACCTCAGAGCCAGCTCTTTGTATAGTCTCAGACTCTGAAGCATCAAAATCAACATTTACAAAATGAAATTGCCTTCTGTCGCTGTTCACGTAAATAATTTTAAAAAAATGACATATGTTACTTTGTCATTTGTGTCTGTTGGTAAAACAAGAGGAGAGAAACTCAGAAGTGGAGTTTTTTTTTTCTTCAGGAAAGGAATTGTTTCAGAAATCTCCCTATGCCTGTGCTACGGTTGCCAACCTCCAAGTAGGGCCGGGGACCCCCCAGAAGCACAACCTATCTCCAGGTGACAGATCCCCTGAGAAAAATAGCTGCTTTGGAGAGTGGATTCTCTGGCATTATGCAGGGGTGAAATTCTAGCAGGAGCTCCTTTGCATATTGGGCCACACTCTACTGATGTAGCCAATCCTCCTGGAGCTTACAAGGCTCTTTTTTGTAAGCTCTTGGAGGATTGGCTACATCAGGGGTGTGTGGCCTAATATGCAAAGGAGCTCCTGCTAGAATGCCACCTCTGACATTATGTAATGGCATTATACCACACTGCTTTTACAATAGAGTTTCAGGTGATTCCTAGAAAGGAGCTTTCTTTGGGACAGTTACAGAAAAGTGGTTCTGTTCTAGGCATTAGCCTGTCTATTAAGATTGAATATATTTAATGCATAGCAAACCTTTAGCTATCCTTCTTTTCTGTAGGACACATTTCATTATAGAAGCTGTTTGTCTGTGCTTTCAACGGTTTGTTAGGTTTATTATCCTACAGAAACATGTGGCCCAGACACACACGTCAAACTTTCAGAGTAAGGCATTTTAATTATTTTTAGCAGACAAAATGCTTCTTTTTATGTTCTTAGTTTGTTTTTCTCCCCAGAAAGTTAGAGCCATCCAGCTTCAGAATTTTAAAACACTTTACATATTCAACTGTACCTGCACTGAAATCATTCCCACAAATCAACCTATTGTGTGTGCTAGTGGGAAAAAAGACAACTGGCCATTTTCTCATGCCATGAATATTAGAGCTTCTTTTACCCCACAACAGCTGGGCAGATCTCCAAAACACAGCTGAGCATATATGTGAATCTGATATTCACACCCCATTTTTTGAGTAAAGTCTTCCTTTTCAGTGCTGCCCAGACCAACCCTCAAACTACTTTTTAACTTTTCTCATTCAACAAGCAGATTTGCTGTTTTCAAGGGCAACTGATTGACAGAATACAGGCTGTTTTTTGTCTTTGAATTGTCCTTTAAATTACTCCTGTATTGTTGCTTATGGAACCCAGGGAGTTTCAGGGACTCTTAGTGGAGGAGAGGACAAGGGCAAGTAGAGAAATATATACCAAAAAATCCATATCTGTGTACAAAAAGCCTATCCTAAGCATATTACTAGGAATGGGCACAAACCAAACCATGAAGCAAAATTCATCATGAATTTTCCCCACACATGGATCGTGAACTGAAGTTCACGATCATTCTACCATAAAAAAACTTCTACAAACTTCTAATGTGGTTTGTGGCAGATAGATAGAGCAGAATGCAGGGGTTTAAAGGGACTCCCTATAACTTCCCACTTTCTCTTCTCCATAAAAACTGCAAAAGCAACTGAGTGGTAGAGAGCAACCTACTATCTGCTGCTCAGCTGTTTCACTTTCTTGTGCAGTCTCCTTAAATTTTAAAGGATCTGCAAATGAAAGTGTAAAAACTAGCTAAAAACTAACTTTAAAGGGACTGCACAAGAATAATAGAATCATAGAGTTGGAAGGGATCTCCTGGGTCATCTAGTCCAACCCCCTGCACAATGCAGGAAATTCACAAACACCTCCCCCTAAATTCATAGGATCTTCATTGCTGTCAGATGGCCATCTAGCCTTTGTTTAAAAACCTCCAAGGAAGGAGAGCCCACCACCTCCCGAGGAAGCCTGTTCCACTGAGGAATTGCGCTAACGGTCAGGAAGTTCTTCCTAATGTTGAGCTGGCAACTCTTTTGATTTAATTTCAATCCATTGGTTTTGGTCCTACCTTCTGGGGCCGCAGAAAACAATTCCACACCATCCTCTATATGGCAGCCCTTCAAGTACTTGAAGATGGTGATCTTCCAAGCTGTGGGAAAGCACGTTGCTCCCTGCTGCTCAGCTGCTTTTTGCACTTTCTGCAAACCCTGTTGAAAGGGACTGTTGTCCCTTTCAACAGGATATACAGGGCCATGAACCACAAACCATTCTGGTTCACAAATGAACTCATAGTTTGATTCAGTTCATTGTTTGGTTTGTGGTTCAGCCATGAACCATGAGCTGACATTAATAATATTTTTCCAGTTCATGCCCATCCTTTACATAGTGGTATTGCAGGGTAACATGTAGTGCGTTGGAGTCCAGAGCAGGGGTGTCGAACTCATTTGTTATGAGGGCCAGATCTGACATAAACGAGACCTTGTTGGGCTGAGCCATGTCGGGCCGGGCCATGTGTGTACCTATTCAAGATTAGGTAGTGGATACATAAACTTTATAAAGGACACAGACAAATACAATCGAAGGGTTTAAAAAAACCCCTTAAAACATGCTTAAAACATTAGCACTCATTGATCTTAAAGGAGCTTTCTTTGTATTTCTCCCATAGGATCCAGGGAACTGGGCAAAGGAAGCTCTGGTTCTTTCCTGCCTTCCCCAGGGGACCAGGAGGGGGAGGAGCCTCGGCCAATAGGAGGAAGAGAAGCTTGGCTCAGTAGCTCTGCTGTGCAATTGAGAGAGCCTGGCAAAGCAAGCTCTGCCTCTCCCCTTCCTCCCCAAGAGAGGAGCCTCAGCCAATGGAGAAAACAGAGGCTTTGCTCTGTAGCTCCTGTGCAATTGAGCAAGCCTCGCAAAGCAAGCTGTTATGCAGAAGGAAGCAATAGAGAGGGAGAAGGAAACAGATGGCAGCCAGTTGTTTGGGGGCCTGATAGGAGCTCTCTGAGAGCCTGATTCTGCCCCCGGGCCACATGTTTAACACCCCTGGTCTAGATGGTTTGATTTCTAATACTGAAACTATGTTTGAAGATTGGATTTTGAGACCTTTGGCCCCCTTCTGATTCTGGATCTATGAATAACATAAGAAATGTTAACAAAAAAAGTTGTCAGCAGGAATACCACATAAGACACTACATGGACAGCACAGACTTCTGAAATTTGCACTTGACAGTTATTGCTGCTTTCGAATTTATTTATATGGGTTGTGCACACCTGCGTGTAACTATCTGGAAAAATTTAATGTAGAAAGTGTAACACATTGTCAATGTCAGACTAGTTTTATGAGAAAATCTTGGATGCCTGTCTGGTAATGTCATGCCATCTCAGAAAAAAAATATATATTAGGTTATGCATATTTTTAAAGACTATAAGATATGGGTAGATACATGCATGTCTACAGCAATGACGTGGCAAGACATACAAACTCTCTCTAGTGTTGTCTCTGTGGCCTAGGAAGACTGGAAATATAGCTTGGGATATCTCCTGTCTGTGGAATCTAATGAGTAATTAAGTTTTATTACTGAGGTGCATGTGAGGAACTCCCTCAATCTGTAATGTATACACTAGGACTGAGATTGTGTAGTGAACCACTTGCTTAGGGGATAGCTTCAAATATAAATTAATTTCAAAGAATCTGAGAATACAACAAAATGGAGGGAATAGAATAGAATATTATTGTCATTGAATGTAGTGCCACTCAATGAATTAATTCCTCCCAAATGACACCAATGAAAGGTGTTGAATTTTCATAGGATCGTATAAGACTTCAAGATGTATCAATGGAATAACTGCACCTATTTACTCTTAATTTATCAAGGGATCACATTTCAGTCTTACTTTTTAATTGATAACCAAATTCTTGTGGGTGGAAATGTACATAACTTTATGAATAGCTAATGCTCAGACCTCAAATTTCCTTCTAAATGCAATTGTCAAGCATTAGATCTCAAAGTAACCAGTCCTTGAATTATGAAACAAAGTTTGGTTTATTGATAATCCATGTGGCTCAGAGGAGCTAGGTATTGGAACTGATACAGAGTAACAGTAAAATGCATACTTAAAGATGGCACATCAAAGGTTCCATAAACAATCCTACATTCTTTAAACAAATCTCTATTCACGTGTGATCAGCGCTTCCTGGGTTCCAGCCTCGCTGGCATGGGAATTAGTCCCAGGAAGTTTTATCTTCAAAGAGTGCATTCCTGCATTTGTTAGTAAAAGCAAAAGGAGCGGGTGGGGGGAGGGAATAGACAATGCTTGACATCAGTTGCCTCCAGCTGTTTGTTGTTCTCAGACAAATATGTTTGTATTGTGCTGTGGGATAGAACTGATCAAGTGAAGTAGAGAATCTGAGAGAATTTGAGGTACTGGTCTTCGTGTAGGGGGAAAACAAAGAGAAAGACAAGCTGCAGGTGAGTGTGTGTGTGTATGCTGGATGTTTGTGTTCCATTACAGGGGAAATATTAGAATTTCTGCTCTACTTTGAGAAGTATAAGCATCTAGATATTACAAGGGTTGCTTTTAAACAAAATATGGGGTTGGATCCAGCCAACTTTTTCACTCATACTTGCTCATTCTCATTGGAGAGCCAGTTTGCTGTAGTGGTTAAGTGTGCGGACTGTTATCTGGGAGAACCGGGTTTGATTCCCTACTCTTCCACTTGCACCTGCTAGCACTTGCACCTGCTAGTGGCTCCCGATTTACTTCTGGGCTCAATTCAAGGTGCTGATATTGGCATTTAAAGGCCTGTATTGCTTAGGACTGACAATACCTGAAGAGCTGTCTTCTACCCATTCTCTCTGGTTATCTTTGGAGGCCCTGCTTTGAGTGCCCCTGCCATCTGAGTTTGGGTGGGTGGCAATCTGAGAAAGGGCCTTCTTAGTCATGGTGCTGAAACTTTGGAACTCTCTCTGAAGGGAGATTTGTCCGTCTCCCTCTGTTGTTATTTTCTAGCAGCTGTGTGTGTGTGTGGGGGGGGGTGTGATTCTCAGTAAAGCCACAGTTTGTAAGCCATGTTTCATTATGATTTCTGAATGCAGCCAAAGGGTATCCCATACTGTAGTTAGGGTACTTTTGAATACCAAGAATATATTTCTGTCTGGCAAACTGAGGAATTGACCACAGGGTATTGGTGCTGAATGGCTGGAGAAGGGCACTGCAATGGCCTGCAGGGCTCTTTCATCCATATACGGCAGACCGCTCTTGCTTCTCCCACAGCAGGTACAGCTGTCTGTTGTTCAGAACCCATGGTAATGAACACACCATGGTAAATTTGCAAGATGTAAAAATGCCTGTTTAAATGAAATCGTTGCTAGTTGGGATGATTATAAGAGCTGTTTTCTTTAATTAAAGAGACAACTTTGTTTCTTGGAACACATGGCTGACTAGATTTATTGATTGCTCTTGCGTGAGGGATGCAGATAAACATGCTGTCGTAAATTCTTCAAGGGACTAGCTTCCATGCTTTTGCATTTGATTTTCTCAGAAAGAAGAAGGTACATAAATAAGGAGGAACTTGTGTGCTGTTATTTTTTTTCTTTTTCCTATGGAATATGCTTATGTTGTACCTGAACTAGGTTCTTTTTCTTGGAGTGAAAGCTCTACTCATAAAAATTACCAGCCCCTCATTATGTAATAGCTTTGTGGTTTAAATGGGCAATTGCCTGAGTTTGTATGCACAGAGAATCCTTTTCTGTCATCAGTCATTGTCTGACACCTGTGTATCTCCTCAACTGGAGAGCCAGTTTGGTGTAGTGGTTAAGTGTGCGGACTCTTATCTGGGAGAACCGGGTTTGATTCCCCACTCCTCCACTTGCACCTGCTGGCATGGCCTTGGGTCAGCCATAGCTCTGGCAGAGGTTGTCCTTGAAAGGGCAGCTGCTGTGAGAGCCCTCTCCAGCCCCACCCACCTCACAGGGTGTCTGTTGTAGGGGAGGAAGGTAAAGGAGATTGTGAGCCGCTCTGAGACTCTTCGGATTGGAGGGCGGGATATAAATCCAATATCTTCTTCTTCTTCTACAATTGGTCCATGCCCAAGGGAGTAAAACTACAGCAGCAAAGCAGACACAAGTGTGATTCAAGCATGTTTAGAAAGCAGCTGCAGAGGAAGGTCTCTATTAAAATTCCACTTTTAAACTGGAGGACTTTTTCAGTCTTTTTTCCTTCCCTTATGAATTTCACTCAACACACGATGCACCCCTGTTATCCAACTTTGCCAGGGATGATTCATCCCAGGGGTTCACAAAGAGTGATTTTGGAATATGCTAGATTGCACAAAGTGTCAAGTCTTTCAAACACACTTTAGGAAAGAAAGGTTCACTTATATCTGCAATCTTCATTTAAACAGACACAAGAACTACGATACAATCAATAAAATTCTTCTCCCATTACTCAGGTGAGCAATCCCAACTGATGTCTTCAGCACATCACAGAAGCAAATGATAAACAGACAGCTGATTCATACATTACTTTCAGCAGTACTCTTCCATGCATGGCCAAGGTGCACATAGCCTTCCCCCAGTCCATCATATAGCTATCCCTTATGACGCGCATACTTCACACCCAGTACCCAGCAACTAGAGTGCCCAGTAAATTCAGTTTCTCATCAAAAGAGTAGCGAAGGGGAGAGACCACAGGCTATGGCATTTTTTCATATATAAATCCATGTGTGTGGTAAATAAGAAGAAGCCAATGTTGATCCCAAAACTGAACCCAGGCGGCTGAAATCTGACCTGAATATCTTGAGGGATCTAGGAATTTTGGTAGATATAATATGATTAAAGAGACCAATAAGGTCTGGTCTAGGCATACAGTGGAATGACCTGACAGTGAAATGGCTATGCCTATGTTGAAGGAGGAATGCACCACTTCAAACTGCAGATGAGAGATTCCATTTTTTCAAAGATCCCCTACCTTGATAATTCCCTGCAGAAAGAAAATGGGTGCTACATACAATGGTCTGGACTAGAACCTGTTCCCATGATATGCTAATTCTTAATTTGCAAGGATATTTTTATATGATGACAAGTTCAAAAGGCAGATTTAGAAGAATACATTAGCCAAAATAAGCTTAATAAATTTACAGAAGAACAACAAAAATTTTTAAATGAACCAATAGCAATAAGGGAACTGGGAGACGCAATGGCATCTCAAAAGAATGGTAAAGCCCCGGGTCCAGATGGATTACCTGTGAAGTTCTATAAAGCTTATGAGGAGCCCTTACTGTTACCATTCAAACGTCTCCTTGAAAGGATTCAAGTGGAAGCCCAAATACCAGCTTCATGGCAAGAAGCTACAATATCCTTAATTCCAAAAGAAGGTACAGATTTGAAAGATATAAAAAACTATCGGCCAATCTCTCTTTTAAATGTGGACTATAAAATTTTTGCAGCAATACTGGCACAACGTCTGAAGAAAGTTCTGCAGTCCACAATTCATCAAGACCAGGCTGGATTTCCTCCTTGAAGATATCTGAAAGACAATGTTAGACCAGTTTGTAATATAATGGAATTCTATGAGAGTCACCCAGAGAAACAATTGGCATTAATCTGTCTGGATGCAGAGAAGGCCTTTGATAATGTTCGTTGGCAGTTTATGCTACAACAACTGAAGGCAATGGAATGTGGTGAAAATTTCTTGAGAGCAACAGAATAAATATATTCCTTCCAAAGGGCAAGGGTGATGGTGAATGGTGAATTAACAGAAGCAATTGATATTCAAAAGGGTACAAGACAAAGTTGCCCACTGTCACCGCTCCTTTTTATCTTGTGCTTAGAGATATTGAATAACCAAATAAGAGAAGATACAAGTATTAAGGGAGCGGTGGGAAAAGGTGAACAATACAAATTAAGAGCCTTTGCGGATGACCTGGTTTTTATACTAGAACAGCCAATAGATTCAATTGACTGTCTTATAAACAAGATCAACCAATTTGGTTATTGGGCAGGACTGAAGATCAGTTATCATAAAACAAAATTACAGACGAAGAATATGACGATAGAACAAATCCAACTTCTTCAACAAAAATTAGGGTTTCTGTATGAGAAAAGAATCAAATATTTAGGTGTACTCATCTCAAATAAATGCAGTAGTTTAAAAATGGACAATTATGATAAACTACTCAAAGAAATTTAAAAAGATTTGGAAAAATGGCGTGACCTGAATTTATCCTTAATGGGAAGAATAGCCTCAATAAAGATGAACATTTTGCCAAGACTGTTATTTTTATTCCAAACTATTAAAGTACTCTTTAATAGTGGGTTCTTTCAAGAATTGAACAAGATGGTTTCTAGAGCCAGTTTGGTGTAGTGGTTAAGTGTGCGGACTCTTATCTGGGAGAACCGGGTTTGATTCCCCACTCCTCCGCTTGCACCTGCTAGCATGGCCTTGGGTCAGCCACAGCTCAGGCAGAGGTTGTCCTTGAAAGGGCAGCTGCTGTGAGAGTCCTCTCCAGCCCCACCCACCTCACAGGGTGTTTGTTGTGGGGGAGGAAGGTAAAGGAGATTGTGAGCCGCTCTGAGACTCTTCGGAGTGGAGGGCGGGATATAAATCCAATATCTTCTTCTTCTTCTTAAATATATTTGGCAAGGTAAAAAACCAAGGATCAAACTAAAGATACTGCAAGACTCTAAACTGAGAGCAGGTATGGGCCTTCCAGATTGGCAATTGTATTATAAAGCTTCTATGCTCCTGTGGGTAAGAGACTGGATACTATTGAATGATAAGAGAATTGCTGCTAGAGGGACACGATCTTAATTTGGGTTGGCATGTGTATTTATGGTACCAAAGACTTGAAGGACATTCTTATTTTAAGAACCATTGGCTACGGAAATCTTTGTACCACACATGGTCATGGTTAAAAGCGAGAATTTACCAGAAAATTCCAAGATGGGTATCCCCAGTGGAAGCATTCACTCCTCCAAACCTTTTAAAACCTAATCAGAGTAACAGATATGATGGCCTGCTGGAAAAAGATAATCCATTGAAAACCAGAGGAGAGCTAGAAAACATGGATGTTAAAATGAGTTGGTGATTGAGAATGCAAGCTGGATCCAGGTATGCCAAAGACAAGATAATAGGCTTCAACACAGAGCAATATCCATTTGATAAAATCTTTTTAGGTCCTCAAGAAAAGCTAATCTCTAAACTATATGCATACTTATTACAGATGAAGATGCAAGATGAGGTAGTAAAAGACTGTATGGTCCAGTGGGCGAAAAACTTGGGACATAACATCACATTAGAAGAATGGGAGAGGATTTGGAAACTCAACATTAAACTAACTAAGTCAGTAACCTTTAAAGAAAATCTGTATATTTTATAGATGGTACATAACTCCACAGAAATTGTGTAAGATGTATACTGATATGTCTAACAAATGTTGGAAATGTACTAAACAGGTGGGTTCTTTTTATCATATGTGGTGGACATGTGAGATGGTGAAAGACTATTGGAAAATGGTTCATGAACTATTACAGAAGATTATGACGACACAGATTCAATTCAAACCAGAACTATTTTTATTGAATATATTTCCTGAGGACTACTCCAAAGAGACAAGACACTTGTTGGCGCATATTAACACAGCAGCCAGGATTCTGCTGCACAGCAGCCAGCAGCACAGAGATGGAAGCTTCAGGAGACTCCCACGAGAATGGACTTGGTGGGGGAAATTTTGGAAACAGCTGAGCTGGACAACTTATCCCAGTTGCTGGCTGGGAAATCTAAGGAAGAAGCAAGAAAATACTGGTTGAAATTCTATATTTGGCTAGATACTCAAGACTCTTAAGATTCTTTGGTGTGAGCTTATATCTCCTTTCTCTTGTATTTTTCACTATAAGATTGCCTTTGTTGGAAATGTCAACTTGAATAGGTCCTTTAACAAGAAGACTTACAATATAAATGTTGATGTTCTAAAACTAAGAGATAATAATAGGTGACAACTTATGTATTCTAAGAAAGATGCAACTTATGTATTCTATATTAGATGCTGACTTGTTATTCTATGAAAGTATACTACATGCAGATTAAGACAGATTTGTAACTATAATTTCTTACTCCCTCTTACACTTGCCCTTAATTTCTAGAAAACTAATAAAACTTTTATAAAATTGAAAATGGGTCTCTTGGTTGATTAAATTATCTGTAAGGGGAAAATAGCAAGAGGAAAGCTGTGTACAGATTTATTCTGGGATAGATGTGCAGCTGTTCGAGACAGATGTCCATAAACAAGGCTTTGTTGTGTAGGTGAACATGATGCCTTTAACTGGCTTAATTAAAGGGGAGGCGAAATGTCAGCCATCACTCATTTTGTTTCTTGTTTAATAAATGCCAACCTAGCCTTATTTTGTAGTCTCTCACCTGCTTATCTACTTTGTGTTATAGCATTTTCCTGAACAATCTTAATTAATGATAGGTTCATAAGAGGCTTGTCTCTTCTGTGAGAAAGACTATTCAAGGGAATTCAATTACAAGCTGATTTCTCCATTCAAGTCTTTTTTTTTTTTTGGGGGGGGGGGAGAGGAGATAAAGTTTTCAGAACTGACTAGTCCTGGATGCAAATATCATTCCCCCCCCCCCCACAAATCTGTTAAACTCTCAATGAAGAAAGCATTTGTGTTCGATTTTATTCGCATAATTTCAAGCACCATTAAAAGTACATGGGATGAGGAAAAATTACCAAGATTTCACTCCAACCATGAGTGAAATTGGGTTTAGTAGAAAATTAGTTGAAAGCCTGGGTAGAGAATGCTTAAATAAGAAGGAATTGGTAGAAACAAAATTTGAAGTTGCAGGCTAAAGGGAGATCAGTCTTTAAGTTAGAACATATTAGCCGAAGAGAGGGATAAATGGACACTGCCAGCAAATGCAGAGCATTTCATCTGTAGAAGACTCACTGGGCCAGATCTCTAGATGGTATGGTTCAATAGAGATTCATGGAAGTAATACTAATTTTACACCAAATGAAGAACTGGCCTTTGATTTTTTGATAGAAGCACAGCTTGTGAAAGCAGGCTGTCACTGGTGCTCATGGTTATGATATAGGAATTCCATCTTAAGACTGCACCCTCGTTTTTCTTCTGTAAACATGCAATGTGAATTCCTGTGCAGTGGATTCCTATGAATTTGGTAAACAGACTGGACTGGACAACTTAAGAACAATAAAGCATTCCCCCCCCCCCCTGACAGATTTCCAAGGAGAATCTTTAAGGGACAAAGTGCTTTGCTGTGTATTTTGCAAGTTTGGTCTAATTCATCTACAAAGCAACTTTATATACTAGGCTGATGTTCTATTAATTTGATTTAGGAGAAACAAACCAGTTGCGCTCCCAGTAATTTTTACAGCACCAGCACCCCGGGGGGGGGGGGGCAGGCAGGCACCAAAGGCCAGGTGTTCCTTTGTTTCCTTCCTATTAACCCCATTTTCAACATAAGCTTGAAATAGCACATGTACAATTTTTTTTGGATAAAATTGACCATAACTTTATTAGTTACAGCTGTAAGAAGCCTTGGCACAGCAAGGAGTACTGGATCCTGCTCACTAGCCCCCTGCCAGTTGATAAATCCCTGCCCACCCCAACCGACTGGCTGGGATTGGGGGAAAGTCTTGGGATGACGTCACTGGATCTCACAAGGAAGCCCACCCCAAAGTGGTCTCCCCTGCCACCTGAGCATGAGAGTAATCCGTGGGAGTGCTCCCAGGCTGGGTGTTCCTACTGAAACTCTCATCCCAAGATCCTTTGAGAGGATCCCCATGCTCAGGAAACTGGGCACACAGGCCAGCTTTCCTGAGAATGGATCCATCCCCACACGGATACTGCTACAAGAGCAGCACCTCATGCCTGGCTCCTGCCAGTGCTTATACAGCTGTAGCCAAGTGCATAGACCAGGGGTCCTCAACCTTTTTAAATAGGGGGCCAGTTCACTGTCCCTCAGACTGTTGGAGGGCCGGACTGCCGTTACTGTACAAGGCCGCGGGCCGTCAGTTCTCCGTCTTCTGCATCTCTCTCCCTTCCCTACACCACACACTCTGGCCTGGGAACTCACCTCACCTCGGTATCACCTCACACTCTGTCTCCGCCGCCTCAGCCCAGTGCCAGAAGTGTGCGTTGCTAACGTGAGTTTAGGTCGAACGTCACTTCCGGTCTGATTTTGCCATAACCCGGCGGGCCGCATAAACGTCCTCAGCGGGCCGCATCTGGCCCGCGGGCCGTAGGTTGAGGACCCCTGGCATAGACCATCCCAAGCATCATGTAGCTAAATATCCATTCCCCCATTGGGACAAGTGAATCCCATCAGGACTAAACGGGGTTTTCAGTCACAGTAAAATGTCTGGGTGGTGAATTCAGTGTCCCCCACCAAGGCTTCCATGATCTTGCCCAGCCTCTTGTTCACTTTCTTCCTCTCCATTTCGACCCTGTCAGGATTACGTGCCCCATTCTATGAGCACCATTGAAGCCAATCCAAGCAGAAAATGATCAGTGCTGGGATTTCCACTTGTAACATCCACAGCTCCATCTTGGGTGGCACACTACCTCAAAGCTGGAGCAGGCCCTCAAATCATTCTCACCCAGATGTATCACTGGGCTGCTGGTGATTTCACAAATGCTACCACACTGTTGGCAGAAGGGCATTTCACTTCATTTCCTGATCACCGTCAAGTGATCTGAACCTTACCCTGCAGGCCAAGGTCCCTGCCGCAGCCCAACGAGGCTATATAGATGCTCACCCAATGCACAATGCTGTGTCCACAGATACAAACCAACCAGTGCTCTCCTCTGAAACTGGATAAGCCAATGTTAAGCTGCTCTTCTATTGATTTCTTTTAGGAGAAACGTAACTATTGTGCTCCCAATAACTTCCCTTGCCCCTTTTGCGTACCTTTCCCGCTCTGTTTCAATTACCATTTTGCAAGTGATTACTCTACAGCTGTCCACTAAATTCAAAAGATCCTTGTGTTTGCTCCTTGCTTTGTGTATGTATGTGATCTACATTTATCAAAGTGCTAACCAGCACATATATTGTTATTGTTATTTAGATTTGTGAATCATTTTATCCTGGCCGATGACGGGCTCTAGGTGATGTACATCAACATAAAATACATATAAAATCAGTAGATCCAATTAATTAAAAGCAGTTTACAACCTGATGACATTCTCCGTAGTGTGCAACAATTCAGCTTTTGAGGCATCGGGAGCAGAGAAGGGGGTGCCAGCCCAACAACTGCTGCTGTCCTCAAACAAAAGCCTGGTGGAACATCTCTGCTTTGCAGGCCCTGCAGAATTGAAGAAGATCACGCGGTGCCCTAGTACCTTCCAGCAGAGCATTCCACCAGGTTGAGGCCAGGACTGAAAAACTCCATCAAAATTTTGGACAGAACAGTCACTGGTCCTCTTTGATGGAAAAAGAAGCACTGATGCTATGAGACACAATGACGTGTCAAATACTACTTAACAAAACATAAAATCAAAGATTTCAGGTTTTCACGGCTGGTAACATCATTAGGGTTTGTAGAATCTTTCGGGATCAAGTGCTGTGTTCTACTGGAGAAAGTTTTCCTTCCAGACATTTCGTTCTCAGCTGCGGAGAACATCCTCAGTGGCGTTGCAGCCGGAGCAGGCGCTCTGACCTTCTTGGCTGCTGTGCATTGAGTGGGGCCAGGGCTGCTGGAGAGCTGCTATTTCTAGGCTGGAGGGGGTGTGATGAAAGGGCAATTGGTTTGTGGATGTGCCCATTGTTTGGTGGGGCTTCCTGGAAGGGTAGTGATAAGGAAACTGGCTGTTGAATGTGACCATTGTTCCGTGTTAATTGCTGGGAGGGTTGGAAGGGGTGTGAAGATAAGGAAGATGGTTGTTGACTGTGCTGATTGTTCTGTGGAATTTGCTGGTTGTTCTGAGACTTTTTGCAAAAACATAAAATGACAAGTAAATATATATATATTTGTTACTTAAATTTCTATCTCACCCTCCCCCACAAATGGGCTCAGGACGGGTTACAGTAATTAGTAAGAGATAAAAACAGTTTGACATAAAATCAGAAAGTCAAACCTAGAGACTAGCTGATTAACAAAGATGGTGCACTAAAAACCAGCAGAGTCATGGGTGTACTGCAAAGGTGTACCAAAGGCCCACATATTGATAGGTGGGCTTGACCGTTGCCTATCGCATAGTTGGTACCATGTACAGCATAGGTGGGTTTGGAACAGGGGAGGCCAATAAAGCCAGAGCCAGTTTGGTGTAGTGGTTAAGTGTGTGGACTCTTATCTGGGAGAACTGAGTTTGATTCCCCACTCCTCCACTTGCAGCTGCTGGAATGGCCTTGGGTCAGCCAGAGCTCTCTTATCTGGGAGAACTGAGTTTGATTCCCCACTCCTCCACTTGCAGCTGCTGGAATGGCCTTGGGTCAACCATAGCTCTCGTAGGAGTTGTCCTTGAAAGAGCAGCTGTTTTAAGAGTTCTATCAGCCCCACCTACCTCACAGGGTATCTGTTGCGGGGGGGGGGGGAGGAGGTAAAGGAGATTGTGACCACTCTGAGACTCTGAGAGTCAGAGTACAGGGCGGGATATAAATCCAATATCTTCTTCTTCTTCTCTTCAACCGAAGGCTTGCCAGAAAAACTCAATTTTTCAGGCCCTGCAGAAATGTACTAAGTCCTGCAGGGCCCTGGTCTTACTTGGGAGCATGTTCCACAAGGACAGAGCCAGAGTTGAAAATGCTCTGGTTCTAGTCAAGACTAGACAGATGCCTTTTCGGCTTGGGACTACCAGGAGATGTTGTTCTGAAGGGACATATTGGGAAAGATAGTCCTGCAGGTATGTTGGTGCCTGACCATATAGGGCTTTAAAGGTTAGCACCATAACCTTAAACATGATCTGATACTCAACTGCAAGCCAGTGCAGCTGGTGTAGCACTGGCTGAATGTTTGCCCACAAATATTTGCCAGTCAGCAGCTGTGCCACTGCATTTTGCACCCAGTCAGCAGGTGTGCCACTGCATTTTGCAATTTCAAGGTGAGTTGGATGGGAGACCCACCAAGGATGGCTCTGCAAAGAAAGGCAATGGCAAATGACCTCTGCTCATCTTTTGCCTCGAAAATCCCATGAGGTGAAAACTTCATGGGGTTGGCATGAATTGTTTGTGACTCAATGTTCTTGGTAGAATATGTGATATAATAGAGGGAATGGTCTGTTAGCATTATTGTGCAGTATTATTAGAGTCCCTGCACTGGAAAAAAGTGGTGTTGTGATACAACCAATTGTCAGTGGTGACATCCTGCACTCTCAATGGATACTCCTGGTTATTTCTGCCACATGCAGAAGAAATAAACAGCAGTAAATCAATACAAACAAAACCCCCAAAATTGGAGAAAAAACAAACATGCAGAATGGCCATACACAAGCCAAATCCAGTGCTTGTGGATCAATTACAGAGAAAATCAGGAGTAAGCCGAGCATGCAGAACAGGCCATGGTGATTGTTACACCACACTGCTGCATGTGAAGAATTAGAACTGGAGTGAACTAAGTGATACTACAGTAAATTCCATCTCCATGACCATTCCCTGGCACGTTAGCAGCTACTATTTTATTTAGTTATTATTTATATCCCGCCCTCCCCTGACTGGCTCAGGGTGGCTAACATCAATTAAAACAACATAAAATTACATTATTACAATAAAATCACAATAAGTTATTAAAAATACTATTTTGATGGCACAATACAGCCTGCACCAGCAGTTGAGACAGGAGCACGGTTGTAACTTGTCTTTATTATCGAGAAAAGGAACTGCAGCTCAAATATCCTTCTGTGATTCCTTCTGTTAGTCATCCTCTGTGTATTACAAACCCACTGTGGTTGAAATCCTTTGCCTTGCAGGTCATGGAGCTGTGGTCCGATTAGCCTTTCTCTTCTGGAAACACAGAGATAAATGTTACACTGCTCCTTGATAGTGATAACTGTCCTGACTTCTCATGAGCAATCTAGAATCACATCTGCTGTCTCTGGGGCTAAGTAGGGTTTTTCCCCCCAGAAGGAAGAAAGAAAATAAATAATGAACTTCATCTCTTTGCCAAAAAATGTCCTTTTTGCAAGCAATAAAAGCTGGGAAATATACAATACAGCATGGCTTTTCATGTCTGTTATTCACCTGAAACCCTGTTATCAGTTTTCAGTCATTACGCTTCCACCTTCTAAGCATTCACCTGCCTGCCTCCCTGTACTGTGAAAAGACAACAACACAAAAGCAAAATGCCTCATGTACTGTTTAGTATCCAAGAAGTAAGTTCCTGTGTGTTTTGAGCAAAGCTTTCCATCATTTTATTTATTTATTTATTTATTTATTTTGGTAGATTTATATTCTGCCCTTTTCCATGATGGGCTGAGGGCGGATTACAGACATAATAAAAACGGATAAAATTCAACAGTAAAATAGTAATAACAATCAAAGCAAGTACAGCTAGATAAAATATAACACAGGTGGTTTAAACATAAATATTGCCCCAAATATAATAATTCAGATGGTAAGTCATTGTGGGGGGGACAGATGGATGGTATAAACGGTAGGGTAAGGATGCCCACTTGCCTCACCCAAAAGCCTTGTGGAATAGCTCCATCTTGTAGGCCCTATAGAATGGTAGTAAATCCAGTAGGGCCCAAATCTCTATGGGGAGCTGATTCACGGACAGATACTGTTACCATTCTCATAGAAAAAGTTATCCATTGCAGATCTTGCAGTGGAACCTTTCTATAACTCACATGTATGCCCCAAAACCTACTGCTCCATCTATCTACATCCCCACTGCCCTGTTCAGAACACACCTCTTGTTGAGGGCCCCAGTCTCCCAGGGAGGTTCAGTGGCTCAAACTCTCCCCCCATATTTGGGCAAGGGGGCTGAGCCTCCCCCATGCAATCTGTGAGGGAATATTGACGAACTCACATGAGGGACTCAGTTACAACGGCAGCTAAAGCACAGGATTGCCCATCCTTCCTGTTGTATTATATTACAATTTCCACGATTCTTTGGGGCTTTGTTCTTGTTTGCTAGTATGTATTTGTGTGTTTATTAAGAATTTATAATAAGAAAGGAGTCATGGTTTATAGAAACAATTTCCAAATAAATGTTACAGAAGAATTAAGAAACTATGAAGGAAGATATATGAGTTTGAAAATCAGGCTCTCGGAAGACAAAATTTGCACACTGGCAACAATATATGCCCCAAACATTGCAAGAGAAAAATTTTATGAAAATGTTTACCAATCCACTTTAAATTTTCAAGAAGGAGACAGGATGATCTTCAGAGACATGAATGGGGTAAAAGATATAAAAAAAAAGGATAGGAAGAAAAAAACAAAGGAGGCAAACTTCCCTAAAATGTGCTTAATTATATGGAAATATTACAACTGGACAATACTTGAAAGATCCAAAATCCAAATGCTAGAGACTATTGTCACACCCCTCCTCTCCAGTCAGTGCACCCCCATTGGTGGCTGTTGCAATGGGCCTGTTCAGGAGGATGCAATCAGGGTCTCAGAATGGGTGGAAGGTTGGGTTCTGTTAACCTTCTTGGCTCTTTCCCCATCTGGATTCTGATTATTTTCTTTCTCTGTGTGTTTCTCTTGGCCCCTCTGATCCATCTCCAACTCCTCCTTGACCCCTGCCTTGGCTGCTCCTTTATACCCCTCCAAGCTGCCTAGCCCTCCTCCATCAGCCATCCCTCCTGGCTTCACCCCCTTGCCATGCCTGTTGGGCCTGTCCTCAGCCATTAGGGCGTCTTTTTTCCTGCTGGGAGGCACTGCTTTGCCTTGCATTGTGGCTGTTTTGCCTGCCTGGGGCAGGGTAGGATTCTCCTGACTGTGGGCTGCCTCCCCGGCTCTTTGCAGCGATGTGGCAATGGGGTGCCATTCAGCCTGCATTCAGAGTCAGGCCTGGTGGCCTTTTGGGATGGCTCCAACTCCATCTCTGTGGTGGGGCCGTATTTCCTCTCAGTCACCTGGCTGTTGTTGTGGGGTCCCAGCTCACCTGCCGACTCACCTCCTTCTTTGGGTGCCATTCCACAGGTGGGTTCCTCGGCAGTCCACTCTGGGGGGGGGGAGGCATTTAGAGTTGCTTGGCTTCATCGTGGCATGTGTGTGTGTGTGGTGAAAGTCCTGGCCAGGAGCAGATGGGACAACTATACTTTCTTTTCTAACAGACACCAAACATTCAAGGATTGTCAAAGATTTCAGGTTTTCACGGCTGGTAACATCATTAGGGTTTGTAGAATCTTTCAGGCTCAAGTGCCGTGTTCTATTGGAGAAAGTTTTTCTTCCAGACGTTTCGTTCTCGGTTGCGGAGAACATCCTCAGTGGCGTTGCAGCCGGAGCAGGCGCTCTGACCTTCTTGGCTGCTGTGCATTGAGTGAGGCCAGGGCTGCCGGAGAGAAAAGGAAGATGGTTAACACTGCATAACACCCTACAGACTATAAATTGCAGAAATTCACAGAACAACCAGTACATTCCACAGAACAATCAGCACAATCAACAACCATCTTCCTTTTCTTCACACCCCTTCCAACCCTCCCAGCAATTAACACAGAACAATGGTCACATTCAACAGCCAGTTTCCTTATCACTACCCTTCCAGGAAGCCCCACCAAACAATGGGCACATCCACAAACCTATTGCCCTTTCACCACACCCCCTCCAGCCTAGAAATAGCAGCTCTCCAGCAGCCCTGGCCTCACTCAATACACAGCAGCCAAGAAGGTCAGAGCGCCTGCTCCGGCTGCAACGCCACTGAGGATGTTCTCCGCAGCCGAGAACGAAATGTCCGGAAGAAAAACTTTCTTCAGTAGAACACGGCACTTGAGCCCGAAAGATTCTACAAACCCTAATTCAAGGATTGGTCGTGTTGAATATTAAAAAACCTTAACAACCCAAATGCTTTGCAGTTCACAATCCATTAGTATTAACTTGACAAGAAAACAAAGACAGAAGGGGAAGATGGAGATTAAATGATAATATTTTATTACAAGAAGACATGGTAAAAAAGGTTGCTATTATCATATAATGTTATTGTTTACAATTATCATTGTTTACTATGTTTCTTTCCTTTTTCTTTTGATGTAGTTATAATTGTGATATGGGTTTTCTGTTCTGCTTATATTTATAAAAATAATTTTATTTCAATTTAATTCAATTTGGCTCCTGGCCATTTGCAATCCAGGCCCTTTCCTTTTGTTTTTAGCAAGTCAGTGAGGGGAAGGGCTACTTGGGCAAAGTTTTTTTTTATGAAGGGACAATAAAAATTTGCAAAACCAAGTAACGATTATAATTGCCTTCTCCTCTTGGGGGGCTCCCTGGACATGCAATACTCAAGGTTCTTGCTTGTGGAATTCAGATTTTTACAATTCAACAGTTTATTCTCATAGAGAGTGGCTAGGACTTCCCTCACTAATTTTATGTGTGAGAGGGGAGATCTTCTGAATAAAGAAGGTAAACTACCACCCCCCTGTATAGAAAATTCCTTACCACTTCATTGACTAAGTTCATGAACACCCCTCAGGGCTCCTTGCAACCCAAAAGGAATCACCAAATATTCAAACTGTCCCAAGTATCCACAACTGCCCAAGTGGGGGCCTTCAGCCACTCCTAAGCTCTTCTTTCAGTTTAGATTTCATTGTTAAATGGTGAGGAAGTATCTGTTGAAGAAAAGGCCATTTCCTAAAGTGGCAGCCTGGGTACTGTATCTCTGAAACAGTAAGAAAGCTCACCTACACGAACAAGATTGAGGAGGGGGGAATGCAGATCAGAGTAGGGCTGCCAATCCCCAAGTTCGGGTGGGGGTTCTCCCGCCCAGGAGGTTCCCACCAGCCCACATTGGGCCGGCGGGGGGAACCTCCCCTAACGTTGCTGGCGCGAAGTGATGTAATAAAAATGGCAACGCCCATGCGGGCCCCCTTAGGCGTTTCCAGGAATACTATTTGGTTTTTCCGGACGCTCTGGCTATTTGGGAGGTAAAAACTCTATGGTGCATATGTACCATAGAGTTTTAACCTCCCAAATGGCTAGAGCATCCAGGAAAACCATAGAGTTTTCCCGGAAATGCCTAGAGCAGCCCCACATGGGCGCCATCATTTTTATGATGTCATTTCCAGGTGACATCATCATGCCACGTGCACGCGCTCTGTGTGTGTGAGAGAGTCCCCCACTGCGGGAATCTGGAGACTTGGCAACCCTAGATCAGAGGCCTTTTAAAAATGTCCTTTCATCCTGTGTGCAGCCCAGAGAGAACATTGGCAGGGAATGTGCACTGTGTACGTATTCATGCTCTTCATTTTGCTGTTACCTAAAATGGTGTGGTGCAGTTTCAAAGGGGCAACCAACTAGCTAATGCTTAGAGAAGAAATTGGGGTGTGGGGGGGAAACAGTTCAGTAGTGCTTTCAAAACTACAGCAAAAGTATTGCTATTTGGGGATTTGTTTGGTAGATAGATATTTTGTGCCTTCTTCAAGCCTGTGATTTTGTACATTTGCTGAAGTGCATGCTGAACCAGTTGCTTTTTAGAGCTAATTAATGGCCACAGTAAGCATGTTAAGCATTATTTTTAAAATGTTTACACTCTAAAGAGTTGGTCAAGTAGATCTGTATTGACAATTGTTCACCACCTAGGCAGCTACTGCTAACATGAACTGGTTTCAAACATATAATAGTATTATTTCATTCTGGCTTCCTTTGCATAGTGGTTGTTTGGATAAAATGCTATAAAACACTTTGGCAAATTTGAAATGCTATTAAAAATAGTTAGAAGCCATAGGAATTACACTGTACCTGCACAACCCAGGCAAGCCTGTCTCAGCAGATATTTGCACATACTTGTCAAGGACCTAAATATAACATATAATGTCTACAGGCCATAATATTCAGACTGTGTCCAGGATTTTTTTTTTATTTTTAGGTATGTTTAAGAACATAAAAGAAGCCATGTTGGATCAGGCCAGTGGCCCATTCAGTCCAGCATTCCATCACACAGTGGTCAAAAAAAAAAAGGTGTCATCAGGAGGTCCACTAGTGGGGCCAGGACACTAGAAGCCCTCCCACTGTTGCCCCCCCAGCACCAAAAATATAGCGCATCACTGCCTGAAACAGAGAATTCCATCTACACCCTGTGGCTAATAGCCACAGATGGACCTCTGCTCCATATGTTTGTCCATTCCCCTCTTGAAGCCATCTATGCTTGTAGCTGCCACCACCTGTGGCAGTGAATTCCATGTGTTAATCACTCTTTGGGTGAAGAAGTACTTCCTTTTATCCATTCTAGCCCAACTGCTCAGCAATTTGAGTGTCCATGAGTTATTGCAGGGCTTTTTTTGTAGAAAAAGCCCACCAGGAACTCATTTGCATATTGGGCCACACACTCCGATGACACCATTGTTTGCACAGGGCTTTTTTGTAGAAAAAGCCCAGCTGGAACTTATTTGCATATTAGGCCACACACCTGACACCAAACCAGTCGGAACTGCATTCCTGTACGTTCCTGCTCAAAAAAAGCCTTGAGTTCTTGTTTTGTGAGAAAGGGAGAAAAGTACTTCTTTCTCTACCTTCTTTATCCCATGCATAATCTTGTAAACCTCTATCATGTCCAGGGATGGAATTCTAGCAGGAGCTCCTTTGCATATAATGCCACACACCCCTGAAAAAAGAGCCTTGTAAGCTCTTGGAGGATTGGCTACATCAGGAGTGTGTGGCCTAATATGCAAAGGAGCTCCTGAAAGAATTCCACCCTGATCATGTCACCCCTCAGTTGAGGTTTCTCCAGGCTAAAGAGCCCCTGTCTTCATAGGGAAAGTGTTCCAACCCTTTAATCATTCTCGTTGTCCTTTCCTTCACTTTTTCCAATGCTATAATACCTTTTTTGTGGTGTAGGGACCAAAATTGTACACAGTACTCCAAATGAGGCCACACCATCCATTTATACAGGGGCATTATGATACTGGCTGATTTGTTTTCAGTTCCCTTCCAAATAACAGCATAGTGTTGGCCTTTTTTATTGCAGTTACACACTGTTTTGACATTTTCAGTGAGTTATCTACCGCAGCTCCAAGATTTCTCTCTTGGTCAGTCTCCACCAGTTTGGACCCCATCAACATGTATTTATAGTTAGGAGTTTTGGCTTCAGTGCACTTTGCACTTGGCCATGTTGAACCTCATTTGCCACGTTGACACCCACTTGCCCAGTCTTGACAGATCTCTTTGGAGAGCCTCACAATCCTCCCTGGTTCTCATCACCCTTAACAATTTAGTGTCATCCACAAACTAAGCCACTTCGCTGCTTACTCCTAACTTCAAATCTTTAATGAACAAGTTAAAAAACATCAGACCCAGTACTGAGCCCTGCTTACCACCCTCAACTGTGAAAATTACCCATTTATACTCACTCTCTGTTTCCTATTAATTAGCCAGTTTTTGACCCATGAGAGGACTTGTCCTTTTACCCTATGACTATTGAGCTTACTTTGGAGCCTTTGATGAGGAACTTTATCAAAAGCTTTCTGGAAGTCAGGGTAAACAACTTCTATTGGGTCCCCTTTGTCCACGTGTTTGTTCACTCCCTCAAAGAACTCTAACAGGTTAGTGAGACAAGATCTTCCCTTACAAAACCCATGCTGAGTCTTCCTCAATAGCTTTTGTTCATCAATGTAACTACTAATTCTCTCTTCAGTAACAGTTTCCACCAACTTTCCTGATATTGATGTCAGACTGACTGGCTTGTAATTTCCTGGATCTCCTCTGGAACCCTTTTTAAAGATGGAGGTAACATTAGCTACCTTCTACTCCTCAGGAATGGAGGCAGATTTTAATGAAAGATATTTTTGTCAGGAGATCCACATTTGTCAGGAGATCCACATTTGAGTTCTTTCAGAACTCTTGGATGTATGCCATCCAGGCCTGGCGATTTATCAGTTTTTAAATTGTCTATCAGTCATAGGACCACCTTTCTCATCTCCTCAATCTGACTTAGGTCTTTTAACACCCCTCCCGATATCAGCAGTTCTGGAGTGGGCAAGCACTTCTCATCTTTCACAGTAAAGACAGAGGCAAAAAATGCATTCAGCTTCTCAGCCGGTTCCCTATCATCCTTCAGTAATTTTTTTACCCCTTGGTCATCCAAGAACCCCACTACCTCTCTGGCTGGTTTCCTATTTCTAAGGTATTTGAAGAAATTTTAATGTTTTTTGCAAGATGCTTCTCATCGTCCCTTTTTGCCTGTCTGATCACAGTCTTGCATTTTATTTGCCACAGCCTGTATTCCCTTTTATTAACCTCACTCAGACTAGCTTTCCAACACTTAAAGGAATCCTTCTTACCTTTTACAGCTTCCATTACTTTGTTTGCTAACCATGCAGGCCTTTTTCTATGCCTATTTGTGCCTTTCCTAACCTGAGGTATATATTTTATCCAAACTTCTAGGATTGTAGTTTTAAATAGTTTCTAAGCTTCCCCAAAGGGTTTGACCCTTTTTATCTTTCCTTTCAGTTTCCTATTCACATGCCTCCTCATCTCAGAGAGAAAGCTACTGCTGTTAAAGTTAAAAGTGGTTGTGTTGATCTTTTTGGGCAACTCCCTACTTATACAAATGGCCAGAGCTTTTTTTTGCAGAAAACCCCCAGCAGGAACCTATTTGCATATTAAACCACACCCCCTTACATCACCATTGTTTCAAACAGGGCGCTTTTTTTAGAAAAAGCCCTGCAGGAACTTATTTGCATATTAGGCCACACACCCTGCTACCAAACCAACCAGAACTGCATTCCTGCTCAAAAAAGCCCTGGTGAAATCAACAACAATATGGTCACTGTTCCCAAGCGGTGTAATCAGTTTTACATCTCTCACCAGGTCTTGGGTATAACTTAGGACCAAGTCCAGGATTACCTCTCCCCTGATAGGTTCTGTGACCATCTGTTCCATAGCACAGTCATTGAGAGTGTCTAGAAACTCAATCTCTTTCTCCCGACTTGAACACATATTGACCCAATCAATGTGTGGGTAGTTTTTTTGTATTATTTCAGGCCTTAGTCCCCTTCAGGGTCAGGTTATAAATATTTGGTGCCATGATTCACACAGCTACCCCCTCCTACTTTTATATGTAATTTCTTCTCCTTCAGGATCCTGATATTTTCCTCTCAATTGTTTTCAGTCTACCATCCTATTCAATTTACCGTGGATAGATTTGTAATTAGAAAGTCCTTTCTGATGCTGAAGATTCCTCTTGCGCACCTACAGCATCCTGTAGTAATGTGAAGCGAAAGCCAGGACAACAGTGCCAAGATATTTGGAAAAGAACCTATGAATGGCTCTCTGACGATGCCGCAATGGAAAAAGCATATCGAGGCATCTGTTGCTTAGCAGCGAATGACATGAGTGTTCCTCTTCCAAACACATCAAGAGACAAGGCTGCATGTAAAGCTTTTGTTCAAGATGGCTTCTCGAGCTGGAGGGAAGCATTGCTCAGAGCTCTAACTTGCACAGTGCAGCTGTCCAAGCTATAGCCTCTGTTAACGCAGAGATAAATGTATATAAAGTTTTCAGAAGGCCAGCAGAATCGAATGCAAGATGCTAGAAAGCAGGCCCATAGCCAGCAGTGGGGCAGGGATGGTGGCACCCTCGAATGAATAAATGGCACCTTCCAGTTTGCATACCCACACTGATGAGTGCAATAAAATTTCCAAGTAAGTAGGCTGGGGTCGGGAGCTTTCCCCCTGCAGATCTGTTTTGCAGATCTCCCTTTCCTAGCTGTTCCCTCTTTGTCTGGCTGTCTGATTTCTGTCTCCCTCGCATCTTCCATCCCTTCAATTCTCTCTCCCAACTCAATCACCTGTTTGCAAATTTCACTTTTGAGCTCTTCTGGGCTTGGCTCACTTGGCTGAATCTGTCATGCCTCAGTCTTTCCTCCCCTGTCCATCCATCCGCATCGTGTGGCTCTCTTGCCAGGCAGCACGAGGCCAGAGGAGAGCAGAGGGAGCTGCAGCCAGGCAGAATCCACACCAGCCAGCTCTACCATCCCACCACAAAGCTGCCTGTGCTCCCTCAGCATCTCACCCCCCCTGCCTGGCTTCCTGATGGCCCTGCCGTTCTCCTGGACTACCTTACATTGCTCGGTCCCAGGCTGGCAATGAATGGCTCCATAGATCACCTCCAGCCCAAGATTTCCTAACACAACTCTCTGGCCAGACACAGGTGATCAGAGAGGGAGCTGCTGGGGTAAGGAGCTCCCTCCCCTCCACTGCACCTGTTAAATTTAATTCACCTTAACTGACACCTTCCTGGTGCCACAGCACCCCCCCTCCCTCAAAACAAATCCGAGAAAGGCACTGCTTACAATTTTATCATCACTAAGGTAACTTGCCTGGCAGTGCTGAGCAGACAGGTTAGAACGGATAAAAGGAAGTCCTTCTTCACCCAAAGGGTGATTAACATGTGGAATTCACTGCCACAAGGAGGTGGTGGCGGCCACAAGCATAGCCAGCGTCAAGAAAGGGTTTGGATAAAAATAGGGAGCAGAGGTCCATCAGTGGCTATTAGCCACAGTGTGTGTGTGTGTGTGTGTGTATGTATATATATATATATATATATATATATATATACACACACACACACACACACACACACAAATTTTGGCCACTGTGTGACACAGAGTGTTGGACTGGATGGGCCATTGGCTTGATCCAACATGGCTTCTCTTATGTTCTTATGTGACACAGAGTGTTGGACTGGATGGGCCATTGGCCTGATCCAACATGGCTTCTCTTATGTTCTTATGTGACACAGAGTGTTGGACTGGATGGGCCATTGGCCTGATCCAACATGGCTTCTCTTATGTTCTTATGTGACACAGAGTGCTGGACTGGATGGGCCATTGGCCTGATCCAACATGGCTTCTCTTATGTTGTTATGTGACACAGAGTGCTGGACTGGATGGGCCATTGGCCTGATCCAACATGGCTTCTCTTATGTTCTTATGGGACCGTCTCTCCCCACATGTCCCCCAGAGAGTACTGAGGTCTGGGACCCAAAATCTCCTTAACATCCCCGGGCCCAAGGAAGTGCATCTCAAGACAACTCGAGACAGGGCCTTTTCTACAATGGCCCCTATGTGGTGGAACCAGCTACCGGAGGAGGTGAGGGCCCTGCGGGATCTTACTCAGTTCCGCAGGGCCTGTAAGACGACCCTCTTCCGGTTAGCCTACGCCTGACTGGACAAATGTAGCTCTCTAGATATCTGTGATACTGTATAGTTAATATTAATTTTAGGTTTTTAGGTTTTTAAATGTCGATTTTAAATGTAACTAATTTATTCCGATTTTACTGTTTTATTGTTTGTTGTAAGCCGCCCTGAGCCACCCGTGGGAAGGGCGGGATATAAATCCCGGAATAAATAAATAAATAAATAAATAAATAAATAAATGTGACACAGAGTGCTGGACTGGATGGGCCATTGGCCTGATCCAACATGGTTTCTCTTATGTTCTTATGTGACACAGAGTGCTGGACTGGATGGGCCATTGGCCTGATCCAACATGGCTTCTCTTATGTTCTTAATACATAGCCATTATGAGGAAGAGTCAAACCTGAAACAGCTCTTGCTGTTACGTGCTGAAGATATTCCACAACTGGAATAATGGTCAAATCGTACAAACGACAAATGAATTTCCCCTGCCATTGAAAATGAAATGCTTGAGATCATGGATCACAATATTCTGTATACACTTGAATGGAAAAGGTATATGTTACCAAAATCATCAAATGGCTGCTACCATTTTCTGCCAACTGCTGCTTATTGGAAAAAGTATCTGTGAGGCCACTTGCCAAGTTGCCAACCTCTTGCCTCCTTGACCCATGGCCATTCTGGCTGGTGAAGGCCTTTGGGGATGGTATTCAGGTTCCTCTGGGAAATATTATCAACTTGTCCCTTTCATCTGGGACTTTCCCAGTGGAATTAAATTATGTCTGCTCCTAAAGAAACAAACTCTGGACCCAATGGGCCTGGCCAACTACCACTCAATCTCAAATCTTCCGTTTCTGGGTAAGATAGTTAAGAGGGCAATAGCCAAACAGCTCCAGGTTTTCTTGGATGATGCATCTAGCCTTGATCCTTTCCAGTCCGGTTTCTGCACTGGTCATGGGATGGAGACATTGCTGGTTGCCTTCACAGATGCCCTCTGGAGCGCCTGGATTGGGGCAAGTTGGTGCTGCTGATATTGTTAGATTTAACAGAGGCATTCAACATGGTCGATTATGATCTCATGACCCAACACCTTGCCAACATAGGAGGTGGTTTTCCTCCTTTCTCTGTGGCTGGGGACAGAGGGTGGTGTTCAGCATGAATGTGCATGCTGCAGGGGGAGATCGTCTCGCCAGTGTTGTTTAACATCTATATGCACCCCATGCGCAGCTGGTCTGGAGGACTGAGCTGGGATGTCACCAATATGCGGATGACACCCAGCTCTGTCTGCTGTTGGACAGCTGCTTAGACTCTGTCAGCAAAGGGTTCATTGAAGTTTCAAAATGATCAGACTTGTCTTTGTTCAAAACTAAGTTTTATTTATTGATTACAACAATGCTACTCTCTACATGGATTCTTTGAAACTGAAAATGATTAGACTAAGGCATTGGCATTTATTCACATACATCAAAGGGAAAGGGCTTTAAACCATTTCTCGTAATAAAACCACAGTCTGTCTCTGCATGTAACAATTCACACGCCTGCTTATCTCTAACATGGGCAAGCTGCATCCTCCTCCGGGTGGTGTCCTTGCTCGGCTCCAGAAGGCGCCTGAGAAGCGGCCGAGCGTTTTGCACTTCAAAGACCTGAATGGCCTTTGGCACGTCAATCACCCATTCCTTCCCTCCCCCTCACATTCTATAATGGCACTAGTGTTAGTAAAGCAAAGATTTACCAGGCATTCAGATTAGTTGGCAGTAAATAAACATTTCAGAAAGAACAGAGTT
Source organism: Heteronotia binoei (assembly GCF_032191835.1). Classification (NCBI taxonomy): domain Eukaryota; kingdom Metazoa; phylum Chordata; class Lepidosauria; order Squamata; family Gekkonidae; genus Heteronotia; species Heteronotia binoei. Next base: position 71,965,062 of record NC_083235.1, read on the forward strand.
TACTTCAATGGAACTTCTGCTGACAGACTCTGCCCCAGAGAACTTGACCAGGGCTTTGGAGATTGTGGCTGGTTGGTTGCAGCAGAGCCAGTTGAAACTCAACCCAATGAAGGTCCTGTACCTGAGCCAGGGGGCGGGGGGGGGGTTGGGGTTATGATTGGGCTGCCCACCCTGGACAGTGTATCACTTATGCTGACCCAGAAGGTGAGGAGCCTGGGGGTGATCCGGAATGCCTCACTTTCCATCAAGGCCCAGGTCACCATGATTGCCCATTATTCCCATAGAAAATCATGGAGAATTGATCCACGGGTATCTGGGGCTCTGGGGGGGGCTGTGTTTTGGGGTAGAGGCACCAAATTTTCAGTATAGCATCTAGTAGCCTCTCCCCAAAGTACCCTCCAAGTTTCAAAAATATTGGACCAGGGGGTCCAATTCTATGAGCCCCAAAAGAAGGTGCCCCTATCCTTCATTATTTCCTATGGAAGGAAGGCATTGAAAAAGTGTGCCGTCCCCTTAAATGTGATGGCCAGAACTCCCTTTGGGGTTCAGTTATGCTTGTCACAGCCTTGATCTTGGCTCCACCCCCAAAGTCTCCTGGCCCCACCCCCAAAGTCCCCAGCTATTTCTTGAATTGGACTTGGCAACCCTAGGCCATATACTCCAAAATACTAAACTTTTAAAGAAAGACTTTTAGATTAAAATTCCTTGGTTTCAATACCTGTAGATACAACACTTGATTATAATACTCAGAGATTTAAAAAAGGTTTAAACAGAGAAACCACTGAATTTGTGTAAACAATAAAGGAAGACTCAGGCAATTGCAAGGCACAATTTCCAGACTTTTCAAAGCCCTCATTTGTATAGCAGAAAACAAACCTCTACAGGGGTGTCGAACTCATGAGGGCCAGATGTGACATAAATGAGACCTTGCTGGGCCAGGCCATGCGTGTCATAAAATGCCAGGTGGCAGAGATATAAACCTTATAAAGGACACAAAACACAGAGATTTTTTTTTTTAAAAAAACAACCTTAAAATAAAACATGCTTAAAACATTAGCACTTGTTAGTGTTTTCTTTGTATCTCTCCTGTGCAATCCAGGCTCTCTCAAATGCACAACACAGCTACTGAGCCAAGTTTCTTCCTTCTATTGGCTGAGGCTCCTCCCCCTCCTCGTCCCTGGGGAAGAAAGGAAAGAGCCAGAGCTTCCTTTGAAGCAAGCTATCCCTCCACCCTTCCTCCCCAAGGCAAAAGCCTCAGCCAATGGAGAAAATAGAGGCTTTGCTCTGGCTCCTGCAATTAAACAAGCCTGGCAAATCAAGCAGTGATGCAGAAGGAAGCAAGAGAGAGGAAGAAGGAAGCAGACGACAGCCAGTTGCTTGGGGCCCTGATAGGAGCCCTCGGGGGGCCTGGTTCGGCCCCCGGGCTGCATGTTTGACACCCTTGCTATACACTATCAAAATAAATGGCATGTAGACTGAAATCAATCAATCAGAACTTCAGTGGGAAAAATAGGGATGTCAAAAGCTCTTCTATCAAAAGCAATCAATATTAAATTTCAGTCTTTCAAATTATTAAAAAGATGGTACATGACACCCATATAGGCTTCCCAATCCCCAGGTCCCAGCGGGGGATCCTCCGGTTTTACAGGCTTCCCCCCTCCCCCAGCCAGCTGGCCGGCGGGGGAAGCCCCACCCCCACAGCCATTATGCACTTCCATGAACAATTCCCATAAGGAATGATGGGAAATTGATCCGCGGGTATCGGGGGCTCTGGGGGGGGCTGTTTTTTGAGGTAGAGGTGCCAAATTTTCAGTATAGCATCTAGTGCCTCTTCCCAAAATACCCCCCAAGTTTCAAAAGTATTGGACCAGGGAGTCCAATTCTACAAGCCCCAAAAGAAGGTGCCCCTATCCTTCATTATTTTCTATGGAAGGAAGGCATTTTAAAAGGTGTGCCGTCCCTTTAAATGTGATGGCCAGAACTCCCTTGGAGTTCAATTCTGCTTGTCACACCCATGCTCCTGGCTCCGCCCCCAATGTCTCCTGGCTCCACCCCCAAAGTCTCCTGGCCCCACCCCCAAAGTTCCCAGATATTTCTTGAATTGGACTTGGCAACCCTACACCCATAAGACTACATCCTATTGATCCCTGAAATCAACCAACATGCTGGAAACAATGTGGTGAAAGAGATTCTTACATCCACGGTTGGTGGACATGCCCCATGGTTAAAGCCTTTGAGGAGAAAAAAAAATCTTATCTCAAATTAAACGCATCACTGGAAATACTGTTCGTATGTGTCCTGGCGTAATTCTTTTAAACCTGTGGGAAGACCCAGAGGTTCTGATAATAAGAAAAGCTTTCGTTATATTGCTGCAGCCAAAGTTTTGATTATGACTAAATGGGGGGGGGGGGGGGGATAGTAACACTTCTACAATGGTAAAAAAAAAATTGGAATTACTTTATTATGGAAAAAAAAATCAGACCAATTAATAACTCTGGAGAATCCCCTCTATAAGTTGATGTTTGAGGGCAATGGTTACCATTTCTAGACTATGTGACTAACAGAAATGATACAGATATGACAATACCAGCCAATTATAGCTTTTAGCATTCTCTCTCTCTCTCGGCTTGGCTTCGCGAACGAAGATTTAAGAAGGGTGCAATAGTCCACGTTTGCTGCAGGCTCGCTGGTGGCTGACAGCATTATTTTATGATATATATTAGGCATATTATAGCCATTGCTATCACCTAGCTTAATTACTAGTAGAATAAATTAATTATTGTTGTTTAAAATGTTAAGAACCTCGTGTATTATATTAATACTAGGAATAAGGCCCATACTGAAAAAAAAAATGCAATGGGCTCTAGAAAAAGGCTGTGGTGACTGCCCTCGACCCTTGCTGTCTTCCCACCCACCCCACCCTCTCACCTCCCCTCCAGCTACCACCCTCCCCAACCACCTCTTCCTCTCAACTACCCCTACACCCTTGGCATGCCACTACTCCCCCACCTATGACATTCACTAACCCCACCCTTGCTGTATTCCCACCCATTCCCTAATTCTTGGCCTTTACTACCCCTCCCCCTTGCCATCTTCCCACACACCTCACAGCTGAAGCAGATGCTGGCTTCCCCCTCTCATGTGTCTGTGTGTCTCCATGGCTCAAAGCCCTTAAAAAGGCCCAGAATGGAGATAAGGAAAATAATTATGGAGGATGTGCGGGGGCATGATGACAGTCACACAGACACTGAAGCTCAGCATTCCTTTTGTTTGCATTGTATTTTTGCTACCTTTTGTGTCATATTCAGCCTTGTGGCATTTAGGATCAGTGGGAGCTTATAGTGTGATTTGGGGGGGGGGGGGGGTTGCCTGGTTTGCTTGTGTTATGATATGCCATAGAGTATGCACCTCAAGGTGGCCATTTGCTGTAGGGGAATTGATCTCATTGCAGCTTTCCACGTCCTCTCCCCCTCCCTGCAGCCTCTGCCTAGGAAAAGTACATTCTTTCTTCACGGTGTGGCCAAAGCAGGAGGGAAGCAACCTCAGCAGAGTATAATGACACAGAGTCCACCCTGCAAAGCAGCCATTTTCCCCAGGGAAACTGATCTCTGCCATTTGGAGAGCAATTATAATTCTGAGTGATCTCCACCCCTCACCTGGGGATTGGCAACAATGGTTCCCCAGGAGGAAGTGGCTGGTCTGAAGGGTGGAGTCTATGGCATTGTATCTGTTTGAGGTCCTGGCCCTCCTCAAACCCCACCCTCTTCAGGCTTCACCCCTCAAATCTCTAGGAATTTCCTAACTTGGAGTTGGCAACTCTATCTCCTTCCCAGAATCAGTAGGAAGCAGCCAGACCTAGGGTAGCCAACCTCCAGGTAGAGCCTGAAGATCTCCTGGTATCACAGCTGAACTCCAGACAACAGATCTTTATCCCCCTGGAGAAAATAACTGCTTTGGAGGGTGGATTCTATGGCACTCTGTTCAGGTGAGGTCTCCCCCTTTACTGACAGAAGCAACCTTGGTTGACTAGCAACAGCCTCTGGCTAGCAGCTTCCCCAGGAAGCCAATCCTCTTCCTTCCTGGGGCACTGAGGGAGGGAATGACAGGAAAGTGGTAGCTGCCACAGCCTCTGAGGAAATGCTCCTGGGCCAGGCCTTGCTGCCTAGTGACATTTCCAACTTCATTCCCTGTCTCTTCACCATTTCTCCACCACTGCTGCCTACTGTCTCTTTCAAATGCCACAGAGAGTGGGTAGGCAACAGTGGGTGGGAGAGAGGAGAGGGCCCAATCAATGGCATGCAAGTTCTCTTGAGTGGTGGTTGATGGGCAAATCACTGATGGAGTGCACACCACAGCCAATGGGAATGCCAGATTTGTTTATCTTCCTACTATAAGAAACACATCCACACAATTAATGTTATGGTTTGTTATGTTACCTATATGTTATTCTATATTCACTTGGAAAACATGTTAAATGAAAAGGTTTTTTAAAGTATATTTGGACTGTGTAGATCAGAAATGGCAAGGGGATACTTGTGAACCTTTGGGGTTAGGTCTAATGGGATGTGCCCTAAAATTCTTGTAATCCATCCACCCACTTGCTAGATGAGTCCCTTGACTTTCCCACAATCGTTCTCTTTCTGATGGGATATAATTTTTTAGAAATCCATTGGACTGTCGGTGAACAGATGTCTATATGTTTCTCATTGTGTTACTTTAGAAGCTAGGTTTCAATCCCATTTTTGTCTGCCATGCACTCACTGGCAAGATGGTATCTCCATATCTGGAACTGAGGGGGGGAAATATTCTCCCTTGAAACCTTATTCTGAAGATATTTGCTATATGAGAGCTAATTCTCCACGACAAGACCCCGTGTCGCTGTGGTATGTGTGACCCTTGAATATGATCATCACCATCCCTCCTCATCAGTGATGCTTAGATGGAAAGGGCCCATATGATTGGTCCTACCTATGTTTTTCCAATGTACATGCACAGTCACCTGCATGGTTTGGAAGCCCGCCACAGGGAAATGTTTCTGCAAATGGTATAAGTGAATGGGGCTTTAGAGAAGTAGCGGGGCTGCTAATAGATCCTTCTTCCACAAGTCTGTCTAGTCCCTGGTAGTTATACCACTGATCTTCACAACATTTCAAGGCAATGGCCGTTTTCCCACTGACCTTACTCCGGAGCGACGTCCCTCTTCACCGCGCAGATTTCCCACCAACTGCTGCGCACAACCAGAAAGAGCTGCGGCTTTTGCGTCGCAGATGTAAACTGGTTTTTAGCGGTTTCCATTTGCGACGCAAAAGTTTGGGAACTTCCTGGTTCCTCGGAGCAGCCTCAGAGCAGTTGGTGGGAAATCTGCACAGACGCTGCGCGGTGAAGAGGGACATCGTTCCGAGGTAAGCTCTGTGGGAAAACGGCCAATGTGTTCCACAGTTCAATGCAGGGCACTGTGCAACCCTCCCCCCACCCCGCCCCAAAGTCGTGTCTGCTATTTGATTGTAAATTGTTGTCTTTTATTTAACCAGAAACTCCTGCCCTTTTTTTGTACTACAGCGAGGAGTTTCCACACAGCAGTATTTTCTTATATATGGTATAATATAATGTAAAATATAAGAATATATACTATAAAAGAGTTTCTGGCTCAATATTAGGAAGAGCTTCCTGACAGAGCGGTTCCGCGGTGGAACAGGCTTCCTCAGGAGGTGGTGGGCTCTCCTTCTTTGCAAGTTTTAAAGCAGAGCCTAGATAGCCATCTGACAGCAATGCTGATTCTGTGAATTAGGCAGATCACGAGAAGAAGGGCAGGAAAGGTTGCTTAGTGCTTATGGCCCTTTCTTACATGCCCAGGGAAATGCTAAATGCCACTTTGGGGTCAGTCAGCAATTTTTCTCCAGGCCAGTTTGGCCAGGGATCCTGGAGGGTTGTTGGGGTTTTTTTTGCCATCTTCTGGGCATGTAGCAGAGGTCACTGAGGATGTACGTGTGCAGAAGAAATATTTATGAACTTCCTGTATTGTGCAGGGGGTTGGACTAGATGACCCTGGAGGTCCCATTCTGTGATCCTCTCTTTTGCCCATAATATTCTCATTGTTCTTTCCAGTAACTTAGGGGTGCCTCCCGGCAGAGGGAATTGCCCCTTGACAGTTCCGTTGCCCTTTGACCTCATTTATACTGATTACCATGGGCTGCAACAAATGAAGCAACACATGGGCCTCTCCTTTAAGAAGTACAGGTAAGAAGAATGGGTCTTGGCTCTCCACCCCTGTCATTTTTTTTTTTGTAAAATGCAGCTAGTGGAAATGACACTGACAGAACTGATAGGGATGTGCAGTTTTTCTCTATCTTTGCTTTCTATAAAGTACAGCGATTCTTGCTTTCACAGACCTCAGCATAGTTCCTCGAGCATTGCAGTGTGTTGGAGCCCTTCCTCAGTGCTATTCCAGCCAGCCATTCTCATTGGGCGTTTTCGCACTCACCTTCAGCCGGCGCGACCCCCCTCTTCACCGCGCAGGATCTGCGCGGATTTCGCACTAAATGCCGCGGAGCAGCCAGAAGAGCCGGAAACTCCCGTCGCAAAAGTCGCGCAAACGGAAACTGCTTTTTGGCGGCTTACGTTTGAGCGGCTTTTGCGCCGGGAGCTTCCGGCTCTTCCGGCTGCTCCGCGGCATTTAGTGCGAAATCCGCGCAGATCCTGCGCGGTGAAGGGGGGGGGGGGTCGCGCCGGCTGAAGGTGAGTGCGAAAACGCCCATTGTCTTTTCAGAATCCTATGCAACTTAAGCTACGCGTGATGCTCAGCTGCATGATACCTCAACTTTAATAGACAGCAGCCACTGAGACTGGGACTGACAGCAGGAAAAATTGCAGGGAACAATGCAGGCACAGAGATTACTTTGAACATTTCCTTTCCAGCCATTTGTCCACAAGCTGTTTCTCCATGAATGGGCAAAAGATAAGTAATTTGAGTCTCACTACACAACCAGTTCCAATGGCATTTGAGCACATTACCAGCCACATTTTCTAGCTGAGCAGAAGATAAAAGTTCATTGATGGAAAGGCATCAGAATAAAAGGCAAGCCTGTCATGATTTATTTATTTACATCCAATTTTTGCCCTTGATGTAGACATAAAGCATCTTATATCATCATTTTCCCCTCCTCCATTTTATCCTCACAACAACTCTGTGATGTAGGTTAGGATGAGAAGGAGTGAGTTGCCCATGGCCACCCAGCGAGCTTCCAAGGCACAGTGGGGATTCAAAATGTGGTCCTCTAGAAGTGTAGAGAATCAGCTTCAAATATGAACTTGGCCATGAGACTCATTGGATGACCTCAGATAAAATGGAGAAGTGTGAACCATGCCCAGAGCTCCTTGGAAGAAAGGCTTCAGTAGATTCCATTCCATGTCTTCTCTAGCAACCATCTGCTTACTTCTTCCAATTACCAAGTTCTGTGGCACTTGTCCAATGGATCACAGTGTAGGATATGCTTGCATCTCCCCCCAAAAAACTATTCACAGTTTTGCATATATAAACCCTATCCATCCTAAACTCAACAGATAAATATGTTGTATTAAGGACATTACAAAGTTTTAAATGGATTTCCTTTTGGGGAGGGACGGTGGCTCAGTGGTAAAGCATCTGCTTGGGAAGCAGAAGGTCCCAGGTTCAATCCCCGGCATCTCCAACTAAAAGGGTCCCGGCAAATAGGTGTGAAAAACCTCAGCTGGAGATCCTGGAGAGCCACTGCTGGTCAGGGGAGGGACGGTGGCTCAGTGGTAGAGCATCTGCTTGGGAAGCAGAAGGTCCCAGGTTCAAACCCTGGCATCTCCAACTAAAAGGGTCCAGGCAAATAGGTGTGAAAAACCTCAGCTGGAGACCCTGGAGAGCCGCTGCCAGTCTGAGTAGACAATACTGACTTTGATGGACCAAAGGTCTGATTCAGTAGAAGGCAGCTTCATATGTTCATACTTTATGCCTTTGATTGGAGCAAAAGGCCTTCCACCCATGTTTACAAGGATGACCATTCAACCTTATTTTTAAAAAATCTGAACAGAATTGAAGCTGAAACTCTCTCAAACTCAGCCTCACTTTCCCCCTTGAAACAGTCAGCCCAAAGTAGATTTCTAGCACATCCTGAGGATTCAGATCTTCTCCAATCTTGTTTATCTCCATGACTCTGACAGCTGGTAATTGCCCAGAAAATGGTTCCCATGTTGCCACTGCCGCATGCTGAGATATGCCTGTGGAGGCAAAAGAGCAATCTTCTGTACCACTTCCTTAAATACAATCATACTAATATGGCTTTCTACAGAGGACTCTTAGGGGCTGACGTGCATGTGCACCAGTGTAAATAATGCATTGGCCCTCTGCAGATGCATTCTGTGAACATCATGAGATCAGAGAAAGGGAGACAGAGGTGTGCCATAAGCCCAGGGCACAGCAGCCTCCTCTTCAGTAATGAGAATGAGAAGCGCCATAACTTCCTGCCAGGTCAGCAACTAGCAACATTTTGTGATTTAATCTAGCCTTGATAGTTCTTGTATTTATTACTTTCTCCTCTCCTGCCTGATATCCTGCACAATTTTATGAGTGATAAAAAGAGCAAGCAGAGTTATTGCTTTCATTATAAATCAATTTTCTTTCCACAGCCAGGTTGTGAATGAGGGAAGGCTATCCCCATGCTTTCTTTATACACATTTTGCTTCTCATTCTCCCTCCACCAGTTTAAGTTGTAAGCTGGTTTCAGGATTTCTGGTAGGGCCATTTAGTAGAAAAAGAGGTGCCAGAGCTCATTAACACAACTCATTATTTCTCCCATGTGGCCACAGTGGCATGATGATTTCCATCTGTCTGTTTGGTTAGTTTCCCGTTTTTTTTTGTGTGGGAAAATATCAGAAAGTTTTGTCAAATCTTAGAGTTCAGCAAAATTCTCACAGAGGGGTTAAACAATGGAGCCCAGAATCAAGTACTGGGGGGGGGGGGGGGGGGAGTTATGAAACAAAGAGCACCAGGCCTCATTTTGGGCTGGAGCTCACAGGAGCAGAGCTCTGGAGCCTCTATTTTATTGTGCTCTTTCTTTCTTACCTCCCCCCCCCCAAATACTTGCTTCTGGGCTCCAGACAACAGAGGTGTCCCTTTGTAGAAAATGGCTTCTTTGGATGGTGGACTATATGGCATTATATCCAGCTGAAACCTCTCCCCTCCCCAAACCCTGTCCTTCTAAGACTCCATCAAAAAACTCCAGGAATTTTGATTTTTAAAAAGACTCCAATGTATTTTGTTTAAAGTTCTCATATTTCTGCAAACTTGGAACCCTTTTCAGTTTTGTAGAAAGATCTGTCTTGCCCATTCACAGCTCCAGCCCCCAGCTTTAAGTATTCAGAAATTTCCCAATTTTGCTATTATTAATATACTGCTAATATTAATATACTGACCAACTAAATATTACTTATTCACTACATATTGCTCTGGTACAGTGTAGCGGTTAGATGTTGCATTCAGATCTAGGTTCAAATCTCTATTCAGCCATGAAGCTCACCAGATGACTTTGGGCCAGTTTCTCTCACTCACCCAACCAATTATGCAGGAGAGAATCATGTATGCCACCATAAGCTTTTTGGAGGAAAGGCAGGGTAAAACATATTGTAGATAGGCAGGTGTTATGATGCTGGCTACAGATTCAGGGGTGTGGGACTATGTTAGGTAGATCACACTGACATTCTTTTTCATTATATTGGCATTCTTATAAACTTTAAAAAGTTATCAGGAAAAATGGCATTTCCCATACTAAGCAACAACCACAGCAGAGAGGGGTAGTCACGTTTTCCTTTTATGAAGAATAGGCAATATCACATGGTATGTGTAGCATTGGTACAATGATAAGAAAGACTACATTATTATTATTATTATTAAATTTTATTTATGTCCCGCCCTCCCCTCCTAGGCAGGCTCAGGGCGGCTAACAACATTCGAGTAAAACATTATACAATATACAATAATTAAAACGACATTAAAATTATACAATAGTTAAATACATATCTACATTGTCCCAGAAGAAAAGCATCTGGAGAGACTGTCTAGCATGAACATAGGTGTTGCTGGTCAGTAGCTAGTCTGATGTCCTAGCATCTCCACCCAGAGTTACTATAACAATTTCATGCTGCATGCATTCAGCAAATTTGACAAAAGGCAGCAGTTGAAAGTTGGATGAACAGGAAAGTGCATCCAGATGTTTTCAATAATGTGGCCATTCATCACCTACTATACAATTTACTGTGCATACAAATCCATGTGATAAAATGTTGCCATTGATCAGGAAAAAGAAAAAGAAAATGCAAGATTTTGTATACTATCTTCTGCCTGCCTTATTTGTCAAGGAAGAACTGATTTACAGGACCATAGAATCAACCCATAATATCCCAACGGAAGTGCATCTGATGGATGTATCTCCATGCATTGTTTTAGTGTTGTATAAAGGTTTGCTTTGGCTAAAGGTGCTTGAGTGGTCAGCAGCTGAGTTGCTTTTCCTTACACTTGCAGTTCCTAATTTCCCCTTGTCTGTCTATGCTACTGGTGTGTGGGAAGGATGCTTTTACAGCATAAGAAATCAAAGTCTAGACAATGGCATAGACATTGTTGATGTTGATGGTCCCTGGTCCCTGTTGTGAAAGATCTATCTCTGCCTGTAAGGGACCCCAGGGCCCTCATATGTTTCTTAAAGCCACAGTCCACACAATGAGAGCATTGTATGGTACTGTGCCTCTGGATAATAAATCTATTGTTCATGTTTTTTCATTTGGGCCTTCCTTAAGACCTAACTGGCTTTTCTACTCTTCTTCCTTGGCACAGGTGCCGCGTTCGAGTAATTGATACTTTTGGGACAGAGCCTGCTTATAATCATGAGGAGTATGCCACACTGCATGGGTACCGGACAAACTGGGGCTATTGGAACCTGAATGCTAAGCAATTCATGACAATGTTTCGTAAGTAGTTGTAGCACATTTCATCCTGGAGTGATCATAACAGTGTTGATTGGATATAGGTGTCAGAACTTGAAGAACTTCAAATGAGGCCCAGTACTTCGTTACAAAGTATAGGTATTTATTGAGAACTAGGTTCATGAAGGCACAGAATAACTCTGATAACGGGGTTAGCAGTGGTTACAACTTTATGCGGTTGTTACAGAAACAATAAAGCCGGTTCTCACACTTCCAGAGACACTTGTCTGTTCCCAGAGTCTGTTATCAGAAAAGGGAGGAAGGAGTCCTGCTGTGATGTCCTGAGCGGCTGTCTTCAAAGGACACCTGCAAACGACTCCCAGAGGCTATCTGTCATTCCTTCCATGGTTACAGTTGGTTTGAAATGCAAAGCGCTTTGATTAGTGGCCTAGCTATGAGTACATAGGGTTAGTATCAACTTACAAGATGGAGTCAGTTAGGCTAACATTGCCCAGCTAAGCAAGCATGAAAAGCACAAGTTCTGACAATAGGCATATAAGAAGAGATCAGCTTGATCAGATCAGAGGTCCCCCTCACCCAACATCTGATTTCCAGCAATGCCTATCAACGATTCTGGGGAGTTCACAATTACGGCATGAGAGAAAGAAGCCTCCTACTCCTCCCTCCAAGTAGAATTCAGATATTCATTTGTTCGAAACTTCAGCATTCCATTCGACCATCATGTCCAGTTCTCCATGACTCTGACTAATGTCCTTTAAAATCATCAGAATCAATGGCCATTCCCCACCACCAGTCATTTTATCTCAGCCCAACCAATGGGCAAAATGGATGAGGTTAGAACAATATGCCCTGCCCTGATTTTTTGGAGGAAAAAAAATGTGAATTCCATAAATGAATGAGGCAGCCTGTACATAGGAAAAGGACAGTCTTTCTCCATTGTGGGAGGGGGACCAAAGAAGTTTACATCATTCTCTTCTCTCCCCCCCCCCTTTGATATGAACAACAACCCTGTGAGGCAGATTAGGCTGGAAGTCTGTGACTGGTCCGAAATCACCCATTCAGCTTCCACAGCAAGAACCTGGGTTTGGCAGACCCACTCTGAAGCACTAACTCCTATGCCCTCCTCAAACTCCACCGCAGAATCTCCAGGGATTTCCCACCAACCTGGAAGGGTACCACTAAAGGCCTCTGAGTGAGTGCCCTCCCACCCTTGCTATCTTCCTACCCACCCAAGTGAGGGCATTCACTCTCCCCCCACCTCAAGGGGAGCTGATCTCTGCTATCTGGAGAACAGTTGTAATTCTGAGTGATCTCCAGCCCTCACCTGGAGATTGGCAACAGTTGTTCCCCAGGAGGAAATCACATTATACTTGTCTGAGATCCCATCCCTCCTCATACACCACCTTCTCTAGGCCTCATCCCTTAAATTTCCAGGAATTTCCTAACCTGGAGTTGGCAACCCTCTACATAGGAAAAGGACAGTCTTTCTTCACCGTGGGGGGGGGGAAACCAAACCAAACATTATTCTCCTCATTCTTCTCCACAACAACCCTGTAAGGCTTCCCTATCTCCTTCTCAGGCAACCATCCTGGGGTGAGGGGTGAATGCCTCTGGCTGAGTGCCCCCCACCCTTGCTGTCTTCCTTGCTTCCGCCTAAATGAAGACATTCACTCTCCCACTCACCTCAAGTCTCATTTTAATTGATCTCCAGCCCTCACCTAGAGATTGGCAACAGTGGTTTCTTGGGAGGAAATGGCTGGTAGCATCAAGGCACTCACAAGGTGCTGCCAGGCTTAGGGTAGCCAATATCCAGATGGAGCCTGAAGATCTCCTGGGATCACAACTGAACTGCAGACAACACATCTCTCCATCCTAGAGAAAATCACTGCTTTGGGGGTGGACTGTATGCTATTCTGTTCACTTGAGGCCTCTCCCTTTGCTGACCAATACCCTGTGTTGCCTAACAACAGCCTCTGGCTAGCACTTTCCAGGTGGCAGGAAACACTGGCTGTTTCTTCAGCCTTCAGAAGCTGAGTGTGCTGAGAGGCCTTTTGTGAGGCCACAGTAGCTCTGCAGCCCTTTCTGAGCCTGGTTGATAAAGAGGACACAGAGGACATGTGGCTGTCTCTGAGGGAAGACTGTTTCTGGCAGTTTGTTCAATATTCCTGGGCCTGAGTAGGCAGGGCAGGGAGGTCAGTCAATGGGAGGCCCAGAGACACTGACTGATGTGATGGGCCAATAGTATGTTCCAGAAATATTAGCTTATTTGTCCATGGCAATAAGAAAATTATTACTATAGACTAGGTGTACCTTCCCTTTTATCCCAACAGTCATGCCAGGATTGCTTTCCCCTGTGTTTTTCTTTAAAAAAAATTTTTGCTGAAGAATTGGCTGTTCATGGTTTGTGTGTAGATAGGAAATGATTTCATGTCCACATACACTCCTCATTAATTGAGTGGCTGAAACTGGGGAAATCCTCTGAGTGAAATCAATCACATTTACATATTTGAAATTCACCTACTCTTCCTTCAAGACCCTGAGCACATTTCATGTTCTTCTCGTAGTGCTGTCATCACTCCTAATTTTATAATGATAGGTTAAGAAATTGCCATTTTTTCTATGTTTTTTTAAAAAAGACATTTATGTTAAGGCAGAGATCTGTCCTACATACTGTAAAGGGAAGAAATAACTTGGAAATGAACAAAGTAAAAGTAGACCAGATAAAAGTAAGAGGAGAAGTTTTGCTACAGTGTTATGTGACATATAGCCTCACAAGCGCATAAATCTCCCCCCTTCCCTATGTGTTCCTTCATTATTTGCCTTAAAGACAGCCAGGTGATCTTTTTGTTGAGCTGGTAGCCAGTCAAAGGATCAGTTTGTGTGGCCACTGCGCATGTGGCTTGATATGCTCCTTCTTCCCCATATTTGGTTGAACAAGTTGTCGGAATCGTTTATCTGGATTAATGGATGTGCCATTTTCAAAGATGAGAGAATAAGATGCTTGGAATAGATCTGAAGGTTTTTCAAGATGGAGAAGACCCAAAGGTACCATGAAGGCAAGAAGCAAAACAAAAATTCCTGTGCAGTATGCACTATGTCACCTCCTTGCAATGGAAAACATACCAGAGACAGGGCCGCATGGCACCCTTTTCCCACTTTTTTTAACCTGACCTTAACCTTGACAATGATGCCCTTAGGAAAAGCCCACTTAATGGAGCCTGTCATTTTAATTAGCTTTTGTGCTTTACTGTCCCACTCCCACTGTTTTGCTAATTAACGTTTTCAGGCTGCCCTAGCATTTCCCCTTCTTTCTGGCATAGTCAGGGCAAAATTCTTGTCACTGACATGGAGATATTTCAATGTAAGCATCTCTCTTTGGGAGCTGCCAAGATAACCAATCATTCCTCACCCAGCAAGAAACAAGGTGACAGCAGGAAGAGTGTAGGATGTGGCGTTATGGTAAAAATAATCTTAGCATTAGATTAGCAGTGAAACAAGTGGCACTTTCTGAACTGGCTGTTACGTTAAAAATCCAATTCCCCCCCCCCCCTCCCTTGATATATACAGTTGAACATTCGTAGCTGTGATGGAATGGAAAAACTGTTAACAAACAGCTGGAGAAATGCACAGAAGAAATGCAGGATTTCTTTTCTTTTGTGTGTGTGTGTGTGTGTGTGTGCCAGTGCTGGGAAGTTATACTAGCCTCTGGTGACTCCTTCTGGGGCATGGAGGACATTCAGAGGTTTGCTAATGCCTGCCTCTTCTTCCTGGCCTTGCTATTCCTTGGAGGTCTCCCATCCAAGCCGGGCTGGATCTAGAGGGGGGCAAGAGGGGATGCCTGCCCCGGCGCTGTCAGGGGGCACCAAATTGGCCACTCCACCCACGTTTTTCCCCTCCCCAGGTCTGCGTGCACAGATCTGGGGAGGAGAAAGTGAGGGCATCCCGGTGTTTGCATTTTCCTCAGAGCTGAGGAGGGCGCAAATGCTGCCTCTGCCCATTTCTCCTCCCCAGACCAGGGAAGGAGAAAGTGAGGGCATCCTGGTGGTGATTGTGCTATCCTCAGAGCCCAGGACGGTGCAAACGTTGCCCCCGCCACTTTCTCCTCCCCCGGTTTGTGTGCACAGACTGGGGGAGGAGAAATTAAGGGTGTCCTGGTGGTGTTTGCCCCATCCTCAAAGCTGAGGATGGTGCAAACCCTGCCCCAGCCCCTTTCTCCTCCCTGGGTCTGTGTGCACAGACCCAGGGAAGAGAAAGGGAGGGCATCCCGGTGACGTTTGCGCCATCCTCGAAGCCGAGGCCGGTGCAAACACGCACACCCTTTCTCTTCCCTGGGTCTGTGTGCACGGACCCAGGGAGAGAAAGCGAGGGCGTCCCAGAGGCATTTGTGCTGCCCCCCTTTTTTCCTTTGGGTCTGTACTATGACCTGGGAAAGAAAAAATGGGCGGGCGCCTGGGGGGTGGAAGACTGGGGCTGCTTTGTGGGGTGGGGCAACAGGCACACCCAACCACCATTTTTTTGGGGGGGGGGGACGTGCCATTTTTTAGTTTTGCCGTCGCTCAAAAAATGGGTAGATCCAGCCCTGCATCCAAGTACTTGCCAGAGTCAGCCCTGCTTAGCTTCTGAGATCTGATAAGATCAGACTTGCCTGGGCTATGCAGGTCAGGGTGAAATGCAGGAGGATTTCTTGAAGGTTAAAAAGAGAGAACAGGTTTAGGAGGATCATAGCAACCAGAAATGTGGCATCTTCGGGGATGCTTTAGTGCACTAGAGGCCCCTGCTCTATGGAGTAAGGATTACCGTAGAAGTCTCATCCTAGTTAGGGGATGACACTGGATTCAGTGCTGTTGTTTCACTGGAAATCCAAACTCTTACCTAGCTGAAGAAAGCATTCCTGCAGTGTGACTTCCTTGTTGCTTCTTGGCGCAGCAATTTTTCCCTTGAGCAAGACTGGCATTTGCAACACGCTGGCAATGAAGGAGACTTCGTTTTTGCTTGCACAGCTGTTGCTGATGTCTCCTGTGTTTTTATTCACAGCTGTTGCAGCTCCTTTGTTGCTTCAAAAAAAAAAGTATACTACAGCATCTCATTAAATGGGCATCCGGTAGTACCTTGAAGGCTAACAGAATTTATTCCTGCATATACTTTCATGAGACAGAGCAGATTTCATCAAATGCATGAGGAATCCTTCCAGAACAACTAAATTTATACTTAGAGTTCAAGCAACAGAAAGTGCATGGAAATATAGGGAGAAGTTACAAGGAGAAACAAGAGCCAGGCAAAGAGTAATCAGTCCATTCAGAGTGGGTGAGAACCACTCTCAGCTATTGATAGATAGGCAGGGTAGGGTAAGTATACAATCTAAATGTGGGAAAGTGTGAGACATGACACATATTCAGTAGGGCTGTGCAGAGACTATGGGCGTTTTCGCACTGACCTTTTACTGGCGCGACCACCCTCCTCACGCCGGCGGATCTGCAGGGATTTCGCACCAGAAGCGCCGGCGCAGCCAAAAGAGCCGGCTACTTCCGTCGCGAAACCCGCTCAAACGTTTTCCTGCTTCTTGGCGGTTTCCGTTTGAGCTGGTTTCCCGACGGAAGTTGCCGGCTCTTTTGGCTGCGCCGGCGCTTCTGGTGCGAAATCCCTGCAGATCCGCCGGCGTGAGGAGGGTGGTCGCGCCAGTAAAAGGTCAGTGCGAAATCAGCCTATATGAAAGGTACAGCTACATTAATTAGCATCTGTAAAGGGTGAATCACAATGAGACATTAGTACCTATACTGAGTGAGGAAACATTCCTTATTCAAGGAATCTTGAGGAGCTCTAATTTAGCACTTTCACAGTGGATTTTCCCTTTGAGGTTCTTTTGAAGGAAAACTTTTTGATCAGCAGCAGTATGTCCTAGAAGACTAAAATGTTCTCCCAGCAGTTTCCGAATACTGTGATTTTAGACATTGTATTTGCAGAACCTCATCTTGGGAACTATGCAGGCCCCCAATCCTACTCTCAGAAGACCCAGGGGAGGAGTTTATGGCTTCTATGGGAACAATCTAAAAATTCACTGGTTCCCATTTTAGACGATTATTTAGTTTTCTTATGGTGAAAGCCCAAGAAAAGAGGAAAAGGCAGGAGAACCCCTCAGCATTCAGAAATTAGTTATTTGGACATTACTTGGAAATTTGAAGACGGTAGACTTTACACATGTCGTTTTCTT
Organism: Heteronotia binoei; assembly: GCF_032191835.1. Lineage (NCBI taxonomy): Eukaryota > Metazoa > Chordata > Lepidosauria > Squamata > Gekkonidae > Heteronotia > Heteronotia binoei. The sequence goes on from NC_083235.1 coordinate 71,982,232, forward strand.
TCATTTATAAGCAGCAAACCAATACAATTGCTTGAATACATTCTCCAAAGCAATCTTGCTCTGAAGTAATTCAATTTCTTTAACATTTAGGGGACTGTTAAAAATGGCTCCAGAGAATTGTGATTATATTTTGACTCATTCAAATAGTTGTACCACACCGGAAATGTTCAGCCAATATGTTACAGTTTTACAAAACATATCTCAGCACAAATGCTATGCTTTAAAAAAAAATTGCCACACCAGCTTTGCATGATCCCCTCTACTGTGTTTCCGTTTTGTTTAATGAGGGGGAAATTCAAAATATTTCTGAGTTATTCCATTATTAAGTCAAGCAAACTCTAGCAGAGGGCGTGAAATATCTCAAAGAACTCATTTCTAAAATTAATGCATCTGACTTGGAAAAAGCACAAAGCAGTTCACTTATGAATTATTAGAATATTCGTGCTGTAATCCTGGTAGGATGTGTGAAAGGACAGTGGCACACTTTCTGTGTAACGACATGGTAGTGAATCTAATAGGAATGACTGCAGCTGTATTGAGAACTCTTGGAATATCGTTCTGAGTGCTCTGGGTGGAATCATTCTGTTGAGAAAGGTTAGTTTGTATTCCTCAGGACAGAGAGAAACCTCTGGGGAACCCCAATAATGCATTAACAAGAGTCAAACTCCTGGCTATTTATTTCTCCACAGCTCATACACCTGATAATTCCTTCATGGGTTTTGTGTCTGAGGAGCTCAACAAGACTGAGAAGCAATTTATTAAATCCAACAAGGCAAACAACATGGCGGTGGTGTATGGGAAAGAAGCCAGTATTTGGAAGGTGGGCTACTGATACTCACTTGAGCACTCTGTTGTAACAAAATAAGGAGTGAAAATACAGTAACTTTTTCATAGTGACAAAGGCAACTACGCACTCTCAACTCTCTGAAGGTTAAGTGCATATAGCTGCAATACTGTACATGTTTTCTTGTAAGTCTTGTTGCATTCTGTTGGGCTTACTTCCAGGTAAATGTGTGCCATTTAAGCATCTAACATCCCTATGGAGCTTTGAGAGTCTCATTCAGATAGTTAAGGCTTCGAAGAGTAGCCATTTTGGTCTGCAGGAGAAAAGCAGGACTTTTCAGACGTCCAGAAGCACCTTAGAGACCAACAAAAATTCAGGTTTTGATGAGAGTAAAAACTCTCCTGATAACTGATGAAGGGAGCTTTGACTGTTGAAAGCTTATACCCTGAAAATCTAATTTTTCTTTTAAGGTGCTACTGGACTCAGATCTAGCTCAGATAGTTAAAGATGTCCTTTACATTTCAAAGAAAATCAGTTTAAGGCCTCGGTAAGTTTCTGCTGTTCCGTATAAGCGGCAGTGGTCCTTTCATATGGGATGGTTTGTGTTTATCTCCCTCTCCACAGCACCAGGACAGATTGGCCACTGTGGTCCCTGGGAAATGTTCTGGTGGACTTATACTTGGTGGGGGTCACCCAGCCACTGAGGTAAACCCCAATCCAGAGGCCAGTTCCCACCAGGGCCACCCAGCCCAAAGAGAGGGGTGGGTGTACAATTGCTAGATCCTCTGATGAAGGAAGACGGCGCCTGCTCCCAGGCCCAACCTCCCCCCTGCTGATCAGCTGGCCTCTGGGGGAGGATTCACCCAGAAAAAGAGAGAGATCCAGCATCGTTATTCATGTGACCTGGAAGTGACGTCATGTAATGTTATGTACATCATAATATATGGTATGTAAAGTGCTGATTAGATTCTGAGCTCAGTGCTGTAACTGATTTTATTATGATTTTAGCTGTTTTTGATTGTTTGTTTTGTTATTGTATATTTGATGTACTCTGCCCTGAGCCCCCATTGGGGAATGGGCAGAATATAAACTAATAATAATAATAATAATAATAAAAGGGCTCCAATGTTTTCAGGGTAAAAAATCCATCACATTTCCTTCTGCAAGAGTAATTTACTAGCATCTGCCTGTTGAGTATCACTAAACGTTAGTCTCTCCAGAACAAAAAAATCTTAAAGAATCAGGAGCATGTCCAAATCTCAAGTAGTGGTCAACGAGGGGAGCTTCAGATATGGAATTTTTAAATCTTGATTCATGTTCCAGCACACGTGTCTTTACCATTCGCATGGTACTCCCGACATACATACAGGTCGGTGAACACGGGTAAATCAGGGCATAAATAGCACTTTTGGTAGAACGTGTAGTATGATGTTTTAACACAATTTTAGTGCCTGTTTGGGGATGAGAGAATTCTTTTATTTGTAAACAGAACTGACAAGCTAGCCATGATCCACATTTATAGTTTCCTGGCAACACATCACTATTTCTATTGTTTTTAATAAGATCTGAATGTACCAGAACATCCCTGAGATTTTTAGACTGCTTGTAACCTACCACTGGTGGTTCTTTACAACCCGGAATATCTTCCACCAAGAACCAATGTCTCTTAATGATTTTACATACAACATTGGCTGTTGGAGAAAATGACATGGCCCATACCTTTAGAACGTTCTCGTTTGGTTTTATACTGTAAAAGTACTTCCCTTTGTATGTTGTCAGCCCTAGATTTGGCTGCCTGGATAATACACCCAGGGTATCCCCTCTGTCTAAAGTGTTGCATTAAATTGGCACTATCCCCTTTTGAAGTCCTCTCCCTGGGTAGAATTTCGTTTAACTACACAGAGCTTTTTGCTTCTTCTCCTGTTCCTTCTACTGTGTGACTCTTTTGGAAGTTTGGGCTATGCCTGCCTGATCCATTCTTCCCGTGGCAAGGGATGGGCCTGGGTTCACTGTGGGCATGAATGGGGATGTGCCCGCATTGAGGGATGGGATGTACTGATCCAATCTGGCCATGGAAAAAAATGTACCTGCCCTGCCTCACCCCTCCCAGCCAGGGAGGGACCTGCCCAGCCCTACCCCACCTGCCTGCACCGTTTGGCTGGGTGCCTCCTACTGGAGGCTAGCAGGGTAGGCTCTACCGCCTTCTTTTTGGGAGGCACGGCCAGGGCAGGCTGAGGCAAGAACCCTTTCAGAGTGCTGTCCCCCCCCCCCCCCCCCGCAATCTGTCCCTGCACACCACATCTAAACATACTAACTCTTCCGTTCTTTTTCTGATTTTAAAGTATTATAGGGCATTTGTTCCCATTCTCTATCTTTTCTCCCACAGAGCTTTTTATTTAGACTGAAAAGGAATGTGAACATTGTCAGCCTCTAACAGGCCACCTTTCCCCTCCTCTTCCTGTCGCTATGTTGAATTATTCTTTGCAATATAGAATAATGGGTCCAATGTACTTATAGCCCCACAAACGTGAATGACCTTACAAAAAGATGCTTCAGTTGTAAAATGCATCCCCAACCTGAAACCCAATAACAGCTTGATACTGTGCCGGTTTTCACGACAGATGTCAATAATTTCCCCTCTGGATTAAGGTTGCCAGGTTGTAGCTCTCTGTGCCCAAAGAAAAATTGGAATGCAAAAGAACAGCGGCAGCACAATATATAGAATACAAAAATATCAAAAATATTGTGCAAAAACACACACAAAGAAAAATTGGAGCTTGTATATATTGGATCCTAGCTCCCCCTGCCCCCAATGCCTCATAGCAAAGCGCTTCAAAATATAGAGGAGGCTTACAAAAAAAAGATTAGATATGGCATGGGGGGGGTGTCTCTGATTCAGTGCAAAACATCAACAGTTCTAGGTAGCTTCTTGTGTGTATCTAGGTAGAAGAAGACTGTAGATTTATACTCCACCCTTCTCTCTGAATCGGAGTCTCAGAGCGGCTTACAATCTCCTTTATCTTCTTCCCCCACAACAGACACCCTGCGAGATGAGTAGGGCTGAGACAACCTCTGTAAAAGCTCTGGCTAACCCAAGGCCATTCCAGCAGCTGCAAGTGGAAGAGTGGGGAATAAAACCCGGTTCTCCCAGATAAGACTCTGCACACTTAACCACTACACTAAACTATCTCTTTGAATCCTAGCCAATATATTGTGTTTACGCAGACTTTTGTGCTTTCAAACTAAAGTGCTGAAAGGGAAAGGGAAAGTTCCACAAATAACAATAGATAGTCATGCTTTTCCTTGGTGCTTCAGAGCACTTGTCCTTCAAGCAGAAGGGCAGGCTGGGATGACTAGGCCCCTGAAGGTGTCCTTTGAAGTACCCAAGTAATCATACTACACATAACGTACTTTATCATAGACTAGGGGTGACCAAACTGTGGCTAGGGATCTCCTTAAGATCGCCGGACCGAAAGAAACTTCATTATCCATCAACAGAGCCAGAGCATTCTTGGTAATAGCCCCCGTTCTGTGGAATGCCCTCCCAGAAAACATCAGGGTCCTGCGGGACCCGCAACAGTTCTGCAGGGCCTGTAAGACAGAATTGTTCAAACTTACTTTCAACGGTTAGGGGGAGGTGGCTGTTATTCCACAGCACCGGCAATCTCACTGAACTGAAATCAAAAACACTGGAATAATCAGAATAGCAATGTACATCTTGGACGCAATGATTGTAAAATGTATGGAAATGATTTTATTGTATATCCGGTTTTAAAATTTGAAGTTTGTTTTAATTGTTGTGAGCCGCTCTGAGTCCGCTAAGGGAGGGCAGGATATAAATTTGATAAAATAAAATAAACATGTTGTCAAGACGTGGAACTTCAAACAGAGATGGATCATATTGTTGCAAAATTAATCCATTTATTTGAGAACAAACAGCCTAGTAAGGAGCCAAGTTGAGTTTGATAACTCTCAAGGCTGAAGCCAGCCTTTTTGTGCATTTCAGAGGAAAGAAACAATACAGCATTTTCACACTCCCAGAGACAGTCGGCGCTTCCCATATCCCTTATCTCCTTCCCAGGAAGCTATTCACTGGTCACCTTGAATATGCTAACTTCAAAGGCCCCAGATGGTTTCTAGGCCGGGTGTGAAATTCTTCTCCTTGGGGTTACAGATTGCTCTGGGGAAGGATACATGTTACTGTTCTCACGGTTAGTAAAGCAGAGATCACACCAGAGTACAATATGGGGTTAGTAATGTCAAGCTATCCTACTATAGAGTTCACTTTACTATAAGCAAGTTACATGTCTGACACATGTGGCACTTTCACACATATTGTGTGGCTCTCGAAGACCCCACCCCCCGTGGACTGACTTGGAGAAGGCACGTTTCGCTTTAAATCACTTCTCCAAGCCAAGCCAACTGGCAGCTTGGAGAATGCATTTAAAGTTAACATTGCTTTCTTTCCATCTCTCCCTCCCCTCCCCCATCTATTTTCCTTCCTTCCTTTCGTCCTGTTTTTGCGACTCTCAAACATCTGATGCGCATGTCTTACGGCTCTCAAACATCTGACGTTTATTCTTTGTGGCTCTTAAGCAAGTTTGGCCTCCCGTGTCATAGGCCATTATGATTTAAAGAGAACTTTTTCCAAAAAGCAGTTATGAATGCTTACCAACTATGGCTGTGACTACACAGCTGGCTCAGGGCGGCATCAAGCCACCCCAGAAGTGAGCTGGATTTAAAAGGAGTGCCCGGGAGCGTGCAGACAATGTGCAGCCCACCCCTGGAATAGGGATGGGCTGCAGATGCCCTTGAGGAGCATCCAGAGCACTCATGTGCTCGTCTGATGCTCCCCAGGCACTTCCCAGCTGTCCAGATGGCTGGGGAGGTGCCTAGGAGCCACTTCAGATATTGAAAGTGGTACCTTTCTGAGGAAGCTCCCAGACAGCCCAGGATGGGGTAAGTATGGGACAGGAATGGCAGGCAGATGTGTGCATTTGGACACACTTTTTAGATCCGCTCACTTGCCGTTCCTGGGGCAGCTTAAACCGTCCGTCTGTAACCAGCCCAAGCTACTTTAATGGCCTTATTATCAAGGCATTATCTATCAGTGCTTCCAAAGTAATGATAATGCTCATGTGAGCTTCTGGTCATAACATACATTTTACCATCCTAGAGCATTCTCAGAGCATTTGAGTTGGTCATGATTAATACACAGGAATTAATTCTCATTTCCTCTTCTCTTTTGTGCATCTTGATGGGGATTTCCAGTTGCAGGTACTGTAAATGGCAACCTTTTTTAAACTATGTATATTTCCAATTTATTATAACAGAAACAGCCATTCTTCATTGTCATATTAATTATTCAAACCTGGATATCTGTTTCCTTTGACAAAACTGAATTCCACTTGCATTATTATATGATGAAAAGGTAGGATAAAATTTACTGTAGAAACTTTTATGCTGCCATTTGTTACTCAAACAAACCAGATTTGTTTTTTTTATTACTAGTACTAGTAATGTCATCCATGCCACAACAGGTGACACATGGAAATCAGATACACAAATACCATACATAACAAAAGTCAACTGCAGACATATCACATATGCAAATACAGGGTTTTTTTTAAAAAAAAAATCATAAACTCCATGTAGTTATTTTTAAATATACTCCATTTTTTCTTATACATATCCCTCACCCATGAACAATTGTCTTTACTTTTCAGTCATCTTTTGATTTCACTGTTAAAATACATAACTTTAATTGCATAATAGCTCACAAACCATTTATTGGCAGATGGAAGGTCACCTGTAAACTAAGAGCGTTTTCCCACATAGCTTACCTCGGAGCGACGTCCCTCTTCACCGCGCAGCGTCTGTGCGGATTTCGCAACAACTGCTCCGCATAACCAGGAAGAGCCGCGGCTTTTGCGTCGCAGATGTAAACTGGTTTTTAGCGGTTTACATCTGCAACGCAAAAGCCGCGGCTCTTCCTGGTTATGCGGAGCAGTTGGTGCGAAATCCGCGCAGACGCTGCGCGGTGAAGTGGGACGTTGCTCCGAGGTAAGCTATGTGGGAAAACGCCCTAACAGTGATCAGATTCAAAGCAGCAGTCAAGCCGCACTTTTAAAACCAACTAAGTTTTATTCCGCATGTAAGCTTTCGAATGCCCTAAGCAGACTTCATTGTAGATAATGAAAGCCCAGCATCTTATCAGATGGGGAGGGGGGGGGAGAACTATCTGAAACAGCTACAGGAGAGAAGACAGTTTCATTTCCCAATGAACCTGCTAGGTGCCAGGGACAGATGAAGAACTTTGCATGCCCAAAATGTGTTGAGAGGAACCATTTACTACATGTAATGAAGAATGTGATGGAAGGGGTTTGTTTGTGAGTTGGTACAGCTCTTTCCATTCATTTCTTCCTTGTTTGTGTGTGGTCTGCAACAACATTGGACAGGCTAGGCCAAGAAACATAGCTGCCTCTGACAGATTGCACAGTCTGCCATGCCTTAGACTTGTCTCACTCTGTGACATGCCAAAGACCTAGTTGCATATGTGGCAATATCTAATCCAGCTCAGAAATTGCTTGAGGTTTTGTACTGACACCTCTGATGTGTTCAGGCATCCCCACCCTGGTGAATCCATAGGAAATTTTAGAATTTTGCAAATACAGTGTAGACACCACACCAAAATTGCTGCTATGGGGCTAGGTCCCAATCACAAAATGTTGAGAGAGTTCCTAAAACAAGCATCCTCCTAACCTGAAGGCAGCTGTATCCAAAAGAGTGACCCCAATCAATCAATCAATCAATCAATCAATCAACCTTTAATGGCATATAAAAACAGGTTAAGGAGAACAATGGGTTGAGAAACAGAGAATAGGTTAAAATACTGAACCTCAGGATTAGAGCACAAATACATAAGATCACAGTTAAATGAAACAACACGACTGTTCCTTGTCTTGACAAGTCTTTTTGGCCCAGTACAGGAATAAGGCAGTATTCACGGTTATGTCAGGAGTAACATGACATGACCCCACAGACACAAAGGGAATGCCCCTTGGATTCTTATGAAGCACCTTCTGCTCCAATGAAATGGAGGAAAGTCAAGACTGGCTTTTTGATTTAGGAAAGAAGCAAGTGGGTGCCAGGAAATACTTCAGGGGATGCTATGAAGCTTATAGACAACATGATGGGGAGCGCTACATTGATGGTTTGCACCTGTGTGCCATATCATATCACTTATGCTCCTGCAGCATAAGGCTTAGCAGTCATCTTGGGCTTAATTTCAGAGCTTTAAGTAGCCATTCTGCAACCCAAGTCAGAGACCTCTGTGAAGTCCAGACATGGAAATGCTATTCTACCATGAACTCTCCATAGCCAAACTGTGAAGTTCCTCCCTCCCCGTTCCATTACACTGTTCAGTCAATCTAATTCACAGTCATCCTCTGATAAATCAATCCAGCAATTGGAGGGCAATGTCAGGCTCACATGCTTAACTGGCTTTCCCTATCAACTGCAAATAATGTACCATTAGAAACCTGCAGATATTTTCAATGCATCATCATCCACCTGTGATTTCTGAGAGTGGTGGCATCTCAGTTTGATGCTCTAGTAGTGGGACACAGAGACATAAGTTCTATAGCCACTTCAAGCACACAGCTGCTGCCAACAGCATGGGGGGGGGGGGAAGTGTTATCAAGGGCTTTCTCCTCATAAAAGCCCTGACCCTCTCAGAGCATGAGAATTAATCAGGAGAATGTGTCTGAAAGCTCTATGGCTGGAAAGAGATTTGTTTTATTGCTTGGCTTTTCCATAAACACCAGCTTGGGATTTTCACTTTTGCCTCTGCCCTCCAATCACAATTTAATGGGTTGTGTTTTGTACTTTCAGTACTGTGGAAAGCAGAGAGATCTGAGAAGGGAGGGGGTTATTCTGTAAAGGACAATGCTGACCACAGCCAAATTCAATGGGAAGTTTGCTTCTCTTGAGGGGAATTTATGCAGGCAGCAAAGAGGTATCCATGCTTGGAAATATTGTTTGACATATATTGATCTGCAGGCCTGTTCATTTGACAGAGCGATAATGAAGTCCTTACCAGCCATGTGCAGTTTTTAAAAGGTAACATCAAATGAGCTGCAGAGTTAATCAGCCTAATACAAGCCCCGTTCCCTAAAAGAAAACTTTTGGAAAACAACAAAATACTGCTTTCCTTTTAGATATATTTAAAATATTTATCTGAGCATTTGTGGAAAGGAGAAACAATTGTATCGACTCCCCAGGGCCCTGATTTTCCTAGGTGTGGACAAATAGGGAGACCCACTACTCCTAGATTATGAAGGGGTCACACATGAATACATGAAGCTTCCTTATACTGAATTAGACCACTGGGCCATCAAAGTGTCACTGTTGCCTACCCAAGCCTGTCCTTTTTTTATTGGAGGTGCTGGAGGTTGAACTTGGGACCTTCTGCACACAAAGCAGATGCTTTACTACTGAGATACAGTCCTTGCTAGTGTACCTCTGGGATTGCATTCATAGACTAGAACTGATGATTTGCTAACAAACAAACAAAAATTGAAAATGCCTTGCTTAAAAGCACCTCTTAAGTCCTCCTGCTATTTTCAGGGAGATAAGATGGTAGTGAAGGATGGAGAAGTGGGGGCTGGTGATGAAATAGCTAAAAAGTCAGCCATTGGCCATAACAGAAAAAGGACAAAAAGGGAAAATGATACATCCTGAAAAGTAAGCCAGTGATCCATGGAACTGTTTGTTATGAAACCCAGTGTCCACCTGAAGTCCCAGCTTTTGTAAAGAATCGTGGCCTTCTGCCACCACACGAGTTCCAGCAACTGCTTAGGAACTTTCATCATAATAATCATAGAAAAAATTAATGGTATTCAATTTAACCACAGCTGATTCTGTTCTTGAGAAGATGCTTTGATCCAGCTGAGGAGGCTCTCTTCTCAGAATAAACTACCATCTACTTTGAGAGCCAGTTTGGTGTAGTGGTTAAGTGTGCGGTCTCTTATCTGGGAGAACCGGGTTTGATTCCCCACTCCTCCACCTGCAGCTGCTGGAATGGCCTTGGGTCAGCCAGAGCTCTGGCAGAGGTTGTCCTTGAAAGGGCAGCTGCTGTGAGAGCCCTCTCCAGCCCCACCCACCTCACAGGGTGTCTGTTGTGGGGGAGGAAGGTAAAGGAGATTGTGAGCTGCTCTGAGACTCTTCGGAGTGGAGGGCGGGATATAAATCCAATATCTTCATCTACCTCACAGGGTGTCTGTTGTGGGGGGGGGGAGGTAAAGGAGATTGTGAGCCGCTTTGAGACTCTTCGGAGTGGAGGGCGGGATATAAATCCAATATCTTCATCTACCTCACAGGGTGTCTGTTGTGGGGGAGGAAGGTAAAGGAGATTGTGAGCTGCTCTGAGACTCTTCGGAGTGGAGGGCGGGATATAAATCCAATAACTTCATCTACCTCACAGGGTGTCTGTTGTGGGGGAGGAAGGTAAAGGAGATTGTGAGCCGGTCTGAGACTCTTCGGAGTGGAGGGCAGGATATAAATCCAATCTCTTCATCTACCTCCCAGGGAGTCTGTTGTGGGGGAGGAAGGTAAAGGAGATTGTGAGCCGCTCTGAGACTCTTCGGAGTGGAGGGCGGGATATAAATCCAATATCTTCTTCTTCTTCTTGATCAATGTTGATCTTGTTCTGAGGGACAGAGTTTCCTGTGAGTGTAGGATAACAGGTCTCTATTATAGGGAAGAGTAGTGTTATATGTATTTAAGTACTGCTTCTTTTCAGTGCTTCAAGTGCTTCACCTATATTTTCACACTTCTCCTTTTAATACCCCTGTAAGGAAGGCCAATGTTATTATCTCAGTGTTAAAGACAGGATGCTCAGACTTTTTAGTGACTTAGTGACTTGCCTAAGGCTGTGCTGTTAATTTTGTTGCTGAGGTAAGAATTTGAACCAGGGACTTCCCAGCTCATTCTCTAAACAATATGCTGGCCAGTCTTCCACAGTCTGAATCAGGGGTCTGTAATTATTTGTTAGCTTCTAATCATTGGTAAGGGAAAGTTAACATTTGGATGAACTGTAAAAGCACGCAAGTTTTCTTCTTTCAGAATCTGAACCAGTGAACCCCCTTTCCCCTCTTTTCTTTCCCAGGGCAAAGAGAAATTTCTTGCTATTCTTAACAAGTATATGGAGATCCATGGCACTGTTTATTATGAAACCCAGCGTCCACCTGAAGTTCCAGCTTTTGTAAAGAATCATGGCCTTCTGCCACAACACGAGTTCCAGCAACTGCTTAGGAAAGCCAAGGTATTTGTTTATCATAGGCAAAAAAATCTTAGTTTCAAAACAGGTAGGGAGGAAGGATTTGTTGGGGTTTTGCCTTGAGAACCATTTATGCAGTTTTTCTTTGTTTAGTGTGGTAGCTACTGGTGGAGAGCATGGTATAGCCCCAATCTCATCAGATATTGGAAACTAAACAGGATTGGTACTTGGAAGGGAGACTACCAAGGAAGGCTCTGCAGAGTAAGGGAATAGCAAACCACCTCTACTTCTCACTTGCCTGCTTAGAATCATAGAAGGGACCTCCAGGGTCATCTAGTCCAACCCCCTGCACAATGTAGGAAGCTCACAAATACCTTGCAAGCCCCTTGCTGATGCTGCTGTAACTTGATGGTACTGTGCACACACACACGGAGCTACTGGCACCTGTCTGTCTGTCTGCTTGCTGTGTGAACCCATGAGCCAGTTATAGTAATCAGACCAGTTGTTTTTGACTGTTTGTTCTTTTGCTGTCAGAATTTAGGATTGGGGAGAATGAGATGCAAATCCCCCACTCAGCCAGGCAGCTCACTAAGGGCGTTTTCGTACTCACCTTCAGCCGGCGCGACCCCCCTCTTCATCGCGCAGGATCTGCGTGGATTTCGCACTAAATGCCGCAGAGCAGCCAGAAGAGCCGGAAACTCCCGTCGCAAAAGCCGCGCAAACGGAAACTGCTTTTTGGCGGTTTACGTTTGAGCGGCTTTTGCGCCGGGAGCAAAAGGAAGAGGAACATGACCACGGGGTAAGCTGAGTGCGAAATCAGTCGAAAGAAAGAAAGAAAGAAAGAAAGAAAGAAAGAAAGAAAGAAAGAAAGAAAGAAAGAAAGAAAGAAAGAAAGAAAGAAAGAAAGAAAGAAAGAAAGAGACTGATTTTGCACTCAGCTTACCCCACGGTCATGTTCCTCTTCTCTGCGCAACGTCCATTGGATTTCCCACTATCTGCGCCGGAGTTACAGGAAGTGTCGCAGCTTTCACACAGCAAATGGAAACCGCTAAAAACCAGTTTCCATTTGCTGTGCAAAAGCCATGACACTTCCTGTAACTCCGGCACAGATAGTGGGAAATCCAACGAATGCTGTGCAGAGAAGAGAAACGTGACCACGGGGTAAGCTGAGTGCGAAATCATTCGAAAGAAAGAAAGAAAGAAAGAAAGAAAGAAAGAAAGAAAGAAAGAAAGAAAGAAAGAAAGAAAGAAAGAAAGAGAGAGAGAGAGAGAGAGAGAAAGAAAGAAAGAAAGAAAGAAAGAAAGAAAGAAAGAAAGAAAGAAAGAAAGAAAGAAAGAAAGAAAGAAAGAAAGAAAGAAAGATTCTTTTCTTACTACACTAGTAAACAACTCTATTATTTTTAATATCTTTATTCCTTCTACTCTAAGTTTAATGTATTCTAAACTTCTGTATCCTATTCTCTGTGGGACTATGGAACAGTTTTGTAAATTCCTCCCCTTCCTTCCCTGCCTCATGTACATGATTTTAAAAGGTTAAAACAACTATAGTCACAATTATACAGCATAACAACAGAGATGTGAAATTACCCGGCAGATCTGGTAAACTTTTCTTAAAGAAATAATAGCCTTTATCAAACTCAGAAACATTTTCAAAAGTCTTATCCAACTGGGATCCTGTTGGATTTCTGAGGGGTAAAGGCAAGTTTTCGTTTAGAAGTTTTCTTATGAAAGTCAGCAGGGAGACTTTCAAAGCTTTGAAGAGTTTCATGCCACTGTCAGCATCTTGTGCCATCAACAGGTTCCCCTTATGTCTCACCTGAAGCTTGTAATACTTATTCTATCTATAAGGAATATTTACATTCTGTAGTCTTTGTGTTATTAAATGATTTCCTAATTGTAGGACATCAGCAGGTAAGTCAGGATATACAGTTATCTTATCACCAGAGTACATTAGAAAACCTTTCTCCCTTGCTTTTTGCAAAAGTGCATTGCAGATCCAGAGGTCTTGTAGAGTAATTAAGATGTCTCTAGGGAATTTTCTAGCAGCTGTATTAGGAGAGCCCCAATGGGATGCTGAGTATTGTATAGGCATTGTGCCTTCCTCAGAGTCCAGTATCTTGGCTAGCCAGTCACCAATTAATTCAGTATGATTTTTGGAATTTTCAAAGCCTTCTGCAAAACCACAAAGTTTCAAGTTAGATACTCAGGAGGCAGCGTCAAGAGATAGCATTTTCCCCTGCATTTGCTGGTTCTCATCTTGAAGTGCTAAGTCCAGGTTAAGAGCAGACTCGGCTGTCTGCACAGTCTGGGTAAGGGCAGCAGAGAGTTCAGTCAGTTGTTCATTGATCGGTTTTAAAAGGCTAGCCATTTTGTCTGCTAGTTTGTCAAAAGGGACTGTTCTAAAACCTGAAGAGAGTCATGCAGAGTCTGTGAGGTAAGCTGATCACTCACCTCGTCTCTGAGTTTTCCTTGCATCTCTGCATCAGCTGTGGCCATTTTCTCAGGGGGAAGGGATGTTACCTTCCAGGGAGGCTTTCTTTGTTCCCCCTTTAAAATAAGTGTGACTGGTCCCCATTTTTGGGGGGGAGTGTTGATGCTTTGCTTCCCCAGTCTTTTTCATCTTATTAAGATGGGTAGAAGAGCCAGGCAATGCTTTTTAATAGAAGCATGGAAGTTGGGTTGGGGAGCAAATGGTTCACGTGGCTGCCATTATAGCCAGCGTCACTCCACCCGCTCCAGAATTGTAGTTTGACACTGAACTTCACCTAACAGAAATCCTAGCTGTATGCCAAAGTGCCCTGAATGTTTTAACTTATTACCTTTAGCTGGCCGCACAATTGAAGAGTGACTGCAGTTCTCATCCAACCTATTGGATGAAGGAATCCGACAGAGCAGGGGTGGCCAACGGTAGCTCTCCAGATGTTTTTTGTCTACAACTCCCATCAGCCCCAGCCGGCATGGCCAATGGCTGCGGCTGATGGGTGTTGTAGGCAAAAAGCATCTGGAGAGCTACCGTTGGCCACTCCTGCTATAGAGAAACTGCAGGGCAGTCTTAAGTGAAAGTAATGCACATGTGAACAGGGGATGGGGTAAATGAAGGCAAGTTAGAAAAAGGCTTTTATCATTTCCCTTAGATTTAACTGAGCCCCACAGAAATTTTTAAGCCTTTATTAAGGCAAGTAAATGGATACACTGAAACAGGCAAAATATTACCCTCTGCAGACAAACCATGTTTCATAGGTAACTTTGGGGTATATTCATCCCTGCATGTTGCTTCCTAGAAAGCTTTCCATGGATTGTCATGTGGAAGCATATTGCTAAAAATAGTCCGCTGGGGAAGACCCAAGTAGCCATGTGCCTTTATACATAACAGGAAATCCCTGCAGAAAGAACACGCCTATAGCAACAGGAACAAAGGTGCCCTTAGTCTCCTGAGAAGCCCAGATTTCATATTAAAATGTAAGTCATTTTGCAGACTTCGTGGTTGCAGAGATAAAGTTCTGAATGCATGACTAAAAGGTGCCAACAAAAGAAGGACGCAAGAAACAAGAATCCCCAATTCATTACTTTCAAGTGCCGTCATTTCTAAATCTTTATATAACAGAGATTCTCCCCCCCCCCCCCGAGGCTAATTTAAGCTTTTCACATGAAGGCAACAATGTCTCTGAATAAGAAAACTGTCAAATGATGCAGCCAACATATTCACAAACTGTAATCTTGGCATCTGGTGTATTCATGAAAATTTTATGCAAATTGTTAATTAGCGCCTGCTAATATATGCAGATTAGGAGAGGCTATCGAATGTAGCTTTCTCTGCGAGAAGAAGTTCACCAGTGGGCTAGCAGCAAGACTTTCAACCAACAAGTGTGAACGGGGCTTAAGGGCAAAGGGAAAGCTTGATGGACCATTTACTTCTGGCGCTAGTGAACAACATTAAATTCCATCCCTCCAAATAGTAGGATGGTCAACAAGCAAGGGTTGTTTCTCCGGGACACACTTGCGGCACTTGCAAGTTTTGTTCAACCTAAAGCAAATAACTGAATGGAATAGTAAAGAAGTAAATGGTATGAAAGTCTGTGATTATGAAGGATCACTAAAATGTCTCCATTTATCTTCTGCAGCTCTTCATTGGGTTTGGTTTCCCTTATGAAGGCCCTGCCCCTTTGGAAGCAATCGCCAATGGGTGTATTTTCCTGCAGTCCCGTTTTGACCCACCCCACAGTTCACTCAATCATGAATTCTTCAGAGGGAAACCCACATCAAGAGAGGCAAGTCTGATTTGCAATTGCGCAGCATAGGTCTCAGAAATGGACCTTGGCATCTTTTGTTCATGTCTTGACCTGGATATTTCTAAGGTGTAAAGCTATACTCCGTCAATCTCTTTTCGGGAATGAACTCAAATATCTGGGTAATCATAGAAAGTCTGGATGGCCAAGGGTAAACTGTTATTTCTAAGACTCAGTTCCTAGACAGCTGTGGTGTAGTGCTTAAGATCCTTCTTCACATGCAGTCAGCTGGGTGACTGGGTCAGTCAAAGTTCTCTCAGAGCTCTCTCAGCTCCACCTTCCTCACAGGGTGTCTGTTGTGGGGAGAGGAAGGGAAGGTGATTGTAAACTGTGGAGAAACGCCATCTTAGTTAATGGTGGTGCTTGATTGGGAGGGAACATGAAACTGCTAGGCAGGCTTTGTGGCCTAGCCTTCCCTTCACTCCCTCCTCCCTTCCGGAGTTAAACCATCAACTCTAGGGGGAAAGCCTCCTAGAGGGGCAGGAAGTTCTTTTGTTTTATTGGAGTGAGGCGGGAAAAGTTCAGTTCTCGGCTGGCCCTCAAGGAGAGAGGTTGTCAGTCTGTGGGCTCCTGACTGTGGGAGAGGCCTTCTCAAGAGGGAGAGGAGGAGTGGACTCCAGGCAGTCAGACCGAGGAAGTCATCCACAAGGCAGGGCAAGTTTAGACCAGGGATGGGAGGATGCGTTTAAATCCATCTTTTATTTGTCCTTCTGGTTGCTGTTCAGGTGCTGTGCTAAACTTTTACATGCAACTGCTTTTGTTTTTTTCTTTTTCTCTTCTAATTAAATATTTTTACTGTTTTGAATGCTGGCAGTCAAACTTTGTACCACATAGATCCCCAACCGCTTTAGACCATGCTGCTTTATGAAGGGGGCCCCGGGGAAGGGGGAAAGCATGTAGTTGGATAAGGTGCCAATCCTCCAGGGGTTCCCCGAAGAAGTGCTGTGGTCTCTGTGATACCCAAGTACAGGGTGGCCTTGAGGCCTGGCCTCAGAGCTGGAGAGGGGGATTGGGAGTCCTGTTCCTATCAATCCGAACCCCTAGACTGAGCAGGTGGTGGCAGCGAGCCCAAGTGGCCGGAGGAGAAATAGCTCCCTCCAAAAAGGGGAACGGGGTCTGGTAGGCAAACCAGGGCCGTTCCGTCACATAAACTGTTCTGAAACTCCTTTGGGTAGTGAAAAATGGGATATAAACCCAACTATTCTTCTTCCCCACTTATAAAAACAGGAAACATAGCCTGCAAAACCAGGTTGTTGTGAGGATGGATGAGCATCTAGCTAGATGAAGCATCTAGCTACTAGTTTCATATTTTGCTTTTCTCATATACGAAAATGCTCAGCATTAGTATACACTTTAAAATGTGCATAAATATGTGAATGAAGATGGGGCATATGTCTATGTTATAGAAAACTAGTTTGGTTTTGAGATTGAGATGGAACTGGAATATTTCATCTATAATTTAGAAATGTTGTATCTGGACTGGCCTTTTTTTTCTGTGAAATATTATCACTAGAGTTTCCTTCTGCCCTTTCTGGCCCAAATTCAGTGCTCAGTGCTTTCTGAAAAACTTGTTTGTGGTGTCCCCTGCAGAAAATGTTTAGTAATACTCCTTTCTTCATTTTTAGGTCTCCTCCCAGCATCCTTATGCACAAGATTTTATAGGGAAACCCCAAGTGTGGACAGTAGACTATAATAATTCTGAGGAGTTTGAAGCTGCTATCAAAACCATCATGAGAACCAAGGTAATTGCTTGCCAAATCTGGTGAAAAGCAATTTGTCAGGAAAACTGAGCCTGTGTTTCTATGTTTTGCAAAACACTCCAGGGAGTGGATTCAGCAGGAAGATGCCAGGTTTGTAAATGAATGTAGGTTTCAACAGGGGTGGAATTTTAGCAGGAGCTTCTTTGCATATTAGGCCATACACCCCTGATGTAGCCAATCCTCCAAGAGCTTACAAGGCTCTTTTTTGTAAGCTCTTGGAGGATTGGCTACATCAGGGGGTGTGGCCTAATATGCAAAGGAGATCCTGCTAGAATTCCACCCCTGGGATTCAAAGGCATCTGAAGAAAAACATAGCAAAACATTATTCATTGCAAGTCCACATACACACCCTCACAATCACAGAAGGACTATAGGAAAGACACATAGTCAAACCATCTGAATTTATAAGGGATTACTAATTGAGCTAGGGAATGGGATTTGGAGATGAAATCAATGTTACCATTTTGAGCATATTTCCTCTGAATTTTCATTTTTTAAAAGGTCACTCGATTTTTTCTAACTTCTGGTATTCAGATGCTCAGGTGATACTGAGCGCTAAAAGGGCTGTGTATTTAAGATGTACATTAACACCACGTCAGAGACATACAAACAACTCTTTTAATTGCAGAGATTTTCATTTGGCACACTGGCTACTGGCATTTCAGCTACTAACATTTTGTTAAACACATATCTTTAGAGTAAAAACATCTGTATGGTAACTTTTTTTTAAAAAAATACATAAATAACCTTTCATAAGTGACTTCTGCAAGCAGTTTAAGACCTAGACTGAACATTATGATAGATATTGTTATATTTTTATTAAATTTACATTTCAAAACAAAACCTAAACTACTGTCTACAATCTCTAATTTTTTTTTTTAAATATAAAAGCTTTATTGGTATAAAGTTCAAGGTACAAAGGTGGTAGTACATCAGCAGATGCATAGCATATACCAATATATAGTGAGGAAGTGAATACATACAATGTTAACCATTAAAAAACTAATTACAACAGTAGTTGGCATGACATTAATATAGCATGGTGTGAGTCATTAGGGTTTCTGCTGTCTTTTGAGACTTTATCAATAAAGGGACGCCATTTACACACGAAGTCCGAGGAAGCGGTCTGGGAGGAGCGACGAGGATCTAAGTCATAGGTGAGCTTATCTAAAACAAAATAATCCCATAGTTTCAGCCACCATGCCTGTCTCGAGGGAGGAGTTTGTTGCTTCCAAACCAGGGCAATTGCAAATTTAGCTGCCACGAACATATGTGAAATTAGTTCCTCCGCGTGCTCAGGAATGCGTGAGGTGCCTACAAGGTTCAGGAGAGCGTACTCCGGCGTGAAAGGTGGGGAGTATGAGGTGAGGGCATGTACTTCTTGGTAAATTAGCCTCCAAAAGCTTTGTATGACGCGGCAGAGCCACCAGGAGTGAAAGAATGTGCCTCTCTGGCCGCAGTTCTTAAAACAGAGGGGCGAAGTAGAGAAGGAGTGTGATAATTGCACCGGGGTCTTATACCAGCGCGTGAGAACTTTAATGGCTTGAAGTTGCACGTTCATTGCCTTCGTTTTATATATGGAAGAACTCCAAATAGCCTGCCACTGCTCTTTGGTTAGCTCGGTACCCAGATCTCGGTGCCAGGCCCCTTGATAGGAGTGTGGTTTTGTGTCAATGGAGTGAAGTAGCAGTTTGTAAATTTTCGATATCAAACCTTTAATAGGGGCTGAGTCATTAAACAAAATTTTTTCAAAATCACCAAGATGAATCCGCAAGGGAGGGCTAAAGAGATGAGTATCTAATAAATGTCTGAGTTGCATGTATTCAAACCAAGGAAGTCAAATTTCAGAGTTTGCCTCTAAGGTCACTTTATCTTTCAGTATCCCCTTGGAGAGGACATCAACAAAGCGAGTCAGCCGCAATTGTCTCCATTTTGAGAAAGAGTTTTTATACAAACCTGGAGTAAACCAGGGTTGGCCGAGAAATGTGGCTAAGGGGGAAGTTGGAGGGGCTAGCAGATTGCAGTGTTTGCGCCAAACTTGTAGGAGAGAAGCTAGAAAGGGATTCGAGGAAAGAGAAGATTTAACTCGTCTAGAGACACCCCAGAGCTCCTCCTGAAAAGAAGAGGTCTTGAGATAAGAATTTTCAATCAGCTTCCAGTCCGCCACATAGGAAGGCCTGTAATATTTTATCAAGGTAGAGAGGATGATAGCATCATGATATCTGGAGATGTCAGGGACCGCTAAGCCTCCCATCGACGTAGATCGCCTGCAAGACGCAAAGTTGAGCCTTGGTTTCCGGTGTTGCCATACAAATCCGTTCACTTGAGCCTGCCATTTATGTAGCAAAGGGGCCGGGATACATAAAGGGACAGCGCGTAAATAAAACACTATCTTAGGTAAGATCAAAGATTTTACTAGATAAATGCGTTCCAATAAAGTGAAAAAATTTTTGTCAGAGAGGGTTAGAAGGGAGTTGATAGAGTCAGAGATTTCAGTCTGGTTGATGGAAGAAAGGGTATCAAAATTTAGAGGGATGTGAACTCCGAGATGCTTCCAAGATTTTGTGACCCATTTGTATCTATAGTGTTTTCTGATAAAGGCGATAGAAGCAGAGGATAAAGAGATGGGATGTAGAAGGGATTTATCAAAATTTATAGTGAGGCCAGAAGCTGCAGCAAAATCAGACAAGTGAGAGTGGATTGCAGGGAGCGATGAGGAAGGACTGGTAAGGTATAGAGTTATATCGTCTGCGAAGAGGCTTAGCTTAAAAGCTTTAGACATTACCGAGATGCCAAAAATTCGAGAGTCATCCCTAATTTTAATAGCAAGGGGCTCAATTGCAAGAGCGAATAGGAGAGGTGAAAGAGGGCACCCTTGGCGAGTACCTCTGGACAATGTAAAGATGTCAGAGTTAAGATTATTAATCCGTAGCAGGGCTGAAGGGGAGAGATAGAAGGAGTCTATAAGATTACGAAATTTGGGACCAAAATTCATTCTCTCAAGTAGGGAGTGGAGATACAAAGGCTCGACCGAGTCGAAGGCCTTCTCTATGTCTATAGATAAGATGCAGGCATCACGGATGGCCTTA
Organism: Heteronotia binoei; assembly: GCF_032191835.1. Taxonomy (NCBI): domain Eukaryota; kingdom Metazoa; phylum Chordata; class Lepidosauria; order Squamata; family Gekkonidae; genus Heteronotia; species Heteronotia binoei. The sequence goes on from NC_083235.1 coordinate 72,002,430, forward strand.
GATTTGCAGTGGTGAATTAAATTCAGCGTTTTTTGGGTGACGTCGGTTAGGTCACGATTAGGAATGAAGCCTGACTGATCTGGAGCGATATAACTTGCTATAAAGCTATTTATCCGTTTAGTTAAGATACTAGCAAAAAGCTTGTAGTCAGTATTCAGGAGGGATATCGGTCGGTAGGATGTAGGGTCTAATTCATTCCTTCCCTTCTTGTGCAAAACAATAATCTTGGCAAGGTTCCACGACTGTGGAGTAGAGCCAGTATCCAGGATATGGTTAAAGAGGGACAATAAATATGGGGAAAGTGAGGGGCCATGGGCTTTGTAAAATTCAGAGGTGAAACCATCAAGGCCCGGGGATTTATTTGTACGCAAGGATTTAATGGCTTCAGCAAGTTCCAGTTCATCTATGGGATGGTCTAGATAGCTTCTATGAGGTTCTAGTATCGTGGGGAGAGAGTTGATAGATTGAAAGAAGGTAGAGATCGATTCTGAGGATGGGTTTTTGGATTGGTATAGGGAGGAGTAAAATTGCTTAAAGGCTTTCAAAATGGATTTTGAGGAAGTGCATAAAGTACCGTTGCGGTCTCTAAGACCCTTTACATTTAAATTAGCGGCTTGATGCTTGGCTTTCCATGCCAAGAGCCTTTGGAATTTAGGGCCTCTGAAGCAATAAGCCTGTTTAGTGAATAATAAATTGCGTTTGATACCCTGCGTTTCCAAAGCTTCTAGCCGTTTCCTTTCTTCTTGTAGATGAAGGTAGATTTTTTTGTTACACGTCTGCTTATGCTGAAGCTCAAGGTCTCTAATTGTGGCAGTCAGAGTGTTAATAAGACACTGTCTTTTTTTCTTTCGCGCAGCAGTTAATGCAATGATCTTGCCTCGCAAGACAGCTTTACACGCGTCCCAGATCGTTTGAAGAGGGAGATCATCAGAAAGATTATGTCTAAAAAATTCTTTAATTTCGCATTCGATTTGACCAGAGAATTCTTTATCCAACAGAAGGTGATTATCTAGTCTCCAGGAGAAGCTACGGTCATATTGCTCCATTGGCTTTAGGGAACAAAGAACTGGGGCATGATCAGACCAAAGTTTTGGTTCAATAGACGCATCTATAAGGGCATTACAAAGAGAGTTAGAAAGAAAGATGAAATCAATGCGCGTGTGGGTTTGGTGTTGTGATGAAAAGTACGTAAAATCCCGCTCATTTTGGTGGAGGAATCTCCAGGCATCTGTAAGCCCCATGTCTAGCATGATTTTTTGCAGGCCCGTGGGTGAAGAAGGCCGATTAAGAGGGGGGTGAAGAGATGTGCGGTTTGATTTTTTATCCAGTTGGGTGTCCATTAGGAAGTTAAGATCAGCACCGATGATTAAAGGGCCTTCTTGAAAGACTTTTAATTTAGACATCACCTCACGAGTGAAGTCTAATTGCCCCGAATTGGGTGCATATATGGCGGCTAGGGTTATAAGTTCTTCATTGAGTCTGCCCTTAACAAATAGATATCTACCACGGTCATCTCCTCCCGAAGCCTGACAAGAGAATTGGAGAGAGCGTGAAAGTAAAATAGCAACTCCCCGAGCATGAGATGAGCCTGAGGCAGTGAAGGTTATGGGAAAGTAAGGGGAGTGGAACATGAGGTTAGTATCATTTCTCAAGTGGGTCTCTTGCAAAAAGACGATATCTAAAGCCCCCCTTCTTAGACTTGAAAGAATACGTCTGGATTTAATTTTGCTATTGAGCCCCCGGCAGTTTAACGAGAGAATTTTCAGGTCTGGAGCCATTGGAGTCTATGTGGACAGATAGTGTGGAAAGCCCTCCCTTGGGGGCAAAAAACAAGAAAAAAGTAGTGTGGAGGCAAAAAGCGGAGGCTATAATGAAAGAGTATAGTGCAAAGCCTTTCACTAACTCGGCAGGGCTGTGAGCATAGGAATACATGTAATGCGATAAAGAGGAGTACGTTCATAGCAACAGTATGATGGAGCACTAGGAGGTATGGAGATACAGAGGCCGGGCCCAATTGTTGTGAAGTCTTATGCCAATTTATCAGACCAGACCAACAGAAGGGTAACAGGCCTGAAAGCGGAGGGTCCCATATCCCAAAAGACAAGCCTGTAAGGCGAAGAGACAAGGGTAAATTATCTCTAAAACAGTCCAATAGCGATAAAGTCATGCCCAACCATAGAAAACTAGAGGAAAAACAGTAGAATATAACACATGTCAGTAAAAAAACTTGCAATTTCACTTGTTGTCCAGCAGATGGCCTACCCGAACAGCAAATCCAACAGTAACCAGAGTGCCTAGCAACAGAAAAAAGATAGTGCCAGCGAATGTAATCTGCTTCCCCCCCTCCCCCCCTCCCCCCTTTACTGTTTCCCTCACAAACAAATAACAATAATGGGCAATTCGCAAAGGTGAGCGTGGGGGAACAGACCCATTCCCAAACAGATTAAACAGTACAACTAGAAACAAACAAACAGGGAAAACCTGTGGGTCCCTGGGAACTACCCGGGACAGGGGACCTCGTACCCAACCACTACATATCCCCACCATTGTTGGGAGCTGGAGAGTGCGGCCCCATGTTGCCCTCTCTCCCCCACCCTCCCTCCGATAATGTGAAGCATAGAATGCCTTTCTTCAAGAAAGGGCGATGGAATGACACAGGTTTATGAAGAAGTCGCTGGTTGCAGAACTTGCATAGGGTCTGGATCACGAGCTAGCTCAGGAGTGCGGGCCGAGATTTTGCGATCCTTAGGTGGCGATGCAAAGGTCCATTTGCGCTTCTGTGACTTGCGATCCAGCTCCATCGGGACATCTAGGTTAAGTGTTTGCAGTAGATACAAGCCAGCGTCGGGGTCTTCGATAGTCCAGGTTTTCCCTTGGTGATGGACAATGAGTCTGCCAGATAGCGACCACTTGTAGCGAATGTTTGCTGCAGCCAGTTTTTGGGCTATTGGTTTAAGCTGGTGCCTATTCTGCAGAGTTTCTGCAGAGAGGTCTGGAAAGGCTAGTATCCGCTTGTCCTTAAATGCTAGACCGCTTAGATTTCTGGCAGTATCTAAGATCTTCTTTTTGACACGGAGATCAGCTAATTCTATAATGACATCACGGGAGCCACGGGAACGGGGAGAGAAGGCCGAGCCCAACCGATAAGCACGTATGATGTGTGGGGCAATGCCGTCTTCCAAATGGAGAGCAGTTGATAGCCAGGACGCTAAGAAACCGGCCAGGTCCGAAGATCCTTCCTCATGCTCATCAAAGCCTCGCAGTTTGATGTGCCGCTCCCGTGCTTTGTTATCCAAGGTCAGGATTTTGTCAGTGACCCAGCGTTCGTGAGCTTGAAGATGGCGGATGTCATCTTGGCTAGCGAGGCCTGTCTCCAAGGCCGAATTAGCAGTAGCTGTGGCTTCTTGTAGGGTGAGCTGCATAGCGCTAAGTTGTTCTGTGATCGGCTTAAGGATGGTGGTTATATTATCAAGCATGTCCGATTGAAAAGAGCTCAGGGTGCTGCGAAACTCTTTAGTAGTGAGAAGATCTGAGGAGGAAGGTTGGCTGACAGCTTCGTCTGCCATTTTGGGTGAGTCAACCGATCCTGTCAGGGAGCAGTTTAATCGGGCGCTTGATTCAAAAAAGGATTCAAGGAGCCGAGCGCTGGCAGAAACGGGCTTACTTTTCTTGTGGGACGATTTTCCCATAATCTGAGGTAAATCACGATGTGGTAACCTGTGTCAGTGAGGAAGGGCGGGGAGATTGGGTCAGGAGCCGAAGCCTCACGCGTCTGCCGCCATTCGCGTCGACGCCACGCCCCCATCTCTAAATCATATAGAATTATAAATACATAGACAGTTAATCAACTATGACAGTCTACTACAATCTGGTACAACATCCAGGTCATATGTTAAATATAAACATATACATAAACACATCATCTATTTCTTCTGTATCATAGTTACTTAAACTTATTTAGAATGGTTTGAATATATTCTTATTTTTAAATCTTTGTTTGTGTTTTTGTTCTGTCTTTCCCAATTGTTTTCATCGCATCATATTTGATGGTTTATTGTTGCAAGCATGTCCTGCCCGACTCTTGCATTTTCTTAATCTGTCTTGATCTAGATTTGTTCTTATCTTTCAGCTACATAATGAAAATGAAAGCCACCTTGGTGGGAAGGGCGGGATACAAATCATAAAATAAATAAATAAATAATAATAGAAAAGTATTTTCCATTTTCTTTGAAATTCTGAAACTGATTTATTATGTATATAAGATGTTAGTGTCAGGCGTGGGTTCATTGAAGCTCACAAGAACGCAGACTTAGTAGTTCAAGCAAAGTTGCATTTATTGGATACTTCAGAGTTACTCCAGGCAAGCAGGTAAATTGGAACTGATAGAGACTGTTTCAATCTATAGCTATTTATTCTCTACTTCAAAGCATTCACATCTACCCCACAGTTCCCAAAACAAAAGGCTGCTTTTGCATATGAGACATTCCCAGCGCTTCCCCCTTATCTCTTCCATTGGTGGTTACATTGCCCAGAGGCGCTGGCCTTGGAGCCTCCGGAGAGGAGGTGAGAAGCTGGCACCTACAGGTGGCTTCAAAGACTCTTGGCAACCTTTGATAGTCCTGGGAAACGGCTCTCTACTCTTCCCCCCTCCCTCCTAGCTGACTCCGTTCCTGGTTAGTAAGAATCCCTCTGCATATTCGACTAGGGTTAGTAGCAATTGTTAATGACACAATGAATGAACAGAGCCTGACAGTTTTGCCATTGTCACATATTTATATAATTTACCCTTCCATTCCTTCAGATCTGGGCATCAGTGCCAGCGCTGGGGGTTCTGCTGCCCCAGGCAGAGCTCCGCCCCCACCCCCTACTTCCAGTGGGTGGGAGGCATGGCAGCAGGCTGCTCGGAGCTTGGCTCCGAGCGTGCTTGCTGCTACCACTGCCCCCCCACCTTGCTCAGCCTTCCTGGGTCCCAGGAGGGCTGAGCATGGGAGTGGCTGCACTGGGCGTGGCTCGGAGGCTCCGAGCCAGACTCCGAGCATGAATAATGTGGTGCTGTTCCTGCTGTCCCTGCCCAGTCTTCCTGAGACCCAGGAAGCCTGGGTGGGGTCAGGGCAGCAGTGAGTACAGGCTCTGAGTGCACTCCCTGCCGCCCTGATACTGCTCATCTTTCCTGGGTGTTAAGAAAGCTGAGCAGGGTTTGGGCAGCAGCAAGGATGCTCAGAGCCAAGCTCCAAGCACGCTCATTCCGGAGGCGCCCTGCCAACCCTGCTCAGCCTTCCAAGGGCCTGGGAAGACGGGGCGACTGCAGAGGGCAGCCGCCTTCATGTTCCCCGGGTCTGTAATGTGAAAGCACCCGGGCGGCGCCTGCGTACTGCAGTCCTCAGAGCCTGCAAGGCATCGAGGAGTGCGCTGCATAGGTACCGCCCACTTTTGCATTCCCTGGGTCTGTAGACACCTGGGGAACACAAAAGCGGCCTAGTGGCATGTGTGCTCCTTGGAGCCTGAACATAGGGAGAGGGGGCGCCTTGCTCGAAGCAGCCATCTCTTTGGCCTACTCCCATGCGCTGGCCGTGCTGGGCATCTTTCTGCCTTCCAATTTGCTGCAAATAATACTACTGCCACTATCACCATATACTTAGATAATTCACTATAGATTCTTGGGATATTATTTGGTAACATATTTAACAGAAAACTTTTGGGATCCACTGAAAATTTCTCTGTCTACAAGTTTTCCGTCTGGCTCATACTTATATTTTCTCCACAAACTAACATCAGTTTTACCATACAGTTTTTCACTTGCTCTGATTCTATTTACTTATATTTTATTTCTCATATTTATATCCACCCTCCCCGCCAAAGCAGACTCAGGGCGGCTAACAACAATCAAACCCAAACAATAGAACAGTAAGCAAACAATTAAAATTAACAATCATTACCAATTAACAATTTAAAACAGTTTAAAATAATTTAAAACAATTTTTGGTGCTAGTGTTGGTACCATTACATTCAGCGATGTTGAGCATCTACTTATACTGTAGTTTATCTAAAGGCAAGTCAAAATAGAGCTGTTTTACAGGCCTTGCGGAACTGGGCAAGGTTCCACAAGGCCCTTACATCTTCTGGGAGTTGGTTCCACCAGTGGAGGGCAGCAATTGAGAAGGCAACCCAGCGCAAATCTCTGGACAATCTGTGCAAGGGGGCGCATATAGATATTGAACAACATCGGGGAGAGCACCGCCCCTTGAGGCACCCCACAATTAAGCGGATGTCTCTGGGATAATTGTCCCCCGATTGCCACCCTTTGTCCCCGACCGAGGAGAAAAGAGGAGAGCCATTGCAAGGCCAACCCCTGAATCCCTGCGTCGGCAAGGCGGTGGACCAGCAACTGATGGTCTACCATGTCGAATGCTGCTGACAGGTCCAACAACATCAGCACTGCTGACCCGCCTCGATCCAGATGCCGCTGAAGATCATCTACCAGGGCGACCAGCACTGTCTCCATCCCATAACTTGGGAGAAAGCTGGACTGGTGTGGGTCTAGGATGGACGCATCCTCCAGAAAGCTCTGTAGCTGCAGCGCTACTGCCCTCTCAATGATTTTACCCAAAAAGGGTAAATTTGAGACCAGCTGATAGTGTGCCAATTCGGCCAGGTCTAAAGTTGTTTTTTTCAAGAGGGAATGGACTACTGCCTCTTTGAGGAGCCTTGGGAAAAGCCCCTCAGAGAGGGATCTATTTACAATATCCCGTATAGGATATCAGAGCTCCATCTGGCATGCTTTAATCAACCAAGATGGGCAAGGGTCCAAATCACATGTTGTTGGGCACACAGTGGAGCGGATTCTGTCAACTTCCTCCATGCTGAGTGTTGTAAAACTGTCCAAAGCCGATCCGGAAAACAGGCATGGAGCCTTGAGCTTGCATACTGTTTCAATTGTGGCAGGGAAGTCGCAGCGGAGCGATGAGACCTTATCTGCGAAGAAGGTTGCAAAAGCCTCACAGCCAATGTCCAATTCCCTACGATTTGGTCTGCCTTGTGGCAGACTTGTAAGGGTCCGAATAATACTAAATAACTGAGCCGGGCGTGAATTTGCAGATGCAATCTTAGCCGCAAAATAAGCTTTCTTTGTGGCTTTGACTGCCATCTCATAGGATCTCATATACTTATAAGATGTTCTGGTTGCTTCATCACGAGTACGCCACCACTGCCTCTTTAGCCATCTGAGCCTCCATTTCATCAACCACAGTTCCGTGTTATACCACGACGCCATCTTTGAACGAGGGCACAGAGGACGCCAGGGAGCGATCTCGTTAATGACTGTGGTGAGCCAATTTTGCCAAGACTCAACCAGGTCATCAAGAGAATCGCCAGGGGGCCAGGAATCCCACAGTTCCCTCTGGAACCGTATTGGGTCCATTAGGTTCTGCAGGCGAGCTAAAATATGCTCGCCACCTAAATGGGTTAGGGGTGGCACATCCATACGGGTCTTCAGGACATAGTGGTCCAACCATGGCACTGCATCAGCAGTAATTCGGGCCACTGTAACCCCCAACGCAAAGATCAAGTCCAGCATGTGCCCGACCTGATGTGTGGGTGTTGTTACAAATTGAGAGAGTCCTACTGTAGCCATGGATGACACTAGGTCCATCGCCTGATTGGAGTTCGCGTCATCGGCGTGGACATTGAAGTCACCCAGGATTAAAAGCCTTGGGTGTTCCAATGCCCAGCCTGTTGCAACCTCCATCAGGGACGATAAGGCGCTAGCTGGTGCGTTAGGCGGTCGATACACCAGCCAGATCACGAAACCCTCTCCAACATCCCACTTCAGACCTGCACATTCAATGCCGTTGATCTCTGGAGTCGGGAGAGCCCGGAAGGAGTAAGCCTCCCATATAAATAGGGCCAGTCCTCCCCCCCAGCCCGCTAGTCCATGACTGGTGAAAGACTGAGTACCCTGGGGGGGCTACTTGGGAGAGGGCTACCATCTCCCCATCACGTACCCAGGTCTCAGTCACGCATGCCAGGTCCATATCCTGTTCACACAGGAAATCCTGAAGGACTGAGGTCTTATTATTTATGGACCTGCATTGCATAACACCAGTGACGGAGGCGAGTGATTCAACCTGACCCCACCACCTGTCATCGTTGGGATGGGACGCAGACTGGAAGGGGGCGGAGCACCTTCACATCTTAGCCGCCTTCCCTTACATTTATGTCTGTTCCCACCATGATACCTTCCCCTCCCCAGGAGTACTAGAATCCCCAGGCCAGTCATTCCCCGCACTGGTCTCCACAGTCGCCTCAAACCAATATATAGGATGCCCTGCTACAACCCTGTATTCTAGTTCTAATTTCTACTGTCCCTGACCTTGCCAGCTAAGAACCCTCCCCAATCAATCTATCAACCCTGCCAATTAACCTCCCCTAAATGGTTAATTAATTCTAAAACCCCTCTTAATTTCAGTCTCATTAATTAATTAGCTAATACATAAACAATTTAACCTAATAGCCAATTAAATTCTGGACCCACACACCCACTAATTTACACTCCCCAACTTAATCAGCCAATAACTATCAATTTTCCCAATAGCTAATTAATTCAATAACAATCCCAACCCAAATTAATTCTTCACCCCAATTACTCTCCCCAATTAATCAACCACTAATACAATAGGTTCAATTAAATTTAGCAGCTAAAACATAATTCAAAACTCATCGTTAGCAATAGAAAGACAGTTAAGCTAGCTGGACAGTCATTAAAGTACAACTGAAGTGAAATATTAAGGATGAAAGTGCTGATAATTAAATTGCTTGATGATAAGCAAAGATAATATTAATATTAAAGTGCGGTCCGTGTGCTGGCACCCCTTCTATCCTGGGGCCAAGTCCAGTCCCCGTTAATCAGCTGCCCAGCAGGCACGGAGGGGACAGGGATCCTCCCCGTGCCTCCCAGACACCGAAATTCTCTAGGCAGGAGCCGGCTATAGCACCACCAAGCCGAGCACAGTCCAAGCGGTTGCCTCGTCGAGGTTGCAGCTGTGTCAGCAACACTGGCACTGCCAGCAGTGGCCAGAGGATGGCCCAAGCGCCGCCGAACGCAATCCTCGCCTGGGAGCAGCACAGCCGCCGCCGGTCTAGGAAGTCGCCAGTAGCCAGGTAGCATTGGTCCGACGCGTAGGCCAAACTGCCGCTGTGTAAAACTTGCGGCAGAGTTTACGGGGGGGAGGGGGGTGGCGAGGTTTCTTCATCTATATCACATTACAATAACATTTTTTATTTCTCCTAACGTGCTTTGAATCGCCAGGGTTTAATTGTTTAAAAACCATTTTGTCTCTTAACTGACCTCCTTCTTTAGCTACTCATTCTTTGAATTTAGATACCCTTTGGTAATATAACAACCACAACCATCACGATAAATATTTTTTGGGTGCTAAAAATGGTCTATATGCATCTTGTTCACCGCTCTGCCTCCATTGCAACAAATAAAATTGACTTTGTGTTGGGACATCAGTTTTCTGCATTTTCCTGACCCTGATCATATCCCTGATGGCGAGAGAACAATGATGCCATGACACAAGATTCATTTTATCAGATGTTGTAGATGAAGAACCAGATTTTCCGTGGCTATTTTAATTGAGAGGCAGGCTTTTCTGTAAATACGGAACCTGCGTGTTGAAAGAAAACTTACATCTGCCTCAATCTTCAATGATAATATGTTCATTCTCAGAAAAAAATTGCTTTTGGTGTCTGGACAATTTTTCAAAGATTGTATCACAGAGCCTCTTCTGTATCAAGTCACATTAGCTTTGCCCACCTGCTGTTCCTCCTGTGCAAATGCTATAAATGCTTTACATAATTTCTTTTCTTTACTTTAATTATTCATCGTTGGTATCATTAGTATTTGTATTAAGCCATTCAACAACAACAGGAAGAGCCCCAAGTGTCCCCTTTTAAATATGAGTATGGGGGGGGGGGGGAGAGAGAGAGAGAGAGAGAGAAAGAAAGAAAGAAAGAAAGAAAGAAAGAAAGAAAGAAAGAAAGAAAGAAAGAAAGAAAGAAAGAAAGAAAGAAAGAAAGAAAGAAAGAAAGAAAGAAAGAGAAAGAAAGAGGGAGGGAGGGGGGAGGGAAGGAAGGAAGGAAGGAAGGAAGGAAGGAAGGAAGGAAGGAAGGAAGGAAGGAAGGAAGGAAGGAAGGAAGGAAGGAAGGAAGGAAGGAAGGGGTTGAAAGAAAAGGACTTTCAGAAAAATGTGGCACCTGCTGGGTGATGCAGTTTCTCATAGACTTTTAAAATGTATCTGTCATGAATATTTACCTCCCTGGCAGAAACCTTTAAAGTTGTCCAGCTCATTAAAGTCAATTCTCCTAGAGTCAGGTGGAATGTGCTGATTTCCATTTTGTTCACAATTTGCTTTGAGTGGAAGATGGGCATCCCTGTTGTTATGAAGATGATGTACTGCAAAATAACAGTCCTCATAATACCTGGTTCTGATTCAGAAGATTGACAGGAATCTGGGAACTCAGCTCAATTGAATGGTTTTTAAAAGAGATGGCCTGGAGGCTACGGAGGCCTGTTTCATACATAATGCTCTGGCAAGCCCTATATTAGAGTGAATATTTTGCAAAGAGTTGTAGACAGTCCCATAGCACTGGCAAAGATGCCTATATGACACGTGTGCTTGCATTTTGGGTGAACATGAAAAATAGGGTTGCCAAACAGTGTGGAGTAAAATGTCTTGCCCTGTTAATAGAGGCTAAATGAATGGAAATGGACAGCTAGCGCTTTTCATGGCAGAGGTAAATAACATCCCATTAAGCCTCTATTAAAGGAACAGTGCACTCTTTTCTCCAGGCAATTGGCAACCCTAAGTAATATAAGCCTGCAGTGTTCCTGAGTAATTGAGAATATACAGCATGTGGGGTGAGTTGCATTGATCTTTTCTGTATGCCCACCAATCACTTATTTGCATTGGTTCCTTCTTTTCCTTAACTCCCACAACTGGGATACACTGGCAAAAGATAATGGACTGGTTTGAACGGAGCACAGCCATGCTTATCACTCAATAATAACACATTTGTACACTTTGTGAGGGACTCCTTCATATCTGCCTCAAGTGAGGGTGAAAGTCATGTGACAGCTGTTGCAATTTGCATGTAAAAGGGATGCACCACATCTTTGCCTGTTAAGACTCAAGGAAGATCACATGATTAGAAAACAAAGCAATAAAACCATAAAGCATACAATTCAATAAAATATAGAAGAAAATGGATACAACAAACGCTGCAGTAAAAATAAGTTACGATTTAGAGAACAATACAGTAAAGCAGTATAGAACATACAATAAACAAAGCAATAAAAACTGCTTCAATTTTTCACAGACATTAAAACTATTCTGACTCAGTAGAGTTGCCAACTTCAGATTGGAAAATTCCTGGAAACTTGGGGGTGGAATCTGGGGACTTTAGGGAAGGGATGGACTTCAGCGAGGTATAATGTAGGGTTGCCAATCCTCAGGTGGGAGCAGGGGATCCCCCGGTTTGGAGGCCCTCCCCCCGCTTCAGGGTCGTCAGAAAGCGGGGGGAGGGGAGGGAAATGTCTGTTATTCCCTGTGGAGATTTATTCCCGTAGAAAATCATGGATAATTGATCTGCGAGTATCTGGGGCTCTGGGGGGGGGGCTGTTTTTTGAGGTAGAGGCACCAAATTTTCAGTACAGCATCTAGTGCCTCTCCCCAAAATATCCCCCAAGTTTCAAAACGATTGGACCAGGGGGTCCAATTCTATGAGCCCCAAAAGAAGGTGCCCCTATCCTTCATTATTTCCTATGGAAGGAAGGCATTGAAAAGGTGTGCCGTCCCTTTAAATGTGATGGCCAGAACTCCCTTTTGGAGTTCAATTATGCTTGTCACAGCCTTGATCTTGGCTCTACCCCTAATGTCTCCTGGCTCCACCCCCAAAGTCTCCTGGCCCCACCCCCAAAGTCCCCAGATATTTCTTGAATTGGACTTGGCAACCCTAGTATAATGCCATAGAGGAGCCTCCAAAGCAGCCGTTTTTCCTGTGGGAACTGATATTTGTAGTTTAAAGATCAGTTATAATTATGGGCTATCTCCAGGCCCCACCGGGAGGTTGGCAGCCTGATTGACAGCAATCGTGTTGCTTTAATAGAGTCATAATATGGAGATGGGGAACAGCATGGAAGTAAATAAATTAATCCTCTGTTAAAAGTGTAGGATTTTTCTCTCTCTCTCCAGGCAGCAAACAAATGTGAGGGAATTTGGAAAGTCAAGTAGTCAAAGAGAGGAGAAATGACTCTGTTTCAGAAGCTTCCATTTAGCAGAATCCAAACTGATGGAAACAAGATCCTGCTGTAATTGCTACTGTAATGGCTTGGAGAGAAGCAGGCCACAGATTCAGCAGGAGCTCACAGGAGCACAGCTCCTGGACCTTTCTGAAGTTCCCCCTTTCCCTCCACCTACCTTGTTCATTGAATAGTAGGTACAGCTTCATACCAATCCCTGGATTAGGAGAGCAGGCAGCCGGTCAGCCACCAGGCAGTATTTCTACAGCAAAGAGAGATGGGGTTTGCCTGGCAACCAGCAGTAAATCAGGGGACAAGGAAGTGGGGGTGCCATCAGTGATAGCACATTGTTCCTTCCAAGGAAAACCTGGAAGGGACATCATACCTCTTTAGGAATTGCCTGAAACTCTGTGATAAAGCCCTAGGAATTTCCCTGAATCTTAAGAGAATAATGTCACTTCTGAGATTTCTCTGGAAGTGATGCCATGCCATAAGCCCAATGGGTGAATGTTTTGTTTATTTTTAGAAGTCAGAGTCAGGATACAGGATGATCTTGACAGGCTGGAAAACTGGGCTAAAACAAAATTTATTTCAAGGGGGATAAATGTAAAATTCTGCATTTAGGTAGGAAAAATCCAGTGCATCATTGACTTGGCAGTAGTTTGTGTGAAAAGGATCTAGGGGTCTTAGTGGACTATACACTGAAGATGAGTCAACAGTGTGATGCGGTAGCTAAAAAGGCAAATGCAATTTTGGACTGTGTCGAGAGAAGTATAGTGTCCAGATCACATGAAGTGATGGTGTCGCTTTACTCTGCTCTGGTTAGACCTCACATAGAGTATTCTGTTCGGTTTTGGATAGAAGGATATAGACAAGCTGGAATGTGTCCAGAGGAGTGCAACAAAGATGATGAGGGGTCTGGAGACCAAGCCCTATGAGGAAAGGCTGAAGGAGCTCAGTATATTTAGCCTGGAGGGGAGGCGGCTGAGAGGTGATATGATAAGTATCTTCAAGTATCTGAAGGGGTGTCAGATAGAGGATGGTGTGAAGTTCTCTGTTGCTTCAGAAGGTTGGACCAGAACCATTGCGTTGAAATTCAATCAAAACAGTTTTCAGCTAAATATTAGGAAGAACTTCCTGACAGAGCAGTTCCTCAGTGGAACAGGCTTCCTCAGGAGGTGATGGGCTTTTTTTCTCTTGGAGTTTTTTAAGCAGATGCTAGATGGCCATCTGACAGCAATGCTGATTCTGTTAACTTAGGCAGATCACGAGAGTGAGGGCAGGAAGGGTTCCATTCATGCTTAGTGCTCATGGCTCTTTCTTATACACCCAGAGAAATGTCGATCACCACTTTGGTGTCAGGCAGCAATTTTTCTCCAGATCAGTTTGACAAGGGATCCTGAAGGGTTTGTGGAGGGTGGGGGGTTGCCATCCTCTGGGCATAGAACAGGGGTCACTGTATGTTGTGGGGGAGGTCGTTGTGAATTTTCTGCATTGTACAGGGGGTTAGGGTTGCCAATCCCCAGGTGGGGGCAGGGGATCCCCCGGTTTGGAGGCCCTCCCCCCGCTTCAGGGTCTGTCAGAAAGCGGGAGGAGGGGAGGGAAATGTCTGCTGGGAACTATTATTCCCTGCGGAGATTTATTCCCATAGAAAATCATGGAGAATTGATCCGCGGGTATCTGGGGCTCTGGGGGGGCTGTTTTTTAGGGTAGAGGCACCAAATTTTCAGTATAGCATCTAGTGCCTCTCCCCAAAATACCCCCCAAGTTTCAAAAAGATTGGACCAGGGGGTCCAATTCTATGAGCCCCAAAAGAAGAAGCCCCTATCCTTCATTATTTCCTATGGAAGGAAGGCATTGAAAAGGTGTGCCGTCCCTTTAAATGTGATGGCCAGAACTCCCTTTGGAGTTCAATTATGCTTGTCACAGCCTTGATCTTGGCTCCTCCCCTAATGTCTACTGGCTCCACCCCCAAAGTCCCCAGATATTTCTTGAATTGGACTAGGCAACCCTACATGGGGTGGACTAGATGACCCTGGAGGTCCCTTCCAACTCTATGATTCTTCCTCTGGCACTCTCAGCAGCAGTGAGGAACAGGAGCCTGGAGCAGGGGATCTCCTGCCTCTGGTGGAGGCTTGGAAGGCCAGCAGAATGAGCAATCCCAAGCAGGTCTACTCAGTAGTGAGTACTATATTCACTGGTACTTACTTCTGGGAGCATGTTCTTAAGTGCAGCCATGGGAAAAGATGACTCCCCAATCCCTTGCTCCAGTGTCCCTCATCTGCTATGGTCTAAACTACTCAGGACTCAAGTTCAAGGTTTCCCTGTCATTGGAGGAGGAGGAGGAGAAGAAGAAGAAGATATTGGATTTATATCCTGCCCTCCACTCCGAAGAGTCTCAGAGCGGCTCACAATCTCCTTTCCCTTCCTCCCCCACAACAGACACCCTGTGAGGTAGATGAAGATATTGGATTTATATCCCGCCCTCCACTCTGAAGAGTCTCAGAGCGGCTCACAATCTCCTTTCCCTTCCTCCCCACAACAGACACCCTGTGAGGTGGGTGGGGCTGAGAGGGCTCTCACAGCAGCTGCGCTTTCAAGGACAGAGTCTCAGAGCGGCTCACAATCACCTTTCCCTTCCTCCCCCACAACAGACACCCTGTAAGGTAGATGAAGATATTGGATTTATATCCCGCCCTCCACTCCGAAGAGTCTCAGAGCGGCTCACAATCTCCTTTCCCTTCCTCCCCCACAACAGACACCCTGTGAGGTGGGTGGGGCTGAGAGGGCTCTCACAGCAGCTGCCCTTTCAAGGACAACTTCTGCCAGAGCTATGGCTGACCCAAGGCCATTCCAGCAGCTGCAAGTGGAGGAGTGGGGAATCAAACCCAGTTCTCCCAGATAAGAGTCCGCACACTTAACCACTACACCACACTGGCTCTCCACACTACACACAGGAGAACTGTGGAGTACCTAAGAATGATCTGACTGTGGGAGGGCAATTCCAGAGTTGCCAAAATCCTGGAGAGAAAGCATCCTATCCCTTTAATTACCAGTTTAATTAGGAGTTTAATTAACCAGTTATTTACCATGAAAGTGCCATGAAAAGCTTCAGCTGCCCATTTCTACACATTCTATTAAAGAAATGAAGCACTTTTCTCCAGGCTGTTGACAACCCTAGAGATCTCCTGCTTCAGCAGAATTCCTTCAGTTAGTTTCAAAAAGGGCAATCAGTGGCTTTTTTTCCCTTTGAGAAGCATTCAAGTGACTCAGCAGTTTTCAAAGAACAACAAAGCAACAGCATTGAAACCTCTTTACCGCCCACGCAGCAAGGGTACACTTCAAAAAGAGGATGATGTCATTGAGCCCATTTTTCCAACCATGCATGTTGTTCTTTATCCCCATTGTAAATCCCAAACAAATGCTTGCCACTAGTCTCAATGACACAAGAATTAGTGCAGCACCTGTGCCACAGGCAAAAAGGAAGGGTGCTGATTGTGGGAATGGGGAAGCAGAGATGTTTTGAGCTTGCCCCAGGTATAAAAGATGGTTCTTTCACGATCCCAGCAGAAGCTGGTTCAGGTAGCCAGCTTCAGGTTGACTCAGCCTTCCATCCTTCTGAGGTCGGTAAAATGAGTACCCAGCTTGCTGGGGGGAAAGTGTAGATGACTGGGGAAGGCAATGGCAAACCACCCCGTAAAAAGTCTTCCATGAAAACATGAAAGCAATGTCACCCCAGAGTTGAAAACGAATGGTGAGAATCGCTGGCTCCCTGCCTTTACCCCATCATACTGGAAAATATCTTTGGGGCTTTCAGCAGATTGGAATGCCTTTTGAAAATTTCCATAAACTACCTGCTTAACTCTTTCTTTCTTTCTTTCTTTCTTTCTTTCTTTCTTTCTTTCTTTCTTTCTTTCTTTCTTTCTTTCTTTCTTTCTTTCTTTCTTTCTTTCTTTCTTTCTTTCTTTCTTTCTTTCTTTCTTTCTTTCTTTCTTTCTTTCTTTCTTTCTTTCTTTCTTTCTTTCTTTCTTTCTTTCTTTCTTTCTTTCTCCCCCCTCCCCAAGGACTGGGATATTAAAAATACTGTCTTTATTATGGGCTTACGCTGTTGGATTCTCCTGGTGTTTTGACACAGCAGGAAATTTAAAAACAAACTTCAGTAAAGTCCAGGAAGGACTGGGTGTCTGAGTTGATGCTTTTCAATGCTGGCTTCTATTGAAGATTTTTTTCCTACCTCTAAATTAGGCATGGACGTAAACCTATATGGACCAAAATTTGTCATGAATTTTGGTAGGCCCATGGCCCATAAAGTGATGTCCATGGAGGCTCCACCATCATGAATTTTCACAAATTATTAGGACAGTCTGTGAACAGAGACAGACTGGTGCTGATCAATTACAATGTTTACAAAACTACAATGGGGGTAGAATTCTCCAGCTTTGGAAACACCAATAGGAGCCTTCTAAAGCTTAACAGGTACAGCTGACTGCCAATAACAAAGTTCCTATTCTGATCTAGGTGTTCAGGAGGCTCTATATTGAGTTGAATTCCCCCCTCCCCTTCCTTTGTTGGCTGGTGAAGCTAAAGAGAGGCACAGAGCTAGCACAGCTGATTCATTGCTATGCTTTCTGTTTGCTTGATCTGCCCATTGTTGTTGGGGTTTGGGACTAGGGTGCAGTGGAATCTGAATTTTAGCACAGAGGCTTAGCTATTGTGCCTTCTCTCTCTCCCACCTCTCCTGCTAGTGATTTGCTCTGCTATGGGTGTGTGTGAAAGTTTTCTGGAACCAGGGATCTGGGTCTGCTCTTCCCATGCTCATGCTGAGCATGGGTAATTAGATATTGGGTGCTTTCATATTCTTCCCCACCCCTCCTGCTAGTGATCTCATCTGCTGTCTGTCATCAAGGTTTAGAAGGTTTTTGGAATCAAATCAGATTGGCATCTTGTTCCTGAGCTCATGCTGAGCACAGGGCTCAGTGAACACTATGGCCCAATTTACACTTACAATTTACTCCTGTGGCAAATTCCATTCCAGAAGCTCCCACTTTTGCCCCTGGTTCTCTCTAAATTTGTACATCCTGGCTTGCCCCACGCCAAAGTACATTACTTCCACTGTTTGCGAATCTACATTGGTAGAGATTATCCCATATTTGAAATGATCTCTGTAGCATTCTTATCAAAGCATGGTAGGTGGCGCTCTGAGCGGCCCTGTCTTGCTTGTCCACTCTCCATTCTGTGATTGGCTGCACCTCTGTTATACCTGTGATAAGAATTAAAGCAGTTACGGAATCTATTGGATTTCCATTTTTTTACTTCCTTAAAAAGCTACTAAATACATCACTCTGTGTTGCTGGTGTTTCCAGGGCATTTTTTATAGAAAAAGCCCAGCCGGAACTCAGTTGCATATTAGGCCATACCACCTGATGCCAAGCCAGACGTTCCTGCATTCCTGTGTGCTCCTGCTCAAAAAAAGCCCTGGGTGTTTCTATGGATACTGAACTTGGACAGCCATCACTGGAGGCTAAGGGATAAATATTTGCATTTAGTCTGAGTTTAAGTTACTTTTCTGTATCGATAGCTATCTGGCCTTATTGAAGGAAGACGCTTATAAATCATCATGGCTTAGGATCACGGACAAGAAACTGGTGGCTGTAGGCTTTACCACTGAATCTATCAAGGAATTGGACTTGCTGAATCAGCAATTACAAATAAAGATGAATTAGGTACCGGGCTTTTTTGAGCAGGAACGCACAGGAACACGGTTCCAGCTGGCTTGGCATCAGGGGTGTGGCCTAATATGCAAATGAGTTCATGCTGGGCTTTTTCTATAAAAACATTGTGTGAAACAATGGTGGTGTCATGGGGTGTGGCCTAATATGCAAATTAGTTCCTGCGGGGCTTTTTCTACAAAAAAGCCCTGTGTGAAACAATTGTGAGATCAGGGGTGTGGCCTAATATGCAAATGAGTTCATGCTGGGCTTCTTCTACAAAAAAGCCTTGTGTGAAACAATGGTGGTGTCATGGGGTGTGGCCTAATATGCAGATGAGTTTGTGCTGGGCTTTTTCTACAAAAAAGCCTTGTGTGAAACAATGGTGAGATCAGAGAGTGCGGCCTAATATGCAAAGGAGTTCTTGCTGGGCTTTTTCTACAAAAAAAGCCCTGATTAGGAATATAGATTATAATAGTTCTGTTCTTCATGCTCAAGGAGTTTGTTCTTCACAATGTTTTGAAATACTTCCCCTTGATTCTCTCCCCTCCTTTGTTGATCATCTGACCTCACCTTGTCTACTCAGGGCTTTTATCCTTTTTAGAATGAATGCCCATTTAACAGTTGTTATCACAAGAGGCCGCTTTTTACATCTTCCCTACTCTGACAGAATGCATTGAATCATAGAGCTTTTATTGGACAAAAGGAAGGGAAGGAAAACATGGCCATCAGGCCTTTGGCATGATGTTCCTTAGGGTTGCTAAGTCCAATTCAAGAAATATCTGGGAACTTTGGGGGTGGAACCAGGAGACATTGGGGTGGAGCCAGGAGCAAAGTTGTGACAAGCATAATTGAACTCCAAAGGGAATTCTGGCCATCACAAAAGGACCGCACACCTTTTAAATGTCTTCCCTCCATTGGAAATAATGAAGGATAGGGGCATCTTCTTTTGGGGCTCATAGAATTGGACCCTCTGGCCCAATTCTTTTAAAAACTTGGAGGTTATTTTGGGGAGAGGCACTGGATGCTATGCTGAAAGTTCAGTGCCTCTACCTCAAAAATTATTCTCCCCTGGACCCCAAGATACCCACAGATCAATTCTCCATTATACACTATGGGAATTAGTCTCCATAGGGAATAATGGAGTGCCCAGCAAACATTTCCCTCCCCCCCCACACACTTTCTGATGACCTTGAAGCTGGGGGAGGGCCTCCAAACTGGGGGATCCCCTGCCCTCACCTGGGTATTAGGCAACCAAAAAACCTCTCAGGTTATGTGATCCAAATTACTAGGCTATATTATCCATTCTGTATAGCAAAATGTTTAATCAATAAAAAGCCCATTATGGGAAAGGGCAGACTATAAATTTACATAAATAAAGTCTCACATAAACAAAGTTCACAGTAGAACAAATGTGTCTTCAAATCCCAGGAACAGTAGTCCACGACAGGATTGTTAACATATAGTTCCTGTTTCATTCACCGCTTTCATCAGGCTTGGAATTTACTGTGAACAACTGCTGCAAGCCTGACTGAGCTTTTTTGCCAGTGAAAGAATCATTGTGGAGACCTTTGGGTACCTTGGAAATTCAGTAAGAATAGAGTACCAAATTAACTTCTGTGTTTTTTGTTATTTGTTTTTATCCCAAGCCTGACAAAAACAGTGAATGAAACAGGAACTATATGTTAACAATCCTGTTGCAGACTACTGATCATGGGATTTGAAGACACATTTGTTCTACTGTGAATCTTGTTTATGTGAGACTTTGTTATTGATTAAACATTTTGCTATATAGAATGGACAATATAGCGTAGTAATTTGGATCATTGGTTGCCTGTCATTCATGTGATTTCTCTTATTGTTTGTGTTCCCACCTGGGGATTGGCAAACCTAGGGTGCGGTCACACGTACCATTAAAAGCGGGTGTGTAGCGCTCAAATCTGAAGCGCTGAATATTGATTCGATGCAGGGCAGTTCAGACGAGCATCCAAGAATGTGATTCATTCTGTCATTGAGCGATCAGACATCCAATACTATCACGCTCCTTTCTTGGAGCATGCGTAATCAGATGGTGATTTCTGGGAGGGGGGGGGGTCCATTGAACATGCGCCCAACTGTTTGGAGCTGGGAAATCAAATGTTGCTTCAGAGGCAGGGGGGAAGGGGGAAAGTTTCCGGAATTAACGTTGCCGATTCAAACCAAGGAACTGCCAGAAATTACTTTCCTAGAAATTGGCAGTGACAATGATATCTGGAAATCCTCCACATTGAAGAAAAAGATTTTTTTTTCCTGTTCTGAATAGTGGGATAACATTTCCCCCCCCCCCCGATCCTGTGTTGATTGGAGAAGCAGAAGCGTCACCTCAGATTCCCAGATGATCTGGCAATGCTCATGTCTGCTGGGGCTATTTTTTTAAAAAAAGGTGGGAGGCAGTATCGCGCGTGAGCTGTCCAAACATGAAAAAGCTGATCTTGTGCCGCTGTTTTGAAAAAGGGCTGGACTTTCTGTGCTGTCAAATTAATCCTGCAAGCCAGGATGACCCTGGATGACGCTCGATTGCCAGATGTGGATGTCTGAACGAACACATTTAATCCGTCAGCCAGACGGAGCTGTGTCGCCGCTAATAGTACGTCTGACTGCACCCTTATGTTACTTTCAAGGAAATGACATTACGCCTCCCTAGAAATTGCCAGAAACTTGATGGTTTTACTTGGCCTGACAACACTATAAAAACACCCTTTATTGTATGTTGTTGCATTGCAAAATTGTTGCAGCAACACAAAATAAAGGCTATGTTCTGCTGGTCTGATTCAGCCAGCAGAGGAGATAATGGGTGAGCCTGCATTTCAGCACCACACGAGACAATCATGTTTGCACACTCTAGGGCCATTTTAACTTCCAGTCCATCTCTGCTTCTAGCCATGTGCAGTCCGCTAGTAGGCTGATCATCCCAGTACCTATCTCAGTAATCCCAGCCAGGCGAAAGAATCAGAAACTTCATCGAGCCCGTTTTGGGTTGCCTTAAAAGCTAGGGGGGTTGCATTTAACTTAGCAGATCACTGTCAGGCTGGTTTATGTCCTCACAAATTTAGTTTCAGTGACCAACAGCAAATGATGGTTCTTCACAATAATTATAATAAAAGCTCAAACTTTCATCTCGTGACACTCAGCACACAGAACAATTGCATGAAACCTACAGAGCATGAGAGTCAAAAAAGTCAAATTGCAGCCCACAGGAAACGGTGACAATGGAAGTATTATCCCAGTGATGAATTATAGCTGTTACTGAGGTTAAAAGTGACAGGCGGAGTAGGGAGGTGGCTTTCTTTATGGGATCATTTACTTGAACTTCAGCATTTATATTTTCAAAAAACAGTTCCTACACCGGCAATTTAATTCAGCCAGTATTCTGTAGTGAAGTCAAAGGTACAGGAATATAATGGAAAATTATATATTTCAAGCTATGCTTGGGTGAGTGGCATATTAAGCATTGCTGTGAAAATAGCTAGTTAAAATATCCCCCAGGCTATGGTTACACAATTGCATTCTTTTCTATTTATTTGGCTGATGACATTTGGGTTGGGCCGGGGCTTTTTTTGGAGAAGGAACTCCTTTGCATATTAGGCTGCACCTCCCCTAATGTAACCAATCCTCCAAGAGTTTACAGGGGAGGGTTTTCTTACAGGGCCTACTGTAAGCTCTTGGAGGGGTGTAGCCTAATATGCAAAAGAATTCCTGCTCCAAAAAAAGCCCTGGGTTGGGCATTTTTTCCTCCCCAATTTTGTTTAATAAACAATTATTACTTGTGGGGTTGTGTTCCCTGTTGGAAGTTCAGGCACCTATGGAGAAATCACATTTTTAATATCTAGGTTGTGAGTACATTTTGTTCAATATCACTTTTTAAAAATGGACAGTACAGGGCAGAGGTGTCAAACTCATTTGTCACGAGGGGCCGGATCTGAAATAAATGTCACTTAGTCGGGCTGGGCCGTGGGTGCCATAAAATGTGACACAAGGTACCGCATATATAAACTTTATAAAGGTGATTTCAGATGCCAAATGGCAATAGCAGGTTTGATTGCATTAGGTGTGATATATAGAGTTGTAGTAGGCATGGAGGTTATCGGCATTGGTAGTGAGACAGGAAACCTAGGTCTCAATTTGTTCCAAGAAGATTTAGTAAAGGAGGATGCAAAGAATAAATGGAAGTAAATCTAAAGAAGTGAGCAATGACTCACGAAAGCTCATACCTTACTACAGGTTTTATTAGTCTTAGAGGTGCTACTGGACTGTTACTCCTACTGCTATTAGAAATCACAACATTCAAAAAAACAGTGGGGGGATATTTTAACCTTCCAGGACATTCAGTTGCTGACCTGACAGTAGCAGTTCTCTAAAAAAGGAATTTATAATATAGTGGGCACCATACATGGAAGAGGCGAGGTGGTACTGAATCATAAGCTCTTTATTGATTTCAGCATAGTAAGGTCTAAGTATAACACTGGGGAAAAGGGCCAACGGGCCAACCTTATATACATGTCAGGGTTCCCGCGCTAGTGTTCTATTGGTCCATTCCAACCAGCAGGGGGCTCGTGATTGAATCAGGGCAGCAGGGATTTGGATCCTGCTGCCTATTGTTCCCAAGTCCCCAAGCTCTGGTCGTCTGGCTCCAACTAGCCCTGCGGGAACACCTGATTCAGTTCTCACTTGAGTCCACATACATAACATCCCTCCCCTCCTAGTTCACAAGCCCTGACACACCCAGTCCCTTAAGTATGCAGGCTTGCGGTGCTCCCATGTTGATTGCCTGGGTGCGGGAAAGGGTGGCGGTGCGGCAGTAGCTTCTGGCACCGTGAGTGGAGGGGTCGGTGATGCTGGAACATCTGTCAGTGGTTCGGGGTCTCCGGCTGCCTCCTGTTCTGGCAGAACGGCGGGGGCTGGAATCGCTGTGGCTGCCAGCTTGGAAACTGTGCGAACCGGGACAGCAGGTGAGTCCCGTGACCTGCTGTCTTCCTCGAACTTATCCCCAGACGCCTCATGTGACCTCAACTGGTTGATGTGTTACCACATGGTGAACCCCCCTGCTCTGTGGCGACCTCATACATTACAGACCCCAGTACCCTTGAGACTCTGGCCGGAAGCCAAGCTGCCCCCCCCCCCAAAGCTCTTGGCATACACTAAGTCCCTGTATCAAAGCCCCTGGGTGCTTGGACCGCATCAGGTATTTCTTGCATATCCGGGGCCCAATCGGGGTGCATGCAGTCTAGGAGCGTCAACAGCCTCCAGCCTATGAGGAGCTCTGCCAGGCAGCGGCCAGTGGCTGTGCGTGGGAAAGCATGTTGGGCCAGCAGGAACGCTGTGAGGCAGGCCTCCCAGTCCCCTTGGATGATGCAGCGGAGTGACTGTTTTGTGGACCACACCATCCTTTCCGCTTGGCCATTGGTTGCTGGGTGGAAAGGGGCTGACCTAATGTGCTGGATTAGATTACGGCTGCAGAAGTCCTGGAACTCCCCTGAGGTGAAGGCTGTCCCATTGTTCGAGATGAGCAGGTCTGGAAGCCCTGGATGGCAAAAACCCTGTGGAGCACTGTGATTGCGGCTTGGGAGGAAGTGGAAGCCACGGAGACTACCTCTAACTATTTTGAATAGCCTTTCCAGGCTGGTATTGGAGATCATATTGGTACCCTGCTAAGAAAATGGACCACCTTAAAACACAGGGTGACAGCATCTGCGGTGTCTGGCGGTTGGGGGCAAACAAGCCTAGAAGGGGTGTATGGTCTGTGAGAATGGTGAAGGGTAGGCCATACAAATAATCATGAAATTTCTTAACACCAGCAACAATGGCCAACTCTTCCTTATCTATTTGCGTGTAGTTGCGCTCAGATTTTTGCAAAGTTCTCGAATAATAAGCCACCGGAACCTCATGACCATCCGGCAGCATCTGCGCTAATACTGCCCCTACCCCATAAGGAGACGCATCACATGCCAAGACCACGGGCAGCTGCTCATCAAAATGCGGCAGCAGGCTATTGGACGTGAGGAGGTTCTTCACCGCCTGGAAAGCGGCAGCCTGCCGGCGACCCCATACCCACAGGGCACGTTTGTCCAGTAAGCAGTGGAGGGGTTCCGCTACTGCTGCCTTGTGGGGAACAAAGGCATGGTAGAAGTTGAGGAGTTCTAAGAAAGCCTGTAGTTTTGCTTTATTGGTGGGGGCGGAGGCATCACAGATGGCTTTCACCTTTTCCTTCAAGGATTGGATGCCATTCGCATCCACCGAGTATCCCCAGGAAGTCAATCTTAGGAACTCCCAACAGACATTTCACCCTCTTCACTTTTAGGCCCGCTGCATTGAATCTTTGGAGAACTACACGGAGGCGGGAGGCGAACTTGTCCTCCGTGGTGGCAGTGATTAACACATCGTCGAAAAATGGCTGGACCCCCGGGATACCTTTTAAAAGAGAGTCCATTAGATTCCAGAAGATACCCGGGGCCACACAGACTCCAAACTGGAGGCAATTGACCTTGAAGGCGCCTCTATGCATCACTATTGTTTGCGCCTCAGCTGTGGCGGCGTCCACCAGCAGCTGTTGGTACACCTGGGTCAAATCCAATTTCTCGAAAATTTTGGCCCCCACTAGGGAAGCTAATACATGGCTCACAACTGGCACTGGGTAGGCGTGGTTCCGTAACGCCTTATTTATCGAACACTTATAGTCTGCGAAGAGGCGGACTCAGCCATCGGGCTTGACTAGGGTGATGATGGGGGTCTCTCAGCGGGCGTTAGTAACCAGCTCCAGAACTCCCTGGGCTATCAGGAGGTCTAGCTCCTCCTCTATCTTGCATTTCAGGGCGAAGGGAAAACTCCGGGCCTTCAGCCTTATGGGCTGGACATTCGGGTCTAGTTGCAGAGACACAGGGGGGCCAGAGTAAGTCCCCAGGGTCTCGTCAAAAACTGCCGGAAACTCCCCACAGATGCTCTGGAAGTCCCTGAGCCGGGTAGGAACCTGGTTTAATCCGGTCACCTGGATTCCAAGGGGTCCAAACCATGTTCTGCCCAGCAAACTGCTCAAGTCCCCTTCCACAACTATTAGGGGCAGTCTCCCTGAGAAGCTACCATATTTCACCCTCGGAAACCCCACTCCCTTTACTGCAATCTCCTGCTTTTGGTAGTCCCGGACCATGAACGGGAATGGCTGCAATTGGGCTTTCCCCCCAGGGCATAATTTCCAGAAGGTCCGGAACTAAATTACAGTCTGTCCAGCCCCAGAGTCCACTTCCATTTTACATGGTTTGCCCTTTAAGAATATAGTCACTTGCAACTTCCCAGGGGAAGGCAGGGGAAGTTGGCATACCTGCTCATCCGAGGAGTAGATGGACTGGAGGTCTTCCGCCATGGCGGTGTCTTGGTATCTGCCCACATTTCGCCGGCTGGCACTTCTCGGGGTGGATTGCCTTGTCTTGGAATGGCAGACTCTTGCAAGGTGGCCTGTCTTTCCACACTGGTGGCAGACATTGTCTTGAAATCGGCATGAATGATGCTCGTGGTCCTCCCTGCAGCTGGCACACTCATGGGCGGCACACTTCCAGTAGGCCGTTTCGGCGGTTGCTTCAAAGCTGCGTGCTGGAGCTTAAGCACATCGTCCTCCCTCAAGTTCTCGGATTCAGATGATGAAGCAGCAGCTCAATGCGCTGAAGTCGAAGCTCATGTCTTCCTTGTCTTCTCATAGGCCGTGGCTTCCTTGAGGGTCTTGGCCAGATCGGTGTCGTTGTTACCTACCAGTTTCCTCTGCAGCTTCTCATCCCGCAGACCAAAGATGAACCGGTCCCTCAGCACTTCGTCCAGGTCTGGGAACTCACAGCGGATGGACAACCAGCGGAGGGCGATGCTGAATTCGGCCACAGACTCGTTGGGTCGCTGGTTGTGCTCCAAGAACTCAAGGCGGCGTGCCAGGACTGTTGGCTGCAGAGCGAAGTGAGTTGTGAGGGCCGTGATCTTGTCTAAGGTGGTCTCCTTGAGGGTCACGGGCGCCATGAGACCCTGCGTCAGCTCCAGGATGTCCATTCCGCAGGAGCTGAGGAGCAACACCTTCTTCCTCTAACCCGTGACCTTGTTGTATTTGATGTGGTTCTTAAGCTGCTCTAACCACGTTTCCCATCTTTCAGGCCTGGCCAAGTCGAAGGCCGGAATTGGTCCTGGCATAGCAGCCATCTCTTCCACGGTGGTGCGGAGCGCGGTGCTGGAACTGAGGCAGTGATGCACGTTGCGGTGCCAGTCTGGGCCGCTCACCAGGATCCCACCTTCTTCGCCACTATAATATAGTGGATTCCATACATGGAAGAGGCGAGGTGGTAGTGGATCATAAGCTCTTTATTGATTTCAGCATAGTAAGGCCTAAGTAGAAGACTTGGGAAAAGGGCCAACGGGCCAACCTTATATACATGTCAGGGTTCCCACACTAGCGTTCTGTAGGTCCATTCAACCAGCAGGGGGCTTGTGATTAGATCAGGGCAGCAGGAATTTGGATCCTGCTGCCTATTGTTCCCAAGTCCCCAAGCTCTGGTCATTTGGCTCCAACGAGCCCTGCGGGAACACCCGATTCAGTTCTCACTTGAATCCACATACATAATAGAATTTCAAAGGGAGATTAGAAAGAAAGACTGCTGAATTGTTACTGATAATGACACTCAAAACAATGTATCCTCCTGAATTGAGACCTAGATTTTTTCTTTCATTACCAATGCCTGCTATTGTCATTTAGTGACTGAAATCACTCCACTCTCTAAGATGTAAGGACAGATGTGCTCACATTCCAGCTGTATTTGAAGAAGTGAGTAGTGACTCATGAAAGCTCATGCCCTGCCACAAATTTTGTTAGTTGTTAAGGTGCTACTGAACTCTTGCTCCCTTCCATTAATAAAGATTGCAAGCCATGCTGTTAGGTTTCCCCCCCCCCACCTCCCCCCACATCTGTTAGAACTGGAACGCAGGATCTCTCTCTAGCTCTTTCACTCCTCCTCTCTTTCTCCCTCTCTCTGAAGAAGTATGCACGCACATGAAATCTTATACCTAAAATAAAACTTTGTTGGTCTTAAAGGTGCCATGGGACTCTGCCTGTCTTCCCCCCTCCCTTATCTCTGTCCCACTCTTTCTCATTTTCTCTCTGACTCTTTTGCTCCTTCCCTCTCCCTCCCTCCCTCTCTCTCTCCCTCTCTCTGAAGAAATGTGCTTGCACACAAAAGCTTATACCTGAAATAAAACTTTGGTCTTAAAACTGCCATGGGACTCCATATATACATCCCTCTCTCTCCCTCTCTCTCTTTCTCTCTCTCTCTCTCTCTCCCCCCCCCCTTCTATTTCAAAAGAGGAGGAAGAGGGGGAGAAGCATTCAGCGAGTCAAGAGAAGGGAGGCTTGACTTTGTTTCTCTTCTTTGTGAAGCAGAAGAGGAGAGAGATGGGCAAAAAAGATGTGGAGCAGGAAGCAGACAATAGCCAGTTGCTCATGGGATGGATAGGAGCTCTGCACAGGCTGATTCCATTCCACGGGCAGTATGTGTGACACCCCTAATTTAGGTTGTTATATTTTTAATGTTGATTTAAGGCCAGCTTCCAGAGAGCCTCTTGCCAAATGAGACTTAAGTCACATGGCTGGGAATTGGGAGATAGCTGGGGCCAGGTGGTTCCAGAGATCCCTTATGACATTAGTCATCATTCTGGTGGTGGAAAGTGCCATTAGGTTGCAGCCAATTTACAGCAACCCTGTAGGGCAGGGGTATCAAACATGTGGCCCGCAGAACATATCCATCCTGTGCAAGGCTCAAATCTGTACCCCAAGCAACTTCCTTCTTCTGTTACCTTTCCAGGGCTGCTGCTGCAGCTGCACTATATATTGCTTTCCCCCCAGTTTCCTCCATGGCCATTTGCTTCCTGTTTCTTTCCTCTTGCCTCTCTTCTTCTCTCCCTCCCTCCCTCTCTCTCTTTCTCTTACGCACACATGGGGACACGGCCTGCCTCTGCCTCTTTCTCTGCCTCCCCCTCTCTCTGACTCTTTGCCCCCTCTCTCCTCCTCTCACCCACCCACCCACCCTTCTGCTTGTTTCTCCTCTTTTGGGGACAAAGGGAGAGGAAAGAGAGAGAAAGAGAACAATGTTGCACTCCCATGGCAGATTTAAGACCAACAGGAATATTCCAGGTACAGGCTTTTGTGTGCAAGCACACTTCTTCTTTGGAGGGAGGGAGGCAGGGCGGATGGGTGGAAGGATGGATTCTTCTGACAAGTACAATGTACATTGAGAAAATTATTTTGGCTTATTCTGAAAAGGGTTTTTTAATAGATTTCTTTGTTCCTATCTGGATTTACGTATATTCTTTCAAAATTAGGATTAGGGATTAGAACACTTGAATTGGTCCTTATATCTGGGAGTGGAGTGATTTCAGATGTGAAATGATAATAGCACACATTGGTAACAGGAAAACTAGCTCTCAATTCAGTTCAGGAGGATGCATTGTCTGGAGCTTCGTTATCCATTGCAATTCAGCAGTCTCTCTTTCTAATCTCCCTTTGAAATTCCTTTGTAAGAGCAGTGCTGCTCTTAGGTCAGCAACTGAATGTTGTGGTTTCTACTGTCAGACAGGTGCATTTATTCTTTGCATCATCCTGAAATGAATACTCCTGGATGGAATTGAGACCTAGGTTTCCGGTCTCATTGCCAATGCTGGTATCTCCACACCTCCCACCTCTGCACATCACGCCTAATCCAATTAATTCATTGGATTGCCATTGCTATCGTTATTCACCTGCTATTGCCATTTGACATCTGAAATCACCTTTATAAAGTTTATATCTCCAGTACCTAATATTACATTTTATGGCATGCATGGCCTGGCCCAACAAATTGAGACTTATTTCATATCCATCCCTCATAACAAATGAGTTCGACGCCTCTGCTGTAGGGTTTTCAAGGCAAGAGATGTTCCGAGGTGGTTTGCTATTGCATGCCTCTGTATAGCGACCATGGTATTCTTAGTGGTCTCCCTTACAAATACTGATCAGGCAACCCTCCTTAGTTTCCGTTATCTGCAATTCTACTTACTTACTTACATCTACTTACTGAACTGGCAGAGACTGACCAAGAGAGAGATCTTGGGGTCATGGTAGATAACTCACTGAAAATGTCAAGACAGTGTGCAATTGTAATAAAAAAGGCCAACGCCATGCTGGGAATTATTAGGAAGGGAATTGAAAACAAATCAGCCAGTATCATAATGCCCCTGTATAAATCGATGGTGCGGTCTCATTTGGAGTACTGTGTACAATTCTGGTCACTGCACCTTAAAAAAGATATTATAGCATTGGAAAAAGTGCAGAAAAGGGCAACTTGAATTTAAAAAGTGCAGAAAAGGGTTTGGATAAAAATATGGAGCAGAGGTCCATCAGTGGCTATTAGCCACAGCATATTGTTGGAACTGTCTGGGGCAGTGATGCTCTGTATTCTTGGTGCTTGGAGGGGGGGCAACGTGGAAGGACTTCTAGCCCCACTTGTGAACCTCCTTTTTTTTTGGCCACTGTGTGACACAGTGTGACACATAGGGAATAATGAAGTGCTCAGCAGACGTCCCCCCCCCCTCTGTTTCTGGAGACTCTGAAACGAGGGATTGGCCTCTCTACTCACGAGTTGCAGCCAACTTCTTCCAAGTAACACAGACCCCCCATCCCAAGAGGAAGCCTTTCCAATCGGAGACTGGAGCCTCCAGAGGGGGAAATTCACATGGTGGCTTTGGGGGCGGGGCTTCCCCCACCGTCCAGCTGACTGGGGGCGGAAAGGAGCCTGGGAAAGTGGAAGAACCCCTGCTGGGACCTGGGGATTGGCAAGCCTAGTCTTTGTGTTTGAGAAAAATGAAGTTGTCTCTGGGCAAGACTCACTGGGAATAGTCTACGGTACAGAGCAGACATAAAGCTTAAATATGATGAACAGATCACACCACCCCACTTCCTTTTTTGCTCCCACTTCAAGCATGGCTGAGCATGCTCCTACCTATGGAGAATGCTTCTTCCTATGGAGAAATCCCAGAGAGATAGTCATGTTAAGTCTGCCACAGCTAAGATAACAAAGTCTGTGAAACCATAACAATTAAGAAATATATTGTGACATAGGCTTTCCTGAGCCACAGTTTACTTAGTCAGATTCCTGAAGTGTTAAATTCAGCCTAACCCACCTCACGGTTGTTTTGAGGATTAAAGAGAAGAGAAATGCAGAGAAAGGTTAATATAAATGATGTGAATAAATATAGTTCAAGGTGGAAGGAGACAAAATGTCGGTTGGTTGGTATGTGGGAAGGAGAGTACATGTTTTTATTGTTGTTAGCCGCCCTGAACCTGTTTCGGTGGAGAGGGCGGGATATAAATCCAATTTTTTTTTAAAAAGAAGACAGCATTGAAAGGTGAGGGAATGAGGGTTGCCAGGAAGAAGGAAAGAAAAAATAGTGTAGGGAGGGGGCTACAGGGAAAAGGGAGCCCCCCTCCACGAGGCCTTGCTAATTCCTCACCATGCAACTGAAGCCCAGCAGCTGGCATCATGCAACTTAGCAGCCAGACCCCTCCTGCGGAAGGGCAGTTTGGGACTACATGCCCTTCTTTTACTGTCACCCCCTAAACCATGTGTGTACTTTATAGCCTGGCCTGGAAGCAGAACCAAGATAGAGCTGGAACAAACAAAATAGATACTGACCAGAAACAAGCCTGGGAAAAACATTTGGAAGGTTACTCAGGTTGCTAATAGCTCTCCTCCCCACCCTAAAAGAGGGTTCATATCGACAATGGATTTTCTGTGAACACCTTCCCTCACCTGGACTTCACTCCATCTACATCTGCTCCTGCTTCCCCTTGCCCAGTCACCTTCATTAATTGACTATTCATACGACTTGATAACCTCTCCCATGCTGTATTCAAGGATCATCACAGATTTTTAATTTACAAACAGCAATCTCATCAAGAAGACATTAGCACCACTCAGGCAGACCCATCGTGAGTTTCCTTAGGTCTTTGTTCATTCATGGGAGAGCCATTAAGCCTCTCCCAAACCATTGTTTTATCCCCTCCCCTGAAAACCAACCAGGGTATTGTTTTAGGGGCACACAAACGTCAGACTGCTCCTGGGCTAACCTTTCCTATTACTGGAACTCTCTGCCCAGTGCTGTGTTTGTATGTTCTCAGTCTAAACAGTGGCTTCTGGTCTCCATGGATTTTCCTCCTTCTCACTGGGAAAAGGGGGCCATTTCTCTCACTGCATTCTATGGACCTCCTCACTTCTCCAAGACTCGGTAAATATCACCTTCCCCAAATCACTTTCCCCACTATTATTTTCCTTTATTTTCCTCTTAGTGTGTTTCCCCATATCTGCTTTGGATTTATGTTTGCTCTTGATTCTTTTTATAATAAAACACCTTTCCTGTAGTACTGCCATCTGTTTATTTGCGAGTTCTCGAGGAACAATCCCCGTAGACATTGGTGGAAATCCCCTAGTTGCCCCCTCTCACTTGCCTCCAATTACGCTAATTCCCCCAATTAATTTGGAGACCTCTAATTCTGGTAACAATTAGGCCCAGTGGATGTCACCACTTAACAGTTTTCCCAGGGAGAGGCTGCTGGGGAGAGATGGAAAAGCTGAAGAATGGGGTGGGGGGACAGATAAAGGCTGGTGTATGTTAAAAAGACAAAGAA
Source organism: Heteronotia binoei (assembly GCF_032191835.1). NCBI lineage: Eukaryota > Metazoa > Chordata > Lepidosauria > Squamata > Gekkonidae > Heteronotia > Heteronotia binoei. Next base: position 72,034,153 of record NC_083235.1, read on the forward strand.
GCAGGAAAAGAGAAGAGGCTTTGGGGGCTTTTAGGGAAGGGAAAGAGGAACATGAGATTTCCCTCTGCCCCACGAATCTATGTGAGTTCTCCACTTGTAGTCACATAATTTCCTGTGCAGAAGTGATTCCTCATAGGAATTTAGTAGTATACAATGCAGCCTTTAGTTTTCATAACAGGAATCTGCAGGATCCCTATGCTGAACAGATATAGAGACCTTGCCTCTGTGAATCTCTTCCATTAGCATCAGGGCATTGGGCCATCTGCATTCTTTGAGTTGGATGGCTGGGGTCTAAACAGTTACCTGGGCCTATTTTGACTGGAGCTTCCTATTTGTTTCTTTGCCCTGGTTCTTGCATTTGATGCTGTTAGCAGTCCGCAAAGTCCAAATGCAGCTCTGGCGGCGTGGATGCCAAATCAAATGCATCCTAAGAAGGGTATCCTGACATGCTTCATTCCACTTTCTTCTCCTTGACCAGCTTTTACTCACCTGTCATCTATAACAGATAAACCTGTATCTTACACTAAGCAAAGATAGGCAAAGCTTGTTACATCTTAGTCTCTTGTACAGACTAAGATGTCTGTACAAGACAGTACAAGATGTCTGTACAAGACAGTAGTACACATGCTGGTGATTTTTGATGCCTTCTGTTAGCAGATTGCCATCTGTTTTCTAGCTGACAGCAGAGCAAGAAGCAAGTCTTCCCCTTGGGGCAATTTTCGCAGTGGAAGATGGTAAGCAGTGCAGGGCTCAGTACTGGGTCCCATGCTCTTTAACTTGTTCATTAATGATTTGGAGTTGGGAGTAAGCAGTGAAGTGGCTAGGTTTGCAGATGACACTAAATTGTTCAGGGTGGTGAAAACCAGAGAGGAATGTTAGGCACTCCAAAGGGATCTGTTGAGGCTGGGTGAGTGGATGTCAATGTGGCAGATGATGTTCAATGTAGCTAAGTGCAAAGTAATGCACATTGGGGCCAAAAATCCTCGCTATAAATACAAGTTGATGGGGTGTGAACTGGCAGAGACTGACCAAGAGAGAGATCTTAGGTAGATAACTCACTGAAAATGTCTAGACAGTGTGAGATTGCAATAAAAAAGGCCAACGCCATGCTGGGAATTATTAGGAAGGGAATTGAAAACAAATCAGCAGTATAATAATGCCCTGTATAAATTGATGGTGCGGCCTCATTTGGAGTACTGTGTACAATTCTGGTCACTGCACCTCAAAAAAGATATTATAGCATTGGAAAAAGTGCAGAAAAATGCAACTTGAATAATTAAAGGGATGGAACACTTTCCCTCTGAAGAAAGGTTAAAATGCTTGGGGCTCTTTGGCTTGGAGAAATGGCGACTGAGGGGTGACATGATAGAGGTTTACAAGATAATGCATGGGATGGAGAAGGCAGAGAAAGAAGTACTTTTCTCCCTTTCTCACAATATGAGAATTCATGGACATTCAATGAAATTTCTGAGCAGTTGGGTTAGAACTGATAAAAGGAAGTACTTCTTCACCTAAAGGGTGTTTAACATGTGGAATTCACTTCCACAGGAGGTGGTGGCGGCTACCAGCATAGTCAGTTTCAAGAGGGGAATGGATAAGCATATGGAGCAGAGGTCCATTAGTGGCTATTAGCCATAGCTTATTGTTGGAACTCTCTTTCTGGGGCAGTGATGCTCTGTATTCATGTGCTTTTGAAACTCCCCCAAAAGGGAGATAAACCACCATATTATTATCTTAATGTAATTCTAGCATACATGTTACAATAGACAGTCATGTTGAAACTAAGCTGCTGATGATCTAGTTGGTGTTTGGATGGGAGACCTGCTTTAAATTGCTTCAGATTCCATAACGGAAAAAAGGTGCAATATTAGAAAGAAAGATGGGGGGCTTAGCCCCACTGAAGGGCTTCTAGCCCCACTAGTGGACCTCTTGATGGCACTTGAGGGGTTTTTTTGACCACTGTGTGACAGAGTGTTGGACTGGATGGGCCATTGGCCTGATCCAACATGGCTTCTCTCATGTTCTCTTATGTTCTTATGTTCTATTGAGAAGAAATGGATGCCACCCAAATCTCCTTTGTAGGCTTTGAATACATCATCCCACAACTTTAGTGCAACCACTTTCCTGGTTACATTCTCTCTTCTTTAACTTTCTTCCATCCTATATCCCTTTAATCATCCCCTGTGCTATTTCTGGTAACCCATCTGCTATCCATGGTCCCAAGACCATCTTGTGTGTTACCGCATTCTACCTTTGTTTTCTTACTTATGTTAATAAATTCAAATTGTGTAGGCAAGGCCACAGTGAAGTGCCAATTTATCCAAAATAATTGACACATCCTAACTTCTATTGGTTGCTTCTGTATTTTGAGACCCTTCCAGAACATCATCCATCACAAAAGTGACAGTCTTTCCTTCTGCGGGAGAAAAAGAGCACATTTGATTTGGAGCCAGATTCTCTCTTATATTATGCTCAAATAGACATGCTGATCTCAAGACAGGTTGCCAAAATGTAATTCAGTGGAAGATTCTAACAGTGCCAAGTTTTGACCTTGGACCTGGAGGAAGCCAGAACATAATTGAGAGGTGAAGTTTTATGTCAAAGCCAAACCTGTTTACTGATTCTAACTGATTGAGCTGGAGGGCTGTGTGCTGTAGCTATTCGAGTCCCCAAGGTGAATGGATTAAAATAAAAATCTTTGAGGCAACGAAAAGTAGCTATGTGTGATGACTATAAAGACTGAATGATGGCTTGGTTGTTTCAAAGCATTGCCACATGAAAGCTATTGTAGGAAGCATTTCAGTGCCATCAGTAAGTTGGAAGTTTAGTCCTCATGATGCTGTTGTGATCATTACTACATGAAATGATCTGAATAAAGTTTACCCCAACAAAAGGGTGACAGTAGCAGTTGTGCAGCTTTTCATGATGGGCAAGACGTATGCTGAGTTATCCTGCTCCAGAGTAGTCATTATGATAGATTTCAAAGATTTGAAATCTTATTTGTATCCAATATTTTGATGGGAGCACCTCACTTCCAGAAACTTAGTCATTTTAAATAATATTGCACCTTTCTTCCATTATGGAATCTGAAGCAATTTAGAAGAAGATATTGGATTTATATCCCGCTCTCCACTCCGAAGAGTCTCAGAGCGGCTCACAACCTCCTTTATCTTCCTCCCCCACGACAGACACCCTGTGAGGTGGGTGGGGCTGGAGAGGGCTCTCACAGCAGCTGCCGTTTCAAGGACAACCTCTGCCAGAGCTATGGCTGACCCAAGGCCATGCTAGCAGGTGCAAGTGGAGGAGTGGGAAATCAAACCTGGTTCTCCCAGATAAGAGTCCGCACACTTAACCACTACACCAAACTGGCAGGTGTCCTGTCCAAGCACCAACTAGATCCTCAGCAGCTTAGTTTCAACATGACTGTCTATTGTAACATGTGTCTTCCAACTGTATGCTAGAATTATATTAAGATAATAATATGGTTGGTTATCTCCCTTTTGGGGGAGTTTCAAAAGGCTCCAATCTACCCCACCCCCCAGCCACAACTCAGCTTTTTACACACACCCTCCTCCACTTAATGCTCATAACAACAACCTTCTGAGGGTTTGATGTTGTGACAGGTCCATGGTCATCAAGGGGGCTTCCATGTCTGAGCAGAGCATTCAAATGCAGCTAGGCCGGGTCCTAGTCCAACATTCTAACCACTACATCTAACCACCTTTGGTGGCTTTGGAGATTCTCCTGTCTTGCTGACTCATTAACCTACATCGGCTCTCTGTTGGCCATCCACAGCATCTACCACCCATGCCACATCAGCCTCTTGAAGTCTTCAGTGGTGACTACCTGTGCTTGAATGGAGACTTTCAGCGATCTTCCTCCCACAGACTTTTTCATGCTATGTGTTAGAAAAGAATCCAGCAAAGCAGATACTATTTCTGGCAGCCAAACCAGAGAAATACAACATCACTAGCACCACCAATGCCACAAAAGCAGAACTGCCTTATTTTTTTCTATTGGAATTGCAGTCAGGAATTGTCGTATAGAGGTCTATTTTAAGTGACACATTATACATTACAATGCAGAGTTCTCTCTCTGCTGAGAGAGTCAAGTAGACGATCTGGGTTATGACAAGCAAGGCACATCTATTTAAGGAACTCACAGGAGTGCCCATCAAGCTGCTGTCTGAAAGTTTCCAAATCAAACCAGGGCATGCTCAATAATTCATAGTCAGGATCAGCTCCTGTCATTATGTCAAAACTCATTACTCTTTGCCCCTGTAATTAGATATAATGGGCGCAGTTTCTAGCTTGGCTGAACTCTCAGCGGAGATGTTTATGGCAGAAGGTTGCTTAGTGGTATCTGCCCCGTAGACCAACTCTTTGGAGCTGCTGTGTGATACATTCTTCTAAAAAGAAAAAGGAGCTACATTCAGCACAAGTATGGCTGAAGCAATGGACAAAAACAGGACATAAACCAAGAGAAATTCTTGCTGTTTATTGCTGTAGCTAAAAGGAAATAGGAAGGCTGTAGGGTTGTAAGCCTGGACTGTGGATTTCATGCATGCATGGATGTGCAGACCCCAATAGTGGGAATGGCAACAGTGATCAATATCATGAGAATCTGTGTTTCTCTCTCTCTCAAAACAACAACACCAAGTTCCTAGCTCTCATGGCTATAACTTCAAACCATGTGGGCTCTCCCTTTTAAAATCCCAGAAACCAGAATGTGTGAAGGGAGGGGAAGGTAACACATAGATCCTGGGCTCCACAGAGATCCTTTCCTTCAGCATGATGATCTAGAGCAATAGAATAAATTATGCAAAATAACAAGATCTGTGTAGATGCGCTTACTTCACATATTGCCCTTTTTGGCATGAAATTTGAGCTGACACAGAATTGTGATTTTTTTTTTTTTAGCCTAAAACCCACAATAGAGAGAGCTATAAGGAAGAGAAAGATGCAAACTTGCAGAAGATGTAATCCAATTCAGCTTCTTGTACTTAAATGGGAATAATATCCCTAAGCAGAACCATTCCAAATGAGCCTGTATTGTCCATAAGTGCATGAGAAGGGTATAACTAGATATTTCATGCCAGTGTTCCAGTAGTCCAGTGCTAAAGTTCGCAGCCATACTTTGGTCATTTTTTAAAAGTTTCTTCATTCTCTTCATTTTGTAAATGCCCAAGTGAAGATTGTACAATCAGAGAAGATTTACATAGACAGCTGAACCATCTGGCAAGTTTGATGGGTGAGAATTGCAGCAGCAGCAGCAGTAATTAACAACAACAACAACAATCCTATAGTTTTCAGTCATTACATAACAGAATTGGGGGGTGGGAATATGACCATTGTTGTACTAAGGCACAAAACTTAAAAAGTGACCTGATACTATGTAGATCAGGGGTGTCAAACTTATTTGTCAAGAGGGCCAGATCTGACATAAATGTGACCTTGTTGGGATGGGGCCATGTGTGTCATAAAGTGTAATGCTAGGTAGTGGAGATATAAATTTTATAAAGCACGCAGACAAGCACTTTTTAAAAAAACCCTTAAATCATGTTTAAAAGATTAGCACCCTTGCAATATTTTGTTTATTTAACAGTTTCCAATAAATGACGCCACTTGCTCTGAATTATTACATCAAAATCTGGAGACAATGTCTGTGCTGTAGCAATCTTAAGTATGCTGTTCAGGTGTTGTTCAGATGTGTGTCTGTAAGTTGCAAACCTACTTTTGATTTATTGATATTCATTACAGAAATCTCATGGTCAATGCTTTGAGCCTAAGACACGGGAAAACATAAAATGATTGGGCATTGCAAACCTTTTTATGTAAGTTGCTTCATGTGCTGGTCAGCCAATGAAGAAAATAGAGGTTTTGCTCTGTAGCTTCTGTGCAATTGAGCAAGCCTGGCAGAGCAAGCTGTAATGCAGAAGGAAGCAAGAGAGAGAGAAGGAAGCAGATGACAGTGAGTTTTGTGGGCCTGATAAGAGCCCCCTGGGGACCTGATCCAGTCCTCAGTCTGTATGTTTGACACCCCTGATCTGGATCCCTGATACTGGAATGTATTTTTCAGATCTGGCTATTAAATTATCTCCACCTCCTCTGGAAAACTCTTACTTTAAAAAGCAAAGAAAAACGATATGAAAAAGAATGGGGTTTCTTGATTCTTAAAACATAACCATTCATTTAAGTGATAAAGGATATAGCAGATAGCAGAGTATGTATAAATAGCAGACAGAACAGAAAGGTAAAATGTCAGAAATCATAATAATTCAGAACTGCTAGAAATATCTACATTTTATCTCTGCACACCTCCAAATGTATCTTCCTTGTCCAAAATCCATAGTCGCATTTGATACAAATCCCTAAAAAGCAGGACCCAAAATCTTTCTTGCCGGCCTGAATTGAACCACAGATGCATGTTGATTGCTGATATTTATTTAAGGTTACCAACTCTGTCTTGGAGATTTTCTAGAGATTTGAGAGTGGTGCCTTAGGAGGACACTCAGTGTGCATATGATGCCATTGAGTCTGCCCTCCAAAGCTGCCATTTCTTCCAGGAGTTCTCTCTGTGTAGTTTAGAAGTCTTTTGTAATTTCAGAAGAACCCCAGGCCCCATTTGGATGTTGGTAACCCTATTTATTTCTCCTCAGTTTTTTTCTGCTGATTTGACTTGTTGCTTCTTGCTGAGATGTTTGGGTTGCATTAAAGGAGTTAGGATCCAACTGCAGTTTTAGAGGCCCTGTATAAATCGATGGTGCGGTCTCATTTGGAGTACTGTGTGCAGTTCTGGTCGCCGCACCTCAAAAGGGATATTATAGCATTGGAGAAAGTCCAGAAAAGGGCAACTAGAATGATTAAAGGGCTGGAGCACTTTCCCTATGAAGAAAGGTTGAAACGCTTGGGACTCTTTAGCTTGGAGAAACGTCGACTGCGGGGTGACATGATAGAGGTTTACAAGATAATGCATGGTATGGAGAAAGTAGAGAAAGAAGTACTTTTCTCCCTTTCTCACAATACAAAAACTCGTGGGCACTCCATGAAATTGCTGAGCAGACAGGTTAAAATTGATAAAAGGAAGTACTTCTTCACCCAAAGGGTGATTAACATGTGGAATTCACTGCCACAGGAGGTGGTGGCGGCCACAAGCATAGCCACCTTCAAGAGGGGTTTAGATAAAAATATGGAGCAGAGGTCCATCAGTGGCTATTAGCCACAGTGTGTGTGTATATATAATTTTTTTTTGCCACTGTGTGACCCAGAGTGTTGGACTGGATGGGCCATTGGCCTGATCTAACATGGCTTCTCTTATGTTCTTATGAGGCCCATTTTACTAAACTCTTTTCACCTCCCATCTTATTGCTGTACATAAGAGTGTGTATGCAAAATCAGCAATTGTGCGGTAATTCCACAAGACCCACAGAGGAAGGATTGGCTTATCTCTTTCTCCTTTGAGCATGACTCCTGTGCAATGCAGTGGGTACTTTCAAGAGGACTTTCATTGATCCAGGGTTTTTTTTCTTACGTTCCGAGTAAGAAAAAGAGCAAGGACATGGTAGGCCCCTTGCAGAGCCAGAAAACTGAAATTGTAACAGGTGATGAAGAGAACTCCTCAGTTCCTACTTTTCCTCAATCTTCTCTTGCAAGGGAAATTGTGTTCAACATGGCAAAAACAGAACACATGATGAGGGAAAGGAGTTGAAGCCTAGGAGGCTAGATGGCCATCTTACACCAATGAAGATCCTGTGAATTTTGGGGATAGATATTTGTGAGTTTCCTGCATTGCGCAGGGGTTGGACTAGATGACCCCGGAGGTCCCTTCCAATTCTGTGATTCTATGATAGGATCAACGTAGGGGTAGTACATAAACACCTAGTTTCTTTATATGAAACTAAGTCTCGGGGTCAGAGGAACTGCATATAAGGGTACAAAAAGAATTTGTGGATGTAATTTCTGAACCCTTGGCCGTTATTTCTGCGAATTCTTGGAGAACAGGTGAGGTGCCAGAAGATTGGAGGTGGGCAAACGTTGTCCCCGTCGTCAAGAAGGAGGAAAAGGAGGATTGGGGTAATTACTGACCTGTCAGCTTGATGTCTATACCTGGAAAAGTTTTAGAACAAATAATCCAATGGTCAGTCCTTGAACACTTATAAAAGGCGGCTGTGAGCACTAAGAGCCAGCATGGGTTTCTCACCCAGCTTTAGCCTTGAATAAGGATTGAGTCCAGGACATTAATAAGAGATAGGGAAAAAAGTAATATGAATGAGAACATAAGCCAAAGATATCAGTGGAAATAATTATTGCACTGGTATTTCTCCATTTGGCATCCATTCAAATATTTCTGATGTGTATGGTCCATTGTTAGACGATATTGTTCAAAATGAAGAATAAATTTCTGGGGTCTTCATCTGGACTTATTGGACTTCTGGACATCATCACACTTACACGAACTTTAGAGTTTAGAGTTTAAGCACTTCATTGTGCGCCAAGTAATATATGAAACACTTCTATTTTTTCTGATTACAGCTGATGATGAATGAGATTTGAATTTATGTGGAAATCATTGTAAATTAATGTATGGAAACTGATACACGCAATCTTTATGATGCCAATGAATTATATATGATTTTATTTTTGGTTGTTTCATTGAGTGTAGTGCATAGAATGGTTCTTAGTGTGTGTGTGTGTGTGTATATATATATATATATATATATATATATATAATATAAACAAACAGAAAAACATGCATAGAAAAAGGTAGGATAAGATTGGAATACCACAGTGGTTCATTTATACATAAACAATCATATTTTGGCTGACAAGTGCATAAAATCAATACGTGAAAGAGGCCATCAATATTACCTAATAATTGTAACCAGTAACATTTTTCTATCTATAAGATTGCTAAACAGATCTTACATTGTTAAGTGCAAATTACTTATATACTTTTGATTTTGGTCTGGCCTACATACAAATACATTTACGCTCCTAATATTTCTGACGTTTCTGATATTTCTAACATTAGGTCATTGTAAGCATAAAATGTGAACATACGCTATTCAATTCTGTCTCTTAATCTTTTTGGACTTGATCATTCTATTCTTTTTCTGGTCTTTAAAGATTTGTGATTTATTTTGCTCAATATGTGCAAAAATACATTCCATTTTAGGAATGGTTCTTTTTGTCTTTGTCTTTATACTATACCATGACTCCTTGGATTTTACATTGTGAATCAGCTCAGAGCCCGAGCTACATGTTATATGGAAGCCTCTTTAGAGAGCCTTTGAGAAGAATACATAAGTGCGGTTCAGTATGTGTATTGTTGCCATGTGGAATGTCTCCATGCAGTTTTCAAAAGGGAAGTTTGGAGACAGTGTGGAATGTCACCACGCTATGCTGGCAATCCAGATTGCAGCTGCTATTTGGAAGCGACTTCCAGTTAATTTGACTTGGTGTTAGTCGGAATCCTTGTGTGTGTGATGCCCTTTTTATTTTTATCAGAGAGCAACTGGACACAAACCTCCAAAACATACATATTATAGTACTCAGGAACAGAGAAAGATGGGGCTGCTGAACCTTTAATTATGGTGTAAAAGAGGGACTTTGGGCCCCTACAATGAGAGGAGAACCAAAAGTACCATTTTTCCAGCAGGCACAACAGAAATATTCAAATAAACAATGACACTGTAGAAGCAGTATTCCTTCCTTTCCTGGTTCTCCCTCTAAGACCTCCTTCAAGTGTGCAGTTTCCAGGTAGCAAGAGGCTGCCCCACCAGAGTTTCCAGCTCTAGGTTAGGAAATATCTGGAGATTTTGGGGCTGAAGACTGGGGAGGGCAGGAACTTCAGCAGGGAATGATTCCATAAGGTCTATCCTCTGATGCAACTGATTTCTTCTGTGGAACTGATATTGGTTCTCTGAAAATCAATTGTAATAGGGAATCTTAGGCTTGCCAATCCCCAGGTCCCAACGGGGGCTCCCCTGCTTTTGCAGGTTCCTTTTCACCCCCTATCAGCTGGCTGGCAAGGGGAAGCCCCTTCCCCACAGCCACCATCTGCCTTTCCTCCTCAGAAGGCTTAGAAGGTGTGTGTGCCTTTAAAACATTGGAGCTAGGCTGAATGGGGGCAGGGCGAGCCTGCAGAACAAGGTGGCTGTTGTGAGGAGGGAAAAGGAAGGAGCCCCCTCCCTCCATTTGTTTTACAGCCCATCCAGAACTCGTTTGCACAGTAAATTAGAGAGATCCTCTCTGTTAGTCTGAAGAACTTGGTTGAGCATTCACTAACCCCCATGGTGAGTAAATTACCCCAGTGAGACCACAAAGTGCGTGCGTTAGATAATTCTTATATTCTTGGAAACATATCATACAAATCACCCGACACTGTGTAAAACAACAAATTAAACATTACCGGAGAACTATTTTACAGAGTGATAACTAATATACTGCATGGCACAGCATAAAACAGAAAAAGATAAGCAGTTGGCTCACAACTGAAAAAGAATGCTCAGAGATGCAAATAGCATCCTCAAACTGACCAATGAACGAACAGCACTTCACCTTCACATTACCTGTTGTGCTGCCAACTTGTAAATCCTAACAGTGGGCTTCCAAACTGTGTTTACTTTGACTGCTTTGTGTGTGTGAGAGAGCGGGGGGGGGGGGGGGGGCGGTAGAAGTGCAGCCAGCTGCTGGGAGATGAGGGAATTTAGATTGTATTCAGGGGAACTGCACTGCTGTACATCAATTATGCAACTTTAACCTTTGTTACAGGTATCCAATTTTTTCTTTTACAAGTGGTTTTGTTAGGATGTCAGCTGACATTTCATTGGTTGTATAATATTCTAGTCCCTTTTGTGTCAGGTCCTTTACAAGTTCATATTTAATGGCAATGGTCCTACTTTTGGATTTGGTACTTCCTCCTTTTCTAATATGTATGCATGCCTGATTATTCTCAAATAATGTTATTGGTTTTGGCTCATTGATCCCAAAATCTTCTAATAATTGTAGTATCCATTCTAACTTACTGCATGCACTTGCCAATGCAATACATTCCACTTTTGCTGTGGACTGAGCTTTCTTTCTTTCTTTCTTTCTTTCTTTCTTTCTTTCTTTCTTTCTTTCTTTCTTTCTTTCTTTCTTTCTTTCTTTCTTTCTTCCTTCCTTCCTTCCTTCCTTCCTTCCTTCCTTCCTTCCTTCCTTCCTTCCTTCCTTCCTTCCTTCCTTCCTTCCCTTATATCCCACCCTCCCCTCTGAAGCAGGCTCTAGGCAGCGCACATTTTCGTAAAAACATCACATAAAAACTACTAATTGATATAAACCGTAAATATAACATATAAAAATACAAGAATATATAAAAACATAAAACAATATCGGGTGCTATATTGATCTTAAAATGATAGTGTTTTTAATGATGGTGGATAGCTGTCTGTTCATCCCATGTCAAATTTTGCTGTTCAGCTGTTATTACTAGGTGTTCTTACAGGAAAAGAGATTTGAGGTCATGATTGTGCATTTGAGGTGGAGCAGATAGTTCAGTTTGGTGTAGTGGTTAAGTGTGCGGACTCTTATCTGGGAGAACCGGGTTTGATTCCCCACTCTTCCACTTGCACCTGCTAGCATGGCCTTGGGTCAGCCATAGCTCTGGCAGAGGTTGTCCTTGAAAGGGCAGCTGCTGTGAGAGCCCTCTCCAGCCCCACCCACCTCACAGGGTGTCTGTTGTGGGGGAGAAAGGTAAAGGAGATTGTGAGCCGCTCTGAGACTCTTCGGAGTGGAGGGCGGGATATAAATCTAGTATCTTCATCTACCTCACAGGGTGTCTGTTGAGGGGGAGGAAGGGAAAGGAGATTGTGAGCCGCTCTGAGACTCTTCAGAGTGGAGGGCGGGATATAAATCCAATATCTTCATCTACCTCACAGAGTGTCTGTTGTGGGGGGGAGGAAGGTAAAGGAGATTGTGAGCCGCTCTGAGACTCTTCGGAGTGGAGGGTGGGATATAAATCCAATATCTTCATCATCATCGTCATCAGTTTCTGAGTCGTCCAATTTATTAAGCTGTTATCATAAAAGAACAAATATCTACTAGTTGATTTTTGATCATTCATATCCTCTGCCCAACTAGCATCCTGCTAATCTTGAACTTTCCCAGGGTGAAATTTTCAATTTAATATCAACAGTTCCTTTGAGATATCTTGCTAACCTTTTAACTGCTCTCCAATCGTAATGGCTAGGTACATTTTTTTTTCTACGTAGTATATTTACTGCAATTTCTACTGCACATTCTACTTGTTTTGGATTTCTCAATACATTACTCTCATCTATGTATATAATATTACATTATTTAACTGTATAGTCTTTGGGATTTAAAATTCTGTATCCCTTTCCTCCTATAGCATATCCAATTAGAATACCAATTTCAGCTCTTGGCTCCAACTTTCCCTTTTTCTCTTTGGAAATATGTGCATACACCTTAGACCTAAACATTTTTGGATATTTCAAACCAGGTTTCTTACCAAACCACATCTCAAAAGGAGTTTTACCTGATATTTTAGAAGGTACAAGCTTATGCAGATACACAGCAATATTCACTGCTTCTGTCCAACACAAATCTGACAATCTAGACTGCAGCAACATAGAACATGCCATCTCTTCAATCCTTCTATTTAGACACTCTGCAGCTCCATTCTGCTGAGGTGAATAAGATATAGTAGTTCTATGTTCAATACCTTCTTGTTCCATAAACTCTCTAAATTCATTACTACTATATTAAGTTTCACTATCTGTAAATAAAATTTGTGGACCTTTGCCAAATTTGTTTTTCACACTTGCTACATAAATTTTAAAATTCTCAAAAAGTTTGTCCTTGTTTTTAATTAAGTATACATATACCTATCTTGTTTTAGCTTCCATAAAGGTTAAAAAATATTTATTGCCACCAGCTGATTCACACATTGGACCAACTAGATCTGAATAAACTTTCTCTAACAATTTTTCATCATTTATTGTCATATGTTTTTTGTAACTTGGTGCCTTAGCTTTTGCTTTTAAACATCTCTCTCTCTCTCGGCTTGGCTTCGCGAACGAAGATTTAAGAAGGGTGCAATAGTCCACGTTTGCTGCAGGCTCGCTGGTGGCTGACAAGACCAATGTGGGACAGGCAGGTCCGGCCACAGCGGCTGCAGGGAAAAGTCTGATTTAGGGTTGGTCCTGTAGCAGTGCGATTCTTCCTCAATCTCCTTTTGTCCTCAAGACCAGCTATGCGTGCGTTCTCAAAGGAAGAGACAGCCTGGTGGATGGTGTGCCTCCATGCTTTGCGATCTGAGGCTAGGTCAGACCACTGGTGATGGTTGATGTGACAGGTGCTAAGGGATTTCTTCAAGGAGTCCTTGTACCTCTTCTTTGGTGCCCCTCTATTTCGATGGCCGGTGGAGAGTTCGCCATACAGGGCAATATATCTCACACTCAAATAGCATTGATTACAGTCAGTTATGCTAATATTACTTTCTTTCAATTTTCTGTACACTGTTCACATTTCTATGTCCAAAATTAACATGCCAAGCAAAAATATAATTCTTGTGTTCACATTAAGGTTTCTTTGTGAGATATACAGATCTCTCAGATTTCTCTACATCAGTATCTTTTAGAAAATAAAAACCATCAGTTTTCTTTAGCTACAATCTCTACTCCAGATTCAGCATGAATTACACTACAACTATTTTCTGTGTATAATTTTAGAGCTATTCTTTACCACCCTTTTAGTAGACAATATATTTTTACTAGCCTCAGGAGCAAAAACACAATCCCTTAACACTAATACCACTTCTTCTCCTTCTATATTTAATACTTTTTAAATTGCATACCACTTCCTTCAACATTCAAAGCTTGTCCATTTGCCTGTAACAGAATTGTTTTTTTTCTGGTTATCTAATTCTCTAAAACATTTTTCATTTGGAGAAAAAATATGTAAATAGTTTCCACTATCTAGACTCCATCCAGTTTCAGAAGTTGAATGATCATCTTCAATAGTAAACATAAGCAATTTATTTAGCATTAATCTTGATATTTCCTCTACCATGACCACTAGAGTTAACTGTTCCAGTAGAATGGGTGTTAATTCTCTGTTGATTTTGCATTTCTCTAAATTTACTCTTCTTTTTTTTTTGCAATGTGCCCATGCTTTTTTGCAAGAATAATGTATAATTTCTCCATTTTCTGTTTCCTTGCTTTACTCTTAAAATAGACAATCTATTGAATATTCCTGAAATGTCTCTTCTACTTCTTCTTCCTTTAAAAATTCCAAAACATATTTCAGTTCTTGTTTTAATCTTGCTCATAGCACTGATTTTCATAGCTCTTTGGAAATGAGTTGTGAATTGCTGTTATCACTTCTTCATCTCTCAATAATAAACCAGCCTTCTTTAACTCAGAAACAACTTCCATCATTTTATTTAAATGAGTTGACATGGGGACTCCTTCATCCATTCTAAATTTGTAAAATTTTTGCCTAAGAAATATGGCCTGACTCTGAGATCTCTTTGCATGTTGACCCTCTGTGCACTCTCTGTCAGTTATTAATGGATTTTCTTGGTCACATATTGCATTCAAAATAATCAATTGTGACTTGGCATCTTTATTAGCAAAGTCTATCACTTGCTGTGGATTCTCTGCAAATACAGCATATTCACACTTCTGTACTCTCAATGCACATTTTATTCTCATTGTCAGCATTTGATAATTATGGGCATTTAAAATAGGAATTTGAACCATAGGAGAACTGGACAGAGTCACACTTTGCTGAAGATAACTCACAACACTTGAAGCTGAAGGCTCTCCATCAGACATCTTTAGAGGTTTTACAGCATAGTCTTTCTCAGGCATAAACAGATATGAAAGCTTGCTCTCTTTTGCAGCTGTCTTCTGTTCCTGTAAGTCCCAAAGTTAAAAGATACTGTAGTAAATAATCTAGTGTAGCGGGAAAACCCTATTTATACGTTACCAATTTCAGCCGGATCAATCAAGGAGGCAGCAGAGATGTAGTCAGGAAAACAGCTTTCTTTATTTCATGTGCACGGGCCCTTGTACACGGGCTGCAGACTCTCAGGAGAGGCTGAGAGACTGAGCCCCGAGCCCAAGAAACTCACAGCTTTTATAGGCCAGTTAGGGTGGCATAGGGTGGCATATAGGCATACTTCTTTATTTCCATACAGTATACATTTCAGTACCCTTCTCATGGTCCAGTACAGACGTTCTCACTTCCCTTCTCATCCCTCATGTTGCAACCCATGTTTACACGGCTCAGTTCCTCTTAATGGAGTTTCCCGTTCTATGACGTTCATCTATCCAACAACAGCTTCTTTGTATTGATCACATTCATTTGTCCCACAATCTCCATTACAATCTCTATTATGATCATATCCACAGTTTCATATTCTAAGTCACATTTAGTTGTCTCAGTTCCCAAAAGGGACTTTCCACAGTGGTAAACATGAATCTTACTTCCGTTATGGCAAACATCTATGCTGACTGTCCTGGATGTTACTTGCTTCAGCTTGCGGTTAGTTTATGCAATTATGCTCACTATAGCTAGTCCATAGAGGGGTTAGTTCCTCTTTTCTTAAAACTCTGCATGTTTATTACTAACAGAGCTTTCTGTGTCTGCTTGGTCAAGCTTGCGTTTCCACTGTCATACACTTGATTATGATTTATAGATTATTAAAGCATTGTCAAAGCATTCATTCTGGGGTCCTGCCACACTAGCAATTCTGCCACACAGGCTCTCTTATATCATCAAAACAAACTTGAGAGACTGGCTGGCTGAGACTAGCAGACATACAGGCTGCCTTCCTTCCTTCCTTCCTTCCTTCCTTCCTTCCTTCCTTCCTTCCTTCCTTCCTTCCTTCCTTCCTTCCTTCCTTCCTTCCTTCCTTCCTTCCTTCCTTCCTTCCTTCCTTCCTTCCTTCCTTCCTTCCTTCCTTCCTTCCTTCCTTCCTTCCTTCCTTCCTTCCTTCCTTCCTTCCTTCCTTCCTTCCTTCCTTCCTTCCTTCCTTCCTTCCTTCTCTCCCCCGCTTTCTTTTGGTATTATTGCATGGTGACTTGGTGAAGGCAGGCTTTATTTTTTTACTTCTCCATTTTGGTGAGAGAATTTTTAACTGACTCCAACAGTAGTTGTTTTATTTAAGCCAGCAGTATGCCAGCGGTGTTTGCAAGGCTAGACCCTAGGCTTGTAAAGGGAGCATTTGTAGGAGTTTGGGCATGAATGAATGGGAAGGCAAAGTTTCTTTTCAGAAAGGCCAATTAGCCTGGGCATGAAGCTCAAAAAAGGACTCAAATTCACATACTTGTTAATTTTAGGAGTTTTAACAAATTCTGTTATTTGTTTGTATATACATCATGTATTGTTATTTTTATTATGACTAGGGGTGCAAAGCTGGAAGAGACCTTGGGCCTCTTTGAACTTTTTAGAGCGCCTGCTTCTTACATCCATCTCTTCCCTCTCTTATATACCCAGTTCTTTATATATTCTATAAAAACTGAGAAAGACTGCAAACTAAGTAAGTGCATTCAGAATTGCTGATTTCATTGCCTTTCCCAGTTGCAAAATTTTATCACCCTATAGTAGTTGAGATCTTTTTTCCTGTTTCCTCCTTCTATTAATTTTTAAAAAAAAAAAACCTGGAGATGGAGATGGTCTTCTCCTAGAAATTATATTCAGTGCTCTTCTCTTACTCCAGGTTGATCCCTACCTACCCTACGAGTACACATCTGAAGGGATGTTGGAAAGAATTCATGCCTACATTCAGTACCAGGTAATCAATCTACATTCTGATCAGTACTTTTTGTCTCAACCTAGAGGTCAATTGGGCTTGGTACCCAGCCAGTGCTAACTTCACAGTCACTGTACACTTTTCTAATGTGGATTAAATCTCATTGATGGCTTAGAAGAAGCAGATAGTTCTGATGTGAGAGGGAAACCCGCACATTTATCCCCTCAAGGATTTATTTGAGAGAACTTATAATAGGGGCAGGGGGAGGGTTAAAGAAAAAGGTATTATAAAACAGCAACGATTCCTGCTGCTTTTCATATACTGGTTTATTGTGGCATAAACTGTTATGATCCGGAGCCCACTTCATCAAATGGCACAGACTAGCCCAGCTCTTCATCTAAAATTTATTCTTATGAAATACATGTGTTTTTTTTCAAAATGATCAATGAAGAGATATTAATTCTATTGTAGGGATTTTCATTTCTGCATGTTTCAGCTAGAAACATTAATTTCATCTCTTTCTGAATGATTGGGTGTCAATGCTAATGGCTTCTATTCAACATTTTTTCCTTGTTTACTAAC
Source organism: Heteronotia binoei (assembly GCF_032191835.1). NCBI lineage: Eukaryota > Metazoa > Chordata > Lepidosauria > Squamata > Gekkonidae > Heteronotia > Heteronotia binoei. Next base: position 72,051,496 of record NC_083235.1, read on the forward strand.
TGGCAAAATGAAATGCTTTGGGTGCATCGTATAGGGGCTACGTTCTTAATACTGGGGCTTTTTGCAACTATTGACTGAATAAAAACCAAAGGGATACTCCAGCCTCTTGTCAAAGGAGAAGACTAAAATCTAACATTCCTTTCCTCATGAGAACACTATGGAAAGACACAGAAGGTATAACCTGCCTTTTCAGTGCATATTTCTGTGCTGGAAAAGACACATGGCCTCCTCATATTTGAGAGAAAATTATGTGAAAACTTCCAAAGCTCAGTTTGAAATTGGGCTCAACAAAATGAGCTGTTTTCCAAAAGAAATGGGACAATTCCAGATTTAGAAGCCTGTCATGCTCCCAGTAATGTCACTGACAGTGTGAAAAGAATTGAACACCAGGCCCCCTTAAACCTTGCCTAGCACTCCCTTCCCTTTCATAATATATATTCAGGAGTTCTGGAGAACTGTTTCCTAAGCCCCCAGCACTTTAGAAGCTGCTTTACAGCACTGAAGGGAGAAATCTTGGTGTCTCTTCCCCATTTGCAAGTAGGGTTTGCTGGAGGGTAAGGGGAAGCAAAGAAGGGCATGGCTTCTATGAAGCAAGGTTAAAAACACTTGGGGCTCGTTAGAGAAATGTTGACTGAGGGGTGACATGATAGAAGTTTACAAGATTATGCATGGGATGGAGAAAGTAGAGAAAGAAGTACTTTTCCACAACTTGTGGAGATCCACAACTTGTGGAGATCCAATGAAATTGCTGAGCAGTCAGGTTAGAACAGATAAAAGGAAGTACTTCTTCACTCAAAGGGTAATTAACACATGGAATTCTCTGCCACACGAGGTGGTGGCGGCTGCAAGCATGGACTGCCTCAAGAGGGAATTGGATAAACATATGGAGCAGAGGTCCATCAGTGGCTATTAGCCATTGGAACTCTCTGTATTCTTGGTGCTTGCGGGGGAGGGGCAACAGCGGGAGGGCTTCTAGTGTCCTGGAGTTACTCTCATATGAACATATAAAGCTGCCTTATACTGAATCAGAACTTTGGTCCATCAAAGTCAGTATTGTCTTCTCAGACTGGCAGCGGCTCTCCAGGGTCTCAAGCTGAGGTTTTCCACACCTATTTGCCTGGACACTTTTTTGGAGATGCCAGGGATTGAACCTGGGACCTTCTGCTTACCAAGCAGATGCTCTGCCACTGAGCCACCGTCCCTCCCCTAATATGAACTTATGAAGCTGCCCTCTACTGAATCAGACCTTTGGTCCATCAAAGTCAGTATTGTCTACTCAGACTGGCAGCGGCTCTCCAGGGTCTCAAGCTGAGGTTTTTCACACCTATTTGCCTGGACCCTTTTTTGGAGATGCCAGGGATTGAACCTGGGACCTTCCGCTTCCCAAGCAGATGCTCTACCACTGAGCCACCGTCTATCCCCGAAGATAGAGACAATGGCGTTGGGAGGAGCAGGACCAGATACAAGTTTTCGAACAATGATAATGCACGTCCTTACAGAAATGAAAAATGAATTTAGCCAAGGCATTGACTGTATAAAAGGGGAAATTGGACATTTGAAAACAGAAGTGGAGAGACTTCAGGAAAAGGCTGAACCACTCCAACAGAAATTTGAACAACTCACTACGATAATGAAGGCAACAGATGTGAAAGCAGCTCTATAATAAACAATGAAAATGGTAAAGGACTTGAAAGCAATTAAAGACTTTGAGATGTGGGCAAATAATAAAATCATATAACAAGATTTAAAATTAAGAGATTGTAGTGCTGAAATCAGAGGAGTTTCAAAGAATTACTCACCAGGAGATTTATGTACATCACTAAATGTCTGGCTAAAATCTCTGCTGGGACTAACAGCTTCAAATCAAAAGGTAATGTCAAATACCTTTCACCTGCCTCTGCTGAAAACAGCACCTTCTGAAGCAACTCCAGAATATCTTGGTGGAATTTACAGACACTCAGCAAAATAATAAATTACTTCAAATGACAAGAGAAAACAAGATTTGCAATTGGCTGATACTATAGTCCAGCTTTTTCCTGATCTCCCCCCCTGAGATCCTCACTTCAAGGTGAAGATTACGTGGAGTGGCTGATAAACTGAGGAAAAATGGTGTCAAATTTCATTGGTTACCTCTAGGGCATATTATTGTGCATCAGGACGGGAACACAGACACAGCTTTCGATGAACTATCTGTAAAGCAATTGCTAGAAGCATGCGTTAAACAATAGGGAGAAATAGATAGACTTGAAAGTTTGTTAAGAATAATTCAAGGTGCAATTTAAAAGTTTAAAATGTTGTAAAGACATAAGGGTAATTTTGTAATATTAAATAGAAAGGATTCTAGGTAATATTAGTTTATTGTTATAATGTAATATAATTAATGTTCTTGAAATGCATTAAACATATGTAAAATAGGTAGTTGGGTATATATAAATTAAGCTTGTGTTCAAGTATTTGGCGTCAAGAGGAGAGAGGGTGGAGCCTCCCCACAAAAAACCTCTCTAACAGGAGGGAGGGCACTCTTCCTCCTCCCTCCGAGTTCTCTCCGCTCCAGCATGAGAGGCAATCACTTGGTTTTCCCTTTTTTTTTAAAGTCTAGGTGAAGCTGACTTCTCAGAAGAAACATGATAATAGATGGTTAGTGGAGGGAGTTTAATCTAGAAGACATGAAAGTAAACAGGTTGATAGGAGGATTGTTAGTATGGTGATTAGGATAAGATGAAATTGGGGAACTGAATGGTGTAGAGGAAACGGGTGATATAAGATTCAGAATAGAAAATGACTCTTGGTTAGCATATAAGTATTAATTGTATGTGGATTAATTGAAGACAGTTTTCTATTGTATATTGCGGATTAATGGTATAGTAGATTGATAGAATTATATGGCAGATAATTTATATTAATGTTCACTGTAGATTTTAATTTAATAAACTGTTAATGTCGGGGGGGGGATCAGCCATTTCGTCCTGGGGAACTATTGTTGCCTATCTCCAGGTGAGGACTGGCAATCACTCAGAATTACCACTCTCCAGATGGCAGAAATCAGCTTCCCTTGAGGTGCGGAGGAGTGAATGCCTTCACTTGAGTGGGGGGCACTTGCCCAGAGCCTCTTTCTAGAGCCCATTGCATTATTCTTCACAATGGGCCTTATTCCTAGAGTGTGTGTGTGTGTGTAGTTAACATTGGTCTGTTGAAAACTCCCAGTTTTATAGCCCTGTTTCTCATCACCACCACCACCTTCAGTCCACACACACAATACATTGAAGGGTCCCAGATGGAGGGTGAGGGAAGAAGTAAATCTCTAGGCTCCAACTGACATACTCCAGGAATGTCTGGGTGAGGTATATCCTCTTTATGAGCTCTGAGAAGCAATGTTTCCTCACAGCAGCACAAACACTCCAGAAAAGTAGCCCCACACCAGAAAATGGCCCCTCTTCTGCCCGTTGTCTTTCATGCTGCTGTACAGGTGTTCTCAGGAACACTTCACCTATAAAAATCCTTCACTCCCTCAGGGAAAAAAAAAATATTTCAGCTCTCTTAGCTGTCAGTTTTCGCAACTGCCATCTACCTGAACTGTCTCAGCCCATCCCATCGAGGCTGCTGCTCACACAAGTTTTCAGGGCTTTACATACATGAAGCAGCCCGTAGCACAATTCTTACCAATGAAGCTCCTCAAAAAGGATATTATAGCATTGGAGAAAGTCCAGAGAAGGGCAACTAGAATGATTAAAGGGCTGGAGCACTTTCCCTATGAAGAAAGGTTGAAACGCTTGGGACTCTTTAGCTTGGAGAAACGTCGACTGCGGGGTGACATGATAGAGGTTTACAAGATAATGCATGGTATGGAGAAAGTAGAGAAAGAAGTACTTTTCTCCCTTTCTCACAATACAAGAACTCGTGGGCATTCGATGAAATTGCTGAGCAGAAAGGTTAAAACGGATAAAAGGAAGTACTTCTTCACCCAAAGGGTGATTAACATGTGGAATTCACTGCCACAGGAGGTGGTGGTGGCCACAAGTATAGCCACCTTCAAGAAGGGTTTAGATAAATATATGGAGCACAGGTCCATCAGTGGCTATTAGCCACAGTGTATGTGTGTATATAAAATTTTTTGCCACTGTGTGACACAGAGTGTTGGACTTGATGGGCCGTTGGCGTGATCCAACATGGCTTCTCTTATGTTCTTTAAGCTGGGTTGAATAATTACTGTTAAATGTATAGTAGGTTGGAGTGTAGTGACTCAGACGAAGAAGGCAGGACCGAAATCCCTTCTCCTTGCTCCTATGGAATCTTTCTGTATCTAAGAAATGCCACCTGGCATTAAAAAATATCACAGTATGAATGTTTAGCAGCTGGAAAGAACTCTTTTCTGGAAAAGACCTGTCAGCTCTTCCCATTTAGAATAGCTTCAAGTTATAAACAGGTTGGAAACACTATAGGTGTAATTACCAGCTGGGGAAAAGGATGTCAAAACAGTCATCCTCAGTACCACAAATCTCTCAGAGTTCCATCATAGTCTGCCTTCACTTCCCTATTTGCTATTTTAATGCCTTTTTGAAAATGCCTCTCTAGCAACCATCATTTTCTACCCTGATAGGATTTCTGTGCTGTTGCCGTTCCACCAGACACATCTACAACGAACAATTCCACGAGCCCATTTATTCTGCAGCCCAATTCAACTCACCTGGTGTGGGCTCACAATGCCAGCAGCAGCCTCCCAACGTGGCCCCCAGTCAACTCCATGCAGGTGTGGCTGTCAGAGGCGGGACAGGCATGCACAAGTACCTGTCAGCAGCACAGCCTGGTCTGTGAGTCAGAGTTTTTCAAGTTCATCAACAAGAAGGAAGTGTTTCAACAGTAAGTCAGTCCTTTCATTTCTTTTCCTTATTCCCATGTGAGTTCTCTTTATTATTAAGGCTGCAGTACTGTGCACATTGACCTGGAAAGAAGCCCCGTGGAACACAATGGGTCTTACTTCCAATTAGACACACCTGGAATTGTACTGAAGCAGAGTCAAATACCAGGAAAGGTATTTTAAAGTTGTGGGGATAAGGTGTTGATTTTTAACCTCCGTCTGAATCGCCATGTTGTGTTTTGACATATAAGCCACGTAATACTAAAAGTGCCACAAACTGTAATTTAAGACACAATTCAGGTAAAAATGCTAATTATTTTTTTTTTTTTGCAAAACTTGATATTTGCTTGAAAAATTTGACATTTGGATTAAAACTTGCTTTTTGCTTTGAGAATGCTGGACATTTTATGGACATTTTGTTATTTGAGATTGTGGTTGCATTGAATGCCAACCTTTTAATTTCTGTTTCAAGAGAAAACCCATAATATTAGGCAAAATCCCCTACTTTAAAAGTCTGTTTTGCTCCATGTCCCTTTTAAGCCCTGGAAATTGATGTTGACTTTTATTGCATCTTTTTGAATTCTTGCTGAGTGAATCCTTTCACGGATGCCTCTCTGACATTTGTTCAGGATCCTTTGTGCACAGCATAGCAAAAATATAAACGTATTTGGACAGGCCTTTCAATCCTATCGTGTGTGAATGGCTTTCTGCAGCTGAAAGGGGTGTTGGATTTTTCAGAAACCTTTATTCTATCCTCTTCCTTCCTCCTCTTTTATTCCTGTGTCTGTGAGCATACATTTGGAACACACAGGCACTGACATTTTAATAGAACATAAATCTGCCACCCAGCTCCATACATAGCTCTGGACAATTAAAATGGGTACATTATCATTTCTGTCATGCTGACCAGGCAAGCAATTTGAGTCCAAGTGACATTTTTATATGATACATTAGTACCAGAGCTCTGATTCTATTTGCTAAGCTCCTTTAGCTTCTTAAAATCCAGCCATTTTGAAAGAAATTGCTGGTTCAGAATCACTAGTTCAGATCAGAGTTTAGTAATGTGATGCCAGACAGTTTTACTGAGCAATAAGAGATGGAAAAGCTGTAGCAACACTTACAGGTATGTATGCAGGGCATCTTCCACTGAGGTTGCTTGTTGGGGAGAGATGCCTAGGGAATAGAAGCCCCAAGCCTATTGTACAACTAGGGCCTCTTTAGAACAAAATACTTTCTGCTTTTCTCATAGATAGATGGATGGATATTTGGGATAGATTTTCAGATTTATTTAATTTGGCACTAATATTTTGGTGAGTTGCTATCATGGATACTCAGAGCTGGCCCTAAACCACATGATGCCCTAGAAAATGAGCCTCTTTAGTGCTCCCCTTCAATTGTTCAGCTTTTGGGGACATCGTTCTTTTATTATAGCAGTGGCTCTAGATCTTTCACCATCTGAGGCAGCAATGGCATTAGCTACTGTCCCCACCTGATTGCTACTGCAATAACAGCCACCGCCCACCTGCATTGCTGTTACCACCTCCATGTCACTATAGAACATAATTCTTCTTAATGCCACAGAACTCTTTACAGATGGTGCTACAAGTCAAGCGTGTACCACAAAACACCCTGAACTGTTATGAATTACTTCCAGCTGTGAGTTTTTGGCCCCGTTTTGGTTTCCCTGACAACAGATAAGCAAAAATGACAACTGCATCCTCACCAGCAGAAGGAATCTCACAAAAGTCTGGAAACTGGAATAAGCAATTTATTGTATTATTTTCAAAGAGCCCTAGGGAGGAAAGAAGGTTGTATCCTCTGGCTCCCAGGTGAGGGTAGTCATTTGTACAGGCAACAGGAGGCTCTTGGCAGGTAGGATAGGAAGATGCCACCTCCCAAGAAAACTGCTGTGTGAAGCAAGTGCCTCAGGCTGCTTCATTAGAGCTGGCCCTGGGGATATTTTTGTTCACACATGGAGTCCTGAGGAATATGTGTTCTCGCAGCCTATAGCAAAGAAAAAGAAAAGTAGGCGTGTGTTTTACAGGTCAATCTGCTTCTTCATCATTAAATGGGAAAGAACCTATAGTAAGAGACTTCTAGGGACTTCCATGTATGCCAACAAGTTTCATGATGGATAAAAGGCAGGATATTAATAAACAAATAGCACAGTTACTGTACCACCCTAAGTAGAGCAAACCCTTCTAAATCCAGTGATTTCAGTGGACTTGAGGATCAAATATGTTTAATTTAGGGTGGCTGCAGAGTGTTGAACAAACATATTATTCTATTGGAAGCCAGCCTATCATATGGCGTCATTGTAATGGGTAGCTCTCAGACAAGTTCTGTAAATGAATGTTAGAGTCTCCTCACTGAAGAAGTGTGCGTGCACACGAAAGCTTATGCCTTGAATAAATGTTGGTCTTAAAGGTGCCGCTGGAAAACTTCTTTTCCCTTCTCATATATTATGCTTTTTAGAACTAACTCTAAGGAGATACAGATATTGCCTCCAATAAAATGACTTCTGCAGAGTCATACTGAAACCTATCATGGCATTCACCAGTCTTTTCATGGTAGGATGGTGCGGTCTCATTTGGAATACTGTGTGTAATTCTGGTCACCGCACCTCAAAAAGGATATTATAGCATTGGAAAAAGTGCAGGAAAGGGCAACTAGAATGATTAAAGGTTTGGAACACTTTCCCTATGAAGAAAGGTTAAAACGCTTGGGGCTCCTTAGCTTGGAGAAACGGCAACTGTGGGGTGACATGATAGAGGTTTACAAGATTATGCATGGGATGGAGAAAGTAGAGAAAGAAGTACTTTGTTCCCTTTCTCACAATACAAGAACTCGTGGACATTCAATGAAATTGCTGAGCAGTCGGGTTAGAACGGATAAAGGAGGTACTTCTTCACCCAAAGGGTGATTAACATGTGACATTCACTGCCACAGGAGGTGGGGGCGGCTACAAGCATAGCCAGCTTCAAGAGGGGGTTAGATAAAAATATGGAGCAGAGGTCCATCAGTGGCTATTAGCCACAGTGTGTATATATATGTATGTGTATATATATAAAATTTTGGGCCACTGTGTGACACAGAGTGTTGGACTGGATGAGCCATTGGCCTGATCCAACATGGCTTCTCTTATGTTCTTACGTTATCTTAGGATCCATACAGCAAAGCTCTCTTTTTCTTTTCCCCCTAGGCTCAACATTGTTTGCGACAGCACTGAGTCAGAGATGAATCACCTCCACCCAGCTGTGGCTGAAAATGTCCGGGAGTGCTACCTCCAGAAGGAACCTTTGTTATTTAGTTGCGCAGGGTGCAATAGCAAGTACCAACGCCTCTGCCCTTGCCGTGACTACCGGAAAGGGCAAGTAGCGCTCTGCCGGGACTGTTTGTGATTCTATCAACACACGTCTATTGTGACATACCATGTACAGCAAGGAACTTTTTTTCATAAAGCTTCTGCAATACTCGAGAATATCCCAAATGGACATTTTTGGAGACTCATGAAAATACTTGAATGTCAATGAGACTTCACTGGTTGTTTTGTCTACAAGTAAAGGGGAATTATCCCTCTTTCAACATTACTTAACTTTTTAGGGCATGTCTCCTACTACATCCAAGACCACCGAAGACCTTGGAGGAACTCAGGAGAACCATGATTTACATCTTTCTGAAGAACAAAGCATCACTTTAGGATCTCATCTTCCGTAAACTTATTTATTTATTTATTTTTATTTTGCGGGGGTGGGGAGTTGACATTAAAGCAGAAAATTCAACAACTGGTCTGGGAGGAATTATTTGAATCGCTGCTGTTTCAAAATATTTGGCTGACCTCTTTGGGAAGAGTGCCCTTTACAAAAAGACCTGAGATACCGTAGTTGGGAATGTATGGGAATAAAAGAGAGACATTTAAATGCAGGCAGAGAAATGCGAGTTCTTCTAAGCTGCATTCAGATATCACAAACAAAACACAGTTCATGGTGAGAACACACCAACCTGAAACTCATGCACTTTTCTCTTTTCATCTTCCTTCCTGCACAGATGTGGTGCAGAAGTTGAAGACTTTCTAGTGTTGAATAAACTGTAGTTTATTGTGAGGGCCAAATTAGGCAAAAAGACAGCCTGTTTTCATTCCTACAAATTCAATTCTAAATTTGGACTTTATGACAAATTTTGCTTCAAACAAGGTATCTTCAATTTTTGTACTGCTTACAAGAGGTTTATGTACGAGGGAAGTGAGAAGTTCTTAAACCCAAGGTCTTCCTTCCTTATTATCATCACAAGGGTTTGTTTATTATATTGAATGAGGCTATAGGCAATCTAACAGGGTATGCAGCACTGTAAAACAGGGAGGAGTTTTTGTAATAAATAAAATGCTTGGGAACTTTTGAAAAGTGGAAGAATGCAATAGCAGATAATTCTGTCAGTGTGGTGCAGAGGTTAAGAGTGGCGGGCTCTAATCTGATGAACCAGCTTTGATTCCCCACTCCTTCACATGATGCCAGCTGGGTGACCTTGGACCAGTTACAGTTCTCTCAGAGCTTTCTCAGCCCCACCTACCTCACATTATGTCTGTTGTGGGGAGAGGGAGGAAAGGCAATTGTAAGCCACCTCGAGACTCCTTCGGGTAGAGAAAAGTGCGGTATAAAAATCTTCTAATTCCCTATATAGATTCTATCTGGCTGTTATTGGAAACAGGATACAAAATTAGATAAAGTACCTTTTAAAATAAACTAGAGTGATAAATCATCAGTCAGGAGAAGGCCTTGCCTCTCCTCCCTCTGCAACCCACAATTCTCTTCCAGGAGCAGTATTTTGGACCACAGTAGGAGGGAGAGGTGGAAAAAGTCATGTGGTGCAGATGGAAAATTTTCCATGGTAGAAATGCTCTGGTCAATCAAATTCAGTTTTGTAAATGTGGTGGCAGTCTGGATGCTTCACCATCACATGAAAGGAGAGCCTGTTCAAGTAAACCTTGAACAAACTTTACATGTCAACTTCTAGATACCACTGTAAAGGGAGAGCCTTCTTAAATGCTGATTTTCTGAACTATGGATCTACCAAGCTTCCCTCAGAGAATTCACTACTGGGGCTGAAAAGTCACTTTCAAACAGAGCCATCTTTTTCTAAAGACAAAAGAAGGAACCTGCCAGAATCTGGACCTAATATACATACAAGAGCATCATCTAGACCCATCATGTAAACCAAGTGATTAACCGAATCCCAGTAATGTCCCTCCAGACTAGTATTGCACTGTATGATGGCATTTTATTAACCTTTGTTTACAACTTTTTGTTTACAAGCCACAATTTTTAAGAGTGCTGGAAGTGGCATTGCTGTACTTTATATAAGGAGCAGCAGTGTAGATTTTCATACCCCACTTTTCTCTACCTTAATGAGTCTCAAAGCAGCTTATAATCATATTCCCTTCCTCTTCCCACAACAGGCACCTTGTGAGGTAGGTGAGGCTGAGAGCTTTCTGAGAGTGACTGGCCAAAGTTCACTCAGCAGGCTTCAAGTGGAGGAGTGGGGAATCGAACCTGTTTCTCCAGATTAGAGTTCTCCGCTCTTAACCATGATGCCATGCTCGGTCTCTTTGTGTACACACATAATTGTTTTGATTAACTATTATTTCTAATGAAATGGACTTCACAGGTTTTTCAACCATGAGCTGATATGATAAGGTTCTTTGAATCCTGTGCAATCATAATTCTGAGCCGGTCATGTTTTATGAACCAGAGCTAATTTATGCGAATAAAATCAGATAAGGACATCATAGAAAAGCCCTGTGAGATCAAACCACAGCTCCACCTAGTCCCATTTCCTGTTTCTAGCATTAACAAAATAGATATTTCAGGGAAGCCAAACAGCAGGACATGAATGCATACTGCTATTTGTTGTTGTTAACTATTCGGTCCTGCTATTTACCTCCCCACAATTTTCTTTCTTCTATCCTGGCAAGCCCGTAGCCAGGAAATTTTCAGTAAAGGAATCACTGGGGGAAGTGATGGGGCCCCCCAAAAGCTTGAGACATGGCCTTGCTCTGGAGATAAAATAAAATAATTTAACGCATGCTGGCTGGCCTCTTGCCCCAGCTGTTCTTTGTGAGCCGCTACATCCATGGAGGCCTCCCACCCCCGTGGCCTGTCTGCTGTCAGGAAAGGAGGCTGGAGGGAAGGGCATGCCAAGTTCCAGCCAGCCAACTGTGGAGTAGCAGCAGGGCAAGCAAGCAGCGATGTACCCTGCAAGCTGAGCACCACAGAGCTGACCTCTGTCACTGTTCAGGCAGGAAGACATATGCCCTGGATGGTTGGCCAGCAGGGTTGCTGGCAAGAGGGGGATTTGGGCTGCGGGAGCCAGGAAGGTAGTGGATGTCTTGCCCGGAGCCAGAAGCAGCATGCCTGGTCAGCCTCCACCAACAGAAGTGTAAGTAAGTAAGTAAGTAAATTTTTATTTATACCCCGCCCTCCCCGCCAAGGCAGGCTCAGGGCAGCTTACAGAGCATGATACGAAATCATGATATCACAATGACAGATAAAATCAATAACAATATAAGTAAAAAATATAAATTAATTTAAAAAATTAAAACAATACAGTGGTGCTACAGTCTCTATTTATCCGGCAGTGTAATATTTATTCTGGTTACATCTTAAAGGCTTCTTGGAAGAGGGCAGTTTTGCAGGCCCTGCGGAACTGATTGAGGTCCCGCAGGGCCCACACCTCCTCCAGCAGCTGATTCCACCATTGGGGGGGCTTTTATGGAGAAGGCCAGCTCCTTGGTCGTTTTAAGTTTGGCCTCCTTAGGCCCAGGGATTTCCAAGAGATTTTGTGAACTGGAGCGCAGTGCTCTCTGGGGAACACATGGAGAGAGGCGGTCCCTGAGGTAGGCAGGTCCTCGGCCATATAGGGCCTTGCCTGGGCCAAATTTTTCAAACAGATCACCTGGCAGGCTGCTGCATGGATTGTGGCTGTGGGTGCTGAGGGCCAGGAGAGAGACAGCAGGCCTGCCCTTGAGGAAGGGCTCAGTGCACTGCAGCACCTCACATCCTCCAGGGAGATGCTGGCCAGGATGGGGCCAAGCAGATGGGAAGTCAGGGCTGAAGTTCTTTATAGAAGCCCAAGAGGCCCCACCATAGCTATGGGCCCGAATCCTGAGCCTACCACTCTTGGGGTAGCCCCAAGTTCTAGTGTAACAAGAAAGGGGGGGGGGGAGTTCTCTCCATTTTCTCCAAAGCATGTATCATTTTATAAACCTCTATCATGTTCCCCACCACCACCTGGAAGCTGTTTTTTCTCTATTTTTTTTTTTAAACTCCTTAGCTTTACTTCATAAGGACTGTTGTGAGGATAAAATGGGGAAGAGAGATCCATGAGCTCTTTGGAGAAAGTGTGGGATAAAAGTGTAATAGGTATACGTCACAATCGTGAAACATTGTAGGTGAAATTGTGGATCTCCTGACAAAAATATGTAATCTTTCTTTGAGATCTGCCTCTGTCCCTGAGGACTGGAAGATAGCAAATCTAACCCTCATCTTTAAAAAGGGTTCCAGAGGAGATCTGGGAATTTACAGGCCAGTAAGTCTGACTTCAATATCGGGAAAATTCATGGAAACCGTTATCAAAGAGAGAATTAGTAGGCATATTGATGAAGAAAAGTTATTGAGGAAGACTCAGCATGGGTTCTGTAAGGGAAGCTCTTGTCTCACTAACCTGTTAGAGTTTTGTGAGGGGGTGAACAAACATGTAGACAAAGGGGACCCAATAAATGTTTACCTTGACTTCCAGAAAGCTTTTGATAAAGTTCATCATCAAAGGCTCCTAAGTAAGCTTGAGAGTCATGGAGTAAAAGGACAGGTCCTCTTGTGGATCAAAACCTGGCTAATTAATAGGAAACAGAGTGAGTATAAATGGGCAATTTTCTCAGTGGAGGGTGGTAAGCAGTGGGGTACCACAGGGCTCAGTACTGGGCCCAATGCTTTTTAACTTGTTTATTAATGATTTGGCGTCGGGAGTAAGCAGTGAAGTAGCTAAGTTTGCGGATGACACTAAATCATTTAGTTTAATTATAAATACAAGTTGATGGGGTGTGAACTGGAGGAGACTGATCAAGAGAGAAATCTTGGGGTCGTGGTAGATAACTCACTGAAAATATTGAGACACTGTGGAACTGCAATAAAAAGCGCCAATGCCATGCTGGGAATTATTAGGAAGGGAATTGAAAACAAATCAGCCAGTATCATAATGCCCCTGTATAAATTGATGGTGCGGCCTCATTTGGAGTACTGTGTAGAATTCTGGTCATCGCACCTCGAAAAAGATATTATAGCATTGGAAAAAGTGCAGAGAAGGGCAACTGGTTTATTAAAGGGCTGGAACACTTTCCCTATGAAGAAAGTTTAAAACACTTGGGGCTCTTTAGCTTGGAGAAATGTCGACTGCGGGGTGACATGATAGAGGTTTACAAGATTATGCATGGAATAGAGATGGTAGAAAAATAAGTACTTTTCTCCCTTTCTCACAATACAAGAACTCGTGGGTATTCAATAAAATTGCTGAGCAGTCAGGTTAGAAATGATAAAAGGAAGTACTTCTTCACCCAAAGTCAGGGAGAGATACCACTCAAACGCATGTTGGGAGCTGCAGATATCTGAGGTGAAATGAACAGTCTCCCCAGCAGCACGGGACAAATGCGCCTTCACCACAGATCTGGTCGCCCTGAAAATAGATGGCACAATGGTCCTGCTGATGGTGGTTCTAGCAGGAACTTTGTACAAGGGCGCCAGGTACTTGAGCAACCCTAGCACCCCAGGATTCTCGACAACTGAAAATGGAAGCCCATGGGCGACCGACCTGGCAAGGTTCCAGGTGATCACCCTCCTGCCGTACCTGATTCCCCCTCTTGGCACACAGGTGCCACCCCCACCAAACATCTCAGGCAGAGATGGCTGGCGTCCCTGCCCTGTCACGGAACTGTCCTGGAGAGCTCTGGAGGTAGTCGCGATGGGACAGACCTCCTGGCTGGGTGGTGTTGGCCGCTTGGGCACCCCAGCACCAGCCTGCTTCTCCCCCTTAAGAAGCACCACCACCACCAAGTCCTTTTACTAACTAAAATAAAAACAAGAACCCCAAGACTGTCTTACCTTAGATGTCTTCTCTTCTCCAGGCAGGTCAGGCAAGGCTGAGAGAGAGCAGCAGCAGCTGAGGCCAAGGGCCAGCGCAGCACAATCTCTCTCTCACACCAACACCAACACAGCAGCAATGGAATGGAGTCCAGCCAAGCAGACTCCTTAAAAAGGTTCTCTGACCCTACACAGAGCAGTTTCAAAAAATACCACTGCTCTGTGATTGGCTAGAGAACACTGTTTACTTGGATACCCAAGTAAACAAAAGAACAACAATGTTGCTGGTGGCTGAGGGATTAGCCCAACTATCAGCTACACAACAGCCCTGCAAAGCATGCATTTGCAATGCATTTTGCAAATGCATGCTTTGGATTGGCTGCTGGGGCTCCTCTCCCCCTCCCCCTCCCTGATCCCAAGGAGGCTATAGGAGAGGCAGGAAAAGGCTTCCAAAGGCAGGAAAGGAGACAAGCAGCTCCGCTGAGGCTGCAGAAGCTCCTTTCTCACCTTTTCAATGAACTTCTGTATACTTCCGAATATCGATTCGGAAGTATACTGGGAGCCGTATACGGCTCCCTGTATAATGGCTTCAAAATGGATTCAGAAGTATACTGCGCCGTATACTTCCAAATCAGGGGTGATTCAGAGGTTTCTTTGATTCAGCTGAACCAAATGCACACCCCTACAAGGAAGCCCCAGCTGCCAGGAGCAGAGAAGGAGGAAGCGGGGTGGGGGAAGCACCAACGCCCCCCCCCCTTTCAAAAATTCTGTCTCCAGAACCTTTTAAATAAAACAGTCAGGACACAGGCTTTTAGGAGTTCTTTCTCAGCAATTTGAAAGGAGGGGTGGCTTGAGAAACCCAGGCATGGGGTTTCAAACAGGGAGTGGAGAAGGTGAAAATGTTTTGCTTGGTTTCTGGGGCTTCTGAAAAACATTGGCATATCTCTCTCTCTTTTTCCAAAGTGGGGAGAGCGGCTTCTGAGGCAGAAAGCACAAATCTTTAAGTTTCTCCCTTTTATTTCTATACCCACCAAGATTTGCAAAAGCACATGTTTGCACAAGCACTATTTAAAAATAAATGACAAACTCCCCTTTAATGTGAAAAGGACCTTACTCACGAGGGGGATAGGGTTTCACTTTTGCAGAGTGGCAAGATCTCCCTTGCTTTCCACCACCCATTTGCCACCTCCCCCCCCCCCTTCAGCAAAGGCAGCAGCTCTCCAACTCCAACCAAGCCCTACCTCTTCCTAGCCAAGCAACCAAAGCAGGTTCTGCTGCGGCTCTGAGGCCTCAGAGGAGGAAGATTCTGGTGGTAGCAGAGACAATGTATGGCAACAGCACAGGTGCAGCACGTGCGGTGCTCGCTCCTCTCTCTGCTCATTTCCTGCTGCACTTGCCTCCCTCTGCACGTGCAATGGAGAGGAGGCAAACAGCAACTGCTGTCCCCGCTCCCTAAGCTTCCTCCTTGCCCAGCAGCCCTGATGCCCATGTCACTGTGGCTGCCGGGTTCTGGGAGGCGGCGCCTGGAGAGTGGGGGGGGGGGAGAGCTGTGTGAGGCTCTGCGGTTGGGCAGGGTGGCTGGGCTTGTTGGAGGTTCCTCCTGCCAAGCAAAATCCTGCGCTGTGAGAATGGAGACACTGAGGCCCCACAGGACTGCGGGGCCCCTAGGCAACAGCCTAGTTTGCCTATTTGTTAATCCAACTCTGGAAGGATCCCAGGGGAACACTGACAAATTACAATGGCACAAGAGCAAACCAAGCTGAGCAGCCTCTGTGACCAGTGGCACCAATAATGGAGATGGTTCACCCATTGCCTCGCCCCCACACTGCTGCCAACACGCAGGAGGAAGCAAATGCTGGTCTGACTCCAATCATGGGTGCTATTAGAGCCAATTAGCCTCAGCTGTCCTTGTAAAGCTGTTGGGGTCTGGCTCTGTTTACTCCTGGCTGCCAAAAGGCCTTAAGGGGAGTGACTCACTGGGTATTTTCCCACTACATGGAATGGCTGGAACGAGTCTGAAGGATGCAACTAACCCAGCATTCAACAATGGTCAGCTAAGTGACCCTTTAAAAGCTCCCAAGAGGGACATGACGCAACAGTTCTCCACTGTTGTCTCTAGCATCCAGATGTATATTGCTTTTGACAATGAGAAATTCAGTAACACTTGGGGAAGAGAAATAAATAAGGCAATTACATCAGAGCAACATATTTTCACTACTACCTGCTGTGGGGGGGGGGGGGGCAGAAGGGAGAAGAAGAAGATATTGGATTTATATCCCGCCCTCCACTCCGAAGAGTCTCAGAGCGGCTCACAATCTCCTTTACCTTCCTTCCCCACAACAGACACCCTGTGAGGTGGGTGGGGCTGGAGAGGGCTCTCCCAGCAGCTGCCCTTTCAAGGACAACCTCTGCCAGAGCTATGGCTGACCCAAGGCCATTCCAGCAGGTGCAAGTGGAGGAGTGGGGAATCAAACCCGGTTCTCCCAGATAAGAGTCCGCACACTTAACCACTGCACCAAACTGGCTCACCAAACTGTGGGAGAATTCACCACAGGGTTGCCGTTTATAGCGGCAGTCTTCTGTTCCACATGACATCTCGTTTTGCACGAAGATTTTTCGCAGGCAGCAATTCAGCTGCCCCTCCTCATGAACAGCAGCAGAAGAAAAGTCTTTCAGATGTTCGCATTAATACAGATATCAAAACACAGTGTCAGAATTTGGCAGCTATCTTTGACCTTTTTTTGGCACAGCATATGCGCAAGCCTCACTGAGACCCATGAACTACTCTGAGGTAAATAAAGATGGGCATTTTTTGCTCAAAACTCCTAGTGATGGAAATGCCTTCAGGCTAACTAGTAACACACAACCTGCTCTAGAGAAAGCTCGTTAGTATTCTTGCTTGGGAGACTACCACGGAATACCGGTATCTCGATGCAGAGGCAGGCAATGGCAAGCCACCTCTGAAGTCTCTTGCCTTCAAAACCCTGCTTCTTCCTGTTCTGCACAATCTATGGTCATCACAGTTGTTGTCTTCTTGCCCCTACAACACATCTCCTGCGCAGTGCTCTCCTGTTTTCCCCAGCCTTCGCAATACTTTTAAAACATTTCACTTGGTGGCACAATCTCTGGCTCCCTCAGTTACAAAAGCTTTCTGCAAAACCACCAACGTATTTAATGCACCAGGCCCTCCCCCTTTGGCAGAGCTGAAGACATTTCTTCATAAATGGAAATGATGTTCTCAGACATATTGAGCAGAACTAACAGAGCAATTGTTCCTTTGATGTCACATGAAAGAAGACTGGAGAGGAGAGGGTCCTTTTGAAGATCAATATCTGAGGCTTTCCTTTGTCATCAGATCAAACCGAAATCTCCAGCGGCGCTCATTGTAGTGTGTTAATGAGAAGCCTTTTAAACTCCAGATCAATTTTTTCTCAGGAGACAGAGGACCTGTTCAATACAGTTTCTCAGTCAGGAAGAATGTGGCAACAGCCCATCAACACAACAGCAGCTCTGATGTATTAAGCCTGAAGTTCAGCTGACACAAAAGTCCACTCCAGTGAGATCTCTTTCCAAAACCTCAGCAACATGAATGGGAGTGCTGCAACTGAAGCTTTGATTGTGCTCATATTGCACACAAGTGAAAGAATAAGCAAACACCAACACATCTGCACAAAGAATCAAAATGCTGCCGTTGAATATTGTAGTCTTGACAGTGTCCAGCCAAACATTTTGCATGTGTCATTAAATCCAATCGGCTTTCAATAAATCCACTTATGAGTCACACAGACACAAACAAGCATGCAGTTTTATGCAATCTGACATAAAGGAACTTTTGTGCCATCCTCTTTGCATTCTCACAATCTTTTTGCCATTCACATCAACTGTCTTCAAAATATTGTCTGAGTGGTTGAAGAGAGGAAAATAGCTCTCTCCCAAATGTGCCCCCCTAGCTTCCTAGTGTAGTGTCATCCTAAGCTTGGTGGATGAGGGGGGGATGGCATGGTCTATTTGGCCTCTCAGGCATTCACCAGTTATTCTGTTATCCTGAGCCCCATTTTGGTTGTATGGGTCTGATGCTGAGAAGTCAGGACACAATAAGGATTCTGTGAGTATACTACCCAGGACTGGCACGTGGGAGTAGGCCATGACATTGGAAAATCCCAGGGAAAAAGAAGAAGGGTGTGCTGGGATTTAAAACTAGTAAAGTGCAGTCTCCCTCAGCTCAGAGATACATTGTTCTCACTTCTCAGTAACAAAAGACTTTTCAGTACTGGAGATTTCACTCAATATCCAGACATACTCCAGAGGTCTCTGTTCAGTCCAAGGAAGACTGTGGGGATCTTCTTTCCATAAAAGAAAAATCCCATGCCCTAGCAAATGGTTCCTCAGAACTCTGGTCCAGATCACTGCTGGTCCAGATCACTCTGGTTCCCTTCTGAGAACCCCTTCTGCACTCTGCAGGCCTTTTCTCCCTCTTTCCTCCTAGATGCTCTGCTCAGCTATGTCTGCCCTGTCCAGACCTCAAGCCCCATACTTAAGGCTGTATATCCTTTCCCTAAAACTTCCCAATTTCTTCCCTTCTATCTTTTATAAATGTGTCCTCTTGTTGGTGTGTGCATGTGTGTGTGTGTGTGATCGCTTAGGGAAACTGTTCTCAGGTGCCTTTACGTGTTTACTCTTTCAATTTTATTTTGTATACAGTAAAGCTATTTGTGTTTACAATTACACTCTCACTGTCTTTCTTCATAATTTTATTTTGTGGTACATCTATCAAGATTCACCCCAGTAGCCACAGACTTACAAGGTCCTGTGTTACTCCTTTGTGGAATCCTGACAGGAGCGGCTCAGGACTTCATGGCTCCCACGACAAGCATGGGGCTGCCCCAGAACATTCTAGTCACTCTGCCTAGAGTGGGACATACACTTGATATCGCTTTCTGTGGGGACAAAATAGTACATGACTTGGTAATGGGAGGGATTTTCCATACGGCCCTTGTCATGGACCAATAATTACATGGTGAGATTTAGATTGACAGACTGAGCCTCATTCTGTGGGGAGCCAGTTAGGGTGCTCCACTACAGGAGAGTGATAGATCCAGATGGTTTCCTGACATGTCCATATTTTTCAGTCAGCAAGGATTGTGCTCCTGTTGCAGCCCTGGTTGAATCTGTGCACGGACTGGACCATGGACCTAATTTCATCACGGACTGGGGACCAGTTTGTGGTCCATTTGTCCAATCCAAGCATTCATGTTTTCAATGGACCACCCATGGACCATGAGATATATATTAGGCAGTCTGTTTGGTCCGTGGGAGTGGTCCGTGGGCCAGACAACCTGATGCCAAGACATTAATTGTCAAGGCAACTAAATGGAAGCCTTGGATGCCCCTCCCACTTCCACTGCCCATTACTCATTAGCACTGGGACAGTATGCAGGGACAGAATGCATAGCCTCTGTTATCTGGCAATAAAGGTAATGACCACTTGCTCATGGGGTGGATAAGAGCCCTGGATGGGCCAGTTCCAGCCTACGGACTGTATGTTTGACACCCCTGGTATAGAGTGTGGGGAATTATTTAGGGGTCCCACAATAGAAACCCCTGTAGGGGTCCTGCAGCCACTCTGCGTTCCCCCTTGTCCTTAGGTGTCCGGAAGACACGGACTCTGTTGTTCAATGAATAGAAGGATAAAATACTTTACTGTGCAGAAGGGGATACGCATACAGGATATGAGCTTGAGGCTCCCTCGGCTTGGTACATCAATTTATAATTCCCTATCCCGACGACCACTCCCTCTCTGTTCCCCATAGGATGAGGTACTAAGAGTTACATTCTAATAATGATCGCCTAAATCATGGACCCCCAGCCCACCCTCATCATACATCCCATGTGCATGTAAATAAGCAGGTTACATATTCATAGACTACTGAATAATATGCAAGATCTCATTAAGCAAGCACACTTAGCATGAACTCTGGTAGTCCTGGCCCATTATGCGGCCCATCTTGACACCAATGCCCAACTGAGGTTTCTGTGGCAAGTTCGATTCCTGTCCGTTATAATTATGGAAGCATAACTTGTTTTTGCTGATTAGCTCAAGCTTTCCCTTGTACTTCAGCATTTTATCTAGCCAGCCTTAACACTTCCTCTTTTCTATCCATAGCCTCAACTTTAACTAGGGTTGTCAAGTCCAACCCCAGAAATATCTGGGGACTTTGGGGGTGGAGCCAGGAGACTTTGGGGGTGGAGCCAGGAGACACTGGGGTGAAGCTAGGGGGGAGGGGGAAACGGCGCCGGGGAGCGTAGCGAGCCGCCCCGCAGCTGCCGCCTCTTCTCTGCTTGCCGTGGCTGCTCCTCCGAGATGGGCTCAGGCTGAGCCCATCTCGGAGGAGCAGCCACGGCGAGCGGAGAAGAGGCGGCAGCGGCGCGGTGGCCTCGCCCGCTCCGCCTCTGGGGTGGAAGCGGAGGGGGGGTGGAGGCGGGCCGAGGGCGTGGCGAGCCACAAGTCCGGGTCCTAGCAGGGCCGGGATTCGCGGCTTGCCATGCTCCTGGCCTGCCTCGCCCTCCCCTGCGCTGCTGCCGCCTCTTGGCTGCTCCTCTGAGATGGGCTCAGCCAGGGCCCATCTTGGAGGAGCAGCTGCGGTGGGCGGGGAGGGGGCGGCAGCAGCGCGGCGGCATTGCCTGCTCCTGGATCGGGCGGCTCGCCATGCTCCCCGGCGCCGTTTCCCCCTCCCCCCGCTTCCGGTTTTTTGGGGAGCGGGGGAAGAGGGTGGAAACCCTGAGGTCCCCCGCCAGGGCGGGAGGGTTGGGAAGCCTAACTTTAACATATATTTCTGTCAGCAAGACTGCAGCCTGATATTACTTGTTTCAGCACAATTTATTAATTTCTCTCATAGAGGTTCAGAGAAAAGAGGAAAAAGAGCAACTGGGAAAGAGTTACCAAACACTCCGGTTTTGAAAAGATTATAATTCATATATGGAATATCACTTCTCCACAAACCGTAGGGGAAAACTCAGAGCACTATTCTATAGCAGCTGCTTTGCATGCACAAATTTTTGGAATAGTTCCTGAGCCCTCTGCTTGAGACTTATTGATTTATTATATTTTTATCTTGCCCATTGTCCAAAGGGCTCCAGGCAGCTTACACTATTCTCCTCTCTTCTTTTTTAGCCTAACAAGAATTCTATGAGACTGGCAGGGCTGGGAAAGAGTGACTGACCCAAGGTCACCTAGTGAGCTTTACAGCTGGATAAATGGATTTGAACCTGGGCCTCCATAGTTCTAAATGCAGTGGCACAAGTCCTGATGCGAACACCATGGACAGCACACATTCAACCTATGTTGTTCCAGCTACATTGGCTTCCAGTTGAGTGCCAAGTCAGATTCAAGGTTTGGGTTATGATCTTTAAGACCTTGAGCAATCTGAGACTGATATATCTATGGAACCACCTCCTCTGCTGTGTCTTTGGAAGGGCATTACACTCTTCTGGTCAGGATTTGCTGGTGATCCCTGGCCCTAAAGAGGTCATTGCTTAACAGATCATACAACCAAGTCTGGGCACTGCTACAGTTATTGCCAGCCTGCAGATTATTTTTTCCAATAGTCTAGCTTTCCTAATTTTTTTTCTCCCTTCCTCCCAGTTCAGCCAGATCTTGTTTAGGGTGTTGCAGCAAGTTAAAACAACCTTTCCCTCTCTTAATTTCTTCCCCTCTTTTCCACAAGCTTCTCATTCATTTCTGTCTCTCTTCTAGGCTTCCCAACCCTCCCGCCCTGGCGGGGGACCCCAGAATTTCCAGCCTCTTCTCCCGCTCCCCGAAAAACCGGAAGCGGGGGGAGGGGGGAAACGGCGCCAAGGAGCGTGGTGAGTCACCCCATCTTGGAGCGGGCGACGCCGCTGCGCAGCTGCCGCCTCTTCTCCGCTTCACTGTAGCTGTTCCTCCGAGATGGGCTCAGGCTGAGCCCATCTCGGAGGAGCAGCTAAGATGAAGCAGAGAAGAGGCGGCAGCAGCGTAGCGGCATCGCCCGCTCCACCTCTGAGGTAAAATCAGAGAAGGGGAGGATGGAGGCAGGCCAGGAGCGTGGTGAGCCGCGAATCTGGGTCCTTCTAGGACCCGGACTCGCGGCTCGCCACGCTCCTGGCCTGCCTCCACCCTCCCCTTCTCTGATTTCACCTCAGAGGCGGAGCGGAGCAGGCGACGCCGCTGCGCTGCCGCCTTTTCTCCGCTTCACCGTAGCTGCTCCTCCGAGATGGGCTCAGGCTGAGCCCATCTCGGAGGAGCAGCTACGGTGAAGCGGAGAAGAGGCGGCGGCAGTGCAGCGGCGTTGCCCGCTCTGCTCCGCCTCTGAGGTGAAATCAGAGAAGGGGAGGGTGGAGGGAAGGAAGGCATTTAAAAAGTTGTGAGGTCCCTTTAATTGTGATGGACAGAACTCCCTTTGGAGTTCAATTATGCTTGTCACACCCTTGCTCCTAGCTCCACCCCAGTGTCTCCTGGCTCCACCCCCAAAGTCCCCAGATATTTCTGGAATTGGACTTGGCAACCCTACTCTCTTCACCTAATTTTTCCATGCCCCCCTCCCCTTATTTTCACTTCTCATCCCTATCCTGCTTGATAACATAATGTATTTAAGAGTAGTACAGTAGGAAACCTTTGTTAATGTTATGAACTGGGTTTGCTGGGCACTACATATTACACTGGTTCTGCTGGGCTTCCAACCCCCTCTCCCCCGCTTGGGCTGTGATTCTTTGCATGACATCAACTTGTATTGCCACAATGGCACTGGTTTACTGGAAACTGTACATTGCGCTGCAGGGCTTCTACCCCCACCCCCCATTTGGACTGTGATTCTGTGCTTGAAAATCAGTTGGCATTGTCACAATGGCACTGGGTTCTACTGAGCAATCCATCTCAAATATCTTGCCAGGACTTTATTTTCCCCTATAATATAATTCTCCAGATGGACTGGCCAAAACTCACCTACTCACCCATTTGCTGAGCTGAGTGATGCATGTCCAACACCCATGCAACCAGCCATTCCTTCAGGTGCTAGGACCGGGAAGTTTCACGCAGCCAGCCAGTCTGTCAGTCAGAGCCCAGTTTGACAAGCAGCTGTCATCCACTCCAGTGGCCTTCACACCTCACATTCTGGCCACTGGAAGGTGAGAAAGGGAAGCCAAGCTATGGCAGTCCCTGCTCTTTCTCTCACACTCACAATGCTCCTGAGGGAAGAAGCGCATGAGGAAGCAAGGAGAGCACAAGGAAGGACCTGTCCCCCTTCTCAGCCTGAGAACAAGGCTCTGAGATGCTCTTTCTAGAGCCTGTTGTATCTATATTCACAATGGCCCTTATTCCTATTTTACCATACTGCCATTCATTTAAAAAAACCTTTTTATTTCTCGTGTTCTTATCATGATAAGTTTCTGTTGGGGACATGAGCAGAGAATTTGAAGTGCTCAATATGCAGGGGAGGCCAACGGTAGCTCTCTAGATGTTTTTTGCATACAACTCCCATCAGCCACAGTCATTGGCCATGCTGGCTGGGGCTGATGGGAGTTGTAAGCAAAAAACATCTGGAGAGCTACCGTTGGCCACTCCTGAATTATAGCATGTAAACCATATTCTCAAAAGTCCATCTCTAAGTATATGAATCCTTTCTTGTGTTATGATAGTTTAAATTGATTTTATTATCTATAAAACATTGTGTAAGCCTTTGTCTAGGTCTACTGATTCAAGTTTTACTGTTCTTTGTTCTGGGTTTTTAATCCAATCAGCAATCCAAATCACATCTGCCACTTGGTAATATAATTTTATAGTTGAAACGGCTAGCCGTCCTCTCTTCCTCTCATCTTGTAATATTTTAAAGCTTATTCTAAATTTCTTGCCGTTCCAAATAATTTTTTTATTTTAAACTTTTTGAGGGAATACAGAGCAAAGAAAATGGGGAAGGGAAAAAAATAAAAGGTACCAAAACACAATATGAAGGACAATTTTTGCAAATGCAAAGGACAATCCTTGGGCTACAATCACACACACTAAATAATGCCCTTTCTACCACTTTCAATGCATGTTCCAACTGGATTGTACTGTGTGAACTGAAAAAATCCAGCTGGGAAGTGCATTGAAAGTGGAGTAAAAGTAGGGTTGCCAATCCCCAGGTGGGGGCAGGGGATCCCCCGGTTTGGAGGCCCTGCCCCTGCTTCAGGATTGTCAGAAAGTGGGGGGAGGGGAGGGAAATGTCTGCTGGGAACTCTGTTATTCCCTATGGAGATTTATTTCCATAGAAAATCATGGCGAATTGATCTGCGGGTATCTGGGGCTCTGGGGGGGCTGTTCTTTGGGCTAGAGGCACCAAATTTTCAGTATAGCATCTAGTGCCTCTCCCAAAAATACCCACCAAGTTTCAAAAACATTGGACCAGGAGGTCCAATTCTATGAGCCCCAAAAGATGGTGCCCCTATCCTTCATTATTTCCTATGGAAGGAAGGCATTGAAAAGGTGTGCCGTCCCTTTAAATGTGATGGCCAGAACTCCCTTTGGAGTTCAATGATGCTTGTCACACCCTTGTTCCTGGCTCCGCCCCCAATGTCTCCAGGCTCCACCCCCAAAGTCTCCAGGCTCCACCCCCAAATGAAAGTGCTTTATTTAATGTGTGTGATCGCAGCCCTTGATTCAAATGAATGTATTTTTAGGGTAAATAGATGACATAATAGCTTGAGAAACCATTATGGCAACCTACTCACAATAGTTTAAGACTTGACTCTGATAGTGTGTCTTTATTGGGTTTTTGTGTGTGTGTGCACTCTTGCTCTAATCTCTAGATTTTTTTCTATTATTATCTTGGTTTGTTCTGATTTTTTCTCATTTCTTCTTGGCAGCATCTGCTAATAAGATTCTTCTAACAAAAGCTTTACTTGCTTCCCAAATTATAGCTGAAGACAGATTTTTTTTTTTTTTACATTTGCTCTTCTTGTAGTAGAAGAGCATGATTTAATCTCCATCTTGATTTTCTGTTCCATTGCTAACGACTTCTATGGGATTATGATTTGCAAATATCTTTGGTTGAATCTCTGTTTTTGTCTAATTTTTATTGTTAAGCTTTTTTATATCCAATACATACCTATTATTGAATGTGTTTTATGCTTATCTGAAAGGAATGTAATATCTCTACCCTTTGGGTGCTTGGTCCTCCAAGTGTCTTCTAATTTCAACATTTCCAAAAATTGGAATACATATTTTTTGGAAACTTCTCACCTTTAAAATTCCTTGAACTATCCTTCTTTGGGTCTAGTATTCCATACATGTCTCCAAAGAGCATTATATCATCATGAAATTCTAGCATAATTTGGAAAAGGTTATCAAAAAAATTTAACTTACCATTGTATGGCACATATATTCTTCCTACCTTGCCTTTTGCAAATCTTATTTTTAAAATTAGATATCTTCCATATGGATCTCTTAGTTTTTCTAATACATCTAATTGTGGAAAGATCCGGGCGGGCAGCTGTGTTGATCTGAAGCAATAGAACAAAGTTGGAGTCTAGGACCTCCTTTAAGACCAACCTTTATTGAGAATGGAAGCTTTAGTGCATGAAAGCTTACATTCTCGATAAAACTTGGTTGGTCTTAAACTTACATCTATTTGGAGGTTACTTATATAAATAGCTACTCTGCACTATTGAGCTGAGCTGAGGCAAGATATACTTTACCTAATTATTTATTATTTAAAATATATTCAGGTTCTTTATGTGAATTTCTTGTAGGCATAAAATGTCTGCATTTTGCTTTTCAAGCTGATTAAAAGTTTTTTTTTCATATTTTGAGGGAAAGTCCAATCCATTGATGTTCACTCATACTATTTTTAATTCTTCCATTTTGTCCCAATGTTGATGCCATGACTATGCGTTTAAACATTGTGTTTAAACATTGCTTTGAATTGCTTGGAGATTTTCCGTCAGTTCCTCTATGTAAATCCTCTGCATGCAGTTCTTGAACCAATTGCTTGGCTTGTTCTTCTGCCACAATTATTTTCCTTTGCTTTAGTAAGTATGCCTCTATTGCAAATGGTATTTTTCCAGTGGTACTTTATTTTTTTCTCTTGTAAAATCTGTTTCAGAAAGTCAAATTATTTCCTTTTCCTTAATGCACTTGTCGGTAGATCCTGAAAGGTCTGCACTTCTTTTTCTGCTACTTTAAGTGGACGTTTTCTTTGTTTCTTCCGTACTGCGTCTCTTGTTTTCTTACGAGTAAAACAGCCCAATATATCTCAGGGCAGCTTGTGCTTGAGTACAAATCTTGAATTAACTCTAAATATCTGGTCAATATTAGGAAAATCACCTTAAATCTTCAAATAATTTCACTTTGCAAAGGCAGTTAAGCCATTAGTCTTTACACAGTTCACATAAATATTTTGTTACATATCTGTAATTTACAGAACAATCTGGGGAGGGGCGGAGGACTAGGCTTCCCAACCCTCCCGCCCTGGCGGGGGACCCCAGGATTACCACCCTCTTCCCCCGCTCCCCCAAAAAACAGAAGTGGGGGGAGGGGGGAAACGGTGCCGGGGAGCATGGCGAGCGAGGCCGCCGCGCTGCTGCCGCCCCCTCCCCGCCCACCGCAGCTGCTCCTCCGAGATGAGCCCAGGCTGAGCCCATCTTGGAGGAGCAGCCAAGAGGCGGCAGCAGCGCAGGGGAGGGCGAGGCAGGCCAGGAGCATGGCGAGCCGCAAATCCGAGCCCTTCTAGGACCCGGACTCGTGGCTCGCCACGCCCCTGGCCCGCCTCCACCCCCCCTCCGATTCCAAACCCAGAGGCGGAGCAGAGCGGGTGAGGCCGCCGCGCCGCTGCCGCCTCTTCTCCGCTCGCTGTGGCTGCACCTCCGAGATGGCCTCAGGCTGAGCCCATCTCGGAGGAGCAGCCATGGCGAGCAGAGAAGAGGCGGCAGCGGTACAGCGGCGTCGCCCGCTCCTCATCATGGCCACCACGTCATTCTAAATGGCTGAACCACTCTGATCCCTGCACAATGGCAAGAGACTGGGCATTCTTTGATTTGTGCGTGTGGGAAATGTTTGGGGGAAATGACTCCAGGTTTTAATGTTCCCCCCAGCTCCACCCCAGTGTCTCCTGGCTCCACCCCCAAAGTCTCCTGGCTCCACCCCCAAAGTCCCCAGATATTTCTGGGGTTGGACTTGGGAACCCTACGGAGGACTGAAAGCACTCTGAGAGCAAACTTGTCCCACGTCGATGTAAGTCTCAGTTATGTATGTGTAAGTCTCACTTTCATTGGTGCAGCTGGCACTTACATCAGTGCAGGCATGTTGAGGCTCCCAGTTGCTCGTGGGTGTCAGTGTCAGGCTGTGGTGGCTGATAGGCAGTGCAACTGGGGCATAGGCCCCTGAGCCAGCATGTTTGTCAGTGGTGTTTGGGGCGCAGCCAGAATTAGTCAGCTCCCTGAGCCCTTTCAGCCTAGGAATGCCCCCTGCCTGAGGTGGAAAGAAACACCAACAAAAAACATGACATCGTCCATAGGCTCCCACGCATTGCAAAAATAATGTCTTCCCGTGCTGCTGAATACCTATCCATTAGCCTTGGAGGAGCTCAGGAGGCTGACTACAGTCTTGGCCAATCCCCTCCCTCCCTGGGGCAGCCATTCCTTCTCCACCCCATCCGCCACTCCCCCATGGGCTTACTGAGGGAATGTCTAAGAGGAAGGGCTTGCTCACCTCACAGGCTTCTGTATGAAGGGGGAGGCACCAGGAGGTGGCCTGGGTGAATAAGCCAACTTATTGTGCCAGTTAAAATATGAGGCTGGACCTGGGAGCCCCAGAGTCCATTCCCCACTTATAACAAAGACGCTAGATGGATGGCCTTGGGCCAGATGCACACCCTCAGCCTGACCAATCTCATCGGATTGCTGTGAGTGTGGAATAGAGGAGAGAGGAATGATACAACCTAGGAGGGGAAGATTGCTATGGAATGAGTGCATGGATAAGGCTCCTAACTGTGTGTCTGCTCCAGGAAGGGGTTCCTCTCGCACCCACGGGGAAAGGCATCTCTGCAAGTAGCACTGGGGGGGGGAGGCATTGGGTCATGGGGGTTCCCTGAGTCAGTGTGTGTGTGGGGGGAGCCACTGCAGGGGGCAGACTCAAAGTATTTGCAGGGGGGTTGCCCATGAAACATGTTGATATGCAGGGAACATGCTGACATGCCTTTCATTGGCATGGGTATCTGGTCAGGAGGTGGGAAGGGAGAAGAGAAAGGGGCTCTCCTGAGCTGCCCTTCCCCTCCCCCGTCACGTGTAACAGCATCTGCCCTGTTGACCCTCCCCTCACACCGCCCCTGCCTGGACAGTAGGCTGCGAGGCACACTGCAATGGAATCACAATGGATATGGCCTCACAAGCAGCCAGCTACACTTCTCTCCCCCCACCCCTCACTGCAGTGTAACTTGGTCCTAAGGGAACTGACCAGTGGTTCCAAGGTTGCATGGTGGCCAGCCGCTGCAGTGCAAGTAAGCTCAGGATTGCTCTGCCCAAAGCCATAAATAAAGGAGTAAATTCTCCCTTTTCCTGACATGTTATGTCCGATAGCTGCAATCAAGCACTTCTGGCAATCTGCTTATCTCCTCTGTTGGGTCTGCAGTCCAGTAAAATGAGAGCCAAAAATGTGTTTTTTTACAGATTGACAGAGAAAATAATAAAAGCTGGTGTGACTTAAGGGCAGAAGTCACCTTATCTCCACTGCCCTTGCTGGAATCAGAACTCAGCAGAGCTAGATAGATCAGGCCTCCTGCAGTTCACCTGTCGGTTGAGTCTCTCCCCCCCTTCCCCCCCCCCCGCCCTGTGGGGGAGAGGTAAGGACACAGTAATAAATACTTCCCTTCCCTGTTGTGTTAAGTCCAACACCAAGATAAGTCTGGAACCTTTAAAAAGTGTTCCCCTTCTCACCATTTCCCCAGAAGTCCCTTTCTCTCAGCATTATTGAAATGATTGTTCCTATTGTTTTATTAAATAAGGGCTAATGGCCAGTTTGGTGTAGTGGTTAAGTGTGCGGACTCTTATCTGGGAGAACCGGGTTTGATTCCCCACTCCTCCACTTGCACCTTCTGGAATGGCCTTGGGTCAGCCATAGCTCTGGCAGAGGTTGTCCTTGAAAGGGCAGCTGCTGTGAGAGCCCTCTCCAGCCCCACCCACCTCACAGGGTGTCTGTTGTGGGGGGGAGAAGATATAGGAGATTGTAAGCCGCTCTGAATCTCTGATTCAGAGAGAAGGGCTGGGTATAAATCTGCAATTCTTCTTCTTCTTCTTCTTCTTCTTCTTCTTCTTCTTCTTCTTCTTCTTCTTCTTCTTCTTCTTCTTCTTCTTCTTCTTCTTCTTCTTCTTCTTCTTCTTCTCCTCCTCCTCCTCCTCCTCCTCCTCCTCCTCCTCCTCCTCCTCCTCCTCCTCCTCCTCACTGTACAAGGTGTAAAACAGACCTGATAGCATGCTGTGGACTTGCAATCTAAAACAGACAAGATAACCACCAGGCAAAGACATGGATATGATGCAAAACAACTTGTATAGTGAGCTGCCTTAGAGAAAGAGGTGTAGCCAGAAAATTTGGGGGGGTTGGGCACTGGAAAATCATGTAGGGACGGGGGGGAGGAGGGGGAGAGAGAGAGGTGGAAGCTGCTGGCAGAACAGTTTCCCTGCCTGCAGCCAGGGCCGGCGCTAGAGGTTCCGGTGCTTGAAGCAGACCCCTGCTTGAGCTCCCCCCCCCCCCCGCCGCAAGCTCCCTTGATGGAGTTCATTGCACGTGCATACAGCATGATGACATCACCAGAAATGACATCATCATGCAGGGTGGGTGTGGGGGACAAGAGAGCAATGGGCAGCACACGAGAGTAGTCCGTCTGCCCTCTGATCAGAGACCCCTCCCCCCACCAATTGAAATGCTTTCAACAGGAAACATAGAAGTTTGGCTATGCAAAATGAGCGAAGCAAATCCACAAATGTAAAAGGAAAATAACTAAAGCGGAACGGTGGCAGGCGATGTGAAGACTCTAAAACTCTGGATCAAACTGAATGTAAAAACACCCAAAGAATTGGTTGGCATCAGGGGATGGTTGTGGGAAGACTGGAATTCAGTCAGTCTCCTAAACCTCTCCAGGCCAGGTCAGACCCTGGACTCTGGGGTAACATTATGTCAGCCATAACCCTGGCATAATTCTAAGCATCCCCAAAGATGCTTTTTATTATTTTCCTTTACTTTTATAATAAAAGAGACAAGCAGCAAGGAATTCTGCTGGTAAGACCCTGCCTTTTTGTCCCTTCTACTTCGGCTTGCAGTAGTAGATGCGGGCGGGCGGGCGGACGGACGGGCGGGCGGGCGGACGGACAGACAGACAGACAGACAGATCGATGTTACAGCCCTGCTGTATCCCTGCAACACATCCGATAAGTGAGCTGAGTGCCATTCACAAATGAAGCGCACAAGGTCATCACCAGCACTTAAGGAAAGTTCTGCACTTGGAATGTCTCTGCAACTTGCACAGTTTATCAAAGGCACCCTCAATGATTGTTCTACAAGCATCCATTCATGATGATTACACTGAATGGGGAAGGGAGGAAAAGAACCAAAAGCTCTCCCTATAGAAATGTGTATATAAAATTTACCTCCGTGCCAACATTCTGAGAATAACAATAGCAATGACATGACTCAGTGTTGTTCTTTGTTTTTTAAAAAAGAATTCTGTAATAATATATAGATCCGAGGAATGAATTAAACAATGCATAAAACCTTGCAAATTGATACAAATAGAACAGGAAAGCATCTCTTCCCCCATCCTCAATCTTCCAAGACATTATTTTTATTCAAAATTTCCCCCTCTACAAAATTTCACAAGCTCCCTGTGGAAGGCATTAAAAGCCCTTCCAGAAATCCACATTCTGCACAAGAGAAATCACTCAATTTGCAAATAGATTTTCACAAGGGCTTTGAGTGCATGCGTGTGTGTGTGTGTGTGCCTGACAGTCATGTACTTATGGTAAGTGCCTCATCCCCCGTGGTTTGTCTTTCATAAACAGTGCTAACATGGAGGTATCACTTCGTAGAAACGCTGCCTGCTATCATGGTCTTTGCAATTGACCAAAGGTTTGTAATGGACATGACTTTGGCACTTGCTGTCAGACCTTGAGACAAGAACTGTTTCTATTCAGGAGGCTAAGATAACTATTAGGAGGAGATAACCACAATTTTCATACTGGCTATTTTGAGGGGAAGTTACTTCTTTATCATACAGAATAGTAGTAACCCCTGTTCACATCCCAGCAATCATCCACAAAAGTTTGCTTTTAGGCTTTTGCCACCATTTCCCCCTTTTCTCCCCACCCCCACCAAAGAGGAGCTCTGCTTATTATAAAAAAATGCTTGATGGGGAATCATCATCCATCTGGCACTGATTTTCACAACAACCTACAATTTTTAACCTTGGTGCAGGATTTTTAGGTACAGGGGGACAGCCTAGAGCCTACATCCATTCATTGCCAATGACGGGCAAAATAGAGCCATCCTGGAGACAGGTTGAGCTACCGCAGTGACTGTTAAAGAGTTTCCTATTATAATGTGGAAACTCTCTAAGATTGTGTCTAAAATTGATGGACTATTGAAATGGGACACAAACACACAAAAGGAAGATTTACTTCAAACAATACATAGCTGGCTTCCAGTGGAGCACTGGGTCACGTTCAAGGTCTTGGTTCTGACTGTTGTCCTTGGTGTTCAGGAACTCACGTACCTTAAAGACCACCTCTATCAGTATGCTCCTGGAAGAGCATTAGGCTCGAGGAATATGTTGGTGGTTCCTGGTCTGAGAGATGGTGGATGGTTTCTGGCTGTGGCTGCTCCAACCTGAGGCTGTTTCCAGGATGGCTACCGTCTACCAACAACAACGAGTTAACCCTGAACTATGGGAAAACAAAGATTTTAGTTTTCTCTAAATCTTGGAAGCAACAATTATGGTCAGTCCAGGGAAACCCTATTGAACAGGTCAAAAGTACCAAATATCTGGGGATTAATTTTTCCTATAACGGGAGCTGGGCAACCCATCGCAAGTGCGCTCTAACAGTGGCAAGAACTAGTGCCTTGGCTATTGCCCGTTTCTTTTATTTGAAAGGGAACCGATATGTCCCTTTGGCCCTAAGAGCTTTCAATGCGAAATCTAGCCCCCAACTTTTATATGGTGCTCCTATATGGATCAGTGCCTTTGATCACACCACTGAAGGCCTACAATCCTTCTTTTTGAGGAACATTTTGGGACTACCCAACTGTGTTCCTTATGCTGCAATTTGCATGGAAACTGGACTGTTGCTGCTGGAAACTCGCGCCTGGCTTTTGACCTTTAAGTTTTGGCTGCGCCTTTTATTTAATTCTGATCAGAATTCTTTCACCTTTTTGATGCTGATGGATCATCATGCATCCAAATGGTTGACCCTGATCCAAAAGAAAATCACATCCATAGGAATTTCCTTGGATGCATTTTATCTATCCTCTGCTTCTGCGGTATTTCAATCCATCAAACGTAGATATCCAGTTGCAACGTCTAACTGAGGCAGCTCGGAAAACCTGCTCCCCAAGCTATCTGGGTTTATCCCAGATTCCTGGGCTTTTAGCTCCCTATTTCCTCTTTTTAACTGATCCTCCCCAAAGAAGAGCATTCATGCTGGCTAGATTTAATGCATTACCATCGGCCATCCTTTTCGGAAGATACCACAGAATCCCCTGCAATCTTAGACGATGCCCTTGTAGTCAAGGAGTCATCAAATCGGTCCCTCATGTTCTTTTGGACTGCCCTTTTTATAGCAGTCCACGTGCAAGATATCTAGATGCACTGCTTTCTGACCATCAAGACCTTTCTGACAATGCCAAGGTTCATTTTTTACTCCACGGGAAACACAACTTTGTCACTACTCACGTTGCTGGCTTTTTACAGGTTGCGATCCAAATCAGAGAGGCTTTTACTCATGCATAGCCTACTGCTTTTTTATGTCATTTAACTTTTGCTGGTTCTTTAAGGTTTTATTATATTCTATAGTGTCACTGATGGTTTTAAAGTATACTGTATTTTTGTATTAATGCCAATAAAGGTCTATGGTATGTATGTATGTACCATGGTGCTTGAGGACTGCTCTTCTGGCTGTCCAGAAGTGAGACCTCATTCATAAAATTTTGCATGCAAACCTGTGTGTCCCATTCATGGCCTATTAACCCCGTGTAATTCATCTTTCTCTGCTTTCAGAATCAAGAAAAAGCTTACAGTCCCATAACCTCTCTCTGGAACAAGAACTCACTTTGTGGACATTGAACCTGTGCTCACATATACTTGTTTTACCCACACTCCATCCTACATCATCATACCCTCTTGGCCCACATCACAAAGTGAGGCACACTCTGGAGCTCAACCTCCAGCCTCTGGGTATACCATGTATGCAGCTGTTACAATTTGTCAAGATTTTCAGATTGAGTTTAATCCTGCCTGACGTTGAGATGATAACTGGTCCTGTGGCATAAGAACATAAGAGAAGCCATGCTGGATCAGGCCAATGGCCCATCCAGTCCAACACTCTGTGTCACACAGTGACCAAATATATATATATACACACACACACACACACATATACACACTGTGGCTAATAGCCACTGATGGACCTCTGCTCCATATTTTTATCTAACCCTTTCTTGAAGCTGCCTATGCTTGTAGCCGCCACCACCTCCTGTGGCAGTGAATTCCACATGTTAATCACCCTTTGGGTGAAGAAGTACTTCCTTTTATCCGTTTTAACCTGACTGCTCAGCAATTTCATCGAATGCCCATGAGTTCGTGTATTGTGAGAAAGGGAGAAAAGTACTTCTTTCTCTACTTTCTCCATCCCATGCATTATCTTGTAAACCTCTATCATGTCACCCCGCAGTCGACGTTTCTCCAAGCTAAAGAGCCCCAAGCGTTTTAACCTTTCTTCATAGGGAAAGTGTTCCAACCCTTTAATAATTCTAGTTGCCCTTTTCTGGACTTTTTCCAATGCTATAATATCCTTTTTGAGGTGCAGCGACCAGAATTGCACACAGTATTCCAAATGAGACCGCACTATCGATTTATACAGGGGCATTATGATACCGGCTGATTTGTTTTCAATTCCCTTCCTAATAATTCCCAGCATGGCATTGGCCTTTTTTATTGCAATCGCACTGCCTTGACTTTTTCAGTGAGTTATCTACCACGACCCCAAGATCTCTCTCTTGGTCAGTCTCTGTCAGTTCACACCCCATCAACTTGTATTTGTAGCTGGGATTCTTGGCCTCAATGTGCATTACTTTGCACTTGGCCACATTGAACCGCATCTGCCACGTTGACGCCCACTCACCCAGCTTCAACAGATCCCTTTGGAGTGCCTCACAATCCTCTCTGATTCTCACCACCCTGAACAATTTAGTGTCATCCGCAAACTTGGCCACTTCACTGCTCACTCCCAACTCCAAATCATTTATGAACAAGTTAAAGAGCGTGGGACCCAGTTCTGAGCCCTGCGGCACCCCACTGTTTACCATCCTCTACTGCGAAGACTGCCCATTTATACTCACTCTCTGCTTCCTATTAATTAGCCAGTTTTTGATCCACAAGAGGAACTGTCCTTTTACTCCATGACTCTCGAGCTTTCTAAGGAGCCTTTGATGAAGAACTTTATCAAAAGCTTTCTGGAAGTCAAGGTAAACAACATCTATTGGGTCTCCTTTGTCCACATGTTTGTTGACCCCCTCAAAGAAATGTAACAGGTTAGCGAGGCAAGATCTTCCCTTACAGAACCCATGCTGAGTCTTCTTCAATAACCCTTGTTCATCAATGTGCCTACTCATTCTATTCTTGATAATGGTTTCTACCAACTTTCCCGGTATTGAAGTCAGACTGAAATAAAAATTTCTTCTGTAAGGGAAGATCTTGCCTCACTAACCTGTTACATTTCTTTGAGGGGGTGAACAAACATGTGGACAAAGGAGACCCAATAGATGCAGTCCTTCTCGGGGGACTCTTCAAAGCCAAAAAGGAACCCCACTGGAATCCCTCATCAGCCAAAGTAAATCCCCTCAGAACTTGACATGCATATCTTGGCCTTCTCCCTGCCTGGAAGAAGTAGGCAGCAGGTGTTGAAATCACCTTCTCTGCCCAGAACAGAGGTTCTGGTCTGCTCCTTGGCTGAGAAGCAGCTCAATCCGCCATGACCAAAACCCAAAAGCCTCATTGTCAGACATTGTAACTTGACTATTTAAAATGTATTTTAATCACCCAGGCTTCTTGCCCCAACTGACTCCATCTTGAAGGAGGCAAGAACTCTGAGATCAAGAGCTCTGAGGCAAGAGCTCTGAGGCCCTATATGGTCGAGGACCTGTCTAACTTAGGGACCGTCTCTCCCCATATGAACCCCAGAGAGCACTGAGGTCAGCTGGAAAAAACTTGTTGACCACCCCCGGACCAAGAGAGGTGAAGCTGCAATGCACCCGCAATCGGGCCTTCTCCTCTGTAGCCCCGAACCTATGGAACCAACTTCCAGAGGAAATGCGGGCCCTGCGGGACCTTGAACAATTCCGCAGGGCCTGCAAGACCTTCCTCTTCCTCTTCTTCGCTGACGAAGAAAGAAATTGCTAATGATTACCGCCATCATAAAAGAACAAATAGCATTAGCACTTTATCAATTTAATTAATTAATTTTAAACTTATCAGAATTTTTAATGTTAATGTTTAATGTTTAATGTTAAATGTAACCTTGTCTTTTGTATAATGGAAATTTGAATGATGTTGTTAGCCGCCCTGAGCCTGCTCCGGCGGGGAGGGCGGGATATAAATAAAATTATCAAAAAAAAAGAAGAAGTTGCATTTCAAACGCTTTTGCAATAGCCACTAACTCCCTAGGGAATTCCTTGCATAGCACTAACAAGTGTAGCGAGCCTTTGAAGATAGCAAGCCCCAAGGTGACCAGCAGGGTTCCTTTCTTGGGAAAGAGATAAGAAGGTATGGGAACCGGCAATTGCCTCCCAAATGTGTGAGAATGAGTTTATTGTTTAGCTTTTGATGTTAGAGGTTAAAATGATATGCTCCGCTGTCAACTGTATCAATCCCAACTTGCTTCTACCCCAGACCACGAGTTCTCAAATAAATGGATTTACTTTGATACAAATGATGGTCCGTTTACTTTGAAGTTCCAAGTCTGACACTCATAACCCCCCCTCCCAAGGCAAGAGTGTGGGGGGTGGATTTGTTGAATGAAGATGAAGAAGCGGGGGAGGATACACTGGCTGTACAATGCTGAAGCATAGGCTAGAAGCAGAAGCCCCCAGACATCTTGCTGATCCTGTTGGCCCCAGCTATGCAGCTGCCTCCGCTGCGCCGCAGTTAACCTGGCTTATCAGCGATTTTATTGTAATAATGTTATTTTATGTTGTTTTAATTGATGTTAGCCACCCTGCGCTGGGCAGGGCATATTTCCAGGATGGAAAACCACCGCCTTCCCAAGATTGCTCTGTATGGCGAACTTTCCACCGGCCATCGAAATAGAGGGGCACCAAAGAAGACGTACAAGGACTCCTTGAAGAAATCCCTTGGCACCTGTCGCATCAACCATCACCAGTGGTCTGACCTAGCCTCAGATCGCAAAGCATGGAGGCGCACCATCCACCAGGCTGTCTCTTCCTTTGAGAACGCACGCATAGCTGGTCTTGAGGACAAAAGGAGATCGAGGAAGAATCGCACTGCTACAGCACCAACCCCAAATCAGACTTTTCCCTGCAGCCACTGTGGCCGGACCTGCCTGTCCCGCATTGGTCTTGTCAGCCACCAGCGAGCCTGCAGCAGACGTGGACTGTTGCACCCTTCTTAAATCTTCGTTCGCGAAGCCAAGCCGAGACCTTTGGTGCCATTCTAGAAATCTTTGCTTTTAGAGTTAATTCAAGATTTGTACTCAAGCACAAGCTGCCCTGAGATATATTGGTCTGTTTTACTCGTAAGAAAACAAGAGACGCAGTACGGAAGAAACAAAGAAAACGCCCACTTAAAGTAGCAGAAAAA
Organism: Heteronotia binoei; assembly: GCF_032191835.1. Lineage (NCBI taxonomy): Eukaryota > Metazoa > Chordata > Lepidosauria > Squamata > Gekkonidae > Heteronotia > Heteronotia binoei. The sequence continues at coordinate 72,088,560 of NC_083235.1, forward strand.
GAAGTGCAGACCTTTCAGGATCTACCGACAAGTGCATTAAGGAAAAGGAAATAATTTGACTTTCTGAAACAGATTTTACAAGAGAAAAAAATAAAGTACCACTGGAAAAATACCATTTGCAATAGAGGTATACTTACTAAAGCAAAGGAAAATAATTGTGGCAGAAGAACAAGCCAAGCAATTGGTTCAAGAACTGCATGCAGAGGATTTACATCGAGGAACTGACGGAAAATCTCCAAGCAATTCAAAGCAATGTTTAAACACAATGCTTAAACGCATAGTCATGGCATCAACGTTGGGACAAAATGGAAAAATTAAAAATAGTACGAGTGAACATCAATGGATTGGACTTTCCCTCAAAATATGAAAAAAAAACACTTTTAATCAGCTTGAAAAGCAAAATGCAGACATTTTATGCCTACAAGAAATTCACATAAAGAACCTGAATATATTTTAAATAATAAATAATTAGGTAAAGTATATCTTGCCTCAGCTCAGCTCAATAGTGCAGAGTAGCTTTTCACCAGAATGACCAAGTGTATCTATCACCCACTGACCCTTCTGAAAGGTTAAAGTTCATTTGCCAGAAGGGGGAGGAACTGACTCCACTCTTTGCTCCACACCACTCTCAGCTGCCAACTGGCACAAAATCTCTTTTTTCCCGTCTGCCCCGCTTGAGAGGTTTAAAACAGATAGGAGAAACTCTGTGCTTTTTGCAAAAAAACCTGTCAGGCTGGAGGGGCTTTGCAAAGGTAATTGCAGCTTTAAAGACTCCTTGGCTGGACTCTTCAGTGATTTCTCTCTCTGTCTGCGTTTCTAGCGTGCGTGTGTGGGGGGGGGGGGGAAGAGGTGAGGAAAAAGACAGCAGGGGGAGTTTGTCAAAGAGCTGTCTGCTATTTAAAGAGGAGAGACTGCAGGATTTTTAGAACTAGGGACCGCTTGTTTTCTTGCCTCTGATATTTTTTTCCCTGCTTTTTCTGTTTGTTCTAAACGCAGCAAACCTCCTGGTTCTGAGCTTTTTAACTCCTGTGCAGAAAACTCCCAGTTTTAAACCTCTATATAATAGGGGGTGATGCCAGCCTCCTCCAGGCACCATCTGGAGATCTTTCACTACCATTGCAAAAGCACCCGCCTCTTTTCCAGACAGCACAAAGCACAAGTTTTTAATTTCTCTATAATAGGGAGGATGCCAGCCTCCTCCAGGCACCGCCTGGAGATCTTTACTGTTGCAAAAGCACCTTTCCTCTTTTTCAAACAGTACAAAGCACATCCTCTCAAAAAATACAGTTCAAAACACATACAACATCCCCCAATACACCCCCAGGGAGGCGGGAAATGGTGGCACCTTCTGGCTTAGCGAGGAGGGGGTCAAATTCAAACTGCCCGCTCCTACGCCAAACCTTGCTCTCCCCAGGCTCAACTCTCAAAATCTCCAGGAATTTCCCATCCTGGAGTTGGCAACCGTAGTTGAGGCTGAATTAGGTTTTGGCTTGCTTTAGAGGTGGATGATGAGATTGGAGCACACCATTCAGCTCATGGAAGTCTCAATGGAAAGCCACTTGTCATGGATCAGCATAATGTGACACAGGCATGCACTTCTTTCACACCCTCTTCTGCCTTTCTTTGGGGTTGTCTAGCCAGCCAGTTGACTCCTGCTTCTGAATCTCAACCATATCCACTCTTGGTCTGGGACTTAATACAACGCTTAGCCAAAATACAATTTTTCTCTTTAATGCTTCAATAAAATGGCGACTGCAAATACCCCAATTCAAATTTTAAGTATAATGTATTAACTTCCTGTGATTTAATTATTCAGCAGAACGTACAAAGCACCAAGACAGTTTGTATTCTGTGCAAGAACTTGTGTGCGGCAGTAGGGAAAGCCTTCCTCCCCCTCAGCCTCATTCTGTGGGCTTTTTAGACATCACAACTGCAACATATCCTGTGCTCATCTAATAACAAGACTGTGTGTGCCTCCCTCCTCTCTGCTCAGCTATCTCGGTCTTCCTTGCCAGTGTCATGAGATTGTTCATTAGCAGCAATATTTCAATATACTATTTGTGCCGGGTTTTTTCTCTGGAAAAAGAGGTGTTAGAAGTCTCAAGAGGGAAATGAAGGACAAACACATGGGTGTCCCTCATGATCTTTTAAACATTTTTTGAGAATTTTATTTCCTCAAGGTTGGACTACTGTAATGCCCTCTACATGGGGCTGCCCCTGTGTCGAACTCGGAAGTTGCAGCTAGTGCAGAATGCCGCTGCCCAGCTGTTTATTAGGGCTCCCCAGGTGGGAGCACATTCAGCTGGGGCTCCGGGGACTGCACTGGCTGCCAATAATATACCGGGTTCGGTACAAGGTGCTGGTTATTATCTTTAAAGCCCTATATGGACTAGGACCTGCCTACCTTAGGGACTGTCTCTCTTCACATGTTCCCCAGAGAGTGCTTAGATCTGGTTCTCAAAATCTACTAACAATCCCAGGGCCGAAGGAGGCCCGTCTGAAGTCAACCAGGGACAGGGCCTTTTCGATTACAGCCCCTTGCTGGTGGAACCAGCTACTGGAAGAGGTGAGGGCCCTGCGGGACCTTGGGGGTACTATTGGGCAGTTCCGCAGGGCCTGTAAGACAGTCCTCTTCCGGTTGGCATATAACTGACATATAACCTGAAAAACCCCAAAGGAAGGTTGTAGGATAGCACATTGATAGATCATTTTCTTGTTTTCTTGTTTTAACTGCTGTAAACTATTTAATGTATTTTAATATTCATTAATCTTATTGTTAGAATTTTATGTTGTGAGCTGCCCTGAGCTGCCTCGGTGGGGAGGGCGGGATATAAATCGAATAAAATGAAATTAAATGAAATTAAATTAAAGCAGTCCACTCAGCTGCTGATAAGGCTCTGGAGAATATGAGACATAATGAGAAAGCATTACAAGAACTTAGATAAAGGTTGCCTCTTTATCAGATAATCGATGCCAAAGAAATCTGAGGCTTTCAGGAGTAAAAGAAAGTATCCCAATTTGAGGACTTGAAAAGACTTTATTTGAATGCTTTCAAGAGCTTGGGATAAATATTATGGAAAATGACTTGGAACATGACCATAGAAGCTTAAAACTGAAACCTAAAGCTGGAGATAGTCCTAGGGATGTTATTATTGCTTTCTCAAGAGGAAAAACTGCAAGATAAAGTTTGGAAAACCCTTAGGAAAACTAAAGATTTACAATTTCAAGGACAGAGGGTAATACCACATCTTGATTTATCACCAGAGACTATACAAGAGAGAAGCTTGATGAGACTGTATGCTCAGGAACTGTTGAACAATGGAATTTTATTTTCCTGGGGGTATCCAGAAACTATCTTAATCTTCAAGAATAGAAAATTGATGAGGGCTAAAACCCCTTCAGAAGTGGAGAAACTGCTTGAAAAGTTTAATATAAGCTACACTCCTCAGGACCAAAAAGGGACTGGAGAAGGAAGAAGAAGAAGAAGATAAGAACTGAGTTAAAATGCTATGAAGTGAAGAGGGAATGTTATGGTGAATTAAAAGTCAAGTGGGCACTGGCTTTCTAAGAATATAATGGATTTATGTTACTTAAGATAATGTTTGAGTAAAGTTGGTTGTTGAATTTTGTCAGCAATTGGTTGAGGAAATTAAATTCCAAATTAGAGGAATGTGATCTGAATATTGATTCCCTAGCCCTCATGTTCAAGAACGGGGCAAAAGAAATTATCAGAGACCGATTACTGGAATTGGAGTTAAAACAATCTCTGGCCAAAGTTGGGGGGATGTACATTCCAACCCTTTTTACAAGTGACCTTAAATGTGCCAGGTATCTAGAAAAGATACAGCCAATTAAGATCAGGCGGATGCTGTCCTTGGCACGCCTGAACATTCTGGACACAGCAGTACTGAGGGGCCGTTTCCACAAGATCCCGTTAGAAGACAGGATCTGTCCGTGCGGCCTGGAGGAGGTCGATACGGTTTCCCACCTTATTCTGAACTGTCTTTTCCATACAGAGGCAAGGTACAGACTTTTGCGGAACCATCTAATGCTAGCTGAATCTTTAAATCAGGCCCAAACCATTTACTTCCTCTTAGGGGATGGGAGTGATCAACTTTCTTTGGATCTTGCTAAGTTTCTATATGTTACCGACCTTGACAGGAAGAAATTTAATGCTGTCTGTATTTGAAAGAAGATGCTTTTAGTTAAGTGTTGCCTACGTCAGCTAATTTTATTACCACTTTGATGGATGTACAAGTTTTATATTGTTATGTTATATTTCAACTTGGTGTTGTACTGTTATTGATGAGTTGTGTTGTTGCTGTCGATTGGCTTAGAGCCGCAATAAACTGACTGACTGACTGACTGGTTGTTGAATTGAAAAATGAATATGAATATTGGGGGGAGGGGTTATAGGAGTAGGCAGGATTTCATTTCTAAGACCAAAAAGAGAGGGAGAAATGGAATCCCTTTCCAAACTGTCAAGGAGGGGTTTTTCAGGCTATGGGGAGGGATTGACCAGGTAATAAGAGAAATGGGGGGAAAGGAAAATAAGGACCAAAGAGCACACTGGAGGGGGGGTGGGGGTTGCTATAACCAAGAAATGGGGAGAGTGGTTAAGTTGCTCTCCTTAAATGTAAATGAGTTGGTTTCAGATATTAAACATTATAGACTCAACAGTTAAAGGATTTAGGAATAGACGTATTATGCATTCAGGAAATACATAAAAGCAAAAGGGATTTGAGACCATTGTTAAACTCTCAAGTATGGAGCATGCAAATAGAATCAAGGGGAACAAAAAAAAGCAAGAGGAGTGGCTATTCTAATTCATTCTAGACTGAATATTAATATTTTGGAACATTCTAAGGATAGAGAGGAAAGTTTAAAAAATTTTTTAGCATTAATGGTAAGATATATATGTTGGCAAATATTTATGCACCTAACAAAGGTCAGAAATTTTTGAATCAAACTTTCCAAAGGTTGCAATCTTCTATGAAGGGGTATTATTAATAGTAGAGGATTTTAATACTGATATTACGGAGAACAAGAAGTTGAATTTTTAAAAAATGGGAGACTTAGAGAGGTATATGATTCTTTGCAAAAGGAAAAGCAACCTACTTTTCCCCAAAAAAGGTATAAAAAGTTTTCTTATATAGACCATATATTAATAAAAGAATCTAATTATATGAAAATTAGTAGGGTAGAAACAGGGCCAATATGGATTTCTGATCATGCACCAATTACCATAGAGGTAGAAATGAATGAGGAAAGGAAAGTTAAACAATGGAGATTGTTTCCGGTTCCTGGCGGAGCGAGGCGGCGGCGTTTCTGAGGAGCTCTCGGAGACTAAGCCGGACAAAGGCGAAAAGGGGGGCTAAAAAGCCCGCATATGCCCAGTAGAGGAGTATATGCACAAAAGGTGCCGAGAGGCGACCGACGGCGCGGCGCGGTTGCTTTCATTACCTTCGTCCCGAGCCAGCGACGTCTGAAGACGACTTAGCTCCAGCCTGCCGGACAGCGGGTGAATGTAGACGCTGGGGTAAGAGGGAAAGAGGCTTTGGTGGTTCTCCTGAGCTGGTAATTTCCCCCTGCTGAACCGGTTATGACTGTATGAATGCGTGGGGAGAGGCGCTGAGAGGATAGGAAAAATCTGAAATAAGAAGTGAAGCGTTGAAGAGCGGGACGGTGGGGCGACGCCCTAAGAGTGGAGCGCCGACGCCTAAAAGGTTGCTCTCCGACGTCATTTTGATGAGACCGCTACTGAAGGCTTCTACATTCGCTGTTTATTTGTTTTGGTATTCGTGACTGTTTATTTACTTTGGTCTCCGTGACTGTTCTACGGCTTAAGAGCCTGCCCCTATTAGCGCCTTAGTTCTGTTAAGACAGCGCTCATTTCGAGGGGGTGAAAGAAGAGGCTGAAGCTGGTGTTAGGAGAAGGTTGCAACCCTAGGGAAGGCAAAAGGAGATACAAGGAAGGAAAGCGACCCCTGCTGGTGGTTAGAAGGTGAACTTGATGCTGGACTTTAAAGAGATCAGACTTGGGGCTGATGTTGATTGACGATTATTGATGATTATTACAAAGAGCAAGGGAAGCTACACGGGATTATAGAAGAGCACTGAAGGGAATCTTACAAGAGAAAAGGAGAAGGGAAGATAAGAGAAGAAGAAGGGAAGATAAGAAGAAGAGAAGAAAAGAAGAAGAGAGGAGAGAAAGGAGGGAAAAGTAAAAGGGACTGACAATATATTCTTTATCTTGCTTGTTTCCATATTTGTTTTACTTTGTTATATTTGGTCTATTGTTTTGTTTTTGTTCTATTTTGAGCTAACACTCGTTAATAATGAATAGAATGGGGATGAATGGTGATGTGAACCAATTTATGTTAGAGTAGATGTAAAGTGAATCTAGCGAACCCTGTGGCTGACTGTAAGCCTATCCTAATTTATATTGTTGTGATTTGACTTGGTCTAGTTCCTTTCGTATGTATTTTTATTTTTGTGAGGAAATAGTGTAGTTAACAGTAGTGCGGCTACTTCGCTCATTTATTACCTGTCACTAACCTATAATTGATAGAGACGAAGTGAATAGTTAATAAGATGTCACAACTCCCTAAAACTAAATTCTCACCTGGTCAGCCCAAAGCTGTGGGGAATATATTATCCCAAGATGCTTTGAAGGAGTTACAACAATCTTTTATGGAAGCACTGGGTCAAGTACAAAAAACTATAAGTGGTCAGATAGAGGGAATAGACGGTAAATTGACAGGATTAGAAAAACAATCTAAAGAAACTAAAAGTGAAATTATGGAGTTGCTTCAAGTTACGAAATCTATAGAAAATAACCAGAAAGTGATAGACTCCAGGGTTCAGGTGGTGGAAACGAAACAGACAGAGTTAGATAGGAAGTTGGCAATACTAGAGATGGAGAAAGCAGAATATATTTTGAGACTTATGAATATTCCGGAGGAAAGGAATGAGAGTCTTTTTGATAACGTGGCAGAAGCGTTAGCTGATATACTAGATATGAATAAGCAAAAAGTCGAGTTGGAACTGGATCAAGTATATAGAGTTAATTCGCTTTATGCAAAAAAAAAAACGATTTACCTAGGGAAACGCATATTAAATTTGTGAGAAAAAGAATTAAAGAAAAGGTTTGGATGATTGCTCGCGATCACCCAATTATAATTAAAGATACTAAGATAAAGATTTTGCGAGAGGTTCCTTGGGTGATAAGGAATAAAAGAAGAGAATACAAAAAGCTAGTGACAACCCTTCAAGAAAAAGGCATAACATATAGATGGTTGAATCCAGAGGGACTACTCTTTAACATTATGAATACAAGATACAGGATAGATTCCACTCTTAAAATGGAAGAATTTCTCAAAAACCAAATGAAGGGAACAGAAAGTAGAGAATTTAGGGATTCGGAAAACAAATCGACACAACTAGAACGCCTGGGAAGAGGTGTAAGCGCCCGAGAGGAAGGGGAACTTTATTCGGGAAGTGACCTAGGACCAAGAGAGACTAGACAACAAAGAAAAAAAAGAACACAATCAGCAGAAGCACAGGAATGGTGAATACAACTATGTTCTCTCAATTAAAAATAGTATCATTAAATGTTAACGGACTTAATTCACCCCAGAAAAGGAAAAGAGTTTCGCTTCAACTGAAAAAAATGAAGGCGGATATTATCTGCCTTCAGGAAACGCACATAAAGAAAAAGGACGAAGCTCTGATTTGCAATATGAAGATCGGCAAGGCAATAATTTCTTCAGAAACAGATAGGAAAAAAAGAGGTTTGGTAACATATGTGAAAGAGGATATTAAGGCAGAGTTGATTTTTGAAGCTGTGGACGCGAGATTTCAAGGAATACTAGTTTCTAAAGGACAAATGAAATTTTTACTTGTCAATATTTATGCTCCTAATAACAAACAGGAGAACTTTTATAAAGAACTACAGAGAATGGTGGATAATCATAAGCCAGATAATATGTGTATAATAGGAGACTTCAATGCGGTGACTTGCCCCAAATTAGATAAGAGATTTGAAAAAGAAAAGAAGGGAAAAAAACGTACAAAATGTAAAACTCTCCCTGATACATTTTTTCAAATAGCAAGTGAATATGTGTTAGTGGATACATGGAGAACTTTAAATCCAGACAAGAAGGATTTCACATTTTATTCGAATAGACATTCCTCATGGTCACGAATTGATATGTGCTGGGCGTCAGCTACATTAATGAAAGAGGTTGAAGGGGTGGAAATACAGCCCAGAACAGTGGCAGATCATAGCCCACTTATAATAAATATTAAGGGGGAAAGAAAAAGATGGAACTGGAGAATGAATCCTAGGTTAATAAATAATAAGAAATTTGTAAAACATATAGAGGAGGAAATGAGAGATTTTTTTTATTGGAACACACGAGAAGATACGTCAGCCAGAACGGTCTGGGAAACCAGTAAGGCCTTTTTCCGTGGTTTAGTTATAAAATTTAACGCACAGAAGAAAAGGGAAGACAATAAGAAATTAAACGGGCTGATGGAGACAATTAAAGACAGAGAAAAGCGAATGAAGGAAAATCCAGGGATACAAGGAGTAAAAAATGAAATAAAAATTCTCCAACACGAGATACATCTATGTTTTTTGGATGAAATGGAAAAAAAGATACGTTTTGCCAGACAGAATTTCTTTGAAAACGCTAATAAACCAGGAAGATGGCTTGCGTACAAAATTAGGAAAGAACAAAATAGTAAAATAATTAGAACATTGAGAGATAGAACGGGGAATCATGTGCATACTCAATCAGGAATGCAGAAAATAGTAATGGACTTTTACACACAGCTCTATGAGGAAAAAAAACTGGATGAAACAAGACAAGAAGCTTATTTGGCAAACAAGTTAACGACAAAATTAACACAAGAACAGAAGGAAGGATTGAATAAGCCTATAGCAATGTATGAAATTGAGGAGGTGTGGCATAACCTGAAAAAAGGCAAAGCGGCGGGACCAGACGGAATTCCGCCGGAATACTATATTGTATTTAAAGAGATATTAATTAATCACTTTAAAAATGTCTTGGAGGAGGTTTGGACCAAAGCAGAGATAATGGACTCATGGAGACAAGCGAATATAGTGCTTATTCCCAAAACAACACAAGGATCAGAGGAGATAAGGGATTACAGACCAATCTCGCTACTTAATACAGATTATAAGATTTATTCAGCGATTCTGGCTAACAGATTAAAGAAGGTGTTAAATAGAATAATTCATACAGATCAAACGGGATTTCTTCCTAAACGTCATATGAGCCATAATTTAAGAACTATATTAAATGTATTAGAATATTATGAGATTAGCGGAAAGAAACAGCTGGCGCTATTCTTTTTAGACGCAGAGAAGGCGTTCGATAATTTAAACTGGGATTTTTTATTTTGTCAACTAAAGATGATGGATTTCGGGGAAAATTTTATTGAGAATATCAAGGCTATTTACAAAGATCAAAGAGCCAAAATAATCGTGAATGGACAACTAACTGAAGAAATCAAGTTAAAGAAAGGCACCAGACAAGGCTGTCCACTTTCCCCACTCCTTTTCGTATTGTCACTAGAAGTTCTATTGGAATCCTTAAGAAATAATCCCAAAATAAAAGGTTTACGGATAAGGGAGGAAATATATAAAGTGCTCGCGTACGCTGATGATATAGTATTAATTGTACAAGATCCTCTAGAGTCAATTGAAGAAATACAGGAGGAGTTAAAGCAATATGGGTTAGTGGCAGGACTAAAAGTAAATTACAATAAATCAAAGATAATAACCAAAAATATTTCAATCGCGGATAATCGTTTGATAGAGGAAAGAACAGGCTTTCAAAGGGAGACAAAAGTAAGATATTTAGGAATAATTCTGAGTAACAGATGTAGTAAGATATATGAGCTTAATTATGAACCGCTCTTAAAAGAATTAGAAATTAAGTTAAAGAAATGGCGTAGTCTGCAACTTTCATTTATGGGTAGAGTAGCGGTGGTTAAGATGTATGTTTTACCTAAGGTCCTATTCTTATTTCAAATGGTTAATTTTGCTTCTAAGAAAGCTTTCATTGTAAAACTGGAACAAATGGTTAGAGCTTATATTTGGCTAGACAAAAAACCGAGAATAAAATGGAAAATACTAACAGATGTTAAGGAAAACGGAGGGTTAGGTTTACCTGACTGGGGAAATTACCACCTGGCATGTGGAGTGAGCTGGTTACGAGACTGGATTAGACTCGAATCCAAGAGAATATTAACGTTAGAAGGGTTTGACCTTCAGAAGGGTTGGCATTTTAATCTATGGTATGCTGAAAAACCGCAAAAATACTTCACCAATCATCTGATTCGTAAAGGAATTAATAATGTTTGGATAAAACTTAAAAAGAAGATATATAATAGAGTACCAAGATGGTTGTCACCTATTGAAGCTTCAATTCAGCCACAACTATGGGATTACTCTAACGTAGTCAGATACCAAGATCTTTTAGATGAAAAAGATAAGATTCAGGGAAAAGAGATACTGGAGGGGAAAGGTCTAAAAATAGATTGGTGGATTATGACTATGACAGTGGCTAAATTTAACAAGGATAGACTAACTGGATTTAGCAGAGCTAACTTTGACTTTGATAAAATCTTAGTACACAACGTTGAGAAAACAATAAAAAAAAACCTACAATTACATGTTGCAGATGAATTTGGAAGACGAGGTAGTTAAGGAAGTAATGCTGAAATGGTCAAAAAACTTCTCAAAGAATGTAGATTTAGAAACATGGTCATCATTCTGGAAAAAGAATTACAGTATTGTTAAGCCGATCAATTTCAGAGAAAATTTTTTTAAATTATATCATAGATGGCATATTACTCCCATACAATTAAATAAAATTAATTCAGACTCCTCCCCAAAGTGCTGGAAATGTGGGATCAAAACAGGTTCATTTTTTCATATGTGGTGGACGTGTAAATGGGCAAAAAGATTTTGGGTGCAAATTTATGAGATGGTGAAGTTAATGCTTGATATAAATTGGCAGTTCAAACCGGAGATTATGTTACTCTCCATGGTGAGGAAGGAAATTCCACAAGAGGACGAATACCTGACAACTTATGTTCTAACGGCGGCGAGAATCGTATATGCTACTTATTGGAGGCAGAAAGAGTGCCCAAAATTAGGGGAAGTGATAGATAAAATTTTTCAAGCAGCGGAGATGGATATTCTATCTAAGATGTTAAAAGGAATGTCCAAAGAGGACGCAGTGGAAAAATGGAGAAAGTTTTATAACTGGTTACAGAAAAGTAAAGATGAAAGTTATATAACTAGTAATATAATGGTGTAAGATAATTTAAAGTTGATTTGTATAATAATAAGGACTATAGTTTGAGTCTACATTCACCTCATTTTAGAAAAATAAGGATAAGGATAAGATTTAGACAGGTTACATACATACGTGTAGACATCAGGATACTTTTGTCTGTACGATTTCTCGTTTAATAGGAAGTTTATGTATTGGAGGTATATGTATGAGAATTATGTATGATGTTTGGATACATCTTGGATACATATCTTATCTTTGTTAAATGTGAAATAGAAATAAACTTTGGAAGTATTAAAAAAAAAAAAAAAACAATGGAGATTTAGCCCTAAAGTATTCTTCCAACAGAAAGATAGGGAGGATTTATTAAAGGAGGTGGAGTATTATTTTAAGGAAAATAGGCAATCTGCAGATGAAGATATAATTTGGGATGCTGTAAAGGCAGTTATTAAGGGAATATGTGTTACTAAAGAAATTCAGTTTAAGAAGAAAATAAATATTTTAAGAGAGCAAAAGTTGAAGGAGATGTTAGAAATTCAGAGGAAGTAACAAAAGAAATATAAAAGGCAAATTCAGGAACTGTTGAATAATTTGAAAAATGAACTGAAGGAACTGGACCTTACCTCTATGTGAAAAAGAGATTTATTAGTGAAAAATGAGTATCAAAGAAGTAATGTAAATACAATTAAGAGGTTGGCAAATTACTTGAAGAAAAGAAGGGAAAGGCAAAGGATAGGGTGTATGAAAAATGAAAAGGGAAATAAGGTTTTTAAGGATAATCAGATAAGAGAGATTTTTGCTAAATATTACCAAAGGTAATTTAAAGTAGAGGAAAATAAACAATTTGATGAAGTTATAAGGAAAAAAGTTAAAGAAGAGGAATTGATAGAATTGAGGATATTACACAGCAAGAAATCTTAAATGTTATAAATAATTTAAAAAATGGGAAATCACCAGGTTTAGACGGATTTACAGTGGAATTTTATAAAATGGTGGGAAATTTGATTGTTCTGGAATTACAAAGGTTATTTAATAAAATTTTGAATAAAGGGAAAGCTCCAGACTCTTGGAGGTGTACAGAAATTATTACAATTGTAAAACAACAGAGAGATCCAAGGATCCTAATTCATATAGACTGATAAGCTTGGCAAATCGGGATTATAAAATTTTTGCAAAGGTTTTAGCAAATAGATTGGAGAAGCCATTACCGAGTCTAGTAGGAGAAGATCAATATGGTTTTATGAAAGGAAGGTTTATAGATCACTCTATAAGGAATGCGAACAAAGCTTTGTATCATGGAAATAATAATAATAAGATTGCTCTTTTGAAATTGGATGTATATAAGACATTTGATTCATTAAATCATAAATATTTGTTCCAAATGTTACATAAATTTGGTTCTGAAGGAGCCAAAGAAAGAAATTTATAGAGAAGGGAGAGCAGTGATCAAAATAAATGATGAACATACTGGGGAAGTATTGATACAGAGAGGAATTAAGCAAGATTGTCCTTTATCCCAGACGTCATTTGTTATAACTATGGAACCTTTGGCAGACAGAATTAGAAATAGTATTAGAATACAAGGGTATAAGGTAGGAAAGGAGGAAATTAAATTGAATTTATTTGCAGACAATATATTATTGGTCTTAGGGAATCTCTAGAAGTGATGAAAGTATTAGTAATAATTTTAGAAGATTTTAAAGCATGTTCAGGTTTGGGAGCAAATATTAAGAAGTCAGAAATAATGTTCAGCAAGACAGATTTAAAGGAACAAAAAGATATATCAAAGTTAACAGGTATGAAACTAGGAATTAAGAAACGGAAATATTTGGGAGTAATAATAACAAGAAATGTTAAGAATTTGATGGGGATAAATTATAAAATAATATGGAAATGATACAGAAAAACTTAAATCAATGGAATAATAAGTATTTGAGTATACTAGGGAAGATTAGGGTACGGTACTTAAAATGTTTATAATACCTAAGATGATGTATTTGTTTCAGGTACTTCCAGAATGAGTATCTAAGAAACAATTAGCAATGTGGGATAAGGCACTAAAAATTGGGGGTTTGGAATATCAAGAAAAGTGATATATTCGTCAAAGGAAGATTTAGGTTGGGGTATACCACAGTTGGAAGGATATTATAAAGTCTTTCAAATAAAAATGTTGATGGAATTGAATGGGAAAAGTAAGGATAAATGGGTCTGATGGGAAGATAGTATAGAGGAGCAGACAGATTTGGAATATTTACACAAAGGTTAAAAAAGGAGATTGAGAATACAATAGGCCCAAGACAGATGGTATTAAAAATATGGGGGGGAGCAGGTTAAGTGGATGCCTCCACTATCAAAGTGAGCCCCACTTGCATCATTAAATGAGGAATTTAAAATTTTTGAGGTAATTTTTTGGAAGGCGCTAAAGGGAAAGGACCTATGGAAAGTGAAAAATATATATAATGCTCAAGGGACTTTAATTCTGATGCAAGATGTATTGGAAGAGTGGGAGGACAATATTGGTTAAGGGTTATTAGTTTATATCATATTTTGAAACAAAGAACTCTGGGATATTAAATGAGGAGGACACCCCGATGGAAGCACTGTATGGAATTAAAGAAAATAATTAAAAGGGCATTGCAAGAAAGATATACATTATGATGATTGAAGATAAAAATTACAAGATTGGTATAATACAGTCAAAATGGGAGAAAGACGTAGCATTATCAGAGAATGAGATGAGAGGTATTAGTGATATAAAAATGGAGAAATTGAAATGAAATTAATATTGAAATAGTACAGAACGCCTGCTCAACTATCTTTATCATCAAGGGAATGACACCCAATTGTTGGCATTGTAAAAAGGAAAGGGGATATTATGCACATCTTTGGTGGGAGTGTTCTAAGGTGACTAAATTTTGGCAAAAGATCTTGTAAAAGGTGGAGGAAGTATGTAAGATTAAAGTGGAGTTATCGGGGAATGTGTTATTTATGGGAATTTTGGGGAACTATAAAATAGATAAATCCTACCAGGATCTATTTAAAGCTATGATTTTAGCTGTCCGTGCGGTTATAGCGTTTGGCTGGAAAGATGCTACAAAATGGACTATAGACTATGGAATGGTTATTTATACGAATGAATACAGTCGGATATATTAACGATATTAAAACAGGAAAAACTAGGTGAGGATAAGATTGTGGAAGTTAAGAAGAGGTGGTTTGAGTATATAAGATGGGTAAAGCGCCGGGGGGGGGGGGGCAATAATGATATATTGGTTAAACTCCAAAAGATGTGCTGATGGCTATAGATATAAAATAGGATATTATTACTGGTCGTTTGTGCGGGGGAGAGAAATAAAAAGGAAAAGGGGGGAAAGAAGCAATTGATGTATGTTATATATGCTATGCTATGATTTGGCTGAGTTATATGGAAGCAGGATCAAATACTTCAATAAACTATCTGTTCTGGAAAAAAACAAAAAAAACCCCTCCAAAGCCCTGTTATGGCAGTCAAAGCAGATCTTGAGGAATTAAGGTACAAAGGAAGTTGTTTAGGGTCCCCTGTTCTTTGAAAGGTGAACTTCTTACAGAAGACATATAGAAAAGTAAATTGCTGAGCACAAGCTGGTTAGCTGGTTTTTAAGTAAACTGTTGTCAATGTTTAACCTAATCATTGCAAAAGTCAGAGAAGAGCAAAAGTCAAGAACCAAAGGACTAGTTAGTTACAATTTACCTTGAATGAGTCCTAGTTAGCAAATACTGGCAGCAAATTAGATCAAATTAGATCAATGGCTGCTGAAGGGACCAGCTGGAGGAATCTTAGAACCACTCACCATAAATTTACATGTGACATACCTTGACCAAAACAGGTTCTAAAGGTGGGGTTGCCAACAGACCTGAAGAAAAACATCCTGTCCCTTTTGTATAGGCTTATAATATGTGGAAATGGACAGATAAAGCTTTCATTGGCATGGAGGTAAACAACATAATCTGGTAAATAACATACAATTAATCCTCTGTTACAGAGACAGGGCATTTATTATCTAGGCAGTTGGTACTCCTATCTACAACCTACACTGGCAATATTTAATGTCAAAAATATCCCAGGCTTAAAGAAATCATTGCATTTTGGGAATAACCACACAGAGATGGCATGCTGCTCTGAGTCAAAAGTAATGCATAGTATTTCAGAAATTCATATGCTTGTTTTACAGGTTAGAAAAATGTTCTGAGAAAGCAGTTTACATTTGAATTTTAGTGCTGGGGAAGGTAACATCTCTATTAGAATGTTTTTCTTAGTATTTGTTTTAGCAGAGCATACACTGGATTTTGAGCACCTTATGTCTTTCAGCCTTTTCCAGTCTCAATCCAAAAATGTTTCCTCAAGGCCATTTGTGATTGTACCAAATTTTGCATTCTGCGCATTGTACAGATTTCTGCCTGCCCAGAAGGGTCTAATCAAGGATCATCAGAAAATCTCTCAACTTGATAACTGAAGGCGGACCCAAACCTTCCTCCCTAATTTAAGCGGAATAAAAGAGCAAATCTACAGAATTGCCTGCATATCTCTTGGTTCCTAAGCAACCCAAAAAACTGGCAATGGACATCTTCATTGAGACTGCCTTCTATGATTGGTAAAGAACAAAGTTTGATAGGTTTGCATTTGATGAAAAAAATCAAATTGTTGTTGTTAATAGTTATTACTGCATTAAAACACTAACAGCGTTTTAGCCAGAAACATCTGGTCTAACAGTAGTGAAGTGGGATTCAAAATAATATTAGGAATACTGTTATGAGGGAAAAACTTAATAACTTGGTTTGTGACAAGGAAGTTAAAAGACCTTGGGGGTTTTCAAAAGTCTTATAAAAATGACTACTCAGTTGATTAGAGATTTTTTTTAAAAAAAAAACTTGTGGCTTCATTTGCAATGGAAATAAAATTATTGCATAGTTAATTTGCAGTCCTTCCGTTTCTGATTAGCTGCTTTGGAAACTGTCCTCCTGGCTTTACACACAATTGTCTTGGATCCTATGCTTTGGGGGCTGAAGCTTCCTCAGGAGTGTACTCTTGAATAATTAAAAGTGAGCACAGACCTTCCTACGTTAAAAGTAAGCCCCATTGTGTTGTATTTTCACTCATACTTGAGCTTCTCTGAAGGAAGACTGGATACTGTGCTTCATGCTATGTAAACAAAGTTTTAAGAGAAGCAGAAAGCTTTAATAATTTTATCCCTTCTTCCAAAATATCACTGACATTCTTTCCCATACTATAATATACTATATAAATAGATAAATCAAATGTTATCTAAGGGCATGGCCTATGCTGCGAACAAACTGATTTAATAATGGGTTCTCCAAAATGAGGTCTGGGATCCATAGTTCAAGGCAGAGGGATTTGGGATCTGTTAAGGGAAGAATCTTGAGAGTCCCTTGGACTGCAAGAAGATCCAGTCAGTCAGTCCTAAGGGAAATCAACCCAGACTGTTCCCTGGAAGGTCAGATGCTGAAGCTGAAGCTCAAATACTTTGGCCACCAAATGAGAAGGGAACACTCCCTGGAGAAGATCCTGATGCTGGGAAAGACAGAAGGCAAAAGAAGAAGGGGACGGCAAAAGATGAGATGGCTGGACAGCGTTACTGATGTAACAAATTTGAGCGGGCTTCGGAGGATGGTGGAAGATAGAAGGGCCTGGCGAGACTTTGTCCATGGGGTCGCAAAGAGTCAGAATTGACTGTGTGACTGAACAACAACAACAAGGGAGAACACTGGAAAAACTGCAGTTCCTAGGATTTCTCTGAAAGGAAGAGTATCATGGAGATAGTGCACGTTTCCTATCTACCTTTTCGTTTTTGCGTGGGTGCATTCCTACAGCACTGACCTTTTCAACTGCACTGCACAATATTTTCCATGTCTGCCACAGTATCTAATGTAAACAAATGAAATACTCCCTTGAGTTCTATTCAGGATGTTGTGTAGTATGTAGTAGTTCTATTGACAATGAACCAATATGAAAAGGTTCCTTGAGGTCTAAACATGGTTACTGTTAAATACCGGGTTTGATACACGAGAAGGCGCTTGCATAGTGATTAAAGCTCTTTATTAGTGATTCAGCATGTCTACATAGTGCCTACATACTACTGCTAAACACTCAAAGCTGGTGGTAATATATACAGTTGGGGGAGGGTGAACCCAGCCCCCAATAAACAGAAAACACCTTGTGATTGTACCATAAACATTTTGGGCGTTTTTGCACTGACCTCTTCACCGCGCAGCATCTGCGCGGATTTCGCACTAATTGCTCCACAGAACCCGGAAGAGCCGCAAAGTCCCACGGCTTTTGCGTCGCAAATGTAAACTGGCCAAAACCCAGTTTACATTTGCGACGCAAAAGCCGCGGGACTTTGCGGCTCTTCCGGGTTCTGCAGAGCAATTAGTGCAAAATCCGCGCAGACGCTGCACGGTGAAGAGGGACGTCGCTCCCGAGTAAGGTCAGTGCGAAAATGCTCTCTCATTGGCAGATCCTAGGATTCTCTAATACTGCCTCCCAATTGGCCAGTTTGAATTATGCAGCCAATCGGGATGCAGATCTTTGGACCATCTCCATCTATTGTGTTGTGGCTCAAGCTCAGGACACAATACCCAATATGTCCAGGGATATCTTCACATACATAACAGTTACTCTGCTTCTTTTGGTCCACAAGTGCTCCTCCAGACCAATCCCTTAGATGTTTAATTGTAAATCAGTCCCACTGTGGTAAATTAGTAAGTGTGCATAAGATTACAGTGTTACACCATTAGCCTTCTCAACAACCCTGTAAAAGCTAGCCACAACCAAGTATCATGGAAAGCAATGTAAGAGGACTTTGAGCTTCCTGCTGGGTTCAAGTGGAAAGTACTTCCTAGTAAGTATGGCTCAGGATTGCAGCATTTGTTACATGTAAAAGCCCATTGGTTTCAATAGGAGCCAATTCTGGTATATTAGGCACATTAATTGTAATTAACCTGCTCTAGGCCTCATTATTCTACCCAGTAAGCCTTTATTCAGACAAACACAAAACCTCACATTTTATAGTCAGCTCATACTTTATAGTTATGCTATTTGTAGCTCTCTGCCTCTCCGTGTTCTTAGAAGGAGCAGGGGGAGTGAACTCAAAAATGAACTTTTAAACCATACCAAGAAGTACTTTTAAGCTTTTGCTGCAGTGAGTTGAATCAAACAATGTTATGATATATGTATTTTTTCCTGATTCCTGCAAATTGGAAATCGATCTGTACCAGGAAGCCTTCAGTTGCACTCCACAAACAAGGAGAGCAAGGAGGAAAAGTGTAAGCATGAGAACAAACGACAGTTAAGATTATTGCAACAATAATAACACAATCCGGTCATCGAGAAACAGTGCCAACAAAGGCACCACGATAGGGTTGCCAGTCTTCAGGTGGGACTAGGGAACAAGCGTGCGTAGCGGACTCCTGTCGCAGCATTAACCCTTCAAGAACACCAACTCAATAAATATTTGATGTAAAAAATTCTCCAATAGTATTATTTATTCAATCCGGGTGACTATTGGAGAGATTTTTTTCATCAAATATTTATTGAGTTGTTCTTGAAGGGTTAATGCTGCTACAGGAGTCTCCTACGCACAGTGCTTCTGCTTGTTCCCCAGTCCTATATTCCGGGTGATTCTTTTTTGGTTGCCAATCCTCAGGTGGGGGCAGGGTATCCTCCGGCTTGGAGGCTCTCCCCTTATTTCAAGGTCATCAGAAAGCGGGGATGGGGGGAGGGAAAAGTCTGCTGGGCACTCCATTATTCCCTGTGGAGACCTATTCCCATAGAGTATAATGGTGAATTGATCTGCGGATATCTGGGGCTCTGGGGGGGAGCTGTTTTTTGAGGTAGAGGCATGAAGTTTTCAGCACAGCACCCAGTGCCTCTCTTCAAAATACCTTCCAAGTTTCAAAAAGATTGGATCAAGGTGTCCAATTCTATAAACCCCCAACGAAGGTGCCCTTATCTTTCATTATTTCCAAATGGAGGGAAGGCATTTAAAAAGTGTGAGGTCCCTTTAAATGTGATGGCCAGCACTCCCTTTGGAGTTCAGTTATGCTTGTCACAACCTTGCTCCTGGCTCCACCCCAATGTCTCCTGGCTCCACCCCCAAAGTCCCCAGATATTTCTTGAATTGGACTTGGCAACTCTACACCACAAACATGAACCAAATTTAAGTGGATGCATTTATGATGTTTATTTCAAGGAACAGCAGCTTTAACTGCAAAAGTCAGAAAACAGGAAGTATATAAGTGCATGTAACCCTCTGAGGAAGGCTCAGTTTTTTGGTTGTTAGACCAATTGGGTCATTAGTGCTAATAAATCTGCTTCAAGCTTCACCTGTGTGGTTCCTGCCTGGTCTTTTTCCCGATTGTTCCTGCTACAATACAACTGAGGTAGATTAACAGCACAATCCTTAACAGTGTTACACTTTTTAAAAGCCATAGTCTTGAATAGAATTGGGAGGGCATAGTTCAGTTTAGGATAGCACTGGAACTGATAAACTGGGTGACTGTTTTGCCTCCCAGTCTCATTATGCAGTTACCAAACGACAACAACAAAAAAAGTTGTCTTAGGGAAAGTTTCTGCTTTCCTGTGTCATTGCTAACACAAACCTGGGAAAGTTTCAGCCATATTGCCATTTCTTTTAGAAAAAGTAACTGGAGGTATTGCAGTTTCTTTCTTCCCTCTTAGTCGTAGATTAGATATTTTTAGAAGAAAATTCAGATTAATGACCAGAAGAAGAATACTTGAGTATAACCAAAAGAAGAATACCTGAATTCATGACTGCTTCCTGGTGCCTTTGGCTTGGCCTGAAGAATGATGTAATGAACCCTTTTACAAACAGCATCATTATCATAAATAGGGCTGCTGTCTGAGATGAGGAGAGAAGCTTCCCAACTCTTTAAGAAAGAATCAATTTTTATATGCTTATAGCTGTGGGGATTACAACTGACTTTGAGAAATCATAAATATAAAAGACTTTTAGTGTTTTCCATTCCTTATGCCAGTTCTTGGTTCTGTTTTTTTCAATAAACATTTTGATTTCAAAGTGATGGCACAGAACTTCCCCATCAATACATTAATAGTGGATAGGCTTGGGCTGGAGAGATCTGGTTTCTAAATCCCTTCATGCCGTGAATCTTCTTGGTGGACCTTGAGCGAGTCACCATTTCTACCAAAACCTCCCCTATTGAAAAACTGTATAGTTCAGATGGAGACAGGGCACCCTGAGCCTCTTGGCACAAAGGATAAAAAGGTAATAAATCGAGCACTTGGTTTATGCATCAGATGCTCTCTAAAAGGAAAGGTGCCAAGACACAGACACACCTACTGTGTAATCCTAAACTGACTTTTACCCACTGAAGTTATTGAGCTTAGAAGGGTCAAACTCTATGTAGGCAGACCCCAGCTCAGCGGGCCCCCCCATCTTCTTTTAGAAAGTAATCATTTGTGCGCACACAAGCACGCACGTGCACAGCGCAATGGCGTCACAAAAAGTGACGTCATCAAGCAGCCCCCTTCCCCTCAGGCTTCCTGATTGGGGTGAGGGGAGTTGACAGTTGTGTCCTGCGAGCCTTGCAAGGCATGTGGGATGCAAGTCCAATCCCCCACTCAGGCTTCCTGCGTTGCAATGCAGGAAGGCTGATGGGGGGCTGGGGGGGCTGACGGTCGCATCCCGCGCACCTTGCAAGGCACACGGGACACAAGCCCCTTCCTCCGCTCAGCCTTCCTGCATCGCAGAGAGGCTGATCGGGGCGGGGGAGCCGGAGGTCGCCTCCCGCATGCCTTGCAAGGTGCGCGGGACCAGAGCCCTGACCTGGCTCATGGGCGAGAGCCCAGCAGCACTTCCAGGCAGGATGGCGCCCTAAGAAGCCGCCCACCCGGCCTACTCCCACGTGCCGGCTCTGCCTGCACTGCTAGAAGTTCAGACCTGGAAAATCTGCTCCCTCTAAATTTAGAATCAGTGGGTAAATGTAGGTATTTATTTCATCTACTGAGGTTTCGAATCAGCCTTTGTTAGTTATATATGAGATTATATTAGCAGGATTTCAGGTCATGGAACTGCAATGTCAGCTGCAGTCTGAATGTGGCTTGCAGGCTAGGGAAAGCTGAGCTCTCTTTGGCTTTGTGTTATGCAATCCGGTCAATAGTTGAGCCGAGGACATGTTCCAATATTAATTAGGACTCCTGCAATCTAGAATAATAAAATCCCTTCCTTTGGCCTTTATAACTATCACATGTGTCATCATTTCTGGGTTGGAAATGATTTTTGTAGAGGCTACTCATTTTTCAGAAGACTTCAGGTCCTCAATTGCAGAATGCAAAATAAACCCTGACTCTGGAAAGCTGAGTTTTGTGTTATGTCATTTTGAATATTAATTCAGATAATATGAACAATGACTAAGCCTTCTTCCTTGTAAATGTCTGGTAAGTTTGCCTAATTTTTAAGGGACACTGTCTTATTTTAAGGGAAAAATCACACTGCACAATAGAATGAAGGGACTCATTTGCATATTAGGCCACACCCCCTGATGTCACCATTGTTTCACACAGGGCTTTTTAGGTAGAAAAAGCCCAGGAGGGACACATTTGCATATTAGGCCACACTCCCTGATGCCAAGCCAGCCAGTACTGCATTCCTGTGCATTCATAAGAACATAAGAGAAGCCATGTTGGATCAGGCCAATGGCCCATCCAACACTCTGTGTCACATAAGAGAAGCCCTGTTGGATCAGGCCAGTGGCCCATCCAGTCCAACACTCTGTGTCACACAGTGGCCAATACACACACACACACACACACACACACTGTGGCTAATAGCCACTGATGGACCTCTGCTCCATATTTTTATCTAACCCCCTCTTGAAGCTGGCTATGCTTGTAGCCGCCACCACCTCCTGTGGCAGTGAATTCCACATGTTAATCACCCTTTGGGTGAAGAAGTACCTCCTTTTATCTGTTTTAACCCAACTGCTCAGCAATTTCATCGAATGTCCATGAGTTCTTGTATTGTGAGAAAGGGAGAAAAGTACTTATTTCTCAACTTTCTCCATCCCATGCATAATCTTGTAATTACTGCTAAAAAAAAAGCCGTGATAGAGTGTCATGGATGAGGAGCCACCTACATGCACTTCAGAAACTCCAACCTGCCCAGACAGATAAACTAGGAAACGTGTTCTCATCAAATCCTTGTCTGTAGCCAAGACCTTCGACTGCCCCTCTAGCATCTCTCCTCTTAGCCTGTTTTTCATTACTTTTTGGTAATGAGGAGCACTGCTGACTTTTGTTCTGTTTAGCATGGTAGACAATCCTTGAGGTTCACTTTTCAGCACTGTGCTTGGTCCTTAGGCTAATTAGAAGACAGGACAACACAGAAGACTAGCAAGTCAAAGTCAAACGACACATTACAGTTTTTGAAAAATTAGGTCTGGGTTCCAGATTCAATTCATTTTCAAAGAGAGGGGCTTAAAAGTCTCCAGGAGACTTGCTGGGCTTGCCAAACTTTCAGACAAAATAACATGTTATTTGAAGCACCAGTCCTTTCCTGTATTAGGACTAACATTCCACAATTTTCTGGCTGGTATATGCTTCTCCTGGGTTTGGGATGATGGCAAAGAGAGAGGAGGGCTGCAGCCTCCTTTCATGCTGCAATGGCCACGGGAAGTGATTTGCCTGTCTTTAGCGCTTCTCACGCACAGAATATTCCATGTGCAACTGGGGATTTCATTATTACATTTTTATCCCATCTTTATTCCATAGATCTCAAGGCAGTGTCTGTAGAGTTTGCAGGAAATATCCCATCCAGTCATGGACTAGATCCATACCTGACATTTGGAATCCAAAAAAGGAGAGTGGGGAACCTTTTTTCTGCCAAGGGCCATTTGGATATTTATAACATCATTCGTGGGCCATACAAACTTAAAAAACTGCTCCGCCGAGGGAGAACTAGTCAGGCTGGCAAAATTAAAGCAAATAATTGTTTTTCTGTTTGAAGTCATGTGGGGAGAGTCTAATTTGGCACACACACACACACACACGGCCTGCTGCCCTAGGCAAATGCTTAGGTCCAGGGCTTTTTTTTGTAAAATAAGCCCAGCAGGAACTTTTTTGCATATTAGACCACATCCCTGCCTAATGTTAGCATATTAGGTCATACACTCATTAGCATATTAGGCCACACCATCTGGGATAATGAAGTACAAACTGAACTGGTGGCAGCTGGCTCCCACCCCCCACCCCTCCTTCCCACCCTTCATGTGGAAACTGAAACTGCTCCCAGCAGCCCTTTAAAGGCACCCACATACCCCCAGCAGCAGCCTTTCACAATGCCCACCAGTCAGACTTCAGAGAGAGGGGGGGGAATAAAATGGGGGAAAGAAAGGGGAATAAAGGAAAATGAAATGGGAGGAAGAAAGAGGAATAAAGGGCTGGACCAAGTGATCTCAAGAGCAGTAAACGGCCCTTGGGATGGACGTTCCCCACCCCTGCAATAAAGCCTCATCTTTTAATTGAGCTGTTGATACCAATAGTTGAGGAAATTATCCTCCTTGGATTATTGGATATGATCTGGTTCTGATGAGTGGATAGATTGTGCCCTGTTATCCTACTTTATTGCAAGGGCTAGGGAGGTAAACTAAATCCTAGTCTACACATGCAGCCAAATGAGGTGGCAGAATGGCTGTACCTCTTCAGACTGTGGGGGAAAGGTCAAATCCTTAATGGTCCTCCAGGTAAAAATTCCTACAAATTAAATTAAAAAAAAATCACATCAGGAAGAAAAATTCAACCCCAGCCTTCCATGTGCTTTACTGGCTGCCCAGTTACAAATAATGCTTGAAGCAGGGGAACTCTGAGCAATGAAATCCTTTCCTTACAATCCATTCTACCATGGCAGCATTCTGCTACCTTATTCTGCTGCATGTGTGCAGAAAAGATCTATTCCAGATCCACATTCTTTGAGCTCATGATAATATGCATAGTTGCCTTTAGAGCAGCTTACCAATAAAGGACATGGAACTTTGCAAAATTTGAACTTTCAAAACAATGTGCCTCTTGCACTGCAGATCTGCAATTCACATTCATGTGTAGCAGATTGCCCAGACGCATTTCTTCCTTCTGTTACGGGGACACCATATATTTCCTTGCACTCAAATGGCAATATTTTGTTGTTAGGAAAGTGCAATCTTTTTTCCACCCCAGTTAGCACATCAGTTACAGCAGTGAGTGCTATCTGGATTGTGTTAGTGTTGGTGTCGTGGGCACTTAATGGATAGTGCCTGTGACATATCGGTGATGAGCAGCCCAACTCTCACCACCCCCTCCAATGACCGTGCCATTTGATAATCATTTATCACCATGTGCTGATATTTTTTTTTTAAGCTCAGGGCTATTCTGCACTGGTTGTTTTAAAGCTGGTCAGGTAGCAAATCTGTTCTGGTATCAAAGTGTATTGTGAGTTTTGCAAAGGGATGGATGAAGCTGTTAGCAGAATGCCAGTTGCCGTATGCATTCCTGTGAGTTATTTTGTGGCATCGCTCACTGTACAGTGCAGTCAGCTTGCAAACACTCCTTGCTCTGAAAATGTGTGTGCTTCTGACCTTTTCTGCTGGTAGGGGAAGCAACTTCTCTGCTCTCCCCAGCCATTAAATGCTTAGATTCTTTCAGAAGAGGAAAATGTGAGAGGTTGTTATTAAGGAGGATTGGCAGCTCAGCTGGCTCTTCGGGCTGAGAAAACAGAAGAGGGTGAGCGGAGAGTTCAGAAGGTCAAGACTGAAGTGGATCAGCAGAGATGTGGAGAATGGGAAGAGCCCACAATGGAAAGTGCAGAAGCGTGGAAGATCAGGGCTGAGGTAGATTTGCCTAACTGTGTGAATGCAATCAATTTTTAAAAAGCGGAATTTTTAAAAAGCCATTTAGGATTACTGTGTTCTCTCTTCATCATTTGAAAATATCTATTTCCTATGTGGACAACAGAACTATCAGAATTATTGGTAGTATTTAATAATAATAATAATAATAATAATAATAATAATAATAATAATAATAATAATAATAATAATAATAATAATAATAATAAAATTTGTTCACCACTGGTTATATCCAGTTCACCACTGGTTATATCACAGCCAAAATAAGAAGTGTTTTATGCAAGCAAAAGTCTTATTGAATTCTGGCACTGGTTTTCTCCTCTCTGTTCAGTGTTATTTAATGCAGTTACATATCAACATACTTTCCTTACAAAACTCTAAGCTAAGTTCACTAGTTTGGGTTGATCAAATGACTTGGTAGCATCTGAAACTGTACTTTGGAAAAAAGGAGGAACATCATCTCTCCAACTGACCATATTTGGAGATTATCAGATCTTACTGCCCCAAGCTCCTCCTGATTATTGGGCTGCTGGGTAAGTCTTGTGATGCTATTAAAAGAAACATTTTGTCCTATGAAACAATGTTCTCTACTGAGATCAATGTCTTCAGAGGTTGTTAGTCTACTCACTAAAATAATGACACATAAAAGTACCTAGGTGAAGACTGAAACAGAAATGATCCCATTAAGCATCATGTACACAGGGCTTCATGTTGAAAGTGTCAGTTAAGAATGTCAGTTGGGAACTACAGTTGAAGAAGAGAGTTAAGCACAGACTGTGGACTGAGAAGAAGGCTAAGACAGTGAGTGAATCAAGGAGGGTCCCCATTCAAGCCAAAAAGGAAAATAACTTCTAGTAAACAAAAGTGATCCTTGCCCAGTTAAGAAGGGAAATGGCTTCCAGCCTTTGCAAGGGGGAGAAAGGTCATACTGCTTTGGCATCAGGGTCAAAGTGACACCATATTACAGCAAAAAATAATGGAAACCTGATAGTTCTCTCAATCATGGAATTAGCTACTAAGAAAAAAAATCAGGTCTCAATAATAACTTTCTTCAGCATCTGCCAGCTGAATTTTAATTGCATGTCATTCCTCTGGGAAAGCACAGAAGTCTCAATCCGCCATATCCCCTGACCAGAAGTAAGGCCTGCATCTTTTTCCATGCTCTTCTTCCCAGACAAGCTTCAGAGAACTGAGAAAATTCAGATTTTTCTGATAATTATCAGATGAAAATTATCAAACTTTAGCTGTATCAGATAAGAACATAAGAACATAAGAGAAGCCATGTTGGATCATGGCAATGGACCATCCAGTCCAACACTCTGTGTCACACAGTGGCCAATATATTTGTGTGTATGTGTATGTATATACACACACACTCACACATACATACATACATATACACACATGTACACACACATATATATATACTGTGGCTAATAGCCACTGATGGACCTCTGCTCCATATTTTTATCCAATTCCCTCTTCAAGCTGGCTATGCTTGTAGCCGCCGCCACCTCCAGTGGCAGTGAATTCCACATGTTAATCATCCTTTGGGTGAAGAAGTACTTCCTTTTATCCGTTTTAACCTGACTGCTCAGCAATTTCATTGAATGCTCACAAGTTCTTGTATTGTGAGAAAGGGAGAAAAGTATTTCTTTCTCTACTTTCTCCATCCCATGCATAATCGTGTAAACCTCTATCATGTCACCCCACAGTCAACGTTTCTCCAAGCTAAAGAGCCCCAAGCGTTTTAACCTTTCTTCATAGGGAAAGTGTTCCAAACCTTTAATCATTCTAGTTGCCCTTTTCTGCACTTTTTCCAATGCTATAATATCCTTTTTGAGGTGCGGTGACCAGAATTGCACACAGTATTCCAAATGAGACCGCACCATCGATTTATGCAGGGCATTATGATACTGACTGATTTGTTTTCAATATATCACCAATCCAGTCTGATAATGGAAAAATTAGTGGGTTTATTAGGTCAGTAATATCTGATTCACACCCCTAACTTTTCAAGCATGTGGTTTCAATGACGAGTCGAGTTTGATACAAAACTACGTTTATTGATAGACCGATACTTTCAGTGTAACAGATTCTTGAGAGTGATACTAAAGATACATTGATACAATACTTTTAAGGCTTACTTCAAAAGGATTCCAAAAGGTGGGGGCGAGGGATGCGCTCTCATACATAAACTATCATAAATGTCTACATTCTCATGGCGTTATCAGGACTCCGTCCTTGCTTTCCCCAGATGTGTCACACTCCCTAACAGGAATGTATGGGAAGGTACTGATTACACTTTCTCAAGTTAGTTTCATTTCTCTCTACTTCTACTTTGCAAGCAATAAAGTAAGAAGGGGGAGGGGGAAAGAATAACAGAGCTAACAGACCTTGGTCCTCCATGATATTTCACAGACCAGCTTTATGGAGGACCCTAAAACAATCAATTACCAATGGAATTTTACCATGCTTGACATAACCAATAGGGTGATATTGCCATGTGGACGACATTGCTATCACTTAACTCTTCTTTACTCCCCACCACAGTGGGAGCGGGGGAGACACCTGACGAGAATAAGTAGCTCAACCTGTTGTTCTCCAATAATATAAGATACAAAATGAATACAGTGAAATTTCTGCAGGAGTGTCTCCAAAGGAGCATATTAAGTTTCCAGCATGACACCATACCCCAAAATCAAATAAAAATGAAGTACAACATAGTGGGGGAGAATGCCATTAAGTTCCATAAGTCTCATCTACAGGACAGATAGGAGACTAGCCTGAAGTTCAGATTATTAGGACCCTGGAAGTGAAAACACATCACAAATACATTTAAGGCCTGTTTTACTAAAAACCTACACAGCTCCTAGTTACCTTTAGTAGTGCATAATGCATGCTAGATGCTCTCAACTAGTCAATATGACAATGGACAAGTTTCACATACCACTCGTGTCCTATGATTCCCACATGGAAAAATCTATTAGGAGCTTTACTTTTATACTTACAAAGTTCTGGAAGATTGCTACATAGCTGAGCAGGGATGTGAGCCCAGTGATTGTTGATATCTAACACTCTTGTCCATTAGATCACAGTGGTTCTTCCAGGGCTTTTTTATAACCTTTTCTTCCCAGTTCGGTTAAGTATTAGTGATCCAATTTCTTTCCAGCTCCTCAATTCCCATTTACTGGAAAAGGTGATGGAAAGAAAGAGAGATGCTTTTTGAGTCGCACTGTACCAAAATTATAGAGGTCTGAGAGGAGCAAAACACAGCAGAGCAGCTCTGATAGCTGAGACAGCTGGAGAAGTTGCTGAGAATTTCTGAGTTTTGAAAGACTTCATTCTGAGGTTTGTGGGGCTGCCTAAAATTTTGAGTTGTGATAGCTGGGGAACTGCTGTTTGTTTGGTTGAGTGGGCTAAAGGTGAAAGAGATTGAGAGTGATTGAGAGTGATTGCTGCTGATTGCTTAGGAGTGCCTCTGCTTCACCCTCTTTGCATTTTAAGCTGCACCTTGCCAAAGGCGCGAGCCGAAGGGCACGAGCTAAAGGGCTCTTGGCCTGTGGCTCTTCGCCTAGGGGCTCCCTAAGGACCAGGAACCCAGATCCCTGATTTCCTTGTTCTCCATATATATATATATGGAAAACAAGGAAATCAGGGATCTGCCCAAAGGACAGAAGTCTTGGGTGTGTGGTCGATGCAAGGAGCTCCTGGTCCTCAGGAAACGAGTTCGTACCCTTGAGGCCGAGGTGACTGCCCTGGAGAAGCAGAGATGGTCAGTTAGGCACTTGGGGAAGACTCTCGGGGGTGTATTAGATGAGCCCCGCTCTGAACGTAGCAGCCCCGTTGCTGCCAGAGAGCGTGAGGGTTGAGAGAGAACAGGGCACCGTGCTGAGGATAAGGGGAATGCGCCCTCAGAAGGGACCTCTTCTTCGGTTGGTGAGCGGGAATCCTTTCGCGCCAAGGAACCATCCCTGGGCAGGGGGAGGGGGGGGTTGGTAGTTGGTGATTCGATCCTTAGGCAAGTAGACAGCTGGGTGGCGAAACCGCATACTGACCGTATGGCGCCTGACTGGTGCGAAGGTAGCGGACATTAGCGTGTAGTAGATAGGCTGATAGACAGTGCTGGGGAGAAGCCTGTGGCCGTGGTGCATGTTGGCACCAACGATGTGGGGAAATGCAGTCATGAGGTCCTGGAGGAAAAATTTAGGCTGCTAGGCGGGAGACTTAAGGCCAGGACCTCCAAGGTAGCCTTCTCAAAAGTCCTACCTGTTCCACGTGCAGGGCAGGAGAGACAGGCACAAATTAGAAGTCTCAATGTGTGGATGAGACGATGGTGTAAGGAGGAAGGGTTTAAGTTTGTTAGGCACTGGGATGCTTTCTGGAACAAGCAGGAGCTGTACAAAAGAGACAGTCTCCACTTGTCCCCGGATGGATCCAGGCTGCTGGCGCTTAAAATCAAAAAGGTGGCAGAGCAGTTTTTAAACTAAATCTTGGGGGAAAGCCGACAGGAGATGAAATGTCTCTGGTTTGGGAGGACTCGTCTCAAAGAGATGAAGGGTTGGCTGCTATTTTTCTACCAGGTAATGGATCAGAGTTGTCCACTGTGATGGTGACAAACAGTATGGATTGTCTGCCAGAGTCTCGAGGCGGCAGGAGGAAGGTGGCGGGCCTAGCTTGCCTGGGAAATTATAGATGTCTGTATGCAAATGCTAGAAGTGTTCGAAGTAAATTGGAATTTTAGTGTTGGGAGAAAACATAGACTTTGTGGGAATTTCAGAAACTTGGTGGAATGAGGAGAATCAGTGGGACACGGTGATTCCTGGATATAAGTTATATCGGAAGGATAGGGAGGGAAGGGTTGGAGGTGGGGTGGCTCTGTATGTCAGAGAGGATATACGGTCCAGTAAGACTGAGGTCAGAGTATTAGATTCCCTTTTAGAAATGCTTTGGGTTGAAATAGAGGGCCCAAAAGGAAATTTAACTATGGGAGTTTGTTATCGCCCACCAAATCAAAAGAGAGAGGACGATTATAATATGATGGAAGGCTTAAAGATAGCGGCTCAATGTAAAAACTGTGTCGTAATAGGTGATTTTAACTGCCCGCAGATTGATTGGGTCAATATGTGTTCTGGTCGAGAGAAAGAGATTGAGTTTCTTGATGCTCTCAATGACTGTGCTATGGAGCAGATGGTCTCAGAACCTACCAGGAGTGGGGCGATCCTGGATCTGGTCCTAAGTAATGCCCAAGACTTGGTGAGAGATGTAAAAGTGATTGCGCCGCTTGGGAGCAGTGACCATAATGTTATTGATTTCACCATTTGTATAAATAGGGAGTTGCCCAAAAAGACCGCCACAACCACGTTTAACTTTAAAAGGGGTAAATTCACTGAGATGAGGAGGCATGTGAGGAGGAAACTGAAAGGAAAGGTAAATACGGTCAAAACCCTTGGGAAGCCTGGAGACTATTTAAAACTATAATCCTAGAAGCTCAGATAAAATACATACCACAAGTTAGGAAAGGCACAAACAGGCATAAGAAAAGGCCTGCATGGTTAACAAACAAAGTAATGGAAGCTGTAAAAGGTAAGAAGGACTCCTTGAAGTGGGGGAAAACCAGTACAAGTGAGATTAGTACAAGGGAACACAGGCTGTGGCAAATCAAATGCAAGACTGTGATCAGGCAGGCAAAAAGGGACTATGAGGAGCATATTGCAAAAAACATAAAGACCAACAATAAAAATTTCTGCAAATATATTAGAAGTAGGAAACCAGCCAGGGAGGCAGTTGGGCCCTTGGATGACCATGGGGTAAAAGGATTACTGAAGGAGGATAGGGAAATGGCTGAGAAGCTGAATGAATTTTTTGCCTCCGTCTTCACTGTGGAAGATGAGAACTTTTTGCCCGCCCCAGAACCACTAATTTTGGAAGGGGTGTTGAAAGACCTGAGTCAGATTGAGGTGACAAAAGAGGAGGTCCTACAACTGATGGACGAATTAAAAACTAATAAGTCACCAGGTCTGGAAGGCATACATCCGAGAGTTCTGAAAGAACTCAAAGTTCAACTTGTGGATCTTCTAACAAAAATCTGTAATCTTTCTTTGAAATCTGCCTCCGTTCCTGAGGACTGGAAGGTAGCAAATGTCACCCCATCTTTAAAAAGGGTTCCAGAGAAGATCCGGGAAATTACAGGCCAGTCAGTCTGACTTCAATACCGGGAAAGTTGGTAGAAAGCATTATCAAGGACAGAGTGAGTAGGCACATTGATGAACACGGGTTATTGAGGAAGACTCAGCATGGGTTCTGCAAGGGAAGATCTTGCCTCACTAACCTGTTACATTTCTTTGAGGGGGTGAACAAACATGTGGACAAAGGAGACCTGATAGATGTTGTTTACCTTGACTTCCAGAAAGCTTTTGATAAATTTCCTCATCAAAGGCTCCTCAGAAAGCTTGGGAGTCAAGGAGTAAAAGGACAGGTCCTCTTGTGGATCAAAAACTGGCTGAGTAATAGGAAGCAGAGAGTGAGTATAAACGGGCAGTCTTCGCAGTAGAGGACGGTAAGCAGTGGGGTGCCACAGGGCTCAGTACTGGGTCCCATGCTCTTTAACTTGTTCATAAATGATTTGGAGTTCGGAGTGAGCAGTGAAGTGGCCAAATTTGCGGATGACACTAAATTGTTCAGGGTGGTGAGAACCAGAGAGGATTGTGAGGCACTCCAAAGGGATCTGTTGAGGCTGGGTGAGTGGGCGTCAACGTGGCAGATGCGGTTCAATGTGGCCAAGTGCAAAGTAATGCACATTGGGGCCAAGAATCCCAGCTACAAATACAAGTTGATGGGGTGTGAACTGGCAGAGACTGACCAAGAGAGAGATCTTGGGGTCGTGGTAGATAACTCACTGAAAATGTCAAGACAGTGTGCGTTTGCAATAAAAAAGGCCAACGCCTGGGAATTATTAGGAATTGAATTGAAAACAAATCAGCCAGTATCATAATGTCCCTGTATAAATCGATGGTGCGGTCTCATTTGGAGTACTGTGTGCAGTTCTGGTCGCCGCACCACAAAAAGGATATTATAGCATTGGAGAAAGTCCAGAAAAGGGCAACTAGAATGATTAAAAGGCTGGAACACTTTCCCTATGAAGAAAGGTTGTAACGCTTGGGACTCTTTAGCTTGTAGAAACGTCAACTGCGGGGTGACATGATAGAGGTTTACAAGATAATGCATGGGATGGAGAAAGTAGAGAAAGAAGTACTTTTCTCCCTTTCTCACAATACAAAAACTCGTGGGCATTCAATGAAATTGCTGAGCAGACAGGTTAAAACGGATAAAAGGAAGTACTTCTTCACCCAAAGGGTAATTAACATGTGGAATTCACTGCCACAGGAGGTGGTGGTGGCCACAAGCATAGCCACCTTCAAGAGGGGTTTAGATAAAAATATGGAGCAGAGGTCCATCAATGGCTATTAGCCACAGTGTGCGTGTGTGTGCCATTGTGTGACACAGAGTGTTGGACTGGATGGGCCATTGGCCTGATCTAACATGGCTTCTCTTATGTTCTTAAAATGTAGCCTTTGGAGCAATTATTAACTAGAGTATTGCTAACAAACTCTAGTGCCATTTACCTTGCTCTCTCTGCCAGATGGCATCATCTGATGCCAGGCTGCCCTGCCAATATGCCAGAACCATTTGGATGCACACAAAAAGGTAATTATTTCCTGTCAGAGGCTGGCTGTAAGTGACAGGTGTTTTCCTTGTGATGGGTTTCCATGGACTGCTGCCTCTGCAAATCATTCCACATGGTGTTGTGGGGTCAGCTTTCGACAAATGAACGTCCAGAACAATGGCTTTGCTCTGGCTGCTTTCCAGCAACAGAGTGTGTGTTCCCCAAGTTTACAGCTTCTTTTGTCTTAGTTTTGTATCTCCATAGGTGGAGAGTGTGGGGAGAGGAGAAAGCACCACACATTATAACATGGGATCGCAGGCTGGATTACAAATGGACTGGACAGAATCCTGAGGTTGTAATTTTATATGCACTTATTTGTGAGCAAATTCCATTAAACTCTATATAACCTGTGTTATTCTTGCAGATTTCATTAAATTCTAAATAACTTGCATCATTTCCAGGCTAAACCTGTGTTTGAGATAGAGATCTTTTGAGTCTTAGAGCGTTTTCGCACTGACCTTAATCGGGAGCGACGTTTCTCTTCACCGCGCAGCGTCGCAAATGGTAAACTGGTTTTTGGCGACGCAAAAGCCGCGACGCAAAAGCCGCGGGACTTTTGCGACGCAAAAGCCGCGGGACTTTGCAGCTCTTCCGGGTTCTGCTGAGCAATTAGTGCGAAATCTGCGCAGACGCTGCACGGTGAAGAGGGACGTCGCTCCCAATTAAGTTCAGTGCAAAAACGCTCTTTCTCTGGGAATGACACTTCCAGGAAAAGAAAGAGATTGGGCACCAGGTTCACAACTTTCATGGGATTTTATTAGTACATGAGTTTCGACAGGATTTTCTCTTTTAATCACAGTAAGACTTTCCAGGACATATCTCAGAATTTCTTGACGATATTGAGAACATGAAGTTTAGCTCAAGCTAGATTATCCCAACCTAAAATAAAGCAGTAATTTTGCTAAAAGAAGCATAAAACATGCAGTATGAAGCATAACAAGCAACATAAGAACAAAGCAAGCAGCATATGAATCTCATCAGTCCTCCTGGAGACTAGTAGTGATAAATATTCAAAGGAGGCCCAGAGAAGACATGGTAGGAAAAGGCCTTCCCTCCATGGGGGTCTTCTTTCAGATGGATGCCTAAAAAAACAGGTAGTGAAGGAGAGAGGCTTTGGATCCTCTCTGCCTTCTTCTCATTGGGTATCCCTTGATTTATACTCTATTTGGCTTGTCTGTCCACTCCTGAAGAAGAAGAAGATGAAGAAGATATTGGATTTATATCCCGCCCTCCACTCCGAAGAGTCTCAGAGTGGCTCACAATCTCCTTTCCCTTCCTCCCCCACAACAGACACCCTGTGAGGTAGATGAAGATACTGGATTTATATCCCACCCTCCACTCCGAAGAGTCTCAGAGCGGCTCACAATCTCCTTTCCCTTCCTCCCCCACAACAGACACCCTGTGAGGTAGATGAAGATACTGGATTTATATCCCGCCCTCCACTCCGAAGAGTCTCAGAGCGGCTCACAATCTCCTTTCCCTTCCTCCCCCACAACAGACACCCTGTGAGGTAGATGAAGATACTGGATTTATATCCCACCCTCCACTCCGAAGAGTCTCAGAGCGGCTCACAATCTCCTTTCCCTTCCTCCCCCACAACAGACACCCTGTGAGGTGGGTGGGGCTGGAGAGGACTCTCACAGCAGCTGCCCTTTCAAGGACAACCCCTGCCAGAGCTATGGCTGACCTAAGGCCGTTCCAGCAGGTGGAGGAGTGGGGAATCAAACCAGGTTCTCCCAGATAAGAGTCCTCACACTTAACCACTACACCAAACTAGCTCTCTTCTAACCCAATCAGGTCCTTACAACTACTCTTGGATTTTTACCAACTTGGTGACATATCATTATTGGCAAAAATTATAAGGATCATGAAAAACACATGTGATCTGTCTGGACTCCCCCTGGCCCCAAACTCCCCAACTTTAATGGGTCAGGTTGTTCTATGCGGGAATCCTTGCTAAACCCGCTTCTTATTTGGTCCACAATTGCTGGCATGACTTGTCCCCTGACAGCATCTGTCTTAGAACCAAACCTCCTATGACAATCGTCCTTCTTTACTTCATAGTTTCCCCCAAAACCATTACTTCAGGAGTTTCTAGTTTCTGGTAATAATTGATATTATAGGGTATAGTGTGCATAGCATGGGGGTTTAATCAGGGATTATTTTGTAGAAAAATAGATGGTGGAGCTCATCCAGGGATTGTTATGCAGCTGGACAAGGAGGTGGAACTCCCAAAAGGATGAGGTGGAACTCTCAGAAAGGCGCAGGAGCTGCGCTCCTGTGAGCTCCCACTGAATCCAAGGCCTGGGTGTAATGTAGGCAAGCATGTATACAACATCATTCTGACTGACATAAAATAGCTTTCTGATCACATAGCTTCACAGTCAGGGCCGGTGCATGCGAGTCTGGGGTGCCACCTGACTGTGGGGGTGGAGGGCGGGGGCAGGCACCCCCTCCCTGCTCGCTAAGGTTGCCAAGTCCAATTCAAGAAATCTCTGGGGACTTTGGGGGTGGAGCCAGGAGATTTTGGGGGTGGAGCCAGGAGACACTGGGGTGGAGCTAGGAGCAAGGGTGTGACAAGCATCACTGAACCCCAACAGGAGTTTTGGCCATCGCATTTCAAGGGAAGGCACACCTTTTTAAATGTCTTCCTTCCCTCCACCCTCCCCTTCTCTGATTTCACCTCAGAGGCGGAGCTTCACCTTAGCTGCTCTTCCGAGATGGGGCGGCTCGCCACGCTCCTTGGCACCATTTTCCCCCCTCCCCTCGCTTCCGTTTTTTTGGAGAGCGGGGGAAGAGGCTGTAAATCCTGGGGTCCCCCGCCAGGGTGGGAAGGTTGCGAAGCCTACTGCTCGCACCAACAGAGCTGTCTGGGAAGCAGCCACCTGCATGTTTCTTCCTCCATTCTGACTTGGAATGGAGCATGAAGCACGCGGGCTGCCACTTCCCAGGCAGCAGAGCCCCTCTGAGGGGGGGGCAGTGTGCTGGGCAAGGGGCAGGCCAAGCATTCTTGCTTGTTACTCCCCTTGCCCAGCGCCTCTGCCTCTTCAGAGGGACTCAGCTGGCTGGGCAGTGGCCGCCCCCATGCTTCTTGCTCCGTTCCAAATCAGAATGGACGAAAAAGCATGCAAGCCGCAGCTCCTTTTGAAGGGGATGGGAGGGCTGGGCGAGGGGTGGGCCGAGCAAGAACGCTTGGCCCGCCCCTTGCCCAGCCCTCCCTGCTCCTTCAGACAAGATCAGGCTAGACACTGTCTCCTTCCCTCCCACACAAGTATTATACCAAAAAATGGAATATCCATTATTTTCTTCCTATGGGAAGAGCTTTATACACACATTTTGAGTGTGTGATAATGTCGGCATCTGTACTCTGTGCTCAGGTATTCATACTATATGTACAGTACATCCAATTTGGACAGCAAGATCATACCTTCTGACTCCATCCCCAGATGTACATGCATATATCCAAACATCTGTAGAAAGTCCCTAGGCATGCCTGAACATGACTATAAACAGAACAACATGCTAGTTTTCTGGGAGCTGACAAAACAGGCAGACCACCTCTGCCCTCTTCGACAGGAGTCTTTGCTGTTGGACAGGGAAAAATTGAGTTTCCTAATAGATCCTGGCCTTCTTAACCCTAGGAGAGGAACATCCTTCCATTGTCCTACAGACTGTTAAAGCCATAACTATAATGCATCCCAGCCTGCCACCATTTCCCAGCACCTCAAGGGCATGTAGACCTTCACTGGAGACACAGGCTTCACAGCACATGCTTGCAACAAATGTGGATATAATTACGCCCGTGTCATACAATAAAATACCTCCTCAGACTTCAGCATTGTTCCTGGGTGAAGGAGAGCTATTTTAAGGCCCCGCGGCTAGTGCTTCCCATGGTCCAGCTTTTCCTCCAGCCATCACCGCCACAGGGAGAAATGAGCTACTTATTCGCCACTAAATTATTTAAGAAGTCATCAAGTTCCATTTTTAGCTCGCTTGGAGGGACAGCCACGTCAAGCACTTTGTATTCCCAACTTCTTAATTACTTCTTTCAGGTGGAAACATGCCAGCCCCTGGGCTCTAGCTGTATTTTTAATCCTTCCACCTTGAGGAAATTATCTCAATTAGAACCCAAACACTACACTATCAAAGTCCCCATATTTCAACTATGGCAACAGAGAAAAAGGATGTTTTGAGTCTATGGCATACAGGAAATTTACACCGTGCTATTCAGTTTTTTTCCAACTCTGATCTTTCTGTGCCAAATTCATATTATCTTGTTATGGATTTGACGGCATAATTTCCCTCCCATAGTAATGTTTCAGTTACATCTGGATTACTTTTTCTATAGGTGGTGTGCTTGCTCAGCTTCGTTAGCTTTTAGAATAAATGACTTGTAGTTCACTCTGTAGCCCACCGCTGACACATACAGATAGCTCAAGGTAGACATATCCAGTAAGAATGAACATTCACAAAAAACTCCAGGGGCATGACGAAACAAGTATATACCAACTTTATGAGAGTTTGTTGCAGCTTTCCCCAAACAGCCTGGGGAAAGTTCAGTTTGGTGTACTTGCTGAGAATTCTCTGTTGGAGATCCTTACTTGAAGAATTACATTTCCAGAGTTTCCTGGGGTGATAGAATGAGTATTAAATCAATGTGTAGTGTGGTAAATACATGCTCAGAGTTGCACACAGTCCATAGACTAGCTCTGTACATGATGATTATACTAAGCACTAGCAAAAAAGAAAGCATCGAGTATCATTCCAGAAAAACCAGATGGGACTATTTGTATTGAGTTGGGGCTGGTTATATTGGATTGATCTTCTCCCTTTTAGATCCCGGAGGAAGCTGGGTTCAGGTAGCCAGCTCAAGGTTGACTGAGCCTTCCATCCTTCTGAGGTTGGTAAAATGAGTACCCAGCTTGCTGGGGGGGAAGTGTAGATGACTGGGGAAGGCAATGGCACAAATCACCCTGTAAAAAGTCTGCCGTGAAACCATCGTGGTGCGACGTCACCCCAGAGTTGGAAATGACTGGTGCTTGCACAGGGGACTCCCTTTACTTCTCCCTTTTTATATGCTTGGAATCATGAACCTTTCAACATAAGTGCTCTTATATATTTAATAATTGTTCATGTGAGAGCTAATTTAGTCATTTGCAGTTTACCAATCCCTTTGCAAAACTGTGAATTATACCTAAGAAAGGCCTGGTCTTCCTCATGAACAGCTTCTACTTAAAGCACAAAAGACCTAATGCTGAAGAAGGAACACCAATGGTTTTATGGAATCAGTATAAGCCAGACCAATTGGACATAATTAAGCAATGATTTAGGATGACTTTCTAACGGGAAATTTCTGCCTACACCCCCGCCCCTGGCTTCTCCTTTCCACGTCGCATATTCCTGAGACTGTTGCATGGTTTCCTGAGGGGAGGGGGAGGAAGCGATTTTGCATTTCTGCATTACTCAGATTAGCTACGATGATACAGCCCAGTGCAACAGTAATAGCCAAGTGTGCAGTAGTGAAACAAATCCAACAGCACTGTAATAGCCGGAAACTGATCTGTACCATTAGTAATTAAGTAAACTGCAACAGAAAAAACAGAACTTTTAAAGATTCAGCTAGTATTGTTCATCTTGAAAAGAACAAAAATAGATTCAATGGAAGGTCATTATTTTGCTAGCGTTAGTAGAATGGTCCTAAATCTATACATTTGGGGGAATCACTGTATTTTTACATGACTTATTTATTCATTCTTTTGAAACACTTGGTTGTAAGGCACTGTCAAGAAGGATCATACGTGCACAATTTCCACTGTATTATTTTAAAAAGCCCCCTGAGAATGAAGATGCACTGGCATTTAATCCTGCTAGCTGCCTAGCTTGTGGTGTCACAGCAACAGTGATGAAGAAAACAAAAAATCAGCTGCAACCTGTATTGCAGTCTCATAAAGGTGAGGAGGAATCGGAGCCATGGCATGCCACCTGTGTGCAATGACAACTGCACAGTTCTGAAGCAGGCAGTGAAGGGGCTTAACATGAGGGGAAGCCAGAAGTGTTATTGCTATGCTACTCCTTGCTATCAGTCAGTGCTTGACTTTGGCAAGAAACAGAATAGATTACAGACTTGCTAGCTTTTCCAGCAGATTTTTTAAAAAGCAGCCAGTATTTATTTGAATATCATGCTTTAATATTCTAGAGTTCCTATTACTTAGGGAGGAACAAACCTATAGGTTATAGAGGGCAAAGAAATCAAAATTAATTTCCTCTCTCTTGAGTAACAGGATGGAAAGAAATCTCCTGGGATATGGCAAATGAGCTTCAAGCTTGTCAAGATTCACAGCCAACAGCTGATACAGAGCCACCAACATTCTCCAGCCCCAATTCAGCAGGTGAATTTCAGTTGGCCATTCCCAGTACACCAGTATCAACTACATCTTTAGAGCACTGCAGACAGAGGCTGAGAACAGAACTATAGACAAAATGACAAAGTGCATGCTTCCTGGCCCAACACCAACTGCTTGTTGATAACAAAGATGAGTAGTTGCAGAATTGCTTCTGATCAACTGGTGACAAGCATTACCCTTAGGCATGAGGCTATAAAACCAGACAAAAAAGGCTGTTAAGCATGGATGCAATGTGTACAATAAACACTAAGCAACTGAGTCTGACTTCTGACTTTGGACTGAATGACTTCTGACTTTGGACTGAATGACTCTGCTTTGCCTGACTCATGGACTCCTGACCTTGAACTGGACGACACTGGCCTGCTTGACTTCTGGCACTTGATACTTGGAACCTGGAAGCCAGTACATCATCCAGCTCTATTATACCCTCTAGGGACCATTATGGCCAATAGTCCCCGGAGGGTATAATGGAGAATTGATTCAGGGGTATCTGGGGCTCTGGAGGCTGTTTTTTGAGATAGCGGCAGCAAATTTGCAGCATAGCTGTTGGTGCCTCACCTCAATCCCCCCAAAAATTTCAAAAAGTTTGAACTAGGGGGTCCAATCCTATAGGTTCCAGTAGAACGTGCCTCATCCTCCATTGTTTCCAGCGGAGAAAACAGGCATTTAAATGGATGCAGTTGCCATGCTGTCTTAACATGCATTATATTTCTGGTGTCTGTTATAGAGGGGTGCTGTTGGGGGGTGGGAATGTTTTGCTTTTGCAGCTAACTTAGGTTCTGTGTAGCCTGTGTAACCCATGCTTGCCATGTTATCACATTACCAAGGCAACTGGCTTCTAGGCCCTCAAACGGATAACTTCCTAACTGTCACAACCTTGGACTGGACTGAGAAGACACTAATCAATGGGAATAAGTTTGAACTTCTTGAAGGTGGGAAGGAAAAGCGCCAGAATTTACCTGTGCAAATGCTCTATAACTACCAAACGGAGGGAGGAGGAGGTGCTACGGGGGGGGGGGGGGGGGGAAGGATGCTGTGGGGCACCGCGGGGAGGGCAGGGAGGCTGGCAGCCGGGTTGCTGACAGGCCACGGGACCGGTACCTTAGCACTTTCGATAGCTGCTGGGACATTGATTCAATATATAAAAATGTGTTTCAGAATGAAAAACCTATGCAGTATGTAAAAAAATCAGATGTCTGGAATTATTGTAGTCTAGTCATCATACTACAATTTGCAGGGAATTTTTAAATTTAATCATCTGTCTCACATAGAGGTAGAGAGGGAAGAAGGTGGATCTCAAATGGAACACTCCAGAAACAGTTTTACAGACTAATCGGCTTTGGGTGATTTAGGCCCGAATAGAAAATTACCATATCAGGGTGATGGCTAAACTCCTTCTACCAAATATGTTAATGTCCCAAAATGTCGCAAGTGTCCAGCACGGGGACATATAGAGACATGCTTTCCTCCATGTGCAGTCCTGCACTTTGAATTGGTACCAGCCCACAAACTGCCCTAAATCGATGGGGCTTACATCTGTCTATTTCCAAGTACCTGTGCTTAGAAGCGGAAGCATAGTCTCTCCCATCAGAGAAAGGAAACTCATCTAAAAAAAACTTGTCTGCCCCAGGGATCCTAATGCTAGCCAGCCAAAGTGCATCCTTTCTTCTCTGTTGCCATGGAAACAGGCAAAAGACTTTAATGCATCACACAAGGGGAATGTGTTGGTCATATAATAGAGCAGGCACTATTCTATAGTGATAATAAACACAGGGAATTGGGCTGAAATAGGAGAGGGAAAAATAATAAAAGGAGTGTCATGAGGAGAAGGAATGGGGAACAGAAGAACAAAAAAATAAATGAATAGGTGAAGCAATCCTCCTTGCTTTAGGGTTCAGGTGAGCCAGAGAAATACTGCAAAATAAACTGAAATGATGAACAGTCCCCGAAGAACAAAGCTGCTATGAATATGAAGCTGGCTGCAGCAGTTCTCCCTAGGGGAGGCCCGGTCTCAAACATTATCTTTCTAAGTCGATGATTCCAAGGTGATTAGATCTCTAAGGTTTGCTGTGGAGGACAAGACTAGAGAGATTTCAGCTCATGTTAAGAATATGAGGCTAAAATACCAATTGAAAAGCATAAATGTAGAAATATGTGGAGCACAAATACCTTTCTGGTGTTTGTAAGAGGGAAGCTGGCTTTTGTACTCCTTTAAATTATCATCTTCTATAATTAAAAGGAAAATCAGACCTGTAGATTACCTCCAAACTGATTCCCTCTCCCCTCCTAACAGATTCTAGTAAAAAATAAGAAGGGTGTGTGTTAGTGCTCAGGTCAATAGCCAGGATTTTAAGTTTGGTGGGGCACATGGCCACAATTTTTTGTTTGGGGGATGAGGGGGCTGCCAACAACCTCCTCCCTGCAGCAAAAAACAAACCAATGACATATCTGGGATACCTGCCTTATGCCAAGCCAAAGCTGTGCACCCAAAAGCCCCTTCCACATCTGGAAGGGTCTACAGGCGAATAACTGGGTCTCATCATGTGGAGGAGCTCTTTCTGCTTGGAAACTTTCTGGGCCCACAATTTCATTTACTGTCTCCCCCCCTCCCCTCCCCTCCCCCCGCATCGCCAAGTTATAGGATTATAAGAGAAGGACAAGCATTTCCTTCTCTCCCTCCCTCCCTTCCTTCACTGTCTCCACTCCTCTTAGTTTTACAAGGCTTGATCCAATCCCTCTTTAGCCATCTTTTTCTGCACTATCCCGCCTTTCCTCCCCCCACCCATCTTGGTTGTCTGGGGGGAGGCAATTTTTCTAGCCCTGCTGCGACCGCCTTTCTGAGCCATATCACAGTTCGCCCAATTTTCCTCTGCTCTGAACACATTCCCTTTGTCAAGGACTTGGCTTGCCCTCCACCGCAAAGGGGTGGCCCTGCCCTGCTAGTCTCTGGGAGCTGAAGAAGGAGGATCCCAAGCTTGCTCCCCTCATTACCTTCCAGGATTGGGACCCCGAGAATCCACTAGGAGCACAGCTGCCTGGTGGGGAAACTGACAAGGACCCCACTCCTTCCTCACTCCTCTTCGTCCTGGACCTCCAACAAGCCCCAATGTGCTTATCCTAGCACGTGGCCCCCTGCCATAGGAGCAGCTGCCACTGCCAGCACCCCATGCCCAGAAGGCCCTGCTGCAGCCCTGTGCTGGGCAACCCCAAGGACCCACTACCAGTGGGCCATTAGGAGCACAGCTGCCGGACAGGGAAACCAACAAGGACCCTGCCCCTTCCATAGCAAGATGCTGCCTCTCTTCCCTCCTTCCCTTCCTGATTGGCCACTGCTGGGGGCTTAGCCTCACTCAAGTTCATGCTTATTACAGTCATTAACCAGTACAATCAATTAAAACAACCTTGAAATACATTGTAGAAAGTCCCAATGAGAACCTACATTGTAGGACCCAAGTAGGAGCCCATAATATAATCGAT
This sequence comes from Heteronotia binoei, assembly GCF_032191835.1. NCBI lineage: Eukaryota > Metazoa > Chordata > Lepidosauria > Squamata > Gekkonidae > Heteronotia > Heteronotia binoei. Next base: position 72,131,414 of record NC_083235.1, read on the forward strand.
AGCTTAAGGGTCATGACTGCAAGATAAAATAAATAAAATTACCATTTAAGCCAGGGGTGTCAAATGCATGGCCTGTGGGCCAAAATGGCCCGCCCAGGGCTTCAATCAGGCCTGCGGGGCTCTCTTCTCCCCCCTGCTGTTCTCACCCTGTGAAGCTCCAAGGCTGCCTACGACATTCCCAGCTCCTTCTGCCTTCTCTTTGCAGAGGCTAAATCTAAAAGCAAAGCTGCAAAGAAAATGCGGAATGGATTTTCTTTTCAGGCTTCTGGGCAGAGCAAAGGTGAACAGAAAATCCACTCCACGTTTTCTTTGCAACTTTGTCTATGTGCTTCAATGGAAAGGAACTTCCCAGCGTTCCTATAGCCAGCTGAAGCTTCCTGGAGTTGTGTCATTGCAAACCAAACGTTGATGCTTTGAGCCAGCTTTGTCTGTTCTCAATGGAGTGAGAACTAGTGCCTAGTGAATATTGTAACCCGGGAACCCACAGCCAAAGAGGGATACCTCACTGGAGAGCCATTGTTAAACTGAGTAGACTCAGGGGAGGAGGAGGGAGAAGCAATGCCTTGCCATTTCATGTTTTCCTAGGCAGAGAGCATTTTTTTTAAAGTTTCTGCTGTGATCCTTGTGCTTTTCTTGATGTTTTATTTTTAAAATTGCATTGCAAACTCCTACAGTCCCCCGCTATCCCCCCTTTCTGTTTTTAAAAAAATATTGCAAGAGTATTAAGCATGTTTGTATTTTAAGTTTAAAAAATAATATATTTAATTGTGTCGGCCTGTGTCCTCTGTAATTTTCAAAAACCCTCCAAATGGGGCAGTGCATAATTAGGATCATTACACAAGAGCTTTTCTGCTTATATGTGGTGCCGGATATCATGAAAATTACACATGGACCTTTTTTAGCTCATCATCAGCTATTGTTAGTGTTTGTGTGTTTTATGTGTGGCTCAGAACAATTTTTCTTCCTTCAATGTGGCCCAGGAAAGCCAAAAGGTTGACCACCCCTGCTTTAAACCATTTAAAAAGTCACTTTAGAATTTGTTAAAAGGTAAAAGTTTGGCCTGTTTGCCTCACTTTTTGCATTCCTTATAAACCTGGGAACAGAACCTAGCCACCTGTCTTGCTGTCTGGTGGTTGCTATCCGACAGAGGTCTCTAACATGTTTTGTCGCTAGCTCTGTAAATGGAATATAGAAGATGATATTGTATTTTTATTTTCCTCATGCAAATAGGGTAGATTAACCATGTTTGGTTACTGGATTTTTAAATAGAAACATAAAAGGTGGATGTGTCTTTAAGCGCTTTCTCCAGACTAGCATATAATGGGAAAGAGGTTAGCATGTGGCAAGAGCTGGGTGCAGAAGCAAGAAGTCTGCATGTTGATCCAAACTAACAGACAATTCTCTGTGGGTGAGTTACTCTTAAAGGAAATGTCTAGTTACAATAGTGTTACATTGTTACCGTTGTTGGGCATTGATGGAGGATTAATTTTACTATAGCTCCACGAAGAAGGGTTTTGTTGAAAGAGGGTTTTGTTGAAAGAGCTGAGAAAGACATTCAAAACCGCCCATTAGTTCTGAGAAAGGCGAGTCCTCTCTCTCTTCTGTAGATCCTGTTTTCCAGTTTCCATCGGTTCCTTCGGTTGCTAAAGTCAAGCCTTGACCTCAGATTGCTCCGACACAAGCACTGACTGTATGGGAAGTGAATATAATTTATCGAGGAAGGATAGTGTCATTTACCAAACCTCTCCGCAGCAGTTTGCATGGTGATTTGAAGAGACAGTATCTGCTTTGGAATCTGGGACTGTGGCTATTATGAAATGTAGCACTTGGTGGTATATGATGGTTAATGTAAAAATTATATAAGTAGTAAGAGTATATTGGGCTATATGTGTGTATGGAAATTTAAAACATATAATTGATATTGCATTTGCATTGTTTCTTCAGTGTTTACTTCTTCAGTCATTTTTATACCAAAGTCTGTATATTTCGGCTCTTGAAGAAAATGGCTGCTTTGCAGGCTGGACTCTGTGTCATTATACCCTAATGAGGTCACTTCCCTCCTGCTTTGGTCAACATTGTGATTTCAGCCACAGACTTTCAGCATAACCTACCTCACAGGGTTGTTGTGCAGATCAAAAGGGGACTAATGTAAGCTTCTTTGGTCCACACTGTGGAGAAAGAATGTACTTTTCCTATGTAGAGGTTGCAGAGATGGGGAGGAGATGGAAGCTGAAGTCAGATCAGTTCCCCTACAGAAAATGACGGCCTTGGGTGGGTGGGAAGACACCAAGGGTGTGGGGAGTGAATGCCTCCACTTGGGTGAGTGGCTGGGAATATAGCAAGGGGGGCAGTCACCAGAACCCCCCCTATCCATCCATCCATCCATCCATCCATCCATCCATCCATCCATCCATCCATCCATCTATATCTGATCCCATAGAGCAGAATGGGAACTCTGTTATAGGCAGCCAGCAAACTTTGGGGGGCTCCTATTGGTGTTTCCAAGGCTGGAGAATTCCATCCCCTCTGTTCCATCTCCTCTAATTTTTTAAGCAGTTTAACTGAGTGGAGACAGTCTGTCTGAAAAATGTAATCATTCACAAATGGCCACAACTAGCACCAAAGGTTTTTTTTTTTTTTAAAAATTAATATTTTATTAAGTGTACATATATCAACATGTTTATACACCTCATATAAATACATTTTGTTTTTTTTGCTTATTATCTTTTACAAATCAAACTAAATACTAACAACAAATAAACTCCTTCCTCTTTATCTTATTTCCTTTCTTTACCCTTTTTCACCCAATCCCCATACCACTTTTCCTTGTTCTTGTTCTACTCATTATATTCTTTTTGTTTCCAAAACTTCTTCTTTCACGTACTTACATCTTTACACACTTAATTTTAAAAACTTTAAGTATCTTCTCTCGTGCCTACAAAAGAAAGCTGGATAGGGTTACCTCCAAAGCTGGGTGCTGCAGAAAAATCTCTACAGTCGGAGGTCTTGCGGGGGGGGGGGGGGCACACCCACCACCTCCTTGCTAATCCATTGGCTTTAACAATTCAATATCCATTTTCCATTACCATTTATCATATCTTTAGCTAACTTCTAACTATATACATGTTCTCCTATTAATTGCTCTCAACTTCTCCTTAAGAAAACATAATTTCCTGATTCAGACTCTTCTAGAGTTTTGTTTAATTACACTGTCAATTAGTTCCTTCCCAGATGCCTCATTATATGCAGTAAACGTTTGATTTTTCCATATTGACCACTAGATGGCCTAGTGGTAACCACCTATACTGAATTCCTTTATCACATAGAATCTTTGTTGTTTCTCTCATTCATTACTTCAGCTGCGATATCAGGAAATAAAAAACTACTGTGCCTTCAAGGCACCTTCCCTATTTTTCCCTGGTGATTTTAAAAAGTTTGTTCTTCATCTGCAGTTGTTTAAATTCAACAACAATGTCCGGGGAAACGTTGGAAATGCCTTTTTGGAAATGTTTAATCGGAAGGCAGAGGTAACAATCTCTTGGAAAGACTCTGCTACTCCTTCTGTGACAAGAATCTGACTCAGCCATCTATTTAAAGCCGTAATAAGCTTTTCTGTCTCTCCAAAATTTAAAGATATCCCACGAAGCTTGGCCTTTCTTTCTCTCAGTTTTAACTCCTGGAGTATGATCTTATTTTTGGCCCAGGACTCAAAATTTTTAAAGTCTTTCAAATCCTCTGCTGTCTTTTTTGCCATCTGATATGCAGCTTCAACTTTCTTATCAGTTGTTTTCAACGCTGCAGTGAGTTCATCCACTTTCTTGTTAATTGGTTCAACTCACTGTTTGATAAGTCCAAGTTCTTTTTTTAATTGTCCAACCTCTCCACTAAGAGGCCTTATATCTTTCTTAATTTCATTCTTTATCTCTGTCAGGGCATGCAGCATCTCAGTCTGTTCACTTAGGGGAGGGATACTCCCTCCCGCTGCCATTTCCTCTAACAGAGACGCCGCCAAGTCAGAATCTTCAGATTCTTCTAAGTCAGTTTTACCCTTTCTAGGAGGTCTATAGGGAGGGTTTTTAGTACCTTTCTTTGCTCTGGTCCTTCTGATGACTTTGATGTTCTTTCCAAACTTGGCTGTGTTATCTGGGAATAGTTGTTAATCTTCCGCAGGAATAGCAGGAGCATAGGAGGGATGCAACCGGCCAGAAGCTCAGTCACCATGACGCCCCCCACAACTAGCACCAAAGTTCATGAAAGAAATCACTCCACAAACCACAAACCAGCCAAAATTTGTAATGAACTTTAGTTCATGAGCTCGTTCATGCCCACTGCTATTTCTAAGGAATTCTACCTTGTTGTGTTTCTGAAATAATAGTGAGGAGACCTTGCTGACATATTCAGAAAAGCTGTTCTGCTGTAGATGTTAGTTCCTTAAGCAAGGCCTGGTCTAGGGAGCAGAGCTGCCATACAGTCCCGCAGAAATGTCACTTGCCATCCAGTAGTTTTGTAATCTTTCTTTGACACTCATTTGATGACCTATAGTTAAAATAGTCATATGGCAGAAAGGCTCAGGATAGTTGTCTTGTTTGTTGCAGTTTCCCAAGCAGAGTGTGCACTGACTCCTAGAAATTAGATGCATGTCTCAGAACTTCTCCTGCTCCCCCACCATTTCCTTTGCTTGTTAATTTTGCTGTTGCTTGAGATATAATTTACATATCAACATTCTCCTGGCTTTGTCAAGCAGAATTCCTCACACTGATTTAATCACCTCATTATGTCAAATAAGTTGCTGTTGTTTCTTATGGCACTAATAGGCGCCAATTTACATGTTATGGCAGAACCTGGGTCCTTGCTTAGCCTTGGTGCCCTGTTTATCAGAGGGACCTGAGTGTGCAGGGCCCCTTTAGACTTTTTAGGGAGTCATCAGTGACCAAGGGCATCTGTTATTGCAGACCAGACCTGCTGCTTGTTTCACTGTTCTTTTTAAATGGCTCCCAATCCTGTTTAGTTAGGCAGTGGCTGGAAACAGCTGAGCAAGTTAGGTCAGGGGCTAGTGACTGCTGGAGTCTATTATAGATATAAGCACATTATAACCACTGCCTACAGGAATTTAACTCTTTATTTATTTGTTTGTTTAATTGCTATCTCACCCTCCCTACGAATGGGCTCAGAGTGGGTTACAGCACAAAATTAGAACAATAATCACATTAAAACTTTAAAAACAGCAATTACAATCGCAAAAACAATGAAGGTGGCAATGTGAGAGTCATACTGTCCCAATTCTGCGTCAGGATTGTGGATAGTCATATAGCCAGATCCAAGGGTTCCCAAGTTAACTAACTCCCCACCAGCAACTGTTGGAAAACTGTTTGTAGAATCTTTCGGGCTCAAGTGCCATGTTCTACTGGAGAAAGTTTTCCTTCCAGACGTTTTGTTCTCAGCTGCGGAGAACATCCTCAGTGGCGTTGCAGCCGGAGCAGGCGCTCAGACCTTCTTGGCTGCTGTGCATTGAGTGGGGTCAGGGCTGCTGGAGAGCTGCTATTTCTAGTCTGGAGGGGGTGTGATGAAAGGGCAATTGGAAAACAGTCTGACAGCTTGGCAGCATATCTGAGCAAGGAGGAGCAATAGAGTATTGGACGCCTGCTGCCTCAACAAAAAGCCTGGTGGAATAGCTTCTTTTACAGGCCCTGCAGAATTGTAAAAGATCCCACGGGGCCCTGAGCTCTCTGTGGAGCTCATTCCACCAAGATAATAATAATAATAATAATAATAATAATAATAATAATAATAATAATAATAATAATAATAATAATAATAATAATAATAATAATAATAATAATAATAATAATAATACTTTTTATTTATATCCCGCCCTCCCCGCCAGGGCAGGCTCAGGGCGGCTTACAACATAAAAATACAATATACATCAATAGTTATACTTATAAAGTCATCATTAAAACAATTTACAAGTTATATTAAAATTAACATTATGGTGCTATAAACATTAAATCTTCAGTAAGGTTCAGTAGCTAAAAACATATCCAGCGGCACTTCCTTAGCTTGTCATTGGTTGAAGGCTATTTTGAAGAGGTAGGTCTTACAGGCCCTATGGAATTGATCTAAACATCGTAGGGCCCGCACCTCTTCTGGGGGTTGATTCCACAGCAGTGGAGCTGCAATGGAGAAGGCCCGATCCCGGGTGGCCTTCAATCTGGCCTCCCTTGGCCCAGGGATATTCAGCTGGTTCTTTCCAGCTGACCTCAGCGCTCTCTGGGGCTCATATGGGGAGAGGCCAGGGTCAAAAAGCCCTGGCCCTAGTTGAAGCTAGACAGATGTATTTTGGCTGGGGGTTACCAGCAGATATGGGGAGAGGAAGTCCCATAGGTATGTTGACCCCTGGCCCCTCAGAGCCTTAAAGGTTAAAACCAACACCTTGCAATGGATCCAGAACTCTCTCAGTAGCCAGTGCAACTTATACAGCACTAGCTGAATATGTTCCTGTGAAGGTGTCAGAGACAGCAGGCACGCTGCTGCATTTGCACTAGCTGCAGCTTCCAGATCAGGCGCAAGGATAGGCCTGCATAGAGTGAGTTACAATAGTCCAATCTGGAAGTGACCATTCTGTGGATCACTGTAGCCAAGTCATGAGTGGCCGACCTGCCGAAGATTTTTAAAAGGCTGATTTGGCAACTGCTGTGACCTGGACCTCAATTTTTTTTTACTCTGTCCTGGCAAATTTTTCATTTGGGTTCAGGTGAGTCTCTTCACTCCACATTGGAAAATCTTCAGTAGGACCAAATTTTTCATTTGTATTCAGCTGAATTTCAAAGTATGGTCCAAAATCCGTTTGGGTGCCAGAGTCTGGACAGTACTGGCAACTCCCGATGATAATAGTAGACTCTGCCATTGCATGCACAGACATAGCTGATGCTGACACCTTTCTGTGTAGTGCATTTTTACCCTGACCTTCTTCCAAACATTTGGGTAGGCCTTTAGTATTTATATCGTCCTCTCCTGCCCTCATTTGGACCAAAAGCCTTGTCGGTTTGTTTTTATGCTTTCAACAGTTTATTTGACATTTAATGAAAAGTGGGTTTAGATGTTTTTATATTTTCGTTATAACAAAAACACATAGAAAGAAATTACCAATGCTTTAAAAGACAAAGATAAACCAATCATAACTTCAGAAAGCACAAAAACTAAAGGACGTGAGAGAGAGAGAGGGACTCACCCAATCAGATAACAAATTAAGTGTCAAGAGTAGATTTTTCTATTTTGTTAAGTATGAGATTCCATTTCTTGTTGGTTTACATTACGTAAACTATGATTGCTCACATCAAACTTCAAGATATTATCTCCCAACGCAATGTACTAGAAGGCTGTCTGTCAGTTCCTCTGATATTTTCTCATATCACCAGATAGGTTCCCCTCATGAGAGTACCACAAGCGTACCTGCTATCCCAGCCTCCTATCCCAGCCTCCTCTGTGACCCACATGGCACACTATGCAGTTATAAATAGGAGAACAGAGCCAGGGATAGTGAATCTTCAGCTAATCTCCAGTCCCTTTGGGGGTGCCTTCCTGGCTACACATATTAAAAAGGCTTATGGTGTTTGAATACATAAATTCAGTCACTTGAAGTTCATACTGAAGGATAACTGAATGATTCCAGAGTTCAGCAAGAGGGTTGGATAACCAGTGGATATCTGTGCATTCTTCTGTTTTCTTAGGGCATCTTTGCGCATGACGTTTAATGAAAACTGACGTGCCCCTCACCCTACCTTGGCACAATATTGGAAGGCAGGTTATCAACGACACTCTGCACTAAAACATGTACGTGTGCAGATACTGACCAGAACTCCCTGAATATGGCGTGCATCCCAAATAGCTGCTTTATCTTCATTTGCAAAGCATAAGAAATGTTTTTTTGAGTCTGTAGCTAAGAGGATAAGGCTCCGATGGTACAACAATATTATGAGGTGATGTGTCTAATGTTTTAATTGACTTTCTGATGTGCCTGTTTGCATGATTTTGCTATCAACAACAGAAAGAATGTGAAATGAGAAAACTGTGGATTTGCCATCTGTCTGCACACCAAAATTCAATCCTCTCCATTCTTCGAACCAATTGCAGCAGCTTCTGCAAGTCGCCTTAGTTTTCTCTTCTCAAATCAGACTGTGCTGTTGCTTTGTGCTTCTTTGCACAAAGCTTCTCTGGAATGCTTTTCTCCCATGTTATTTCTTCCTCTTCTCCTGCCACTAATAGAATAGATCTTGTCTGTCTCGCAACCGTGTGAAAAAATACAGTGTTAGCTGTCGGCCTTCGAAAGCTGCTGTTGGTGAGAACTGCAGATGGCTAAGGGACCGAGCATCTGTTTACCTTGCTGAAGGTCTCGGGTTCCGTCCCTAGTCTCTCCAGTTAAAATGATCAGGCAGTAGGTAATATGAAAGATCTGCAACCCTGGACAGCCAATGTCAATTTGAGTAGATATACTGGCCTTGCTAGACCAAAGGTCTTCTGACTCTGTATAAGAACATAAGAACATAAGAGAAGCCATGTTAGATCAGGCCAATGCCCCATCCAGTCCAACACTCTGGTCGTTTTCGCACTCACCTTCCGCCGGCGCGACCCCCCTCTTCACCGCGCAGGATCTGCATGGATTTCGCACTAAACGCTGCGCAGCAGCCAGAAAAGCCGGAAGCTCCTGGCGCAAAAGCCGCTCAAACTGAAACCGCCAAAAAGCAGTTTGGCGTTTGCGCGGCTTTTGCGACGGGAGCTTCCGGCTTTTCTGGCTGCTCCGCAGCGTTTAGTGCGAAATCCACGCAGATCCTGCGCGGTGAAGAGGGGGGTCGCGCCGGCGGAAGGTGAGTGCGAAAACGACCTTTGTGTCACACAGTGGCAATTTTTTTTTTATGGCTAATAGCCACTGATGGATCTCTGCTCCATATTTTTATCTAAACCCCTCTTGAAGGTGGCCATGCTTGAGGCCGCCACCACCTCCTGTGGCAGTGAATTCCACATGTTAACCACCCTTTGGGTGAAGAAGTACTTCCTTTTATCCATTTTAACCTGTCTGCTCAGCAATTTCATTGAAAGCCCACGAGTTCTTGTATTGTGAGAAAGGGAGAAAAGTACTTCTTTCTCTACTTTCTCCATCCCATGCATTATCTTGTAAACCTCTATCAAGTTAGGCTTGTTCATATCCATCCGTTCATCCGAGTGTGGTCTCATTCACCATGTGCTGTCCTTGGAAAACAGGTCTCTGTACCACATTTTGCCCAACAATGTCAAGCTATAAGGAACATAGCAGGAACCTATTCTATTCCGCAGGGATATACAGATGCTTTCATTGTGAGTTTCTATAGCAGGCGTGGCCAAACTGTGGCTCTTTCATATATATTGTGTGGCTCTTGAAGCCCCCACCACCCTGTCCAGCCAGCTTGGAGAAGTCTTGTTAAATCCCTTCTCCAAGCCAAGTCATCTGGTGGCTTGGAGAATGCATTTAAAATTAAAGTTGCTTTCTTTCCACTGCTCCCTCCCTCCCATCTATTTGCCTTCCTTCCTTCCTTCTCTCAAATATCTGACATTCATGTCTTGTGGCTCCCAAACTTCTGACAATTATTCTATGTGGCTCTTACATTAAGCAGGTTTGGCCATCCCTGTTCTATAGGAAAGAAAAACAAAATACCAAACTACATGTAAGCTATGTGCCATCCCCCTCCCCCACTTTTTAAATAAAAAGTCGTTGTAGATGCCACTGTCAGCCATACATATGGATGGTTGGAAGGCACTCCATATAATTTGTGAGTTTTGTGCTCCAGTTGTGAGTTTTCACAAGACTGGTGATCCCCTGCTTCATCTTGGAATAGCTTCCATCTATTTTAAAAAAGAAAGACATGGGATCATTTTAGGCAGAACAGCAAAGCAGTGGGACAGAATCTCATCTCATTTTGAGCATTGAACGGAAGCATACCACATGCCTCTAATTTCCTGCATTTGCCTTTGCTGTCCAAATGTTTGAGAAAAGAGTAAGGAGCACCAGCCAGGCCTTCAGTTTTTGTGTTCTTGCCACACTTAGGGGGTGTGCTACTCTTAAGATCAGCCCACTCTTGCATGCCTAAGAACTCTCCATGGTCAGTTTTCTTACTACTTTGCGGGCAGCTGAATAGGGGAAGTGTAACCCTCTTGTTTTTGAAGTGATAAACATCCTATCTGGAGAAAACCCTGAGAGAGACAAGCAGACATGTGGAGTGTCAGTTTTGGAGAAATTCAGTTGCTGAAGGAAGAGAAAGTTTTCTCTCAGCTCCATCTCTGGCCTTGATAACGTAGAATGGGGAGATGGGTTTCTTCTTCTCTTGCAGTAAGAAAGGCATGTAATTGTGTGAGTAATTACATGTGGCTCTATTTGTGAGTTTTCACAAGACTGGGGCTGCCCCGTGCCCCTGTGCCGAACTCGGAAACTGCAGCTAGCGGCAGCCAGGCTGCTGTTGGGGGTTCCTGGGTGGGAGCACATACAGCCGAGGCTGCGGGAACTGCACTGGCTGCCAATAGTGTACCGGATTCGTTACAAGGTGCTGGTTATCACCTTTAAAGCCCTATATGGCCAAAGACCTGCCTACCTTAGGGACCGTCTCTCCCCATACATTCCCCAGAGGGTACCGCGATCTGGCTCTCAAAATCTTTTGGCAGTCCCCGGGCCAAAGGAGGCCATACTGAAAGTCACCAGAGAAAGGGCCTTCTCGTTTACAGCTGTCGGAGGAGGAACCAACTGCCGGAGGAGGTGTAGGCCTTGCGGAGCCTTACCCAGTTCCGCAAGGCCTGCAAGACTACCCTCTTCCAGCTGGCTTTTGCTTAATATGGAATTTATTGTAGAAGAAATACCGTCGCCACGGAACCACTGTAAGATGAACAACACCGAGATTTTAGCAGCAAACTAATTTGATGGTTTCAATTAGATGGTTTTAGTGTAGGATAATAATATGTTTATATGATTTGCAACAAAAATATGTGGACACTTTTTTGAAGGTCTGTTGCACCTTCAACATGACGGTATGTTGTACCTATGTTGGGGGCAAGTACAGATGATGGGTGGGATTGTTGAACAAACCAGAAGAGTTAAAAACAGAACTATATGAAAAGCAGCGGACATGCTGATAGAGACACCGCAGTTCAACCAAATGAAATGTGGTGATCGGACTCTTATGAGATGGTGTGTGGCATTACAATTGGTATGCTAAAAACAATAAAATCTAATGGGGAGAAAGTGGCAGCAAGAGAAGACGTAACCCAGTAAGGCAAAGACAGAAATATTCCACAACATCATAGTAATTGTTCTTGTTAATGATTGATAACTGACTAATAATTTCAAAGTGTGAATAACTAATTTATGCTTTATAGCGTCTAATTTATGCAGCTATGTATTTAGGGATAATTAATGGATGAAAACTGAAACGCATTCTAATTTGAAATGAAACCATGCCACTTCAACCGCTACATGTTTTCCAGAGAAAATCTCTAGGGAAGCACAAGGGGAATATTGGTGCTACTGAACTGCGTTTCAAAGATATTGTACCATTCTGCTGACCTGTGTCCTGACCTGTCTTTCCAATATGAAGGCTATTTTGAAAGGGGAAAGAGCACAGTGGCACACTATAAGCTCTAGAGAGCATGTCATGTCCTTCCTTACTGCTGCCCAAATCTTGACTATGGCACAATTATTTTTCAACCCACACTGTGTGCTTTCAGTCCTCCTGTGTTTTAGTATGTATCGCTCAAGCTATTTTGCAAGCTCTGGCAACAGGCAAGGCAAGGGGGTGGAGGGGGAAGCGTAGATCTTTTAAAAACATAATTGCTATTTGCTTTGTAATCTCTCAGAGGACAATTAAAGTTACACAAAGAGCTCCTTCAGCGGTTCCAAGCAGAGCATGTGGAATAGTTAACCAGCTAAAAATCACTGGCATTTCACATGGGTAAGTCTTGATTCAGTGTACGTCTGTACTTCAAAATGACAACTTCTGGGAATATGGCTACTTGCTGATAGTACTTTGTGCTTTGTATCTACCTCACTGCAGCTGTTTCAGTGTAATATGCCAAAGAAGGAAGATAATTAAACTCCACCCCTCTCCAGGAGGAGGCTATTTGACGGGTGGACTCATCCAAACCTTGTGCAGGTCAGTTCTGACAACAAGACTTTGGGATATGATAGGCAAAATTGCCAGGCAGAGCAGACCTTTTTAAAAATTTATTTTCATTCATTCATATATCATTTATTTTATTATATTTTATTTGTATCCTGCCCTCCCTGTGAGGCAGGCTCAGGGAGGATTATAGGTCACATAATTGTGACGAGAACTAGAGATAAAAACTAAACATCCAGATATTTAAAATTCAATTCCACGCTAAAAAAACAGAGCACAAGTTACCAGCAATAATAACACACAAATAGGAACCTTCTGAGCAGTGTTGTGGATATGAAGCTGCTAGCACAAGGCTGAGCAGATGGGCAGGGGAGGCCAAAAGATGGCTGCTTTTACCTCCCCTTCCAATCTTCGCTGTCCCAATTCAAGAACTTTCTTCATTTTCCTATTATTTTTTTAATTATAAGAACACGATAAACAAAATATTATAAGCAAATTAGACCAAGAAAGAACTGTTCCTCCCTCTTTTCTTCTTCTTTTCCCCTCCTCAGCAATGATGAACTGTAGAAGCCGTAAACAGACAGCTAACCAGCTAGTCTTGAGAGGGGAAAACTGGCATCAAAGTATCAGTGAAGTTATTGAATAATTGAAAGAATATATTATTTTATAGGCCTGGTTGATTTTCCTGTAATTGAAATAACAATAAAACTCATTAAGGAATTAACTTTGCTAACTTAAAAGATCAAACAGTTTTCAATATACAAAATTCATGGACTGACCTCTTCCTCTTCTTAGTGAAAGAGGATCTACACAGCTTGCTTTATTTCCCTCTGACTACAGTTTAGTCATGTCCTTTACATGAAGTCTTGTCTGGCTGGACACCTGGATTACTGGATTTAGATTATGTCTTGAAAGTTTTCTTTTAAATTCTGTTTTTATATTGCTTATTGAACTTTCTCCTTCTGAAAGGCTTGAGAACTTTTGATTTTCAAAGATTTAAAATGATGACACTTGCATTTAATGTTCTCTGGTGCCACCCAATGATGATAACAAGAACTGCAACTGAGAAAATACATTTTCTTAATTTTACTGAGTTAAATAGGATCTGGCTCTCTGGTACCACCCAGTGTTGAAAATTAAGAATTACGAGAAAATGATTAATTCAAGAATTAGACTATTTAGAAGATGAAAACAAAGCCTCTTCTTTAAAAAAAATTAATCCCCTTATTTTAAGTTGTTGAAAAACTAATTATATTAATAGACTAACATGAACACTTTTCTTATTATGCTTGCCTGTTAACCTTTCCAGTACTATTCTTTATGCAGCCTAACCTTCCATATATGCTTTTTAATATTGTATTCTCCTCTTTTCAAAAACATAAGTTTTGGTAAATAAGAAAGAAGGAAACTATAACAAATTATCATATTGAATCACTACTCAAAAGTTTATAATATTCCTATTCAAGTTTTTTTTTAAAAAAAATAGTTATAAATGTTATGAATTTAATGCATTGGATCACTGCTTATTAACAGTGTGTTAGATGGTAAAATATTAATTATGTAATAAATAGATTAGATTTGTACAAAATATTTAAGGAAAGAAGATTCAAGAGGAAACATAGAATGTCAACATGTGCAAAGGAGGAGGAGGGTGAGGGGGAAGATGAACCAGATTTTTCAGATTTTATGAACAGATTTCAAAATGCTTGTTGAACAAATACAAACAGTTATTAATATTAAACAGTCTGAGAACCAAACCCAAATCAGAATAACATAAATAGAAGAAAGAATCCAGGAGAAGATTAAACAAGATGAAGACAATGTTTATGATAGAATTAAGAAGGAAATAAAGAATTAGAATTGGACCCTAAAACAAGATTTAACAACAGGACTAACAGAAATTCAAAAAAGGATTCAGGAGAATACACAAAAGATACACAGAGTAAAACATTTTTTTTAAAAAAAAAATAACTGGCAAGGAGATGGAATTAAAAGAAAAAATAGAGATTAAATGACAACTTTCTATTGACATTAGATATAGTTAAGATATGTAAAAAAGATCAAGAAGAGTTTTTCAAACTGAATAACACATAAGATGTCCCTATTGCAACAATGTAGGGGTGGGGGCGAGCAAAACCTACATAAAAGAAAATCTTACAGCCATCATTCCTAAGAAAGATCATAACAAATTATGTAAATAACAGAATGAAGTCAAATATTGGAAGGACAGCATAAAAATAATTCTAAAAGACAATGCTAAAAGAAATAAAACAATTTAAACCATTAAACATGCTTCAAACTGAAGAAATGCAGAAGTTAAGCTTTATAAAACAAATATTTTGAAAATGTGTATGCACGTAGGTGATACCTGGCTAACTGCCTAAGAAAAGAAACTGAAAGAAGAATGATAAACTAAAAAGACAGATGAAGAGAAAATACATGAGCAATTTATTTTATTTTTTCACAGGTATTCATGAAAGAAAAATTAACAGAAGAAGGATTAGAGGAGTATATTAAAAATATATTCACTCAAAAGTTTACAGCTAAGAATAGAGACATTTTGAATCAAAATATCATAACACAAGAGATTTCTCAAGCTATTAAAAAAACTGAAAAAAGATAAAGCACCAGACCCAGACAAGTAAACAGCTATGTATTATACATGTTTAGAAGAGAATACTACCATTACAAAAAATGATGAATACAATATGTGAGGAGAAAATATCACCTCCATTATGGAAGGAGGCACATATAACATCAATACACAAAGAAGACAAAGATCCAACTTTGCAGCAATCTTACAGACCTATTTCGTTGTTGAATGCTGACTATAAATGTTTTGCTTCCTTTGTGGCAGACAGGTTAAGAGAATGTATAATAAAAATAATAATTCATCCTGATCTGACAGGCTTTGATCCAAAGAGATATATGAAAGAAAACGTTTGATTTGTAATTGACGCAGTGGAGCTTGTGAAAAATAGGGGGGAGCAGCATTTACATTTCTAGATGCTGAAAAAATATTCAACAATCTTTCTTTGACTTTTTTTTTTTTACAAAAAGCGTTACAATAGTTAAACTGTGGGTTTAGATTTGCAAACTGAATACAAGGAATTTATGTGAAACAAAACACAAACATTTAATTAATGGAGTTTTAAAAGATGGATTTCTCAAATTGAGAAAGGGACAGAACATGGATATCCACTGTCTCCACTTCTATTTATTCTTGCAATAGAAGTTTTTGCCTCCAAAATAAGACAAGATTAAAAAATTGAAGGCTTGAGAGTAGATGGACAAGAATTTCAGCTGAAAAACTATGGCAGTGATGTCACCCTGACAATTTTAAACCTACACAAGACACTGCAGTATGTTATAGAACAAATTAAAAGATTTGATTCCTTCTTGGGCTTCAAAATTAATAGAAAGATGCACTGGCCTGGATAGCCTAGGCAAGCCCAATCTTGTCAGTTTTCAGAAGCTAAACAGGGTTAAATATCTGGGAATAAATCTGACCAGGCAAAATGACACATTATTTAAAGATAACTACAATCAGGCCTTGAATTCAGCAGAAGCTCACAGGAACACAGCTTCTGAACCTTCCTGAGGGTTCCCCCTCCTCTTCCCCACCTATCTACTTTGTCCATTGAATAGTAGGTGCAGCTGCATAACAATCCCTTGATGAGCTCCACCACCTATTTTTCTATGAAACGACCCCTGTGTAGTTTGGAGGAATATATAACAGGACTTGGAAAGATGGTCTGTTAAATTTGTCATGGCTGGGAAGAATTTCTACAATAAAGATGAATATACTGCCAAAAATAAACTACCTAATTGCTACAATTAATATACAAGAGAAGGCTATGAAGGACTGGCAAAAGTAAATCAACACATTTACAGGGAACAGCTAAAAACCAAGAGTTAGATTTAAAATGTTATTCCAGGGGTGTCAAATGCATTTGTTATGAGGGCCAGATCTGACATCCATAGGACTTTGTTGGGCTGGGGCAGGTGCGCCATAAAATATAATCTCAGGTAGCACAGATGCAAACTTTATAAAGGACACAGACAAACACAATTAAAGATATTTCTAAAACTGAAATACATTTTAATTTAATTAATTAAAATATAGACATGCTTAAAATCCTTGTGATATTTGGTTTATTTAAGGGCGTTTTCGCACTGACCTTAATCGGCAGCGACGCCCCTCTTCACCGCGCAGAATCTGCGCGGATTTCGCACCAATTGCCGCGGAGCACCCGGAAGAGCCGCAAAGTCCCGCGGCTTTTGCGGCGCAAATGGAAACCGCCAAAAACCAGTTTCCGTTTGTGCCGCAAAAGCAGCGGGACTTTGCGGCTCTTCCGGGTGCTCCGCGGCAATTGGTACGAAATCCGCGCAGATCCTGCGCGGTGAAGAGGGGCGTCGCTGCCAATTAAGGTCAGTGCGAAAACGCCCTAAGTCTTTGATAACTGACATCTCCCAAACCTTCCCCCCTGCCATTAGTAGGGTTGCCAATCCCCAGGTGGGGGCGAGGGATCTCCTGGTTTGGAGGCCCTCCCCCCGCTTCAGGGTCATCAAAAAGCAGGGGGAGGGGAGGGAAATGTCTGCTGGGAACTCTTTTATTCCCTAGGGAGATTTATTCCCATAGAAAATAATGGACAATTGATCTGCGGGTATCTGGGGCTCTGGGGGGGCTGTTTTTTAAGTTAGAGGCACCAAATTTTCAGTATAGCATTTAGTGCCTCTCCCCAAAATACCCCCCAAGTTTCAAAAAGATTGGACCAGGGGGTCCAATTCTATAAGCCCCAAAAGAAGGTGCCCCTATCCTTCATTATTTCCTATGGAAGGAAGGCATTGAAAAGGTGTGCCATCCCTTTAAATGTGATGGCCAGAACTCCCTTTGGAGTTCAATTATGCTTGTCATAGCCTTGATCTTGGCTCCACCCCTAATGTCTCCTGGCTCCACCCCCAAAGTCTCCTGGCTCCACCCCCAAAGTCCCCAGATATTTCTTAAATTGGACTTGGCAACCCTAGCCATTAGAAAATGCCTGCCTAAAATGGAAAGGTGGGGGAATAATGGAATTTGGCAATCCAAATAGAAATGGCAGGACATTGCAAGCCTCTCCCCCCACCCCAGGTCTACTCAGAGTGATGGTGGCTCTCCAGTGCAATGTCCCCCTTTGCCTGTGGGTTTCCAGGTTAGAGTACTCACTTAGGCACCCATTCTCAGATCTAGGGCTTTTGTTGTAGCAGGAACTCCTTTGCATATTAGGCCACACATGCCTGATGTAGGCAATCCTCCTGGAACTTACAGTAGACCCTGTACTAAGGGCCCTGTAAGTTCTTGGAGGATCAGCTACATCAGGGGTGTGTGGCCTAATATGCAAAGGAGTTCCTGCTACAAAAAAAGCCCTGCTCAGATCCATTCAGCAGACAAGCTGGCTCAAAACATCAACCATTTATTTGCAAGGAGACAACTCCAGCAAACAATAGCTTCAGCTAGCATACAAACACTGAGAAGTGAAACTACTTGAGCTCCACTACACTGAAATACATTGCAGCACAGACAGTTGCAAAGAAAATGTGGAAAGGATCTTCCATTAAAGTCTCTGGGCCCAGATAAATTATTCTGGGACTGGAATGACAGTCCCCAGAGTAGGGTTGTGAATCCCCAGGTGGGGGCAGGGGATTCCCTGGTTTGGAGGCCCTCCCCCACTTCAAGGTCCACAGAAAGCAAGGGAGGAAGGGAAATGTATGCCAGGCACTCCATTATTCCCTATGGAGACCGATTCCCACAGGGTATAATGGAGAATTGATCTGCGGGTGTCTGGGGCTCGGGGGGGGGCTGTTTTTCTGAGATAGAGGCACCAAATTTTCAGCATAGCATTGATGCCTCTCCCCAAAATAGCCTCCAAGTTTCAAAAGGATTGGACCAGGGGGTCCAATTCTCTGAGCCTCTAAAGAAGGTGCCCCTATCCTTCATTATTTCCAACTAGGAATATGCCCCGCTGTGAAGAAAAATACAACGGGCTCTAGAAGGAGGCTCTGGGTGAGTGCCTGCCACCCTTGCTGTCTTCCCATTCACCCAAGTGAAGGCATTGACTCCCCCCCCCTTCAAGGGGAGCTAATATCTGCCATCTAGAGAACAGTTGTAAATCTGAGTGATCTCCAATACCTCCCCAGAAAGAAATGGCATTGTACTTGTGTGAGGTCCTATCCTTCTTAAACCTCTCCCTCTCTAGGCCCCATCCCTACCCCCCCCACACACACACCTCAAGGGGAGCTAATGTCTGCCATCTAGAGAACAGTTGTAAATCAGAGTGATCTCCAGTGCCTCCTCAGAAGGAAATGGCATTGTACCTGTCTGAGGTCCTATCCCTTCTCAAACCTCACCCTTTCCAAGCCCCACCCCTAACCTGGAGTCGGCAACTCTATCTCCTTTCCTTTATCTGCCTCTCTGACTTCAGCTTTCCATTGCCTTCCCCCTCCCTGCAGCTTCTAAAGCGGAGGGGCCAAAGTTTGCATCATTCTCCTCTCCCCCCATGTGATCTGAACAACAACCCTGAAAGGCAGGTTAGGCTGGAAGTCTATGCCTGGTCCAAACTCACCCAGTCAGCTTCTAAAGCAAGAACCTGGGTCTGGCAGATCTCTAAAGCCCTAACTTGTATGTCCTCCTCAAGTTCCACCACAGAATCTCCAGGAATTTCCCACCAACTTGGGAAGGTACCACGAAAGGCCTCTGGGCAAGTGCCCTCCCCCACCTGGCTGTCTTCCCACCCACCCAAGTGAAGGTGTTCACTACCCCTCCCCCACCTCAAGGGGAGCTGATCTCTACCATGTATCTGGAGAGCAGTTGTAATTCTGAGTGATCTCAAGCCCTCACCTGGAGATTGGCAACAGTGGTTCCCCAGGAGGAAAGGCCTTTCCCTCAGAGGCCTGTAGTGATCCCTTAGGAATTTCCCAGCAACCTGGAAAAGTACCACTAAAGGCCTCTGGGCAAGTGCCCCCCCACCTGGCTGTCTTCCCACCCACCCAAGTGAAGGCATTCACTCCCCCTTCCCACCTCAAGGGGAGCTGATCTCTGCCATGTAGAATTTCCTGACCTGGAGCTGGCAACCCTGTAGCCTCTTAGGAAAAGGACAGTCTTTCTTCACAGTGTGCATGTGGCTGGGGGGAGGGAAAAATCACTGATAAAAATACAGCAATACTTATAGAGCTTGTTGAGAATAATGCATATCATGTGAATTAACACTCTAGCAGTCAATATCCAAAAAGGTAAACCTTCTGCTACCTTCTGTATTAGGCTCACTAATACCAATTCAAAGAGGAAAGAGAGGTAATAATTATTATTATTATTACTAACAACAACAACAAAAACATCAACCCATAATTTAAAAATAAATTATTTTAGTGCTGTTTTAAGTGCACCCTCTTGCTGGTGTTGTGTGTGTGTGTGTGTGTGTGTGTGTGGGATTACTTAGAGAACTAGTTCTCAGGTGCTTAGTGCAAATTCTTTATATTTTTACTTCTTTTACTTTATTTTGTATACAATTAAAATATCTGTGTTTGCAATCAGTCTCTCATTTTCTTTCTAACCACTACCAGGATCCACGCTGGTATTCCTTTCTGGAACACCTTGAATAGCTAATTTCCCCTTCTTTGGGTCCAGTTTGGGTAATATGGTATTTGTCTAAGGTTGCCAGCTCAGGGTTGCAAAATACCTGAAGATTTGCAGAGTGGAGCCTGAGAAGGGTGGAGGTTGGAGAAGAAAGGGACTTCAGTGGGGTATAATGCTGTAGCATCTACCTTCCAAAGTGACCATTTTCTCAAGGTGAACTGATCTCTTTAATTGAGAGATCAATTGTAATCCCCGGAGATCTCCAGCTACCACCTGGAAGTTGGCAACTACATATGTGACTGAAAAGGGGACTGAAAAGAGGAGTTAAGAATGTTTTCCAGTTGGCATGTACATGGCCTATTTATCTGTTTTCTAGTATCCGTCCTTGGTAAATCATCTTTTATTCCTATTTTTGCCTTTTGGAATTATTTTCTTTAAAAACATTTAGTCCAAATAGTTAATGTTATCATTTGTCAGGATTCAGCCTTCACCAGTGCCTTACTTGAATGGACTATAGGACACTGGTCTCCAGCCCATGCATCAGTGCCGTCATGATTTACTGAGACATGAGCTGCTCTTTTTTGAAGATCCATGCTGCATACATTCAGGGTTTCATTGGCAGTCAAATTATGTTGAAAGGGTTCTCAGAACTTTGGACTAATAACAGTCATCAATTATTGGCATTGGGATCGGCACTCTGCATATGTAGACTGAGGGATGTGAATGCATGGTTGTGAATCAGAGCACAGAATACTATGTCTAATAGCTCCCTGTCACTTGTTCAAGACTAAGGATGGGCATGAATCGATTCACAAATTGCAATTAGTCTAAAAATGGCCAATTCGTGGTTCATTCTGGACTGGTTCATCTAATTCCGCTGCACCCAAACATGAAAACGGATCAGCCTTTTTTTCAAGGCATGTAATTTGGTTCATTTTTTATTCAATTTTTCCAGACAGTCTGGCATGATTCCCCAGTCCCCTATGCTTCTGGTCAGTTTCCAAAAGCTGACTAGATGGAGACGCTTATTAAGAAAATCACTCTATACAACATGGTCATGGCTGAAACCGCAAATGTGTCAAAAGATTCCAAAATGGGTCTCACCAGTGGAAGCGTTTGGATTGGTGGTTGAGAGACTACAAATTGATTGTAGTCTAGATATTTCTAGTCTAGATATGCTAAAGACAATATTGTGGGTTTTTCTAGTGAACAAAGTGGGTTTTATAAAATAATACTTGGGCCAAGCGAGAAACTGATTAAGAAAATATGTTCCTTATTGTTGCAAATGAAGATGTAAGATGAAATTGTCAGACTGTATGACTGTATGACTAAATGGGCTCAGAATATAGGACATAATATTGATATGGATGCTTGGGAAGCATTATGGAAGTTTAATATAAAAATGATGAGATCTGTTAACTTTAAAGAAAACTTGTATAAAATGCTTTATAGATGGTACATGACTCCTGAAAAATTGTCTAAGATGTATTCTAATGTATCTAACAAGTGTTGGAAATGTAATTGCCAAAAGAGAATGTTTTACCATGTATGGTGGTCCTGTGCTGTTGTAAAACAAATATTGCGAAATGGTCCATGAAATACTGCAAAAAATATTGAGAACACAAGTTCAATTTAAACCTAAAGTATTTTTATTGAACATATTTCCAAAATATTATTCAAAGGAAATAAGATACTTGATGGCACATATTATCACTGCAGCAAGGATTTTAATTGCAAAGAACTGGAAACACTCAGAACTGATTGAAAAAATACTAGAAACAGCTGAATTGGACACTTTAATCTTTATTGAAAAATACTAGTATACAAGAGATGAAAAATCTTTGGAAACCTTTTTATGTATGGTCTGATGCACAGATATAATCCTGTTTGTAATATATATTAGTAGAAGGAAGCTAGTTACTTTGAGCGAGCAATATTTGATTTAAGATGTTACTTATAGATCACAAAAGGAACTGTTCTATGACTTAGTTACTAGTTTTTCTTCTGTTCGATATATGGGTTTTGTAATGCTTGCATATGAACTATGCAAAAATATAACAGCATATTCCTTTCTTTCATTTTTCCCCTTCCCTTCCTCCCCCCCCCTCCTATTTTTGTTCAAAATAGAAAGAAAGAAAGAAAGAAAGAAAGAAAGAAAGAAAGAAAGAAAGAAAGAAAGAAAGAAAGAAAGAAAGAAAGAAAGAAAGAAAGAAAGAAAGAAAGAAAGAAATGGTCCACCAGCTATAAAATTACAGCATTAAAACCTTGTTTCACATGATGGTTGTGAGGATGAATAGCATAAAGACAGCAAAGCCTATTGGACAATTGCTAACAATTACCTAAGAAATGAAAGGCAGATCTCTCGTCTACTTGAAACAACTGAACTGTTGTGTTATCATGCTGTACAGTAGGAGAAAGACTGTGGTCTGTTGGTAGAGATATACTTTGCAATGCAGACCCCCTCCCCATTTGTTCCATGCCATTACCTCTGAAGGAGTAGTGAATGCTGAGAAAGACCTCCTTCGCCTGTGAGAACCCAGAGAGCTGCTGCCAGTCAAAATAGACAATAGTGGCAGGGTCCGACTCCAGACCACCAGCTTGGGGTGGCAGTGTACCAACCTTGGAGCACCTCGGAGGAGTATCCACAGTGCTCAGGCACTTGAATCACCATGTTTCTGGTGCTCCCTGGACGTTCAGACAGCTGGGAAGGCACCTTGGAGGCACTCCTCCGATTTGCTACCGCTTCCGAAGGGGTAGCTTTTTGAGGTGCGACTAGGACGCCTACGGACAGGGTGAGTGCAGGAGTGCGGTGGCAGGCAGATGTGCATGTTTGGATGTCCTTTTTTGATCCTGGGTCCTGTCCCTGTGCTGGCTTAAACTTCCGGTCTGGATTCAGCCAAGGAGTCCCTAAACCAAGAGTTGCTTCAAATTTCAGCATTTTAAATCTGTAGTACTTCTCACTTCTTCTCCTTTTCCCATTTGCTTTATCTTTTTTTAACTTAAAAAAAAAAACATATCTATGAAACAACAGAGCCTATAATAAACAGGCATCTTGTGTATCTAAGCATGACGTAGTTTGAAGAGGTCTGCTTTTTGGGATTCTTTGCACATAGGGCCATCTCAAGCCAAGCACCTCATTCCCAAATTTGTGGCATTCACAGTCATTACTCACACTAACAAATCCAGGCTCCTTATCTGGATAATTGCGACTTGTGCTCATTTGTCTAAATGGAGTGTGTAGAAATGCAATTAAACAAAATTAGTTACTGTATCATGGAAAGTTGGTGCTGGCTGCTATGGCAACCAAGGAGAGAGCTCACTTTTATGGCAGTAATGACAGATACTTTTGCAGCTATAATCAAATGTAATCCCATAACATTGTCTGTTCCCTGCCTGTTTTGGAACTCTTGGTCTTCAGAATGAGTAAAAATTATGCTTGTTTCTCTTTGAGCTGTTTTGCTTTCATTTTGAGTCTTACTGAGCAATTGCAAAATACTGCATTGACAGAAGGGCATACAAGGTTTACAAATGCAGTGCCAACAATCCAGCCCAGCTTTAGTTCTAACGACATCAGTGAGACACACCTTACAATACGGAACTGCACTAGGGTTGCCAAGTCCAATTCTAGAAATATCTGGGGACTTTGGGGATGGAGCCAGGAGACTTTGGGGGTGGAGCCAGAAGACATTGGGGGCAGAGCCAGGAGCAAGGGTGTGACAAGCATCATTGAACTCCAAGGGTGTTCTGGCCATCACATTGAAAGGGACAGCACACCTTTTTAGATGCCTTCCTTCCATAGGAAATAATGAAGGATAGGGGCACCTTCTTTGGGGGCTCATAGAATTGGACTCCCTGGTCCAATCTTTTTGAAACTTGGGGGGTATTTTGAGAAGAGGCACTAGATGCTATACTGAAAATTTGGTGCCTCTACCTCAAAACACAGCCCCTCCTAGAGCCCCTGATATCCACGGATCAATTCCCCATTATTCCCTAAAACTGCTGGAGATCTAGAGCTGTGGGGGTGGGGCTTCCCCCGCCAGCTAGCTGGCTGGGGGGCGGGGGAAACTTGTAAAACCAGGTGATCCCCCGCTGGGACCTGGGGATTGGGAAGCCTAAACTGCACTGGATGGGGCCAATAACAAGTTTGGATGTAGTGCTGGTGTTTGGGGGGAAATCTGCAAGAAATGTTTTGCAGCACAAAGATATCATTAGTGGCTCAAATCCAGATGACCAATCCATTTGTGACAATATTGCAAAGGTTATAATCACATAGGGTTTGGGTCCCACTGATCCCGCTGTCTCAGCTTTATGGACATTTATAAGCTTCAGTTGCCTACTTGGATTTTCAGAGAATGGAGGCTCATAAATTCAGAGAGATATTTCAAATTTAGTCGACTCCAGCTCAGATTTCCCCCATCCTGCCCATCTCTTGGCTGGGTGAAGTGGCACAGGGATCATAGCTTATCTATCTCTCCCTCCCAACAGTGGTTGTCTGTGCAAGTGCAAGTGAAGTCGTTGTCTGTGCAAGTGCAGACAATATTCCAGTTTGGGGGAGATTTAAATCCCCCTTTTAAAAATTTTTCTGCAAACATGGCAGTTTCCCCAGGTTTGTAGGAAAAAACGTTGTCTGTGCAAGACCTGAGTCTCTGAATTTAAGGATTTGCAGCTAAGTTCAAAATTAGATATAACAAGCAGGCAGGGGCATATACTTTCCAATTTGGAGGGGGAGGACTGGGTTAGGCTAGGTCCTTAAAAGAACTGGGCCTAGGCTTCCCAACCCCCCTGCCGTGGTGGGGGACCCCCAAATTTGCAGCCTCCTCCCCCGCTCTCCAAAAAACCAGAAGCGGGGGGGGGGGGGGAGAACATGCATGTAGGCATCATGTAGTTGTAGAGCTCCTGCAGGTTTAGAAACCTGCAAACGGTTTTTAAAATGTGTGCCTTTAAGGCTGCGCAGGAAACAAGAAGGGCTTCATTGGAAAGGGTCAGTAATAGTTTCCATGGAGAACGGCCCCTCCCTTTCTTTTGCTTTTGTTTTCGAAGCAAGTAGAGTTCTGCAGGAAGAAGATCTAGTAAGTATTTGTGTGTGAGAGAGAGGGAGGGGGCAGGGGATTCCCTGGTTTGGAGCCCCCCCCTTTAGAAAGCGTGGGGGGGAGGGAAATGTCTACTGGGCACTCTATTATTCCCTATGGAGAACAATTCCCATAGGGAATAATAGGGAATTGATCCTTGGGTATTGGGGGCTCTGGGTTTTGAGGTAGAGGCACCAAATTTTTAGTATAGCATCTAGTGCCTCTCCCCAAAATACCCCCCAAGTTTCAAAACGATTGGACCAGAAGAGTTAGTATGCTGCTCTCTTTACACAGTTGGAAACCTTGAAAAGCAGAGTTTCCAGTCATGCAGAAAGACTTAAAAAATATACATATCTCACCAGAATCCAGAAGGGGGCTTAAAAAAAAATAACTGGCAAGACTTCCTACCAATCTTGTCTGGTTTTTTTTTATCATCAGAAGTTCATTGACACAGCCTAAGAGTTACCTCATGCTATTTGTATACCTGTCTGCACTCAAGCTCAGCCTCAGATCAGATGTGTAAGGTGAAGAAAAGTGTCAAGCCCCGATATTCCCAGTAATGAAGTTGTCATGGGTGCTGGGGACTCTGCAGAAGGAGCGGAGCCTGCAGAGGAAACTGTGCCCCTGCCACCTGCACCAGCGCCCCTGCCTCCTGCTGGAGAAGATCCCAGCCCCCCTGCCTCACCCTCTCGGGTGGGTGTGCGTGACCGCCTTCGTCAGGACCTCAGGGATCGGAGGAGGGCGGCACGCTCACAAGCAAGACGCTCCCTGAGCCCTGAGTTTTGAAAGGATTCTGGCCCTTCTAAGGGCAAGGATGCTTGAGTTGTAGCAGGATCCTGGCTGCCTCTCTGAGCCAGCAATTAGCCCAAATGGGCAACAGCCAGCAGAGGGCTATATAGCTGTGGGCTTTGGGAGGAGGCTTTGTGGAAGCAACTAGTCATCTACCTGATGTTCTAGCATCCACTCCGGCTTTGACTTTGGCTTTTGGACTCCCTGACTTCGGCTCTTGACTTCTGGACTCCCTGACTTCGGCATTTCATAATAGCCTTTCATCCCAGACTGTTGCTGGGACAGAATGGTCTGTTGTTCAGGCAAGTTGGAATCATCATCACTCACACTAGCTGGAAGGAGCACGGTGGTGACACTTAAAGCAGCAAAAACAAAACTTATAAACGGCAATTATCTGCATTGACTGAAGTGGGAAAAGATTCCTAAATGATCATTAAAGATTTCAGCCTCCTAGAAACAGGCTTGATAATGGCAGTTGGCCACATGAAGAAGAAGAAGAAGAAGAATTGCAGATTTATATCCCGCCCTTCTCCCTGAATCAGAGACTCAGAGCGGCTTACAATCTCCTATGTCTTCTCCCCTCACAACAGACACCCTGTGAGGTGGGTGGGGCTGGAGAGGGCTCTCACAGCAGCTGCCCTTTCAAGGACAACCTCTGCCAGAGCTATGGCTGACCCAAGGCCATTCCAGCAAGTGCAAGTGGAGGAGTGGGGAATCAAACCCGGTTCTCCCAGATAAGAGTCCTCACACTTAACCACTACACCAAACTGGCTCTCACACCAAACTGGCTGAAGCCTAGCCCATCCTGTTTCCTTTTCTTGCCAGGCATGGATTAGCAGCTCCTTGACCCCTGATAGTCCCCTTGGTAGATAGCAGTACAGAGCTGTTGGCAATTTAATCGACTGGTTGTATTGAAGGCTACAGAAATCCTTACAAAAGGAATGTGCAGATGATCTCTCTGACAATGTCTTTGAGAGCCCATTGTCAAGCCTTCTTGTATTCAAAAAGACAGAAATAATTTGCAAAGTGAATGCCAAGACAGGAGCACAAAGGATTAATTGCATCATAGCTAGAAGAAATGATAAATAATACTAGCGGCTTCTCTGGGGAAACTGGTGTTGCTGAATAGCTGGATTTCTCCTCCTTTTCAATTGAAGACACTTAAGAACCTCTCGTGTAGAAATCTTCAAAAAGATGAGCCTTAGGGGGTACTGGAAAATATTAATGAAGAAATACTTTCCACTTGTCAGAGGATCTCTGCAGGTAGCATAAATATGGCAACATACACAAAGGTGGAGGGGAGGAGGGTTAATCTCATTATTTGACATGTTTGTAATAGCTTTGCCTTAGAAAGAAACAAAGAATATTATAAAACAGGATGGGAAACCACATCTTAAAGGAGGCCATGTATAGTCACAGAATTGCTGCCCCAATTAAATCCACTCTTGTGACCGGATGATAGTGGCAAATGCTGACATGGTCATGATCACAGCTGGGATCAAGAGATCAGTGCTTAGAAGAGCAGTCTATCTTTGTAACAATCTTGCAAGATGGGTTACTTGGCCAAAGCATTTTCAGGTGTCCAGCAATGCAATCCTTGGCCTTATATGTCCCTTCCCTCTCTTCTCCTTCTTGCATGCAGAGCCACAACTGAAGATCTCCCATTTTGGGAATTTTTACTCTAATCACAGTTTGTTGTGACAAAAATTTTAATAAACTGGGGTTTATTTCTTGTCCAGAAATGGGAACTCTAAACAATGATTTAATCCTGATTTAGAATGAACATATGAACATTACATTATGAACATTACGAAGCTGCCTTATACTAAATCAGACCCTCGGTCCATCAGAGATTCTACAAACCCTAATTTCAGTTAGCTCTGAGGTAACTGATATTCTGGAACGACTGCAGTTCAAGAGCCATGCAGTCAGCTTCAGCTATTCTGGATGAGGATGTCACATGGGAAGAAGAAGATATTGGATTTATATCCCTCCCTCCACTCCGAATCACAGAGTCTCAGAGTGGCTTACGATCTCCTTTATCTTCCTCCTGCACAACAGACACCCTGTGAGGTGGGTGGGGCTAGGGGCTGGAGAGGGCTCTTACAGCAGCTGCCCTTTTAAGGACCTCTGCGAGAGCTATGACTGACCCAAGGCCATTCTAGCAGCTGCAAGTGGAGGATTGGGGAATCAAACCTGGTTCTCCCAGATAACAGTTCACACACTTAACCACTACATCAAACTGGCTCCCTGAAGGAGCATGTCGGGGACTCTCCAAAGATGTAGTGAATTGGATACTGCCATGCATTGTATCAAGGTTGTCAAGGCCACCATGGGGCCACCAGGATGACATGGGCCTTCAGCAGTTTGATCTGACGTGGCAGCTTTGGAAGAATTGGAATTGGAGGAAAGGCGTACATCAAGAAGAAGAATTGCAGATTTATACCCCGCCCTTCTCTCTGAATCAGAGACTCAGAGCAGCTTACAATATCCTATATCTTCTCCCCCCACAATAGACACCCTGTGAGGTGGGTGGGGCTGAGAGGGCTCTCACAGCAGCTGCTCTTTCAAGGACAACCTCTGCCAGAGCTATGGCTGACCCAAGGCCATTCTAGCAGCTGAAGGTGGAGGAGTGGGGAATCAAACCCGGTTCTCCCAGATAAAAGTCTGCACACTTAACCACTACACCAAACTGGCTCTGTCAAGCCAGGAGGCCACTCGCACGTCAGAGCATCCACAGCTTCTGCCTGAGGATGGAATTACCTTGTGACATCTGGGTAGTTGATGATTCAGGTGAGTTGCGAACAGATCTATCGATGATAAACTGAATTGATCCGCTATCTAAAGAAAAAATCTCTTATGCAGAGACCATTCCCCTGATTAGATGATTTGGCGACTGAGCCAATCTGCCCGCACGTTGTCTGAGTCTTTTATGTGTTCAGTCCTGATGGATGTCAGGTGAGGTTCCATCCAAAGAAACAGTCTGTCCACTTCCCTCCAAAGAGCTGAGGATTTGGACCCACCTTGATTGTTTAGGTAGGTCTTTGCCGTAACATTATCTGTGCAGAGGAGAACATGCAGCCCCTTCACCTGATCTGCATAATGGACAAGGGCCAATCGAATGGCTCTCAACTCCAAGACATTGATTGGTAGTTGGGATTTGGGATGAGACCATAGACCTTGGGTTGGTTGGTTATTTAGAGTTGCTCCCCAACCCAAGAGGCTTGCATCTGTGAAAAGTTGGACTATTTCAGGGTGGAAATAGGATTTTCCCTGGCAGAAATTGCAGTCCTTGATCCACCAACTGAGGTTGTCATGAACTGAGAGAGGTACTTTGATTGGCATGTCCTGTTTTTCCATGATTCGTGTCCGATAAGGGTGAAGGAAAAATTGTACTCATGTGAAGCTGACCCCACTGCACCGCACCCAGATTGGGAATGAGCACCCCCTTCATCTTGGCAAGTGAAAGATGAGAGGTGGATGGACTCCTGATGATCACTTGAGCCATGTTTTTGGTTTTCTGAATCTTGTCCTCCGGACGGAACAGGGCATTCTTCTTGGTATCATCCCTAGATGCTCTAGTCCAGGGGTGGCCAACGGTAGCTCTCCAGATGTTTTTTGCCTACAACTCCCATCAGCCCCAGCCAGCATGGCCAATGACTGGGACTGCTGGGAGTTGTAGGCAAAAAACATCAGGAGAGCTACCGTTGGCCACCCCTGCTCTAGTCTCTGGAATGGGACAAGCAAGCTTTTGTCTATGTTGATCAAGAATACATGATTCTGGAGACACAAGATGGTTTGCTGGAGTCTGAGAGAGCCTTCTCCTTGGATGCAGATTGAATAAGGGTGTCGTTTAGATATGGGTGGAGATGAATGCCTTGCTTGCGAAGGTGAGCCACAACATTTACGAGCACCTTGGTAAAAAAAACCCTTGGGGCAGTCGATAGTCCAAATGGTAGGGCCCTGAACTGAATATGGGATTAACCCACACAGAAACGAAGAAACCTGCGATGTTATTGAAGAATCAGAATATGTGATTGAAGAATCAGAATATGAAGGTATGCCTCTGTGAGATCCAGTGATATCAGAAACTCTTGCAGTTGAATGGCCTCTGTGATTGACTTGAGTGTTTTCATCCAGAAATGCCTGAGAAGGATAAATTTGTTCAGAAACTTCAGGTCTAAAATTGCTCTCCAGTGTCCATTCTTTTTTGGTAAAGTGAAAATAATTGAGTAGAGCCCCTGGCCTATCTGGTCTGGAGGGACTGGTTTGATGGCATGGATGTCCAAGAGATGTTTGATTGCTTTGGACATAATGTCCCTTCTGAGAGAGTTCCAACATATCAGAGACATAATGGACTTCCGGGATCCGTCATCTTGGCTTCAGAGTTGTCTGCAGATGCTCTCTGCAGCAATTCTGAATCTGGTCATTGGAGGGGTATCACCGAAGTGATACCCCCAAAGGGGGGGCTTGTAGAGCCTTCTCTTTGTCATGGGAATTCCACGGGGGGGGGGGGGTAGGAAAGGGCCAAAGGCAACGGTCCCCGAGACCCATCGTGCCTCCTGAAGCTCCGTGGCTATGAACACTGAAGTCAGCAATGAAAGAAGAACTCCCGATTGCTTCAGCTTTCTTTTTCTCCAGTACATCCTTTAAAGCAATATTTTTCCACATCTAAAGCGACAACTCTGCCTAACAAGTAGGTGTTTTTTTTGTCTAACCCTACCCCCCGATGCGTGACTTAACATACCATCAATAGACTAGCTCAAGGATTACTTCAAAAGGCCTTGGAACGTAAAGAGCAGTCTTAATTATTCAAACTGACTTGAATATAAACAATAAAATTGACCCGGACTTTAATTGGACATATATTACAAAGATTATCAAGAATTTGCAATATGATCTGAATGCAAAAGGGAAATACAGAAAGTTCTGTCTCCTTTATCTGTCAGTAGCTGAAAGAATGTCTCTTAATAACTTTTGTTAAAGTTGCTGTGGAACAAGAATAAACAAGAGAGAAGGGTCTGAAAAATCACGCACGCCATTTTGTGCATTTTTAAAACTTTAAAAAATAATATTTCGAGTTAAGAAGCCCTGAGAACGGCGATTTTGGGGTTATTGAAAAGGGCATTTCCTAATCTATATGATCCTATGGCTTAATTTGAATTTGGTGAGATCAACTTAACAGCCTATTTTGGTAGTGGGAAAACAGCAATGTCTGATCATAAGCCAGCACCAAAACAGACAAGTGCAAGGACTGGTTCACTTGAGGAAGGCATAATGCCTAAAATACAAGACCAACTGAATGCTATGGAGGCAAAGTTATGAAAGATCTAATAATGGACAATAAGAAGCAATTAATTAAAGAACTAAAAAAAGATATTGAAACAAGTGCAGAAGTGGTGAAGACAGAAATTAAAAAAGAAATTGAGGATCTCAGAAAGGATTCGCAAGCAACATTAAATAAAGTACATGTGGTTGAAAATAAGGTGAAGGATCAAGATTCCATGATTAACAAATTGCAGGAGAAAGTAGTTCTGCAAGACTGTAATTTAATGGAAAATCAGATACGTCTGAGAGGAGTACCTGAGAATGAAGGAGCTGACTTAAAGATTTAAAGAATAAGAACTATTGCTGAGTTTTTGGAGATAGAACCTGATGAATCTAGCTATCTTTATGATTACATATACAGGGTCAATTCATCGTTTGCCAAGAAAAACAAACTACCAAGAGATGTGGTAATAAAATTTATTTCAAGAGACATGGTGGGAAAGATCTTAAGAAAACAATTTGAAAAAAACATTGGAAATTGATGGAAGCAGAGTAAGAAGCATGAAAGAGCTTCCAAGAAAGGTTATAAATGACAGAAGATTGTACAAAAAATTAACTGACAAGCTGCGGGAGAATGAAGTGAGATACAGATGGATACTGCCTGAAGGTCTAAGTTTTGAACATGGAGGAAAGAGGATTACAATTACAAATGTACAGGAATTGAGGAGATTTTTTTGAAGAAAATGTGGGATTTGGGGATACAGAATAAAGGAAGAATCATTATGGATTACAAATTAATATATTGGAACATAAATGGACTGAATGCACTGCAAAAAAGAAAGGCTACATTTCACTGGATCAAGAAACAAAAATGTAATATAATCTGTTTACAAGAAGTACATATTAAACAATTGGATTATAAATTTTTATGGAACAAACAATTGGGTAAGGAATTTTTTTCCTTGGCTAAGGAGAAAAAAGGGGAGTGATTTTTTATGTTAAACAGGAACTGGATCCAAAATTGATTTTTAAGGACAATGAAGGAAGATATCTAGCTGTGGAAGTGATGATGAATGATAAAAGGACATTGTTGTTGGGATTGTATGCCTTCTTTAAAGACATTGTAAAACAATTAGACCAAGTGACTTATGAACAAATAATGGTAATGGAGGACTTTAATGGAATATTTATTAATGATTTGGACAGATCAGGGAAAAGAAATAAGGAGGGGAAGTTACCAAAGTCATTTTTTGACTTAGTGAAACAATAAAGCTTGGAAGATATATGGAGGAAATTTAATCCTAAAGTGCGTGATTACACATTTTTTTCAGCTAGGCATAACTCTTTCTCAAGAACTGATATGTTATGGACTACAAAAGATCTTGGATTTATGACAAAAAAAATAGAGATTCTTCCTAAAGTTGGGGCTGATCACAATCCAATTATGTGGTCGGGAAAGAGTGTGAAAAAGACTAGGAGATGGAGAATAAATGAAGATTTGCTACAGAAAACTGAGATAGTGGTGTCTCTAGAAAAGGAAACTAAAGCTTTTTTCCAAATAACTGAAAAGGAAGACATTCAATTCCAAACTGTGTGGGACGCATACAAAGCAGTAATGAGAGGTATTTTAATTACAATGAATAATAAAGATAAGAGAGTCAAAGAGAAACAAATGTTGGACATTCAGAAAGAGATTGGGAAAAAAAGAAAAGGAACTTTAAAAAAGACTGGGAAAAAAGAAAATAATAAGGGAAATTACAATATTGCAGAATCAATTGAGACATTTGTTAAATAAAGAGGTAGAATGGAACCTTAAGAGACTGCAACAGAAATCTTTTGAAGGAGCAAATAAGCCTGGAAAATACCTGGCTTGGCAAATGGGAAAAAAAGGGAAAATAAATTTGTGAACAAAATTGTATCGGGAGGTAAAGAAATTGTTGACCAAGCAGGAATTAAAAGGGAATTTTATAAATATTATGCTAAGTTATTTCAAGCTCAAAAAGTGGAGAAAAGAAAAATAGATGCATATTTACAGAAAATCCAAGTAAATCTCTTAACAGAAAATATGGAAAAGGTATTAAATGAACCAATTGAAAAAACTGAAGTTGAAGCAGCTATAAATTAAATGAAAATGGAAAAGGCACCAGGTCCAGATGGTTTTACAGCAAAATTCAACAAAGTCCTCGTAGAGATGTTAGTACCGAAACTTCAGAAGTTTATGAATATTATAAGGATTGACGGGATAATACCAAATACATGGAAGGAAGCAACAATTTCTTTGAAAGAAGATAGAGATACAACAAATGTAAAAAATTACAGACCAATTTCATTACTTAACAATGACTACAAAATATATGCTAGGATACTAGCAGAACAACTCAAACAGCATTTGAATAATTTTATCAAAGAGGAACAAGCAGGATTTCTTCCCAGGAGACAAATTAAAGATAATATCAGAACTGTTATAGATATTGTTGAATATTATATGAGAAGCATCCTGAAAAAGAAGTGGCACTATTTTTTGCAGATGCAGAGAAGGCCTTTGACAATCTGAATTGGGATTTTATGTTTCCAGTGATGGAGAAATTGGGATTAGGAGAAGATTTTATAAGAATGGTTAAGGAGATATATACTGAGCAACAAGCAAGACTCTGTATAAATGCAGATTTGATGGAGAAAATGATAATTGGTAAAGGAACAAGGCAAGGCTGCCCTCTATCTTCATTGATATTTATAATGACATTAGAGATTTTGCTTAGGCAAATACAAGACGATAAAGAAATAGAGGGGTTGAAATTGAAAGGTTTTTCTTATAAATACAGAGCGTTTGCTGATGATGTAATGTTTATCAATGAAAAACCCTTATATGTGACACCATTGCTGTTTCATAAAATACAGGAGTATGAAGAGTTGGCAGGGTTTTATATAAATAGAGAATAAACAAGAGAGAAGCGAAAAATAATCTGATTTAAGAGACTGAGTTCATGCACAATTTGAGTTTTAAAATGGCCTCATTTAATGAAATGGCACATGGAAAAATGATCAGTGCAGATTTCAGATATCTAAAGGAGGATTTTATTTCACTCACACAGCTTCTTAAAGATTACTTCATGTTTACAGCTAACTATTTGAGTGAAGAGGATTTAACAGCTAATGAAAGGGCAAATCTACAGGAGCCCTGCATTAAAAAGAGTGAATCGGTGGCAGTGAAAACAGAAGGGGAAACTGTGATTATGCGAAACAAAGGGAAAATAAAATGGCCCCGTCTGATGCATTTTTAATTCTTCACTGGATGCAGACCATTAAAAAGATCAACTGGAGAAGGGGTAAGGGCGAAGAATTCTTTCTTTGGTGGTTGAGGAGGCGGGCCATGTCGAGAAGAGGAAAATTGCTCTTCAACAGTCAAATCTGGATTTTTGATCTTTTTTTCTGCTTTGGTGAACAAGGAACTCTTACTAAAGAATATAAGATGACACTAGAAAACAAGTTATGGACAAATGGGCCACCTTGGATATAACTTGGACGTAGAAACTAAAGGAACTTTAATGTTTTTAACTCTGGGGAAGAAGGACTTTGGAATTTGGGTCTTTTTTATGTTTTGTTCTCTTTCTCTTTCTTTTCTCCCCGGTGAATAGATAAATATTGATAGTCTGCCTATTTAGAGAGATTGTTGCTAATGGGGAGAAAATGGGATTAATGGTGGAAAGCTAGGTAGCATAATGGCTGGAGAATTTGAACAACTTGGTAATTTGGTAGATTTGCTTTAACATGCTTGTAGGAGAAATGTTTTAGATAGAGACTGATAAAGTAATTGACTTCATTTGAGGTACTTTATGCAATCTGCTATGAATAAAGAAAATACGTGTACTTTCTATGATAGGGATTTGGCTAAATTAATAATCTAATTTGTGCTTGTTATAGCTGTAAGTTAATTTAGTAAAATTTGAGGATGAGACAGTCTGATTTGTGTGTAAGAAGAATTGTTTAGTTGTACAATGCTTTACTAGTTTACTAAAAGAATTATTCTTTTTTCCCCTGTCCTGGTAAAAGAAGAAAGGAAGGTAGCATTCAATGGAGATTTTTATACTTGTAGGTAAAAAGATTAGAGTATTATATTGAGAGGTGGAATTATAACTGATACATTTGTACTGGTTTCTGGTTTCTGTTTTTCCCATTCTGTATGTCCCTTTTTCTTTCTTTCCCCTTTCTTTTATGTATACTCTGCAATGCTTCTGTCTTGTAGTAGTTTAAACCAATAAAACTTTTTAAAAATCAGAGACATAATGAATCTTTCTGGAGGTGTCTCGAATTCCAATGCATAACCTTTGCAGACGATTCCTAAAGTCCAGGATTCTGCTTGTGATTCTACCTGCACTGGATAGAACAGGAGGAGCCGGCCTCCTACCGGAGAAGAGTTGCAGTCATGCCTTGTTGGGTTTACCATCATGTTCGGACTTTTCTGACCTGTCAGATGGCTGTCTGGAGAACTTGGAATTGTTGAAGTTCCTTCAGAAGAACTGTCTAGACTGACCACAGGTAGATCTTCTGGAATCTTATCTGTTTCTAGCCAGTGTGTTGGACGAACAAAATGGCTGGGTATGAAAGGTCCGCTCATTCACTCCACAAAGAGTCTTTGACATGGCTTTTTTCTTATCTTTTGTTTCCACAAGGATCTTATCCAGGGCGTTGCGAGATAACTTTCCACCTTGGAATGGGTAAGATGCTTGGAGTGTAGATCCGCTTGCCAGACATGAAGCCAAATCCCTCATCTGGCCACGGCAGCTGTTGATATTGCTCTGGAACAAAAGCTAAACATGTCCAAGGAGGTGTCTGCCAAAAACTCAGCTGCCTTGAGAATCCTATTGGTTCCTTCTAGAAATTTCTTGTTGGAGTGAGGTAACAGCTGAATAAGGCATGTGACCCAAGCTATGGTTGCTCTGGAGTAGTGAAGTTGCAGCTCAAGACTTGATAGCCATGGCTGTGGCTTCATGTGCTCTCTTAAGAGCCATGTCAATCTTTCTGTCCCAATTATTATGAACAGAACCATAGCCATCCTCAGGGACAGATCTGGGGGGGGTGCTTGTCCCAGGCGCCGACGGAGGGGGGGGCGCCAAATTGAGTATGGTGTCCATTGTATTCTATGGGACCATAAGATAGAATGGCCCATAAGGGGGTACCATTTTTTGATTTTGCCCCCCCTCAAAAACATGTAGATCCGGTCCTGGTCATCCTCAGACAGGAGTTCAAAGGACTGCAGGGCGGCAATTGGGGCATCCGCCAGTGGGGCCTGCAACATCTCATTAGCAAACTCAGATAAATCATACAGTTTTTAAACAAAACTAGGAAACTGATTATTGGCATTAGGCTTGGCCCACTCAGCTTTTAGTTGGTGCTCAAAAACTGAGAGAATGAAAAAACCTTCGAGAAAACACTGCATTGGGGCAAATATTCCCTATCACCCACTGTTTTGTTTCTGGGGTTGATATCAGAGCTGGAGGACTCAATGTCAGCTGATGTCTCCTGGATGCTCAGTGCTGCTTAGGGCTCTAGATAGCAAGTATTGGAGATCGTCTGCTCTGAAGAAGTATAATGCACCTTGAAGAAGCAAAGTAATGCACATTGGGGCCAAAAATCCTAGCTATAAATACAAGTTGATGGGGTGTGAACTGGCAGAGACTGACCAAGAGAGTGATCTTGGGGACGTGGTAGATCATGGTAGATAACTCATTGAAAATGTCAAGACAGTGTGTGATTGCAATAAAAAAGGCCAACGCCATGTTGGGAATTATTAGGAATGGAATTGAAAACAAATCTGCCAGTATCATAATGCCCTTGTATAAATCAGTGGTACAGCCTCATTTGGAGTACTGTGTCCAATTCTGGTCACTGCACCTCAAAAAAGATATTATAGCATTGGAAAAAGTGCAGGAAATGGGGAACTAGAATGATTAAAGGGTTGGAACATTTTCCCTATGAAGAAAGGTTAAAACGCTTGGGGCTCTTTAGCTTGGAGAAACGTCAACTGCAGGTGACATGATAGAGGTTTACAAGATTATGCATAGGATAGAGAAGGTAGAGAAAAAAGTACAGTACTTTTCTTCCTTTCTCACAATACGAGAACTCATGGACATTCAATGAAATTGCTGAGCAGTTGGTTTAGAATGGATAAAAGGAAGGACTTCTTCACCCAAAGGGTGATTAGCATGTGGAATTCACTGCCAGAGGAAGTAGTGGTGGCTACAAGTATAGACAACTTCAAGAGGGGAATGGATAAGCATATGGAGCTATTAGCTAAAGCTTATTGTTGGAACTCTCTGGGGCAGTGATGCTCTAAATTCTGGTGCTTGGGGGGGGGGGCACAGTGGAAGGGCTTCTAGCCCCACTGGTGGACCTCTTGATGGCACTTTTTTTTTTTTTGCTACTGTGTGACACAGAGTGTTGGACTGGGATGGGTCACTGGTCTGATCCAACATGGCTTCTCTTATGTTCTTATGTACTGAAGGCTCTGGGACGCTCACATCCTCAATCTCCTCACTGGGCAAAAATTCCTCATCTTCTGCTCCCCCTGGTTCAGAGTCATCGGGCATGACCTGCCCCAACTCAGAGCCCTCTATGTGACTAGTGCCTAAACCTCCATGTTGAAAGAGCCTGGACTGGCCAAAGTCATCACTGGGGCCCAATGACCGGTGAAGTTGCGAGGTGTCATCTTCCATAAAGTCATCCCGGGGGTCCATGTCATTGGTCCGCAGCTAGACTTTTTAAGGCAGTAGCCACCGCAAAGCTGATCCTTTGAGAACCACTAAGGAAAGGAGAGGGAAAGTGAAGAAGGATGGAGGACAACAGAAATTAACATAAGAGACTTTAAGAGTATAAGTTATGAGAAAAAAATAGGAAATATCAGTAGGGGTCATTTTTTAGAAAAATAGGTGGTGGAGCTCATCCAGGGATTGTTATGCAGCTGCAGATACTATTCAATTAAAAGGTTCAGGAGCTGTGCTCCTATGAGCTCCCACTGAATCCGAGGCCTGAATATGCATACAAAGAGAAAGACATGAAAGAATTTAGACAGATGGAAGAAAAAAAATTATGAGGTGAAGGTTTAGCCCTAAACCAAAGCTGCTCTCCCTATTAAGGCAGGAAAGGAACTGAAGAGTGGGTGTTCTCATGTCACAGGAAGAGGAAGAAAGTTTTCTGCTTTTTCTGCTTGTGTCATTACTTTTGTGAAGTTTTCGGCTCTTTCTTGCATTAAATCTGATTGCCAGCCCCCTAAATATGCTTTGGCTGTGTCCCATACCACTTGCATCTTCACATCTTGGGTTGTGTTCTGTTTTTAAAAAGATTCCATTTCCATCTTCACTTCTTGGAGAAAGTTTTTATCTTTTAGAATTTGAGTATTTAGCCTCCAGCTTCTTCTCACTTGAGCTCCCGACAAAATACACTTTCATTTAGTAGAAGTGGAGCTGCTGGGGAACCCTTTGAAGGCAAAAAAGAGGATGAGGAAATAAAGACTGTACTCAAGGGAACTGCACTGCTGTATGTATGTATGCATTTTAGATGATGGGAAAGTCTCCAGGCTCCATTCCAAAGTCCCCAGGTATTTCCCAAGTCGAGACAGACAATCCTACCTGTGAAATTTGACTGAAAGTATGGGCCTGATCCAAAATATCCTAGTGACCTTTCACAACAAGTTGGGGATATGAACTTGGGTCTTCCAGACTCTATTCTGAAGCTCTAATGGCTATATTACACTAGCTTTCATAGATTGGCTGCTGTTGATCAGTAACAAGCAGCCAGGCCTAGTTGAGTAATGCAAAATTGGGAGGTACAAAGTTATCCAGAGGTTGCTTCCAGGCCCAGGGTTACCAACATTCAGGTAGGACCTAGAGACAGAATTGCCAGGTCCTGCCTCTTCCCCAGTGGGGACATGGGGAGGCATTCCTGGAGGGGGTGGGGACATCCCCAATGTGATGACATCACAGAGAAGTGATGTCATCACATTGGGGACTGGCAGCCCCACACTCCTGAACTCTAAGCAGCAAATTTGCCAGTGGAGTTCAAGTGCGCACACCCCTTCTTGCAAACAGCATTTAAAGGTGCCCTTTAAATACTGCTTGCAAAAAGCAACGGCTGCCCATACCTGAAATCCGGCAATCTATTTGTCACTTGGAGTTCAGGCGTGCAGCTAGTAATCACCTCTCTCCCTCTCCTGTATTATTTAAAGAGCCCTCCAGCTGATTCATGGGCCCTTTAAATCTCACAGGAGGGGCAGGAGAGGGGTGGCCACCCAGTGGTCACTTTTGAGGGTGGGGCTTGGGGGTAGGGGCTCCTTGGCAGCCAGATGCCCCAAAAAACCATGAGATTCCTTGCCCCCACCCAGGGATTAGCATCCCTACCTGGAGATCTCCCAGAATTACCTCTGGAGAAAATGACTGCTTTGGAAGCTGGACTCTTATGGCTGTCAGAACTTGTAACTTTCTTGTATGCTGTTAGCCTAACTAACTCCATGTTGGAACCAAATACTAACCCAGTGTGCCTTATGCCAGGCCACTAACTAAAATAGTCTACATTCCAAGCAGCCTGTGATCACTGGAGGATGGCAGATAGCCTCTGGTCAACATCTGCAGGTGGCCTTTGAAGCCAGCCGCTCAGGACAACTCAGCAGGGCTCCATCCTCCCTAGCTGATAACAGACCCTGAGAAACAGACAGTTGTCTCTGACCGTGTGAAAGATCGTTTTATTGTTGCTGCTACAACCACATAAAATGTAACCAATGCTAGCTTCGTTATCAGTGTTATCCTGTACCTTCAGCACTATAGTTCTCAATAAACGCCTATGCTTTTGCAACAAAGTCTTGGGCCTCGCTTGAAGTTCTTCCAGTTCTGACAATGGCATTATATACAGTTAAGGCCTCTTCCCCTTCCAAACCCTGTCCTCCTCAGACTCCACCACAAAGTCTCCAGCAATTTCCCAACCTGGTGCTGGCAGCCTAATCAGGTTGGCCCCAGTGAATCCTTCCTCAAAGGCCAAACTAGGCCTGGAAAGGACATTGCTCTCTTCCCCTGCCTCTTTCCCCTCAGAACTCCAGCCTGGAATACTGTGGTTGCCTGTTACAGGTGCTCCTTTCACCATTTTTGGCATTTTCAAACATTTTTTTAAAAAAGATTTCACATTTTCCTACAAGCCTAGGGCCCTTTTCAAGTTTGTAGAAAGATCTGTCTTGCTCCAGTCACCAGATTTAAGTTTCCAAAGATTTGACCAACATGGCTATTAATACATAGAATAAGAATAAGCGGGCCCATGGTGCAGAGTGGTAAAGCAGCAGTACTAGCAGTACTGTGGTCTGAACTCTCTGCTCACGACCTGAGTTCGATTCCAGTGGAAGCTGGATTCAGGTAGCCAGCCCAAGGTTGACTCAACCTTCCATCCTTCCGAGGTCAGTAAAATGAGTACCCAGCTTGCTGGGGGGAAAGTGTAAAAGACTGAGGAAGGCAATGGCAAACCACCCCGTAAAAAGTCTGCCGTGAAAATGTTGTGAAAACAACGTCACCCCAGAGTCGGAAATGACTGGCGCTTGCACAGGGGACTTTTCCTTTCCTAAGAAAAAGAATGTGAATTACACTCTGTCAAATTTGATAAACATGTTCTTCTAGAAATGTGTAGTCATTTTTGTTTTCTAAATAGAAGATTATCTTCTGCTTTAAAAAGTCCTTTTAAAATAATGTGAACACTAAATTTTTTTTTGTATTTATTCATTTAAAAGTCAGCTACTTAATTGAATAAGGCACAGCTACTTAAGAGTAAATCCTATTGATCTGGACTTACTTCTGAATGTAGAATGGGGCTGCAAAAATCTTGAACCAGATAACAGTCCTAGATACTCTTGATTTAATTGCCTCTTTCCAATCTACAATACACAATTGCATGGAAGAGTTGCTCTCCCCTTGATAGACCTTCACTGGCTAGTACAGCATCCTCATTTCCAGGTTCTCTCAAAATCCTGCTGCAGGTGAGGCAGGAGTTCAGCTAAGCTTCGATATCCTGATTCCTTTGCTGGCACATTGCCAGACAGAAAA
Organism: Heteronotia binoei; assembly: GCF_032191835.1. Classification (NCBI taxonomy): domain Eukaryota; kingdom Metazoa; phylum Chordata; class Lepidosauria; order Squamata; family Gekkonidae; genus Heteronotia; species Heteronotia binoei. Next base: position 72,172,362 of record NC_083235.1, read on the forward strand.
AGATTCACTTTTAATTATTCAGAACTCATCTACCTTCCCATTAAAGAGAAATGGGAAATGAATGGGTTTGGGCAATGAATCCCCAGTAGAGCATTTAGATTTAAAACAAAACCTGTCCGGTTAAATGTTTCTTTGCAGAAATGGATTTCATTTGATTATTCTGATCTTCCCTCTTCTATTTGTGTAGCTTCATGCGAGGGCATGGAGGTGATGTTTGTTTCTGCTTCAAAAATGGGTCTGTATTGTCTGTCAAGACCAGTTTTTTCCTGCATACCCCTGTCTTCTGGGGTTTTTTATTGAAATGAAGAGAGGACCAACTGATTTGAAGACCCACGCAGCACACTCTGTGGCTGAAGTTTAGAACACAGATGAAGCAATTACGCTTTGTAGGCAAGGTGAATAATTCAATGTATTTGTGTCTGGATTCCCTCCCCGCCTGCAGCCTTCTACAGTAAGTGAGATGTATACTGGGGGTTGTATTATTTGCTGGACTACATGGCTGCTAATTAAGTGGGGGAGGGGTTACCCTGATGCTTCCTGTACAGCAGTGGTCCCCAAACCTTTTGGCCCCAGGGATCACCAAATTTGACCTCACCGCCCACCCCCACACACCACAAAGCCTCGTTGCCCTGCCCCCCCACGGTGCCTCTTCCTCCCTTCATTTTTACAGTGTTAAGGATGGGGAAGGGCCGTGAAGTGCCTTCCGGGCTCTGTAAGGCCGCCCCCCCCCAATCAGTTGATCGGTGGCGAAACCGCATGAAACCACGGCAGCAGCAGCCAGCTGCCCGCTGAAAAAGCCACACTGCCCTTGCCTCCTTCCCACTTCCTTTCTGGGCAGGGGAAGGAAGTGGGAAGGAGGCAAGGGCAGCAGGGCTTTTTCAGCGGGCCACTGGCCACTGCTGCCATGGTTTTGCATGGTTTCCCTGCCAATCAGCTGATCGGGGTGGGGGGGGGAGTCAGCCTTTACAGAGCCTGGAAGACACTTCACGGCTCCTTCCCCAGCCTTAACATAGTAAAAACAGAGGGAGGAGGAGGAGGCGCCACGGGGGGGGGGGGGAGAGATCGCAGGCAGAGGGTGGCAAGGCTGTGCGGGACCACGGAGGGTGGTGAGGCTGGGCGGCCTGGTTACTGACAGACCGCAGACCAGTACCGGTCCACGGCCAGGGGGTTGAGGACCCCTGCTGTACAGCATCAAAGACCAGGATTCAATGGCTAGGAAAAAAAACTTGTATTCACAAAGCCTCAAAACAGAATTTCATTTTATGAGCTGGTTAGTATAGCTTAGGGATAAGAAATGTGTTTTTTTTTATACAGCCCCAACCCAAACTTAGATCAGGCTAACATTTTCTCTCATCCAGGAACTGTTTTTGTTCAGGACGTGTGGCACTAAGGGAAATCCCCCCCCCCACTCTATTATAAAGTTAACTTGGCTTTTCATATCAGTTTACCTGTCGTGGAACATGCAGTCCAATGAAGGTGCTAGACGTCTCTAGTCCCTCTTCCAGAGCTGCAATGAGCTTTTCAAGAGCAAAAGGAGGCTTTCAGGCAGCCTTGGTTCTTTGTAGAAATTGATCATTAAGACAGAGAAGGAGAGCAAGTACCACATTTTCAGAATAGAGAACTTTCAACTTGTGCAGGGGGCTGGACTAGATGACCCTAGAGGTCCCTTCCAACTCAGCCACCTCCTCTCCAGGCTAAACATGCCCAGCTCTTTCAACCTTTCCTCATAGGACTTGGTCTCCAGACCCCACACCATCTTCGTCACCCTCCTCTGGACCCCTTCCAGCTTGTCTATATCCTTCTTAAAATGTGGTGCCCCAAACTGAACACAATACTCCAGGTGAGGTCTTACCCGAACAGAGTAGTGCAGAGCAGAGAAGTGCAGAGCTTCACCCTGTTGGACTAACCTGGCATGCTCTTTGACTTTGTCCAGTATTCATGCTTGACAGGGAACCAAAGGAAAGAGATCCCAGGAGGAAAGGAAGGGTCTCTTGTAAAGTATAGAGCTCTTCCTGCAGCAGTGGGATCGTGGCACCTTCCCAGACTGGTGCAAAATGGCTCCTTTGGAGACACGTGTGGGACAGATGGGGAAGTTTGCTAACCCTTCCCCAGGCAACGCTGCGCTCCTCCAGGTGGGCTCTTTCTGTCCAGCATGCTGTTCTGCTGTCTGCCAAGTGCTTCCAGCGGCTGCTGCACCACAAGATGAGATTCTTCAGCCGGTGGGTGGGGCCCTACAAGTGTGACTGGATTAGCTCCTCTTCCACCACCGCTGCTGGCACTCAGGCTTGCAGCCAGGCCCTCTAGGGGCACTGCTGTCTTGACACATGGGAGATTTTCTTTACTTGCTGCTTGCCACAGGTGAGTGGGAGAGGGCTCAGTGAGGGTGGAACAAGATGGCTGGCAGCTCAAGGCAGGTTTGGCGACAGCGGCAGCTGTGGATGCATGCGAGCCTCAGTTGGGGTGGTAGAGAGGGCTCAGTGGGGGTGGGAGAGTGTGGCTGCTGGCCATGTGAGTGCATGGGCAAGTGCAAGGGGCACTCAGGCCAGGGTGTGGGTGAGAGAGGGCAGCTGGAAGCACATCGAAGCAGCAACCAAGTGAGAGGACCTGGCTCAGGGTGGCAAACTTAAAGGGCAGTCGCCACTGGCAGCACACAGTGAGGTGGCGTGAGGGACGGCTGCAGCAGCGGTGGCAAAAAAAACCGAGTGGCAAGTCGGGGGCAAGGTATGGCAAGGAAATCAGGGGGGCTTGCTCATGAGTCAGGGGCAGGGCCCTGGGAGCCCCCCTGTGTCTATGGGCCTGCTTCCAACAGTCTTGCACATCCTGTGCTAACTTGGGTCCGTAAGAATTCAACAGAAGTGTTGGCCTAGTCTGGTTGATTCCCTGATGCCCTGCACACAGAATGTAATGAGCCAACTCATGAGTCTTCCTGTACTTCTCAGGACCTATGAGCTAATTAATTAAGATTATTGAGAGGTGATATGATCACCAACATCAAGTACTTGAAGGGCTGTCATACAGAGGGTGGTGCAGAGTGTTTTCTGTGGCCCAGAAGGGCAGACCAGAACCAACGGGTTGAAATTAAATCAAAAGAGTTTTTGGCTAAACATTAGGAAGAACTTCCTGACAGAGCAGTTCCTCAGGGGAACAGGTTTCCTCGAGAGGTGGTCGGCTCTCCTCCTTTGGAGGTTTTTAAACAGAGGCTAGATGGCCATCTAACAGTAATGCTGATTCCGTGAACATAAGCAGATCAGGAGGAGGGCAGGAAGGGTTGCATCAGTGCTCAGTTCTTGTGGTCCTCTCTTACACACTCAGGGAAACGGTGATCTCCATTTTGTGGTCAGTTAGCAATTTTTCTCGAGGCCAGTTTTGCCAGGGATCTTGGAGGTTTTTTTTTTTTTGCCATCTTCTGGGCATGGAACAGGGGTCACTTGTGAATTTCCTGCATTGTGCCGGGGGTTGGACTAGATGACCCTGAAGATCCCTTCCATCTCTATGATTCTATAACTGTAAATTTGGTATCCTGTTGCCATAGCGATTCCTATTATTGTATAGATAACTGTTCTTTAAGGTTCTGCATCATACATTTTTTCACTTATTCATCTTGCTTCTAGCTGAAAAAAATCGTATATCCATTGTTTTATAATTAGCTGCTCAAATTCCGTTGTATCTCTTAGAACTCCATATTCAATATTCATGATTTCCTTTAGTCTAGAGACTTTGACAGTATATCAACCATTGAATGCTTATACCTTCATCTTAATATCTTACCAGGACTTCATTGTTCCCTGACTGTTTATCATCATGCCATATGTTAAAAGTCATTTATCTCTCATGTTATCATAATGAACTTCTATTGGAAGCTGTAATTTTCAAGGGGATCTAAGCGGTTTTGACTAGTGCGTGTCTCTGTGTGAGACACTGCTTATAATATAGGAAGGATATAGATTCTTAAAAGTAAATTTAAGGGATGCCATTCAAAAACAAATAAGAAGGTTGCCCTTTCAAATCTAGGAGAAATTTTTGTTCTGTATTACTTATATTGTATTTTTACTTCTGTTTTCTACAATAAAGACCAGACAAAGAAAATAAGTGCCTTCTTGCCAGTAAAGATTAATCTTTGCTGACATCTACTGGCAGCTGAATTCTGGACAAATACCTTTTGAGTTGATATTCCTAAATTGCCTAGGTACAATGCAATGGAAACTCTTAAGTTTCGCCTAAGATTTCTAGGTTGGGTTAGGAGGATCTAACAGTATACATACAAATAAATGGGACGGCTAGAGAAATACAAAAACGAAAATCAAGATTTTGTAAGGGAGGGCAAAATCATCATAATTTGACCTAGTGTGGGACCTGAAAATAAAACCCACAACTAGTTTTAGGGGGAGGAATTACCTCAGAATTCCTTTCAGAAATTGCATCGCCCTAAAGAAGCACGAGGGGAAGAGAAAGAAACTACAGCTGGGGAAGTCTTAAACAAGAGGTAGAGATTATGAGAATCAAAACTGAATTGGCTAAAATAGAAGGTGAAAGAAAAAGCCAGGATTGAGACGGGCTGCTGTATGCCCGTGCAAGGAGCTCTGCCTGGCCCCACCTCCTTGGTGCCCTCCTTTTTGCACACACTGTGCTGAGCAGCGGCAGGCAGTGAGCAGAGCAGCAAATGTCGCCTGCCGCTACTGCTGCCGATGCCTGACGCCTCCGCCTCTTTTTCGCCAAGCCACCAGGCAGATCACCCAGCTGCTTTCCTCCTCCTCCTTCTCTGTCCCTGGGACTGACGGCTGGGTGCTGCAGCCAGCCCTAGTATTGAGTTGATGGCAGCAAGTTCAGCAACATGCTGTGCCATGAGAAGGGCATGCAGGGGAAAGTTGGCTGGGCAGGCCTTGGGGGCAGAGGCTCTTGAGGCTGCTGTGTGCGGTGCGATCCCACCTGCACAGAGAGAGAGGGAGGCAGCGAGCAAGGCAAGTGCACACAGCCAGGACTACTGGGAGATAAGTGGGTCAAGGGGACAGGGAGGTGAGGCAGAGAGCGGGCACCAAGTGGGTGGCCTCACCGGCGATGGTAAGAGCTCTGCCCCTCTTCTCTAGGGCACTTAAAATGGTGAGTGCCGAACTGGTGTAAAATGGGCCCCCTCCCTCACAGGTGTGGGAAGAGATGTCAAGTCGGCTGACTCAATAACGAGACCATTTGATAAAAAGTTTCTAGTTTATTGAAATCATTGTATCCCAACAGCTAGGAGATTGAGAGACTGGGGAACATACAGTAAGGATAATCATATAAGGTGTTTCTTCAAAGAAATTCTTTAGGGAGGGGGTACTATGCAGGGCACATTCACACATTGATGTTACAAATCGTTCTCAGGCCGGCTGGCCTTGGGCAAGGCGCCTCTCCCCCATTGCCCAGTCTGAGAAGGCACTATTATCTCTTTCACATACTCCCATTACAGAGCAAAACTACATAACAAAAGACAGGAAGGGAGGAGGGGGGGGAAGAGTATAGCTAGCAGCATTGGCATACGGTATGGCTTTACCCAGAATGCTTTCCCCTGAACCAAAGATGACATACAGGCTTGACCAGAGTTGAAGCAGACTTGACAAGAGATCCTCCCACGAGTTGCAGCACAACTCTCCCAGGCAGGTCACCTCCTCAGCTCCTGTTTACTTCTAATTATCTGAAAGAATAGCACAGAGTATTCAGACATGTTTTCTAATTAGGCTCATTTTGGAGTAGCCACTCCTGGATGAATGGCTGCAAAGTTGTAGCGCACCCAATCAAAGGCTAACCATACTGTGTTAAGCAGAGTCACAACCCTAAACCCACTGGCATCGATGAATTTAGAAGGATGAAACTCCATTTAGGATTGCACTGTCAACCTGTTTTTCCTACCTGCTACTCCTATTGATTTTAAGAACTACGTTGAAACTTTGAATGTAAAGACGACACTGGCTAGAAGAAGCATTCAGTTAAAAATGGGCTTTCTTCTGCTGCCAGTCATATTTGAATGAACCCATACCGTTGTCTGACGAAGTGTACTTTTAGCATACAAAAGCTTACATTCGCAAGTTGCACATTCCAAGCTAGCGTCAGTTCTGACAGTGAAACATTTTCTGCTGCAGTTTGGGGATGTTTGGTGGACATTTATAAATCTAATTCAGAACAGTTTCTTAACATTACTGTTGGAACTTGCATCTGTTGTGTGCTTTGAAGAATTTTAAAATATCACACTATTCTGTCTTAATTCAATTAGTTTAAGTTACATTCATTTTCACATCATTAATTAACGAATAAACAGAAACCTAACTGCAATAAACTATCTCTCTCTCCCGTAACTAGAAAGTGTTAGAGATTTTGCACGCAGCAGAAGACACTGAAGGAGAGGGACAGGCAAACACAGGATTAATAGACAAGAGAGAGAACTGTATGCAATGGTAGAATATATTTACCAGGACAGTATCCAATATTCAGAGTCGTTGCCAGGCCAAGGTCATACACAGTAATCAGTACACACTTCAGTAGATAACAGTATACACCAGTAAGTATACACAGCACAATCCAAGCACAGTAGCATAGGATCAACACCAGCAGTTTTTGCTGCCACCCGGACAATGAGTCTCACAGTACCCACAATCCTTACAGGCAGACAGAGCAAGCTCACTGAGCTTCCCTAAGTACACGTACCAATCATGCAAGCTCACCAGAGGTTGCATCAGCTCTGTGAGTCAGCACAAAGCCTAATTTCAGGTGAGGTCATTCCACCTTACCTCAGTAACAGGTAACAGCTGGGCCATGATGCAGCATGACTCAGCATGACATTGCAGAAGCAACATTTACTATTACTAAGATGGAGTCAGACAGCCATTTTAGGACTGAGTTCCAACAGAAAGTAAGTCAATTTTTTTTTTAAACTAGGTGTTTTCCTCAAGGGGTACCGTGAGATATGAAGAGCAAGATCAAGGGTACTGCTACGTCAAGAAGGTTGGGGAAACACTGGGCTAGAGGGACACAGGGACAAGACATATCAATAATTCCTCAGTTTGTAAAAGAAAGAACTACCTGGGCCCACAAGGCAAGTTGGTTCAATTTCAATTTCAGACCTCTGATGGCATAACATAAGATACATAGAAAGATTTAAGTGGGCAAAATAAAGCAAGATTAAACAAGCCAAGTGGGTTAATATGGTGGCCTCAAAATCAGGCTTTAGAACTGCCTAATAGGCCAGAAACTAGTTGCTTTGCTACAGAAACAAAACTCAGCAGAACAGACCCAGGTGGTATTGCCTGGGCACCTGCCCTCCAGCCTAGGGTGGTGTTTCCCCATGAGGTAGAGACACCCCAATACCCAGAAAAGAGACCCATAGCCTCCACAGCAGTGCCCTCAGGAATGCCAGGCTTGGCATTAATGATGGGTCTGCTAGGAACCATTTCTATGCCGGAGAGAGAAACAGGTTCACAGCGACAAGCTGGTTGCAACATTCCTCTGTGCTTCCCCCTCCATTCTTCTCTCTCCTCTGGGAAACAAAGGATGGGCAATTGCCATAGTCCAAAGATCTCAGTTTCTAATGGGCTAAGAGGCTACCTATTGTCAGGACAAGGTACACAGAAAAAAGACCTTGCCTCTAGCACAATGGTATGATTGAATCATGTTCTGTTACTATAATGACATTTTCTCCCTCTAGCTATCACCTTGAGTGTGGCACTTCTATTCTAATGTTTGTCTACATTAACATAACCAATTTCCTTTCTGCCATACAATTGAATTTCTAGTGCATTCCTCCTCCAAGTAATCACTTTAAATCTTCCAGATCTTCATTCTCCTCTTCAGGCCAGGCTATCAAGGAACTGTTACCTAGGCGGCTCCATCCAGCTGCATCTGATAGAATTTGCCATCACACCTATTAAGATACATCCTTCTTTTTGTCTATCACCTGGGAGAACGTAGAGCTTGTTTTTGTCAGGATCTCTTGAAAAACAACCTCTTTTTTTGTCATATTCGTCCCTCCACATTAACATACCTTCAGGATACATGTTTTGGTATAAATATATCCCATTTTTGCCATGATCTGTGTTCTGCTGACCTCTCACAAAGCAGCAATCTTGGTCCATATCAGGTCTCCCCATGTAAAGCACTGGTGATTCCACATGTTCCCTTCTTTTCATCCATCTTCAGACTGAACCATTCTCCAAGATCTGTTATAATATTACCCCATCTCTGCTTTCCCTTCTGCACCCATTCCTCTCTGTGTTTCTATATCTTGTGTGAAAGCCACTGCATTTGTGTCTGTATGTTTGAATTTTATTATTTTCTTTTAAGCCATTTTATTTTACTACTTGGCCTGGTCATTGGCTCTAATAAGAGGATCTATTTGGGACTAAGTAAACACAGATAATACGTCCTGCTTTGCCCCACCTTTTATTTATTTATTTACTTTCCATTTATATCCCGCCCATTCCAAACGGACTCAGGGTGGCTAATAATCATATAAAAACCAACATCTCAATTTCAAATATAAAACAATAAGACGGTCAATTATAATTTAAAACAATTTAAAACAAAGTATTGGTGCTATACAGAGTATACAGTTTATCTGTTGGTGGTCCTTCTGGTGAAGTTGCCCAGTAGCATAAAAGGCCTGTTTAAATGAACTTTTTAAACAGGCCTATAATGACTAGGGGAGAAGGCTGCCACTTTTACAAGCGCTGTGGAATTGGGAGAGATCCCGCAGAGCTCTTATAGCCTCAGGGAGTGCATTCCATAGCATTGGTGCTGCCACTGAGAAGGCCCTGGCCCGTGTAACGCCCAGTCTGGCCTCCGGGGATGGACAATAGATTTTTAGTTCCTGAACGCAGTGCTCTCTGGGGAACATATGGGGAAAGGTGATCCCTTAGATAGACAGGTCCTCAGCCATATAGGGCTTTAAAGGTTAATACCAGCACTTTGAAACAAACTTGGAACACAATTGGCAGCCAGTGCAGCTCTTTCAGCACTGGTTGAATGTGGTCCCATCTCAGGAGACCCATTAACAACCGTGCTGCAGCATTCTGCACTAGCTGTAGTCTCCGAGTCAGAGTCAAGGGCAGCCCCATGTAGAGGGCATTACAGTAGTCTATTCTCGAGGTGACTGTACCATGGATAACCATCGCAGTGCTCCAGAAAAGGGGCCAACTGTCGTATCCACCCAGATGGAAAAAGGCGGACTTTTGCTACTTGGACCTCCATAGACAAGGAGCTCTTTATATGCTCTGCCTTTTGATGCTAATTTCCCCCAAATAAAGATCAATTCTGTCAGAGGTAACAGCAGCCCAGTGAGAGTGAACCTGACACTTGATGAACACACAGGTATTTAGGGGGTTTGCAAATCTTGGGGAAAGCTCAAGACAAAACAGAAGGATGTTTACAACCTATTCTGCTTTATGACTGAAGCATTCTCAAAGATTGCCCCTAGCAAACCCATGGTCAGATGTGTCCCTAGGCCCAGTCAAGGAACACATGTGGAGTCCTGCAACTAGGAAAAACTAATAGATTTATTAGTACCAATATATCTAGGGAGAATGAGCCCATGAGGCACCAAGACCTTAGGAAATCCCATAGTTCTCCAAGGAATACAAGATTGACAACTTTTAGTGATAAGCAAATTATACAAAACATACATTATTGGATAAACAGGTAACACACCACATGACTTGGCAACCTTCCATTGGTTCATCCCAATTTTGGGATGGACTCTGAGAAATTAGCAACAGTGTGTGTTTTCAGTGAAAACTAATGTCAGGCGTTGTTTGAACTCTGGCAATTCCCAATTCCAGCAGTAGCTCATGTTCACACCTTCAGAGCCATAACAGTAAACATTTGCCAGATCAATTGCTTCTTTTGTTCTCTGTTGTGGGGGAGTCAAATAAAGGGGATTGTGAGCTGCCCTGAGACTCTGAGATTAAGGGTATAGGGCAGGATATGCAATATCTTCTTCTACTACTACTGAATCAGACAGGAATTGTTGGCATTTAACAGCATATGCAATGCTGAAAAATTACAGGTGAGCAAGCATGTCTTGGTATGTCCAGTGATTGATTTTTCTTGGTTGTGGAAATCTGAGGTTTTAACTGTCAAAGCTCGTCTGTTCAGACAGAATCTGAATGGAAAACTTTGTTATATACATACAAAAGGATACAAGGACTACTTAAAACAGGGATGTCCAACTCATTTGTTATGAGGGTCAAATCGGACAGAAATGAGACCTTGGGGCGAGCCCTGGAATTATTGTCAGGGTTATAAGTGGCATTGACATCATCGATTTAAAAGAAAGAAGTCAGAATGCAAAGTTGCAATGTGCTTTCAGTGTGCTTGTGAATTAATTCACATTCTGGAAACTCAGTTTGGTATAAGGAACTGAAGCGTTTCTGAAATGTGTTAATCCTCATTTAGCATTAAAATGTAATATTTTAGGAAATCTGTTTCAAAGTATGTGAAGAAGTGTGTACATGCTGAGAGTCTGTTATCACATGTACCCTGGGATGACTTTCGTTTGGCTTGGGGGTTCTGCAGGAATGACTCCGGTTTCATTCTCACATCCCTGTTACCTGTTGCATTTATGTGCTAATTTGCTGCCATTCATTGATTTTACAGGCTTATTTCAGCTCAATGCATCTTGGCTCTGTATGGCCTTTCTGTAACAGCTGCCCCCCGCCTCTCTTCTCCTTACAAGCAAGACTTGAGGATATTTTATTTGATTGTTTGTATCTGAGGAAGTGTGTTTGCATACAAAAGTTTCTACTTTGAATAATACTTTGTTGGTCTTAAAGGTGCCAGAGCATAGTGATGTTCGGTTTCTGCCTGTGTGATTGTCCTGGGGACACTTGGTTTTTGAGCAACAGGCATGAGAACTGCTCTTTCAACAAGGACCCAGCACACGTCCCCTAGAAGGAGAGAATCCCTAGAATGTGGGGGCATATGATATATCAGGGATGGCCAACATAAGAGCCACATGCAATAAACATCATATGTTTGAGAGCCACAAGACATGAATGTCAGATATTTGAGAGCCGCAGGGAGCTAGGGAGAGAAGGGAGTAAGGTAAGGCAAATAGATTGGGGGAGAGGAGTGGAAAGAAAGCAACTTTAAAAAGAAAGCCAACTTTGTTGACGTGGGGAAGTGTTTTAAAGAGAGAAATGCCTTCTGCAAGTTGGCCAAGGGGGCATTGTGGGCTTTGAGAGCCACACAATACGTGTGAAAGAGCCATATGTGGCTCCTGAGCCACCCTTTGGCCACCCCTGTGATATATGGTGACCCAGACCTTACTTTGGAGTTGACTATTACTGTAATAAATTATAACAAATCTGAAATATTATTGTGCAATAAACCACTTTTATTTGTAACAATAACAACCCTGAATCATTTTTATACAATATAGCACTTGTATTTATTATTTCTTTTTTTTTTTTTTTGGTTATTTATAAGCATTAGCATGGTGTGACAGCTCCACACAGTCATATAATAGCAGGCCCCCCCCCTTGGGCCCCCTGAGCAAAAAGGTGCTAGCTACGGGGCTGTCTTCAGCATTGTGCCTTTCACTGTAGGAGATGTCACCACTCTCAAATAACTATGTATATATAACAGTGAGACAAAGAAAGGGAGGCTCAAAAATTCACCAAATGTACTATATATTTCATTTGCTGGGAAGCTTAATTGTCTACCACCACTAAAGAGAATGATGGTGCATTTAATTGGTCATATTCTCCTCTCTCTTGTCTATTTACAGGATTGTCTTTGTCCAGTAATGGTGCACATGAGTTATTAGAAAAAATGCGGCACACTATTGAGTTACTATTGTGTGTATTTTATGAACTTACCACAAGGGGGCAAGCAAGCCCTTTCCTACAGCCACACTGCCCCAACTGGGTCCCTGGCAGAAAGGACAGTCTATTTAGAGGAATGAGTCTTGCAAATCTTTCCAGCTGTCTGATTGGAGGTGGGGAGGAAGCATGGTGCCTGCAAGACTGGGCCCTTAGCCAGGAATTCCATCAGTCTCTGGAACAAAGAAAAAAATTAAAAGGCAAGATCAGCAGCTGAAGCAGATTTGTTTTATTGAATTTAGGAAATTCTACAAATAGTACACAGGGGACACTCATAGCTCATTCATAAAACAGATGCTATTTACACACTTCCCTTTGGTGGAATGTATTGCATTCAGAGTGGTATATATATTCAGAGTGGTATATATATATTCAGAGAGCCAGTTTGGTGTAGTGGTTAAGTGTGTGGATTCTTATCTGGGAGAACCGGGTTTGATTCCCCACTCCTCCACTTGCAGCTGCTGGAATGGCCTTGGGTCAGCCATAGCTCTGGCAGAGGTTGTCCTTGAAAGGGCAGCTGCTGTGAGAGCCCTCTCCAGCCCCACCCACCTCACAGGGTGTCTGTTGTGGGGGAGGAAGGTAAAGGAGATCGTGAGCCGCTCTGAGACTCTCCGGAGTAGAGGGTGGGATATAAATCCAATATCTTCATCTACCTCACAAGATGTCTGTTGTGGGGGAGGAAGGGAAAGGAGATTGTGAGCCGCTCTGTGACTCTTCGGAGTGGAGGGCGGGATATAAATCCAATATCTTTATCTACCTCACAGGGTGTCTGTTGTGGGGGAGGAAGGGAAAGGAGATTGTGAGCCGCTCTGAGACTCTTCGGAGTGGAGGGCGGGATATAAATCCAATATCTTCTTCTTCTTCTTATATTTGTGTGTGTGTGTATATGTATGTATGTATGTGTATATATATACATGTTTGTGTGTGTGTGTGTATAATATGGCCTATCTTCGATTCCACGGGAGGGATGGAAGTATATGAAATGGTCTTTTCCTGTCTTCTGATGAAAAGGAGTGCTGTGATAGCATTCCGGGAATTCTTGGCCTTAATAAGTTACATAAGGAAGCTAGCTGTACAAAAAAAGCCAGTCATCTGAAAAGAGATGCTATGCTTTGGAATCCAGCTTTAGAGAGGATGAAGGAACATCTCTATAAAAAGATTCTAGCTGCGTACTCTAAAAAGTCTGTGTCGTACACATTGAGCATCTGTTGAATATGTACACAGGACTTCTAACACAAGGTCTAAAGCAGGGGTGTCAAACTCATTTGTTAGGAGGGCCAGCTCTGACACAAATGGGACTTTGTGGGGCTGGGCCAAGAGTGTCATAAAATATGTCAGGAGATATAAACTTTATAATGGACACAGAGAAACCCAATTAAAGATTTTTTTAAAACTTAAAATACAAACATGCTTAAAACCCTTCCAATGGTTTAAGTTGGAAAGGTGGGGACTAGTGGGATTTGGCAATGCAATTTTTAAAATAGGGTTGCCAAGTCCAATTCAAGAAATATCTGGGGACTTTGGGGGTGGAGCCAGGAGACATTAGGGGTGGAGCCAAGATCAAGGCTGTGACAAGCATAATTGAACTCCAAAGGGAGTTCTGGCCATCACATTTAAAGGGACGGCACACCTTTTCAATGCCTTCCTTCCATAGGAAATAATGAAGGATAGGGGCACCTTCTTTTGGGGCTCATAGAATTGGACCAAGGGGTTTTTTTGAAACTTGGGGGGTATTTTGGGGAGAGGCACTAGATACTTTACTGAAAATTTGGTGCCTCTACTCCCCAAAACAGCCCCCCCCCCAGAAACCCAGAGACCCGCAGCTCAATTCTCCATGATTTTCTATGGAAATAAATCCCCATAGGGAATAATACAGTTCCCAGCAGACATCCCCCCCCCCGCTTTCTGACGACCCTGAAGCGGGGGAGGGCCCCAAACCGGGGGATCCCCTGCCCCCACCTGGGGATTGGCAACCCTATTTTAAAATAAAACATCAAGAAAAAGCACAAGGCTCTGACTCTGTGGAAACAATGAAATGGCATTGTAAACTTCTCCCCACCAGTCTACTCAGATTGGCAAAGCCTTTCCAGTATAATATCCCCCTTTGGCTGTGGGTTCCCACATTAGAGTACTCACTAGGTTAGGTCCATTCAGGAGAGATAAGCTGGCTGAAAGCATCAACCCTTGTTTGCAAGGACACAACTCCAGGAAGCATGAGTTTCAGCTAGCTATAGGAAAACTGGAAATGTAACCATCTCCACTCCATTTGAAACCATTGCAGAGTGCAGACAAAGCTGTAAGGAAAATGTGGAATGGATCTTAAAATCCACCCCACGTTTTTCTTGCAGCAGCCAGCAAAGAAAGGCAGGAAGAACCTGGGGCTCAGTCTGCAAGCTTCAAAGGGTGCTTTAAAGGGTGCTTCAAAGAGCCTTTGAAGCTCCCAGGCTGAAACTGAAAGAGTCTCAGCCTGGAAGCTTCGAAGAGCCTGGGAGCTGTAAGAGCCTGGGAGCTTCAAAGGGTAAGGACAGGAGGGGGAGGAGGGGGGAGAAAAGAGCCCCATGAGCCTGATCAAAGCCTTGGGTGGGCCGGATCTGGCCCACAGGCTGGGTATTTGACACCCCTGGTCTAAAGAGATGGAGGCTGAGAACGACTGTGGAAACTATTTTACAGAGCGCAGTTCTTGACAAGCAAAACAGCTTTAAGATGAACTCAGGATTGGAATCCCAGAGTTTAGAGCAACAGATCCCTTAAAATGCCTCCCCCCCCCCCTAATTAGAAACAATGGAGGACGAGGCAGCTCTGTTGGGCAGTCCAGTTTAAACAAGTCTTCCCAACAGAGCCTGCAGGGAAAACCCTCAGCTGGGGCTGGCTCCTCTTTGCAGCTTGGTTTAAACTGAGCTGCAAAGAGAAGCCAGCCTAGGTTTGAATGGGGCAGCTTTAAGCTCTCAGATCCTGGCACCCCAGCCTGATCGTCTCGATTTTTTTCTCCTTGGGTTCACAGTTTTTGACAGGCTGCTGCACCTAAACAGGGTACCTTTAACCGGAAGTTCTCAGGATTGGAGTCCCAGACTTTAGCCCTAAACTGAGAAACTATATGTGACTCATTACTGCAAAAACATTATGTAAACGTTAATGTGACTTGGAAGCTCACACGCGGTTCCTAATAGATTCAGTTCTTAGTAGAGTTCAAGAGTTCAACAAGACAGTCTTGCAATCTAAACAGGGATAAAATAAACATTTCCTCATCCTTTCAGCTGAAAAATTTCCACCCCTAAAAATGTGTTTTCATAAAATTTGTATATTGTTGCTAGTCAAATTATGCAGCTTTGGAGTTTTTTTTAGCAACCTCCTAAATCCTGGATCTTGTTATTTGTGAAAAAGGCACAAGTGGATGAGTATTAGGGCATGTGGTGCGGGATGATGAAGAGTTGAGTCTTAATAAATACAATTAGAAACCAAAAACTGGAGTGCATTCACCAAACTACCTGCAAGTCAGATGAAAACTAAAACTTCCGCAGCCAAAGCTCAACAACACTCAGATGAGCATCTCAATTCTTTTTTAATCTGCTATTTTGAGATGACCATAATCTAAAAGTGAGGAATGCGTGGGCGATTTAACTATAAATAAACCTCTGAAGGGAAAGTTTGTAAACACTCTGGGCAAATGTTCCAGTAAAACATTCCAAAGTAAAACTTGGAATGCTTGAATAGAACACTTAAATCACATTGCATTTACTGCATTTCCCCTTATTAATAGCTCGGTTCAACTGCTTTTTAGCTATTGATAAAGAAAAAAAGAGATTTAGCATGCCAGATTAACACAGTGTACCTACATTTTTTCAGGCATGCTTGAATTAGATCCCAGTGGACTCTTTTGATTCAAAATGTTGAGGGAAACTCACATCAGAACCTGAAGAGTCATACTAAAATGAAGCCTGCCAAGAGTAGCCTTTGCTAGTAAGAGTGTGTGGCACTCTCCCCCTCATGTCTTCTATCCATTTATTTCATGGCTTGTCAACTGTCCTCCCTCTTTAGCCAAATTTAAACTTGTATTGGATGCATGTGGGAAGGAGCAGCTGTTAAGTAACTTGGGACTTTTGACTCAGGATGTGTTAAAAAAAAAATCTGGTAAAATTCAGATTCAGGGGTATTCAGAGACAAAATATTTGGGGACTGAATATCCCCAAATAGCAGAATTGGGAAATATTTGACTATTCCTGGATATACGGCTCCATTATTG
Source organism: Heteronotia binoei (assembly GCF_032191835.1). Classification (NCBI taxonomy): domain Eukaryota; kingdom Metazoa; phylum Chordata; class Lepidosauria; order Squamata; family Gekkonidae; genus Heteronotia; species Heteronotia binoei. The sequence goes on from NC_083235.1 coordinate 72,188,445, forward strand.
CCTATGGGCCATTGGTCAATGATAAAATAGGGTATAATGAATCACAGTTGGAGGGGGGGGTTGAAGTAGAGGCTCCAAATTTCCAGGGCAGCTGCAGGAGCCTCTTCCCCACAGAACCGCCAAGTTTTAAAAAGAGTGGACCAGGGGGTCCAATTCTAGGGGCACCCAAAAATTGACCCTTTCCCCCTATGGTGGGAAAGAAGCAATCGGTCACTGTTCCCACTGTCATTAGAATGGGGAAAGTGACTCTGTGGGGAGGGGGTCTGAGGGAGAGGCACCAAATTTGCAGGGCTCCTTCAGATGCCTCTCTCCCACAGAACCCCAAAGTTTCAACAGGATTGGAACTAGGGGCTCGATTCTAGGGGCACCATCTATGATGGGAAAACCTATCCCAGGTAGCAGTCAGATTCTCCTAGAGAAGCTCAGCAGTCAAGTCAACTGTGCTGAGAACAGCAAAACAACTGCTATTGTGGCAGTTGTTCAAACAACTTCTAATGTTCAAATTAGTTCAAATTAGAAAATCTTTTGGATTCAAAAATTGGGATGAGGCTTTCTGTAGGGACTGCAGCACAAAACCAACACACTGAACGCACGAGTACCAAGCAGCAGAGATGGGGGCATGGCAGCCCTATAGCCAGAAAAAATTGGGTGGAGGGACCCAGGAGATAAAAAATTTGTTGGGGGGGACACGGGGCTTGGTTGCTTCTTCCCTCCAGCAGCCAGCCCTCCCGGCCCCATCTCTCTCTCGCCCAGCCGTAGTAAAACACTTTGGTTGATAGTTTAAAAAGAAAGTGGGTTCAGTTCAGACCGAGATCTCTGTAAATGTATAAGGAAGGAGATGATCAGAGTTGCCAGCAATAGGAAGGAGGAGTTAGAATGAGAGGGGGAAGGAGGGGGACATTTCCTGTTGTGTGCTTGACACCTTAATAAATAAAGCATGGAATGAGGGGGTGGGGCAGGGGGTTATTTTACAGTGTATCTTCTCCCCTGAGGACTGTGCATTTCTGATCTAGCCCCAGGCTTTCTCTCTCACACACTCTCTCTTGTTGTTCCTCTCTTGCAGTTGCTCTCTCTCTCCCCCTCTCTTGCTGTCGCGCCTGCTTGCTCTCTCTCTACCGCTGTCTTGCTCTTCCCCTTACTGTTGCTTTTCTCATGCGTGCTCTGCCGCTCTCTCTCGCTGCCACTCTCTCGCTGTTTCTCTCCTCCTTGCTGTTGCTCTCTCTCTCTCTCTCTCTGCATCACTCTCTCTCGCTCTCCCCTTTACTGTCATTTCTGTCTCGTGTGCTCTGTTGCTTTCTCTTGCTGTTGCTCGCTATAGCAGCGCCCGCCTCATGGCCTCACTGGACCTCTTTATTTCAGTCTCTTCGGGGTATTTTACTTGTTTATTTGATGGGACCACAGCAGCTTTGTTTGTTCTTCCCACAAAATATAGGCTCTTGAGAACTTTAACTTAAACCACAGATTTATTGTAACACAAAGTTCTTAACTTGGGGATATGGGAGATATTTACACAGGCTAATACATTGTTCAGTTGTTGCAGGCTTTACATTCACTTTATCTTTTCTTGAGTCTCTCACAGTTACACAGTTCACAGTTTCCCTTTAACTCACTCTCCACCTCTAGCCAAAGTCTGGCCTCTTGGGATTGATGTGTCTAGTCTCACACCTCGACTGGAGTCTCTCCTCTCAGCCCTCTTGGTGTCTCAGACCCACATCCACTCCCTCAACCACCTCACTAGATCTTCAGAGTTGTCTCTAGGTGTTTGTGACCGTTCAGGTCTTAACTGACTCACACACACACACAGCCCTCTTGGCTGGTTTTGTCGAGCTTGCAGTCTCTGGAAGACTTCCCCGTCTCCGCCTCAAGCTCCTTCACAGGATCAGCTGCCCTCTCAGCCTCTCTGGCAGGCTCGAACTGACCCTCTCAGTCTCTGTCAGGTCCCCACTGACAGATTTCTCTGACAGGCCTCCACTCTGTCAGACATCAACTTGACTGACTGCCTCAGCAGTTTCTCTTTCTCAACTACCCCTTTCCCTCCCTGAGAGCTCCCATCACTTTGCCCCCACCCTCAGGTCACTTGACGCAGCCCTGTGCGTCTTCAGTTTATGGTTAACCCATTGCTTTCCGTCACACTCGCTCACTGTTTCTGTCCCCCTTGCTGTCACTCTCTCTCTCTCTGTTGCTCTTTCTAGCTGCTGCTCTCTTGCTGTTTCTCTCTAGTGCGTGTTCTCTCTCTTACGCTCTCTCCCCCTCCCTTTTCCTTGGGTCCAACAGAGGGGCCCTACAAAGGGATGGGGGGGTTAAATAGAGCGTCCTGGGCCCCCCTGGGACCCCCATAGCTACAGGCCTGGGACATGGACTTCCCACATGCAAAGGAATTGCATACTGAGCCACAGCGCTACAGAAGAAATATCTTTGGGGAATCCTGTGATGTTGTACTTTGGGAAGAACATTTTGGAAACTAGGGCACTTGGGCTTTAAAAGAAGTTTCTGAGAAGTTAAGGCTGCTCAAGGGGAACTTTAACTTACATGGCAATAAGTGGCATCACCTCTACTCATCTTCTAAAAGCAAGTAACTTTGGAACCTGCCATTGCACCCTACTTATTCTAGTTCTTTGTTTGGTTCTGGCATAGCACACACCTGAAGAACGAAGCATTCTTTCTTGACAAAGCCAAGAGATCAGTCACCTCAAAAATAAACATGACACAGGATCCCCCGGGACTTAACAGAGATATCATCTTCCTATCTCAGTGGGCATAATAACTTACTCAGTACTTAATTTTTTCCAGAAATCAGACTCTATTGGTTTTTAAAGTGCCACTGGTCTCAAACTTAGTTCTCAGGCATTTCATTAACCCTTTCATTACCTGTGCTGAATGCAAATTTGCAGCTTTTTCAGTCTTGTCTAACATTTTAATCCACTTTTACCTGCATTCACCACTCTTTTACTTTGGTGTCTAGATTGCCTTTGTGCTCCCTGGCCAGTGGCAACCAAGGCACACACTCACATGTGATGTCCAAGGAAATAATTTCCATTTAATGTTAAGGAGCTGTGGTCTCGCTTCTGCCATCCAGCACTGTCATTCTCTCACATCTACATTTTGAATTGTGTATATTTGCATGCTCTCATATTGCCAGACTTTCCCCAATCTCAGTTATACTCATTGATCACCCAGCTCTTGTGCATTTTGACTCTTCCTGACAGCCAACCAACCCTTGCCCCACACCCTATGCATTATGGCTGAATATTAAATAAAACTTTGTTTATCTTAAAGGTGACAATGGACTCTAACTTTGCTCTTACCTTTGATGGTTGGTGGCCTAGCTCTTTGGTATTACCCAGAATGCACCCCAATTGAAGATCCCAGGGAGGACCTCAGAGATAGAGAGGGAGGGGACTGATCCTCCTCTCTCCGTAGCAATTTTTAAATCTCTTTTAATCTCTTTTTTACTCTCTTACTTTTTTTCAAACTTTTCATCCATAATTACAAATTTCTCATCAAATTTCTCCTTGACTCTCTTTTCAAGCCCTTCAAATTTATCAGACATTTGGTCAAACAATTTTTGAAGGAGTTCAGGTGTAACCATCTTTTCTGAAGATGGGTCTGATGATTTTTTCCGAGTAGCCATTATAAACCTTACAATTAGTAATCCCACAACAAAAGGCTTAGTGTCACCAAAGACAAAGGAGACAGAATTCCCAATAGTATTTCCAGTTAAAGTAGGTTAATAGTTTTCAACGTCCTTGGTAAATGCGCTGTTAAAATTATAGTCAAGTTGTAATAAATTGTAATTCAGAATCAATGTCATAATAAAATATAATTCAAAAATTCCCTCTAAAATTGTCCTGATCTTCCTGGTGAAGTTGACAAGATTGGAACTATATACAGAGATCAGATGTCATTATAGAATGAGCAGTGCAACAGAACATGTTTAATAGACTCTACTTGCCCTGTATGGCATGGACAGAGTCATTGAGGAAGTGGGACATAATGGTATCTGCCTTCCAGGAGGACTGAAGGAAGATCATTGAAGTGTGCAAGGGTAAAGATTCTCTGAAACTGTGGCAGAGTTCCTCCAGGCAGCTCTACTTATACGTAGTACTATGGTAAACTAAGCTATTTTATAATGATTTAATTCATAACTTTTTAAGAATGGAACTGAAAGATGGAATATGCTTTTATACATGTGTATGTTTTGTTTCTGCATTTTCTTTTATCCTACCCTTTTCTATACTAACAGTTTTATAATGCCAATAAAGGAAATTGCTATGTAAAATGTAAAGATTCTCTGATATTTGGAGATCACAAGGGATCTAAAATAATCTGCTGATTGAAACCATTTGGCATACAGTAGAATGACTGGGTATTCCTGTATATTCCTGTGCCCTATCTTATTGGAGGACATGATCCCATTGTTGTTGGGGTTTTTTGCTTTTCGGTACCCAAGATGCAGTGAGCCATGCTCCTGGAGTTTCCCCTCAATTTCTCTTTGCCAGGTTGAATGGTGTCTATCAGCAAGGATCAAGGGCACTAGACTCACTAGACTGAAGATGAGTTTTAACCACTAGATGAATGTGAGTCTCTGAGGGAATCAGCCTAGACTCTAGACTAAGAAGGGCATTCGGGATACATCATGGGACTAAGGATGTTTCATAGGAACTTGGATTGTACTGCTTTCTGTGAGCACCTTTTTTTGAAAATATAGAGCTGAGAACCATAGAAGAGCTGAGATATAGCCATTCCTTGGAAGACCTTGATTGCTGCAGGGATAAAGGAGGCTCCTTTTGTGAAGTGGAATCTTAAAGCCATGTAGTTTTAGAGCTCCTGCAGGTTTGTTTTTAAAATATGTGCCTTTAAGGCTGAGCAAGAAGCAGGAAACAGGAAGGGCTTCAGAGAACGGCCCCTCCCTTTGTTTTGCTTTTGTTTTCAGATCAAGTAAAGTTCTGCAGGAACAAGACCTGGTAAATATTTGTGTGTGAGAGAGAGGGAGGGGGCAGGGGATTCCCTGGTTTGGAGGCCCTCTCCCCACTTTAGAAAGCATGGGGGGGGAGGAAATGTCTACTGGGCACTCTATTATTCCCTATGGAGAACAATTCCCATAGGAAATAATGGGGAATTGATCTGCGGGTATTGGGGGTTCTGGGGGGCTATGTTTTGAGGTAGAGGCACCAAATTTTTAGTATAGCATCTAGTGCCTCTCCCCAAAATACCCTCCAAGTTTCAAAATGATTGGACCAGGGGGTCCAATGCTATGAGACCCAAAAGATGGTGCCCCTATCCTTCATTATTTCCTATGGAAGAAAGGCATTTAAAAAGGTGTGCTGTCCCTTTAAATGTGATGGCCAGAACTCCCTTGGAGTTCAATTATGCTTGTCACACCCTTGTTCCTGGCTCCACCCCCAAAGTCTCCTGGCTCTGCCCCCAAAGTCCCCAGATATTTCTTGAATTGGACTTGGCAACCCTAACCAGACACCTGGTGGAAAATTTCTGCCTTACAGGCCCTGTAAAATTGCATAAGATCCCAAAGGCATGGATGTTGTTCAGCAGAGAGTTCCACCAGGTTGGAGCCATAGTGGAAAACACCTTGGCTCTGGTTGAGGACAGCAGGATGTCTTAGGCCAGGGACCACTAATAAGGTCTTATCTGCTGAGCACAATGCTCTTCTGGGAATATATCAGGTGAGGTGGTCTCAAAGATATGTGGATCTCAGACCATTAACGGCCTTAAAAAGACCTTGAACCTGATCCAGTACTCTACTGGAAGCCATTGCAGTTCAACAACACAGACTGAATATGTATTGTTCATGAGGTCCCTGTAAAGACCCATGCCACCTCATTCTGTACCAGTTGGAGTTGCTGAGTCAGTCTCAAGGGTGGCCCTATATAGAGCGAATTATAGTAGTCTAATCTGGAGGTGACCATTATACAGATTACTGTGGCTAGATTAGAGCAAGACAGGTAGACAGCCAGTTGCCTGACCTGACATAGCTGGAAAAATGCTAATCTGGCAACATTTGTGACCTAACAATGCTTAGGAGACTAATTTGTCAGTAGTTGGTGGGATTCGATTTTTCTCCTTTCTTGGAACATTAATTGAAAGGCCCCAATCTGAAGAGGAGGAGGAGAGTTGGATTTATACCCCACATTTCACTCTCAGTCTCAGAGTGGCTTACAATCTCCTTCCCTTCCTCTCCCCACAATAGGCACCCTGTGAGATAGGCAGGACTGAGAGAGCTTTGAGAGAACTTCTCTTGAGAGGACAGCTCTGAGAGAACTGTGACTGACCCAAGGTCACCCAGCAGCTACATGTGGAGGAGTGAGGAATCAAACCCAGTTATCCAGATTAGAGACTGCCGCTCTTTACCGCTACACCAAACTGGCACTACATCAACTGAGTCTCACCAAATTGGGGGGATATGGGCCGACAGAATAATGTGAGCAAAGAGTGCAGCAAGTATTTGGGCCCAGCAGTCAATGTTGCGTTTTATCATCTTGAGATATCATATCATTATGAGGATCCGTGCCAGAGCTCAACTGATTTAATAGTTTTTTACTTCATTAACTGTTACCCGTGGCCATGCTGCGAGGCTATGTAGCTAGATCTCCAAATAAGTATATGGGTCTGTTTCAGACAAACAAAGCACATGGAAGTGAGTCATAGGTTTATATTTAATGCTAAGGTCAAAGGGGTTCTTAAACAGGGAAATGCAAATTAGGGTTTGTAGAGTCTTTCGGGATCAAGTGCCGTGTTCTACTGGAGAAAGTTTTCCTTCCAGACGTTTCGTTCTCAGCTGCGGAGAACATCCTCAGTGGCGTTGCAGCTGGAGCAGGTGCTCAGACCTTCTTGGCTGCTGTGCATTGAGATCTGAAATCTTTGAAATATAACCTGAAATCTTTGAAATACAAATTATTATCCATCCCATATGTGGCTTTGAGAAGATGTGTTGCATAATCATAAATATACAGTAAATAAAGACTAATGCAATACTTTAATGAGATTAGTTTTCTGTGGCTTGGCTCATGTGATGAGCATACCAGTTTTGTAAGCCACATAGTGGTAGCTAAGGGAAGTGAGGGAAAACAAAGGACTTTCATACTTTGGGTAGCCAATGAGCAAGGCTCTTTTTCTAGCAGGAGCTCCTCTGCATATTAGGCCATGCACCCTGATGTAGCCAATCCCCCAAGAGCTTAGAGGGCTCTTAGTCCAGGGCCTACTGTAAGCTCTAGGAGGATTGCCTACATCAGGGGGCGCGGCCTAATATGCAGAGGAGTTCCTGCTAGAAAAAGAGCCCTGCCAATGAGCCATATCAAAGGAGCCACATATACGCCACATGTTGCACCTCTCTGCTCCAGGGTTTTTATAACAATAGAACAGGTTATGCAAGTTGGCAGGTGTTCAAGACTTATAGCCTATCTTTCATGACTTTCAGCAGTAAAATCAAAGTGCTTTGGTGAAGAAAGAATCTATTACTTAGCCTTCAGCTTTCATCTGTACCCTCACTTATTTTCTCCTTCTTAGCCTTCAGCTGAAAATTCCTGAACATTGTTGATATGAACAGGAAATTCTTGTTTATCCTGTTTCCTACAACTAGGTTAACAACATTGCTGTACAAAAAGTTAACAGCAATAGTTATCAGTGAGATCAGTAAACGGGCTCTTGGTGGTTTAAATTGGCTTAATTATAACTTTTCTCTGAGCACTAGCAACAAATGTTCTAAGTCCCTGTCAAGCCCTGAGATTCCAATAATAGGAACCTTTGTTATTTCAAATAGATGCATTTATTAGAATAACAGGAGATGCTTCACTGACATTTGTGGGTTTTGCTACAGACCAATATGGGTTTGATAAGATAATGTTGGGGCCTCACCAAAAATTGATCAAAAATATAAATTCTCTGTTATTGCAGATGAAAATGCAAAATAAATTGTAAAAAATTGTATGATAAAATGGGCACAAAATAACGTTGATATGGCAACTTGAGAAACATTGTGGAAATCTACAATAAGATTGACTAGAGCGGTTACTTTTAAAGAAGATGTATATAAAATGTTTTATAGATGGTATATCAATCCAGAAAAACTATCTAAGATATATCTTAATGTCTCTAATAAGTGTTGGGAATCTACTTCTCAAGTGGGAACATTTTATCATATGTGTTGGTCGTGTGATATAGTTAAGAAATACTGGGAAATGGTACATGAACTATTGCAGAAAGTGTTGAAAATTCAAATACAATTTGTACCAGAACTGTTCTTACTGAATAGCCTTCCAGGTGAATATTCAAAGGAAACAAAGCACTTGATTGCTCATATCACCACAGCAGCAAGGATTTCAATATCGCAACGTTGGAAACATCAAGAGGTGCCAAAAAGACAAGACTTAATTGAGAAACTATTTGAGATTTCAGAACTGGACTCACTATCTCTTTTATTGAAAGGCAGATCTATGAAAGATTCAAAAAAACCTTTGGAAACCTTTTTATATATGGCTTGATACACTGGTTTGAACTTATGATTTATATGTCACTCAATTCATAGAAATTATTGTCAAATATTGACATTAATGTTAGACAATTAGAAAGCAATTTGTAACTTACAGTTAGTATTTTTTTTGTTTCTCTCTTTTATGCATGTAAGATCTTTCTATGCTTTATATGTAAACGAGTAACAGCTTTTCCCCTTATATCCCTCTCCCCAGCCCATTCCCTAATACCCTTGAAACCTAATAAACATTTATTGCTAACTGAAGAATTAAAGAAAAAATTAAAATGTGCCAAACATTTTTTTAAATGCCAACAAAATGAGTAGGTGGTTGGCTTTTAGGTTAAAGAAAGAAAGGGAAAAAAGATGCTAAAAGATTTGAAAAATAAAAATAATGAAGATGTACAAAAGAGAAACCAAATTGAAGAGATTGTTAGAAACTTTTACCAAAATTTGTACAAGAAACAAGAAAGATTGGAGAAGCGACAAGAAGAATATATTAAGCAGGTTAAGATGAAGAAACTCTCTAATGGACAGCAAAAGAGTCTGGACAGCCCAATAATGATTCAAGAAATTGTAGACATGATAATAACCCAGAAAAATAATAAGACACCTGGGCCGGATAGATTACTGGCAGAATTCTTAAAAAGCTTTGAAGAGGTTCTGTTACTCCCATACAAACGAGTCACAGAAGGTATAGTACGATCGGCAAAAGTACCTGCTTCATGGAATGAAGCATTGATATCTCTGATACACAAAGAAGGAACTGACCCTACATATATCACGAATTATAGACCTATATCTCTGCTAACTATAAGATATTCACTGCTCTTCTGGCACAAAGACTCGTTACCAAGTGTAATAAGTGAAGACCAAACTGGTTTTCTACCAAAAAGACAGATGAGACAGAATGTAAGAACAGTATTGAATATACTGGAGTTTTACCAAAAACACCCAAATAAAAAAATGGCATGCATCTTTCTGAAAAAGCATTTGATAATGTTAATTGGGAATTTATCCTGAAATGTCTAGAAGATATTGGTTGTGGGGAATACTTTAAGCAGTTGGTTCAAGCTATTTATGCCGAACAGAATTAACATTAATGGAGAACTAACAGATCCGATACAGATTGAACAAGGTACAAGATAGGGATGCCCACTTTCACTGCTGCTATTTATTTTAATATTGAATATTTGATTGATCCAATGAAAGAGGATCCAATACGAGAGGATCAAGAAATAAAAGGAACAAAAATTAGAGGGGAATCATTCAAAGTGCGAGCATTTGCTGGTGTTTATATTAGAGGATCCACTAACATCAATCGATAAATTAAAAGAAAGCTTGAAGCAATTTGGTATGGTAGCGGATCTTTAAGTAAGTTATAAAAAAACTAAATTTCTGACAAAAAATGACAAAAAAAAAACCAAATTAGTGAACTGGAAGATAAATTGGGTTTTGGATATGAAAAAAGAGTGACATATTTGGGAATTTATATAACAACGGGTAAAAACATTGAAAACTGATAATTATGAGAAATTGATAAAAGAAATAAAAATTGATCTAGAGAAATGGCAAGACATTCAACTTTCACTATTGGGTAGAGCTGCGACAGTAAAAATGAATGTCCTACTGAGAATGTTGTTTTTATTTCAAATAATTCCTATTACCCTACCACAGACATTTTCCCATCAATTTAATAGTTTGATATCTAAATTTATATGGCAAAATAAGAGACCCAGAATTAAATTGAAGATATTGCAGGATGCTAAACAGCGGGGTGGATTTGCACTGCCGGATTGGCAGACATACTATAAGGCTTGCACACTGTTGTGGGCAAGAGACTGGATATTGTTAAAGAACTTGTTGATTTCAGAAGGTGCTGCTCTTTCCATTCCTTAATCCATACCAGGCATACTGCATCATGATACAGCCTTAAATCAGGAAGCTGGAAACCTCCCCTTTCTTTTGCATCAATCAAAATTTTCATTTTATTCTTGGTTTTTTCCCAGCGCATACAAACTCTGAGATTTTCTTTTGCCATCTGCTAAATTGTTTATTATCCTTCACTATTGGAATTGTTTGAAACAGGAACATTATTCTTGGTAAGACATTCATTTTAATTGCGGAAATTCTGCCCAGTAAAGACAGATTCAACTTGTTCCATTTTATCAAATCTCCATTGATCTTATGCCAAAGCTTCTCATAATTATTTTTGTTCAAATCAATATTTTTGTTGTGATTTCCACACCTAAATATTTTACTTTAGAAGTAACTTCTATAGAGCTCTATAGTTCAGCATAGTTAATATTATTTAACTATTTTAAATGTACTCTTGAAATTTTAGAAACGCCATACAGTTTTAACCTGAAGACTTGGTTTTTAAGCTTGACATTCTGAATGTAAATTCTATATTGTATTTTTCGTAATGTGCTTTTATATTGTAAGGGCCAATGACCATGTACAATAAACTATTCACACATGACTAGTGATAGGGCCGGCCCTGCCCCTCCTGAGTGTGCAAGAGAATGCCAGCTGGCTGGGACCACCAAACTGCTTCAAGTGACCTGGGAAGAGGTATTCTGTGGCTATGTACTTCATGATTGTATGATTCACTCTCACAAGAACATTTTTAGGTGGCAAGGTGCTGGTTTCATCGAAGGTATTTTAGGCTTTTTCAGACAAATTTTACTATACTACTCACATTGTATTGTGGCCGCGGGGTAACATGAGGTCTAGTAGTTTGGAGAAACAACTACAAAGCAATTCATTATGATTTTTCATGTGGAGGACTTGCTGCACATCCCCTTCCCCCTATTGCTGTGGTTCTTTTTGAGGCTCCCGCCAAACATGGTTCTCCTGACTCTCTTTCCTGATTCTGCCTAAAGCAGATATGGAGAAAGTGTAGACAGGAAGATGCAGTTTTCCACATATCTCTACTCACATCCAGTGCCATTTCCTTGTGTCTGGCCTTGACTACTGGGGGGTCCTTTTACCAGTTTTTTTTAAAATTGTATTTATTTATTTATTTTATTCCATTTGTATCCCGCCCTCCTCACCTAGGCGGGCTCACATTTCCGCTACTGATTTTAAAAAAAACAGCAAAAAAGACCAGCAGCGGTGAGGAGTCGGTGGCCTAAGGGGATACCATGCGGAATACTCCCATGAAGAAAGCAGAATGTCTGTCACATTTCCCCCCACTCTTTCTCCAAGGAGCTGAGGATTCTTCCATTCTCCATTTTATCCTCACAATAGTTCTATGAATTAAGGTTGGGTTGAGTGAGACTGACTAGCCTGAGGTCACCCGATAAGCTGCGTGGCTGAGTGGGGATTTGAAGTGGATCTCCCCAATGTATGCCAAACATCTAACTAGAAGTGCTGTGACCTTTGTGCCAAACATGTTCGGTATGCAAGCATCACACTTTCAACAGCTTCAGATTTATGAGCTTTATTTTGGATCACCTTGCTGTCATCTAACATGAACATCTGCCAAATAACTTTGTGACTGCACAGTAGTTCTGGCAGTGGAGGTGATTCTGTGCCGGAATAATGGATGCTGAGGTCAATTAATTAAATGCTGGAGTTGAATGAACTCTCCCATAAGGCTGTTAAATAAGGCAGACATAGATGGCAATCAAATAGCAAAACTTTAAAAGTAAGTGTTTATAATGACTGGCTGGCTGATTTGCTCATTCTTTATTCAAATGATGACAAGTCTGGGAGGAGACTAGGATTACTATCCAATTGTGTAAAAACGTTCAATGTGTTAATGCTGCCAATTGCATTAAAGTTCTGCACATTCACAGAGCAAGAACACCCTTTTTTTAGAGCCTTAAATCAAGATAGGCAGATGTGTTTGTCTGTAGCGGTAGAAAAGATCATGAGCCCAGTAAGACTAACAGAATATGTAGCAGGGTATGAGCTTTCATGAGTCACTGCACTGCCTTCTGATGCACTTCAGGGGTGTGTGGCATATGCAAATGAGTTATGCTAATGAGCTCCTGCACTTCTTTTCCTACAAAATGACCCCTGCTTGAAGTTAACAACTCCTGAATACATCTGACCTTCCCCTGTCTTTTAAATAAAAGACATTGTCTCAGCTGCCATTTGAAGGGCACTTTAACCCAAGAGGTTTTCCTGATTCTTCCCTCAGGTTCCAGGGCTGGACCAAAAGCCAAATTATATCTCTATGGCAGGGTGGAAGACATAGTCTTTTAAAGAGAAAGAAGAAAGAAGGGAACAAAATTGTGGAGGGAGAATGTACCTCTGTGGGAAGGGGTTAACTAGTTTGGTGTAATGATTAAGTGCATGGACTCATCTGGGAGAACTGCATCCTCCACATGCAGCTGCTGGAGTGACCTTGGGTCAGTCATAACTCAGAGCTGTTCTGTTAAAGAGCAGTTCTTGGAGAGTTCTCTCAGTCCCATCTACTCCACAGGGTGTCTGTTGTGGGGAGGGGAAGGGAAAGGAGATAGTAAGCCACTCTGAATAGTAGGGTAAAATATCCTGCTCCTTCTCCTTAATATATGCCTAAACTGCTGTGGATACTGGCATATATCTTCCTGTTCTTTCTGTTCCAATCTCCTCCTCCACTTCCTCCTCTTCTTCTTCTGCTTCAGTGTGACTGGTGGGAGAATTCCTAGTCAAAGCCTTTCCTAGAGCCAGTTTGGTATAGCGGCTAAGAGTGATAGACTCTATAATCTGGAGAACCGGGTTTGATTCCTCACTTCTCCGCATGCAGCTGCTGGGTGACCTTGCGTCAGTCAAAGTGCTCTCAAAGCTGTTCTCTCTTGGAGCTCTCTCACCCCCCACTTACCTCACAGTATAAAACCAATATCCTTTCCCTTAATATATGCCTAAACTTTTGTGGATACTGGCATATATCTTCCTGTTCTTTTTTTTTTTAGTTGCATCAATGGTGCTTAATAAATCTGACTCCCTTTCTCAGTAAATCATAACTGTTCCTGATATTCTAAAGCTTCACATGCAGAAGGTCCTAGGGTCAGTCCGTGACATATCCAGTTAAAAGGATCGTGTAGTGGGTTATGTGCAAGTGCCCTACTTAATACCTTGGAAGAAATGCTGCCAGTCAGAGTAAACAATATTGACTTTGATAGACCAATGGTCCTGCTTCATTTAAGGCCATCTTCATATGTTTGAGGAACACACATGGGGGGGATGGAATTGTGTTAATAGATGTACACCTAAAGCACTTTTTACCAGTGAAAGTGGGCTTCCAATTTTTTGAGAGAGACCTATGCATATACACCTGAATGTACACATGTAAGTTCTATACTTCACCCTGGGGGGGTGGAGCTTGCCACTTTGTGCTGCTTCTTCCCTTGAAACATGAATTCATCCTGCAGTCTCACAGTATCGAAAAAGAACTAGAGCCTCTTGAATAATAACTCTGCTTGGAACATGTACTGTGTTTATGTTTTGATAAGGCAGAACACTGATTTCCAGTATAAAAGTTTCTTTCCTAGATAGGTGGGAATAGCTTGTTCCGCAAAATGTACAAATAGCTACAGCAATGGTTTTATCCGCTGGGATTATTGCCATGTATTGACTCAATGACTAAGAGGAAACATTTGTACAGTTTGAGAGAGAACTACTTCTGTTCTAAGAAATGTTTGGGCTCTTCCCCCCACCCTTTTGGCAAATCTCACTTGCATAATTGGTAAATAAAACACAATTAATTGGAAGTTAGTTCACAAAACAAGAGGATTTTCTTCTAACATCCCCCTCCCCGTGTTTGGAATGAAGTTTGAATGATCATTGCATTTCAGTAAACGTTGGTGTATAGTATAAAAGAAGAACTGCATGTTATGTGATGTAGTTCTATGATTTCTTTTTCATCCTTTTTGTTGCTTTTCACTCTGAGATAGCACCTGGAATTAAAGACTAATGTGGCAGTAACTGAATGGGTCTATACTTTATTAATTTTTGTGCCTGAAAATCATACACATACGGGTAGAGCAATTCTGAGCTGTGCCAGCAGCAAACAGCTATGCTGTTGCCAGTCAGCTCCCTGAGGGGCTAGTTACCCGGTGGCCGAGTATGGGAAAAGGTACTCCAACAGCATTGCTGGCTGCTAGCACAACAAAGTTCATGGCAATCCCACCCCAGCATCGCCTCATGGCATTGTTGTGAGGTGGGAGTAGCACGAGGGATAGGGCAGTGTGGGCCCATGGGAGTGGTGAATCAAGGGGACGGAGTCTGGTCCATGTCACTGCTAGGGAGTGGAGACTGGTGGCTCAAAAGAGCTCCATTCTCCCCTGCCCCCTGAAAGAGTCCCATAGCAATGACGGGCCTATGGATGCCGACATTTGGGAGGGGGGGGCACTTGAGTTGTCATCCTCCAAATGGGACATGGGGCTCCTTTAAAATTGGAGGTCCCCTCTGGATTGAGGCCATCAGTGCTCCTTGGGAGAAAGGATGCTAGGGAGGGGATACTCCCCGGGCTTGTTCGTTGTGGAGGCCCGAACACACCTATGGCCACCTCCCCACATCCCAGGGAGTCCCTCAAAGGAGATCTGGCTAGAGGCCAGGGGAGGACAGTCCACCCTGGGGATTACAGCCATGAGCCGTGGGAGCATCTGAAGCTGGCATACTGCAGACAGAGTGGTGAAAATGCCAGAGGCTGCCAGTGGACAGGGGTTTGGATGTCTGAGCGTCCAGTGATCAATGCTGCCCCCAGTGAACAGATGCCCTCCCATGGTGCTGCAGCCATCTGAAGACACCCCCCCCCACTGTGGGTTGCCTCCACTAGAGGTGCTGCAGGAGGGGGGGCAGCCAGCTAGGTCAGGGAGACTTTGCAGGGTCCTCCAGAAGTCTCTCAGTGCACCCTTGTCCCTCCGTTGTGTCCCTCTCCATGCCAACAACCACCTCCAGGTGCTCATGGCCATCCATGCCCACAGCCCCCTTCAGCACCCACAATCACAGATGTGTGAGGCTCTCCATCCATTGCGGGTCCCTGGCCATGGCATGCTGCCACTCCTGATGCTCCATGATGTGCCACCGCTCCAGGCACTCCTGCTCAACTCATTTCAGCCCACACGGAGGACCAGGCAAGGAGCCTTCTTCCTTCCTCCCGCGGGTGAGCAGCAGCTGTGATCCTGGGGTTAAGACTGGTGGCTTCGGCCCCTGCCCCCTCAGTCTGCTGTACCAACAACACTGGCGTCCAAAGACATCAAATCTGACATTTTTGTTGCCGCCCCCCCCCCTCCATGTCAGGCCCAGAGAGCCCAGTATTCCCAGTGTTCACAGGACCACAGAGTCTGGCATCACTGCGTGTGTCTTCAGGGCCAGGGTATGTTGTTTGTCAACCACATCAGCAACAAGCATCATGGAATAGGCACCTTGGGAAGGGGAGGGCATTGCAGTCACTGGATGGGAGCCTCTGGCCACCCAGAGCCTCACTCCAGCCTCCCACCCCTGGTGGCAACTCATCTCTGCCAGGCTCCAGCAGTGGAATCCAACTGCCTGCATCATCATCCCTCCATCTCCTCATTGCTAGATGTATTGGGCCAGCATCCTTCCCCAAGGGTCTTGTAGTTGTTGTGTGAACACCCTGGTAACAGGAATGGAGGCATGGTGATGACAGAGACAACCTCCGCAGACAGGTCAGGAGTCAGGACCCAGATGTTTGGGGTGCTACTGCAGCTGCCTCCCTTGTCGCCACCCTTAGAGGAGGGGCACATGCTTGCCACTGCACCCTGTGAGTCATCTGCAAGGTGGAGAGAGAATGTCCATGTCACTGGAAAGGTGATGGGGTGGGAGTTTGTTGTGTCCAGGCTGGCCCAAGGGTCCAGGTGATGGTTGGAGCCATGACAGTCACCACACAGAACCTTGCCTCCAAGGCCAGCCACCATGATGAGGGTGATCAGTGGGTGTATAATGACCTCCACTCCCCACTGCCAGCTCATAAGGGACACCTGTTGCCACGAGGGTGCAGACACATTTCCATGTGGTGCTGAAGGCACTGTTCCACTTCAGGGTGGACATTTCCATTCAGGAAACATGTCCCATGCCGACACCCATTCTGCCACCATGCACTGGAAGGCCTGGCAGCAGGACGTCACGGAGCTCTTCCTGGAAGTAGCCGGAATGAAGCTTCTATATTTGATGACCAAGCCATGCAACAGCACCTTGTTGGCCTCAGTCCAGTCGGGCTGGTGATGGCTGTCCCTGCTGTGGCAGGATTTCTTTTGGGTTGGCCCTCTTTATGAAATTGGCAACCAGGTGTCCAAGCTATTCAGCACTATCATGCATTCATATTGCTAACAGCTAGCAGCTTAGGCTGGGAATCTAGGTCAGTAGAGAAAGTGTGTGAAAGGTAAAAGCTGTCTCAGGACAGGAATAACCTTCTACGGTATGAGCAGGAAGCAAGATACTGGCCATCTGTAGCTGCAGATTTTGGAATACAAAATATCAGATAAGATAGAGATAACTGATAAAGTTCTGGGGGGAAATTGTTTAAAAACCCTGAGATTCGAGCAGAAGTTACTGGCCTTCATGAGAGACATGGGGTCTCTATGCTGGTTAAGCCCTGAAATTAGCAAGCCTTTGTTAATTTCAGCCTGATCTGACTAGAGACAGGAGACTGTCTCTATGCTGGTCATGCCAAGTAAATGGGACTTGGGACTTAGACTTTAAATAAGAAAATGTAGACTAACAGGGTGTTAATCTAATAGGGACTTTGACTTTCATAGAATGCTTGACTAGAATTGTGCTTAAATATGTAACTATGCTTGACTATAGAACTGAATTCTAACTATATAATTGTATGAGCAAATGTACTACCGCTATCTGGTTCATGGCTGCCTGGCCCGAAGGCACAGGCTGGCTTCTGGGTGAGCGCTGCAGGTTGGCTCAGAGGGGAATAGCATGGGTCTAGCATTTCTCAGCTCCCTCGGTGACCATGGATATGCTCTGCTACCATATCTAATGGTACCATATCCTGAGAATGATCTCCCAGCCCATGCAGTCAAAAATGAGGCCCACCAGCAAACACGCATGGTCATCAAGCAGACATTCAGACAGATGTGATTCCGCTGCCTCCAATACATGGGTGAACACTGATTCACCCACAGTGATGCAGGGAGGGTGATAATCTTCCTGGGGTGCAGGCTGGTGGAGAACTTCTGTCTTCTTCAGACTAACTTCTAGGCCGAATAGCTTGGCAGCCTCTGCAAAGCAGGACGTCATATGCTGCAGAGCTGATACCGAGTGGGAGATAAGTGAAGCATCATCAGCAAACAGTAGCTCTCGGATAAGTTTTTCCATTGTCTTGGAGTGAGCCTTTAGTCACCTCAGGTTGAACAGGCTGCCATCGGTGCGATAGCGGATGTAGACACCATCATCATCATCTAGATCTACTGCGGCTCTTTGAAGCATCATGCTAAAGAAGATCGTAAAGAGAGTTGGCGCGAGAACGCAGCCTTGCTTTACACCTGTGCCTATTGGGAAGGGCTCCGAGAGATCGTTGCAGTGTCTGACTTGGCCTCGCTGGTCTTCATGTAGCTGGATGATCATGCTGAGGAACCTTGGGGGACATCCTAAACGTTCCAAGATTTGCCACAGGCCTTTCCTGCTAACGGTATCGAAAGCTTTGGTAAGGTCGACAAAAGTCACATATAGACATTTCTCTTGGAGCTGCCTGAGAACATATACCATGTCGGTGGTGCTCCTGTTAGCTCTGAAGCCTCACTGGCTCTCTGGGAGGAGTTCTTCTGCAATGGTGGGCACCAGTCTGTTCAGGAGTATTCTGGCAAGGATTTTGCCTGCGATGGAGAGCAGGGTTATCCCCCGGTAGTTGGAGCAGTCTGACTTTTCCCCTTTGTTCTTGTGTAGAGTGATGATGATTGCATCGCGAAAATCCTGTGGTAGTTTGCCTTGTTCCCAGCAGGTGACAAGTACTTTGTGAAGTGTGCTATGTAGTACTGTGCCCCCATGCTTTCAGATCTCTGGTGGGATTCCATCAACTCCCGCTGCCTTGCCACTTTTCAGTTGCTTGATGGCTTTAACAGTCTCTTCTAGGGTGGGGATCTCATCCAACTCTGTTTTCACTGGTTGAAGTGGGGTGAGGTGGATTGCTGAATCTTGAACTACGCGGTTGGCACTGAAGAGAACCTGAAAATACTCTGACCACCGGTTCAGTATGGATGCCTTGTCTGTGAGGAGCACTTGGCCGTCTGCACTACACAAGGGACTCTGAGCCTGATATGATGGGCCATATACTGCCTTCAGGGCTTCATAGAACCCTCTTAAATCACCAGTGTCTGCACACAGCTGGGTTCTTTCTGCAAGCTTGGTCCACCACTCGTTCTGAATGTCTTGAAGCTTGCGCTGGAGGTTGCTACATGCAGCGCAAAAGATTGCTTTTTTCCGGGTGTTATGTACCAAGCTTGGAGACGAGCGTAGGGCAACATAGTTTATTGTGGTACAAACAAGATGGAAGACAAGAGCACGTGGGCCGGGTCCCGCATATATACAGTGCCGGAACTATTCTTCCTGCTGGCCAGTCCAATGCTGGCCAGCCATATTTCCCGCCACTAGCTGTGATTGGCGGGTGACCAGCGCCCCGCGCGGAGGCACCTGGGTGTTCTTCGTTGCCTCCGCTGCTTGTGCGGACTGACGCTGTTTCGATGTTGCGTTATAACGAAATGGGAAGACTTTTGACACTAGCCGTCCCTCCAGGAAACAATGCATTTCTCCACACTTATATAACATCTATTTATAGCAAATATTGAACAATCAGAATGACAGTAAAAATAAGAGAAATAGCATCTCCTAAGCGACATTTTCATAATAATCATTATATTGCCAACAGTGCATTCAGTAAAATTTAGATAAAATGGGGAGGGGAAAAATAAAAAAGAAAAGGAGGGGGGGAGAATTGAGAGGGAGAAAAAAGCAAAAAGGAAGATGGGGGAGATTTGTAAGAAATAATAATATAAAAATACAATAAGGAAAAAAATAAAGAAAATGAGAAAGAGAAAAAGGAAACATGTTAAGTAATAGCAGAAATTTATATTTAAAAATGATGAGGGAAAGGAGAGGGAAAAAACGTCTTAAATATATTGGCTCTTTAAAGTCTATATTAGTCTATTGTAATTTACCAGAAAACAATAAAAAGGGGGGAAGGGATCCACTCCAGCATCTAGCTTTTATTTCCCACTGAGAACATCCCTCTGTAGTCTTCAAAGCCAGAAAGAAAAATAATATACAAAATTAGTCCAAGATCTTTACTTGTGTGTGCTGGGGAGTGTCAAAGAAGATGTCAGAAACTAATTGCTGTGAAAGAAAGGAAAATAAATCTTATCTTTCCTTTGAGCAGAATTTTTGTCGAATCAGCCAATCTGTGCATTTTTTTTCTTATAACTACATCACACTGAATCCGTAGTACTAAATCTTTTAATTAAACAGTTTTAATCAGAAACAAAAAGTAGCAGATTGTGTCGTCTACAGTTATGTAAACTAGAGTTCATCAAGTAGAAAAAGTAAATGCTTGATTTGGCTTGGTTTAGTTTTTAATTTATATTTTCCTCTCTGCTTTCAAGTTGAAGCTTCCTTAAAAGGAGCAATTAGATGTTATTCCGTAAATTATCCTTTCACTGTTCACATAAATCTCTGAGTAGTTAACTGAAAATTATAGTCCATAAATTTTCAGAAAATCTCCTCTTACAATATATGCGGAGGCGTGGGACATTGCTGTCAACCTGCCAATCTTCCCAATTTTGCTGCTGTTGTAACTCTAATAAAGTTCTAGTTGTTGAAATGAAGTTGGTGTGAGGCTCTTTAAAGCTGAGCCAGAGGTGAGAATCCAGATACAATTTATAGAAAGAAAAACAAAGTATGGGGAGGGACGGTGGCTCACTGGCAGAGCATCTGCTTGGGAAGCAGAAGGTCCCAGGTTCAATCCCTGGCATCTCCACTAAAAAAGGGTCCAGGCAAATAGGCGTGATAAACCTCAGCTTGAGACCCTGGAGAGCCACTGCCAGTCTGAGAAGACAATACTGACTTTGATGGACCAAGGGTCTGATTCAGTATAAGGCAGCTTCATATGTTCATGGCGGGGAGGCTGATCTTGAAGGAAAGAGCCTACTTCTTCTCCACTGTCTTTGGTGGAAGCCACTGGAACCAAATAAATCAAGTCCCCTTGGATTCACCAGTCAGCTGGCTCTCCCGTGTGGGGAGAGGTGATGTTGGAAACATTAATCCTCCTCTCCTGGCACTTCAATGGGCCTTGCAATGAAATAAGTCTGAAGCCTTAAGAATGCAGACCACCATTTCCCCTGGAATCCATTTTGGATATATTTCTTGACTTTCCAATAAATTGAGGGATATGGTACTGGTATTGCCAAAATATATAGCTGCTCCCTACAGAATCTGCCAGGCTGCTGGGAACAGAGGCAGTCACTTTAAAGTTGCCAACTTTGGGATGGGGAAATACCTGGAGATTTTAGGAGTTGATCCTGTAGAGGGAGGGGTTTCAGGAGGTGCAGGACCTTGTGGGGTATGATACCATAAAGTCTACCCTCCACAGCAGCCATTTTCTCCATAAGAACTGATCTCTGCCACTTGGAGATCAGTTGCGGTTCTGGGAGATCTCCAGGCTGGCAACCCTAAAGATAGGTCTGTTGCTGCTTATGTAGGCTTCGCAGCAGATGTTGGAAGTCCTTAAGTGATTTCACCCAGCACTCTCATTTTCACTTTGGGGGAAATTATGTGTAGTGAAATGTGAAGTTAATGCAAATATTTAATGGGAAATTATGCAATGTTTCAGATAATTGGCAAACTATTTTATATTTCCTGTTTGAATCATTTGAGCAAGAAGCATCTTTTGTACAGCAGACTAGCTGCAAATTTTGCTTCCGTGTGAGTTTGGAATACACTTTGAACTTCCAGTTTCGTGTTCCACTGTGGTTACAAACAGCATGAAGTTCATCTTTGTCTTGGTCTATTTACTGTTTTTGTGGAGTTTGCTAATGATTGTGTGCTGTGTACAGGGATTTGTAGTGTAATGGCTACAGCTGAGTTGTGAGCCAGAAGTCCTTCTATCAAATCTCACCTTTGCTACAAACCTCTTTGGTAAACAGTTATTCTTTCAGCCTTAGGGGTATAAAAATATTGACCTATGTTAAAATTTTGTTTTAGAGATAATATACAAATAGTACTTTAACAATGTTCAGATCCTATATAAGAGTCATTGTTAACAGTGGCACCATCTTGCTTCTAATTGGATTTCTTCCCCTCACAAAGTTTATATTTACTTTTATTTATTTACAGAATTTATATGCCACATTTCCACCCTCACAAGGGCTGCCAAAGCAGCTAACAATCTGAAGCATACACGAAAAAAATCCCGTATAAAACCATTAAAATATTCCCCCGCCCAAACATACCTCATTTAAAAGAGTTAAAGAACAGAGTTAAAATACATATAAAACAGTTAAAATACATACAGTACATAAAAACATTGACTGGGAAGAGGGATCGCTGAGGGAATGCCAAACAAAATTTTAAAAAGTCTTCACCCATTGGTGGAAGATAGCAATAGAAGGGAACAGACAAGTCTCCCTTGGGAGAGATTACTGTTTCAAATTATTTCAAATAAAACGAATCCAGGGTGATCACAGGGTGATCATAGGATCCAGGTGCTGACTGGGATCTTCTGGGATTACAACTGATCTCCAGGCCACAGAGATCAGTTCCCCCAGAAAAAACAGCTATTTTGGAAGGCAGATAACATAGCATGATACCACATTAGTCCCTCCCAGGCCCGTAGCTACAGGGGCCCAGGCCACTCTATGTAACTCTTCCTTCCCTCTGTAGGGCCCCTCCGTTCCCAGGCTATTTCTCTTCCCTCCCCCATGCAAGAGAGTACAAGAGGGAGCAACTGCGAGAGAGGGAGAGAAGGCAGCGAAAGCAAAAGCGACAGAGAGAGAGTGAAGGGGAGAGAAAGCAACAGCGAGTGAGAGAGCGGGAGAGTGAGAGGAGGTAGCAACAGTGACAGAACGACTGAGCAGGGGAGAGAGAGCGAGAGGAGGCAGCAGCAACAGAGCGAGCAAACAGGGAAGAGAGAGCAAGAGAGTGGGAGAGTGAGAGAAGGCAGCGACAGCGAAAGTGGCAAAGAGAGAGAGCAGGAGGGAGAGAGCAACAGTGAGAGAGAGCGTGGTAGAGTGAGAGGAAGCAACAGCGACAGAGAGAGAGCAGGGGAGAGAGAGCATGCACATGAGAGAGAGCGCAAGAGAGAGAACTGGGGCCGGGCAGTTGGCCGCTGGAAGAAGCAGCCAAGCCCCACGGCCCCCCCCACCTAAAATTTTATCCCCTGCCCTTCCCATCCAAAAATTTCTGGCTACCGGGCCCTTCCCAGACTCTACCCTCCTCAGGCTCTACGCTCAAAATCTACAGGAATTTCCCAACCTGGAATTGCCAATCCTAGACTGATCCACTATTTTTGTCTGTTTTGGAAATCTGCTGTATCTGATACAGGTGGGGAAAGCAAAAAGACCTTTGTAATGCCTCCTGGATCTTTTTCTTTAGGAAAAGGGAAATTGCAACTATTCTGCATATACATTTATTTTTATACACAACCTATTAAAACTGCATGACCCAGTTAATTCATTCAGGGGTAACAGCAGCAAAAAAACCAACTATAAAACACATAAAGTTGACATGCTGAATCAGACCACTGGTAGACATTTCTCTCCCCTTCCCCTGCTTTCTGATGACCCTGAGGTCAGGGGAGGGCCTCCAAGCTGGGGGATCCCGTGTCCCCACCTGGGGATTGGCAACCCTATAATGGCCCAATCATAATTTCAGTGTACAGAGGGCATGCATTTCTTCCAATTCCTTATTCAAATTTTTGAAATACAGGCCTCTTGGTGGCACTTGAAATAGAAGCTTGAAGTGCCAGAACCAGTGTTTAGACTGGGCACTACTGTATGACCTCTTGCAAGGGACAGTCTCCAGATTGTCATTTGGGATGGTCCAAAGATTGTTTTGGGATTCAGCCTGTTCTCAGTGTCTGTGTGTGTGATTGTCCTTGGGGCACCTCATTTTTCAGAAGCTGGCACAAGAACTGGGCTCTAGATCTGGAAACAGCATATGTTCCCTAGAAGGGAAGAGTCCTCTAAAATGTGGTGGTGTATGATATGTTCTAGTCCAACCCTACTTTTGATATACAGAAGGCATGCAGTTATACAAGTTTCTTTTTCAAATCTCCTTTGAAATACAGGCCTCTTGGTAAGACTCCAAGTAGAAGCTTGTGGTTCCAGAACTAGTATTTGGACTAGGCACCCTTTATGTCGTCTTGCAGGGGACAGTCTCTGTAATGTGGAGATGTTGTTTGGGGTGATCAAAAGGTTATTTTGGGGTCCTGGTTGGCCACAGTGTGATTGTTCTGGGTGCACTTAGGCTTCCCAACCCTCCCGCCCTGGCGGGGGACCCCAGGATTTTCACCCTCTTCCCCCGCTCCCCCAAAAAACGGAAGCAGGGGGAGGGGGGAAACGGCGCCGGGGACCATGGCGAGCCACCCCATCTTGGAGCTGCTCACCACCGCAGCTGCTCCTCCGAGATGGGCCCAGGCTGAGCCCATCTTGGAGGAGCAGCCAAGAGGCGGCAGCAGCACAGGCAAAACCAGAGAAGGGAAGGGCGGAGGCAGGCCAGGAGCATGGTGAGCCATGAATCCGGGCCCTTCTAGGACCCAGACTCATGGCTCGCCATGCCCCCGGCCCGCCTTCACCCCCCCCCCCTCCGATTCCACCCCAGAGGCGGAGCGGGCGAGGCCGCCGCGCCGCTGCCGCCCCCCCTGCCCCACCGCAGCTGCTTCTCCGAGATGGGGTCAGCCTGAGCCCATCTCGGAGGTGCAGCCATGGCGAGCGGAGAAGAGGCGGCAGCCGCGCAGCGGCGTCGCCCGCTCCGAGACGGGGTGGCTCGCCACGCTCCCCGGCGCCGTTTCCCCCCCTCCCCCTAGCTCCACCCCAGTGTCTCCTGGCTCCACCCCAAAGTCTCCTGGCTCCACCCCCAAAGTCCCCAGATATTTCTGGGATTAGACTTGGCAACCCTAGGTGCACTACACTTTGAAGCAACTGGCACAAAAGTGGCACTTGGAACAGGAAACAGATTGCCCTGAATGTGGGAGAGTATGATATGTGGTGGTCCAAACTTTATTTTGGGGTTCAGAGCTTTCAAACTTTCATCAATAGGGTTGCCAATCTCCAGGTGGGGGAAGGGATCCCCCGGTTTGGAGGCCCTCCCCCCCGCTTCAGGGTCGTCAGAAAGTGGGGGGAGAAAAATGTCTGCTGGGAACTCTGTTATTCCCCATGGAGATTTATCCCCATAGAAAGTCATAGAGAATTGATCCGCGGGTATCTGGGGCTCTGCCCTCAAGAAGTCTTCATTCCAAAGAAGGGTTGAATAAGAACTTGGTACAATTGCTTGCCCTCTGCACCCCAAAATAAAGTTTGGACCATCATAATTCATATGCCTCGATGCTGTCATCTTAAAGGACAGTTGCTGTTTCCTAGACCAAAGCCCAGTTCTTGTGGCAGCTGCTCCTAAGAGTGATGCTCCCAGGACAATTGCACAGGCAGACACTACGGCCTGGCTGCACCCCAAAACAATATTTAGACCACTGCAAATGACACATCTCCACACTCTGGAGACTGAAAAGGTAACTCTTTTGACACTAAAACACAATAATTAAATGTGATGGCCAGATGATCCTCCACACGTTCTTCTCAGTAGCCCACTGCTGCTTGGGTATTTTAAGACTCACTTCCAAGAAGACTTGGGTTTTTTAAGACTCACTCCCTTCAGTTCCCAGGTGTGTAGAACAAGAATATGTTCCTACCTGAGATGGCCTTGGCATACCTTGGTGACAACAGCAGAAACGCTATTGCTACCATAGGAGCCAACAATAGACCAGGCACTGTCCAAGGAGGACAGCTATGATTTGGGACAATCTCTCTCTCTTTCGGCTTGACTTCGCGAACGAAGATTTAAGAAGGGTGCAGTAATCCACGTCTGCTGCAGGCTCGCTGGTGGCTGACAAGACCAATGCGGGACAGGCAGATCCGGCCACAGTGGCTGCAGGGAAAAGTCTGATTTGGGGTTGGTGCTGTAGCAGTGCGATTCTTCCTCAATCTCCTTTTGTCCTCAAGACCAGCTATGCGTGCGTTCTCAAAGGAAGAGACAGCCTGGTGGATGGTGTGCCTCCATGCTTTGCGATCTGAGGCTAGGTCAGACCACTGGTGATGGTTGATGTGACACGTGCCAAGGGATTTCTTCAAGGAGTCCTTGTACCTCTTCTTTGGTGCCCCTCTATTTCGATGGCCGGTGGAAAGTTCGCCATACAGAGCAATCTTGGGAAGGCGGTGGTTTTCCATCCTAGAAATATGCCCTGCCCAGCGCAGCTGCATCTTCAACAGCAGTGCTTCGATGCTTGTAACCTCCGCCCTCTTGAGGACTTCAGTGTTGGTCACAAAGTCACTCCAGTGGATGTTGAGGATGGTGCGAAGGCAGCGCTGATGAAAGCACTCAAGGAGTCGCAGGTGATGACGGTATAAAACCCACGATTCGGAGCCGTAGATGAGGGTTGTCATCACAACCACTTTGTAAACATTGATCTTTGTGCCTTTTTTCAGATGCTTGTTGCTCCACACTCTTTTGTGCAGTCGGCCAAATGCACGGTTTGCCTTTGCCAGCCTGTTGTCAATCTCCTTGTCGATCTTGGCATCTGAGGAGATGATGCACCCCAGGTAGCTGAACTGCTGGACTGTCTTCAGAACTGATTCACCCACAGTGATGCAGGGAGGGTGATAATCTTCCTGGGGTGCGGGCTGGTGGAGAACTTCTGTCTTCTTCAGACTAACTTCTAGGCCGAATAGCTTGGCAGCCTCTGCAAAGCAGGACGTCATATGCTGCAGAGCTGATACCGAGTGGGAGACGAGTGCAGCATCATCAGCAAACAGTAGCTCTCGGATGAGTTTTTCCATTGTCTTGGAGTGAGCCTTTAGTCGCCTCAGGTTGAACAGGCTGCCATCAGTGCGATAGCGGATGTAGACACCATCGTCATCATCTAGATCTACTGCGGCTCTTTGAAGCATCATGCTAACGAAGATCGTAAAGAGAGTTGGCGCGAGAACGCAGCCTTGCTTTACACCTGTGCCTATTGGGAAGGGCTCCGAGAGGTCGTTGCAGTGTCTGACTTGGCCTCGCTGGTCTTCATGTAGCTGGATGATCATGCTGAGGAACCTTGGGGGACATCCTAAACGTTCCAAGATTTGCCACAGGCCTTTCCTGCTAATGGTATCGAAAGCTTTGGTAAGGTCGACAAAAGTCACATATAGACCCTTGTTCTGTTCCCTGCATTTCTCTTGGAGCTCCCTGAGAACAAATACCATGTCGGTGGTGCTCCTGTTAGCTCTGAAGCCACACTGGCTCTCTGGGAGGAGTTCCCCCTTATTCCCTCCCCCCCCCCTTTGGGACAATAAACCTACAGAAACCACAGCAAACTTCAGTGTTAGATTAATTGACTTCATTATATGTTTCTTACTGTTTTCTTTGAAATTTTAGCCACATTGGTGAGGCAGTGTCAAAACTTGTAAACAAATAACTTTCCAAGTGTCAGGGTTTTATGCACAGAACAATAAATAACTTAAAATAACTATGATTAACAGGCTGGACCTAGTATACCAAAGGCAGGGGAAATTATGGATCTCGGTGGTTATACTACAACATTTTCGCACCAGAAGCCATATTGCAGGGGTCCCCAGCCCGGGGGTTGGGGACCCCTGCAATACGACTTCTGGTATGAAAATGCTGTAGTTTAATATAAGATCAGTACTGGGACGCAGCCTGTTTGAAATGGGCTGTGCAGCCTCGCCACCCCCCCCCCCCACACACACACGGCGCCTCTTCTTTCCCCCCATTTTCACCATTTAAGGTCGGGGAAGGGAAGGAGGCAAGGGCCATCCTGGGAGGCACTTCACGGCCCTTTTCCCAGCCTTAAAATGGTGAAAACGGGGGGAGGAGGAGGCAGCGAGGCTGCATGGGGGGGCGAAAGAGGAAAGAGGAAACGGGGGAGGAAAACAGGGGGAGGAGGAAACAGGGAGAGGGAAATGGGAGGAGGAGGCGGCAAGGCGATGCGGGGGGCAAAGGAGGGAGGAGGAAACGCCACGGGGGGGAGGCCAAACTGGGTGCCCCATCCCTGCTGGCCCTGGGGTCATGGTCGCCAGGCCAATTCTGGGGCCAGTCCCAGGGGCCTAAAAGGTTGGGGACAACTGCCGTATTGGGACCACACATCATTTCATTCATATTGGTTCTTGGGACACCTCCCTTTGGAGAAACTGGCACAAGAAGTGGGCTTTGGACCAGGAAAGCGGTCCCCTGACCATGGTGAGGTATGATGTATGGTGGCCCAATCCTTATTTTGGGGTGCAGACAGCATGCAGTTGTTTAAGTTCCTTATTTAAATCTTCTTTGTAATACAGGCTTCTCAGGGGCAACCCAAACAGACGCTTGTGATGCCAGAACTAGTGTTTGGACCAGGCACCACGGTATGTCTTTTTGCGAGGGAGTCTCCAGAGTGTCATTCATAGGGCCAGCCCACAGGTTCTTTCCCCAAGTTCTGTGCTCTTTGAAAATCCCCTCCCCTGCTTCCCCACTTAAAAGGGGGGGATTGCCCAGGTGATCCTCTCCTTTTAACCCAGCTGCAGTGAGCCATGGTCAAGAGAAAGGGGAAACCGAACTCACTGGACCAGTTCAGTTCATTTGGGGGCCTTTGGGTTCAATTCTGGGTTTGGTTTGGGGGCTGCCCTAAACCTCAAACCAAACTGGGTTTTTTAGGTTCATGCCCATCCCTAGCTGTAGGGTTGTGGGACAGATTTATGGTAGGTTAGTTATAGTATTGCCCGGACACTCTGGCCAATGGTGGTGAAAGGGGGGTAGAGTTGCCAGATCCAAGTTGGGAAAATCCTGGAGAACTGGGGTTAGAGCTTGGGGAGGATGGGTACCTCAGTGCGGGTCAATGCCATAGATTCTGCCCTCTAAAGCAGCTAATTTCTTCAGAGGAACTGATCTCTGAAGTCTGGAGATTAGCTGTAATTCTGGGGGATCCCCAGGTCCCACCTGGAAGTTGGCATCTGTAGTTAGTTATGCAAACATTTGCACTTTGCATAGGAGGAAGTGCATGAAATAACTACATTGATTTGCATAGAAATTGATTTTTTTTAGTGCAATAGGCCTTATTAATGTGAGTGCCCAGCAAGTGCTCTGAATGTTTTGCTTCCTTGTTCCACTCAACTAGCTCTGGAAATAAGGTTCTCCATTATGAACCTCCCCAAGGGCTATGTAGTTTTATCCCAGCTGCAATCAGACAAAAGGTGACTCTGGTGTTCATTTTCATTTCTTATCAGGGAACAGGAAGTGTTCTGTTTGATTTACCGGTTAGAGTGTTTGAACCTGGGTTTTGGAGACCCAGGTTCCGATAGAACGAAGTTAGAGTCCAGTAAAACCTTTGAGACCAACAAAATTGTATTCAAGGTGGGAGCTTTCGTGTGCAAGCACCCTTCATCAAACAATAAAACTGAATTAGGAAAAGCAGTCATACATAACGGTGCCACTGGACTCTAACTACATACAACTGCTTTTCCTTCTTGCAGATGCCACAGCAGCGTAGAGCTTTTTCCCTTGCCAGATGCAACGCCATGCCCTCTGCCATTCTTTATGGCAGCTTTAACAAGACAGCCTACTCAGTCAGATACTGGCTCTGTAAGCAAAAACGTGTGGAGTCAGTTACTCGTATTCTTCTTTATTGTAATTTGAATACAGATCTTCGTCACAAGTATTTACATCCTCTTTTAGTTAGCATGGTTGATTGTTCTGATGCACTTAAGGTCTACAGTCTTTTGAACGATACTTCATCTAGTGTCACTGAGAAAATGGCTAAGTTTCTTTATTCCGTTTTAAAGGCACGCCAGAGGATCTCATAGAAACAGTTTATGTTTATGCTTTTCCTGATGTATATGTATGCAATCGTTCCATTTTATCTTTTTTTAACCAATTTGCTCTGATATATATATCTACATATTTTATGCCAATAAAGGCTAACTTCTTGACTTGACTGCTTTTCCTAATTCCATTTTATTGTCCGGTGGAGTGTGCTTGCACACGAAACTCCCACCTTGAATAAGACTTTGTTGGTCTCAAAGGTGCCACTGGATTCAAACTTTGTGCTATTGCTTCAGACCAACACAGCTGCCCATCTTGCTCCAGGTTCAAATACTCACTCTGCTAGGGAAGGTTGCTGAGTGACCTTGGGCCAGTCACATGCTCTCAGCCTAACCTACCACATAGGGCTGTTGTGAGGATAAAATGGAAGGGAGGAGAACAATACTATAAGCCTTTTTTGATCACACTGGAAAAAAATAGGTCTCTGCCTCTGCATGTCCCTTCCCACATTATTCCCCGTCACCCTCCTCTTGGCAGCCCTCATATCTTCTCCCCCTTCCCTGCCTCATTATTCTCAACCATTCACCAATTTACCTTTTATCTGCTTCCTATTTTCAGCTGTATTTATTATGAATTTACTTGATTTATACTCCACCTTTCTCCATGGTGGTATTAAAGCAGCTTACATCATTCTCCTTTCTTTTTATCCTCATAATAACTCTGCAAAGCAGGATAGGCTGAAGGTATGTGATTAGTACAACATTGCCTAGTGAACTTCCATGGCAAACAGGTGATTTGAACCTGGGTCTTCTTATTTTAGTTTTTTAAAAGTTTTATTGTTTTCAGAAAATTGGGAATAGGGAATGGGGGATAAAGGAGGATTGAAAATGAAAATACATGTTGTTCTTTTTCTCTATAAAAATACTTTCCAAAATTACAAGTCTGCATCAACAATACTTTCTTAAAATGCATACATCATCAGATATTATTATCTCTAGATTATGTATCATCATTATAATATTCTATGTTATGAGTCTCTATAGTATATCAGTATTATAATATTTTATATTATAAATCCTTTAGTTAAAATATCTATTAAAGGCAATCTTGTAGTACAACATATTGAAAAAAAGGAGGAATAAGTTCACACCAAAGAATCTTAAGAGTCTTGAGTATCTAGCCAGGCATAAAATTTCATCCAAAGCTTTCTTGCTTCTTCCCTAGATTTCCCAGTCATCAGCTGGGACAAAAAGTCGAGCTCAACTGTTTCCAAAACTTTTCCCACCAAGTCCTTTCTCGTGGGCATCTCCTGAGATTTCCATCTCTGCACCAGGAGCATCCCTGGCTGCTGTGTTGAAATGCGCCAACAAACGTCTCATCTCTTTGGAATAATCCCCAGGGAAAATGTTCAATAAAAACAATTCTGGTTTGAATTATAGACTGTAAGACTTTCTTCAAACATTGAGCCTGTAGAGGGAGGGGTTTCAGGTTCTCCTTTTTATTGTCTACTCCTAAGTGCTGTCCCTGCTGATGTGCCAGCAAATGGATCTTCTTCTCTGACTAGAGAAAAAAAAAGTTAAAATGCACAGGGGAAGACTTTTGACACTAGCCGTCCCTCCAGGAAACAATGCATTTCTCCACACTTATATAACATCTATTTATAGCAAATATTGAACAATCAGAATGACAGTAAATATAAAAGAAATAGCATCTCCTAAGCTACATTTTCATAATAATCATTATATTGCCAACAGTGCATTCAGTAAAATTTAGATAAAATGGGGAGGGGAAAAATAAAAAAAGGAGGGGGGGAGGATTGAGAGGGAGAAAAAGGCAAAAAGGAAGATGGGGGAGGGATGTAAGAAATAATAATATAAAAAATACAATAAGGAAAAAATTAAAGAAAATGAGAAAGAGAAAAAGGAAACATGTTAAATAAGAGCAGAAATTTATATTTAAAAATGACGAGGGAAAGGAGAGAAAAAAAGTCTTAAATATATTGGCTCTTTGAAGTCTATATTAGTCTATTGTAATTTGCTGTTCCTCTGTAAATTTATTAAGATTATTCTGTTTAATATAATCTTCTAAATCTGCTTTATGGACTTGTTTTTCTTCATATAATTTTTTATAAAACTGTTCCACAGTTTTACATATCTCTTGTTTTTTAACTTTTTCTTTATCTCATCTTTCAAGGCCAGAATTATTCTTCTGGCCCTCTCCTTTCTCATCCTATAAACCTACCATCTTCCAGGTTTATTGGCATGTTCAATAAATTTTTGTCTGGCATACCTCAATTTAATCTCCGTCTCTTCCATGAGTAATAGATTCAATTGGTGTTGAGTTTCTTTCACCTTCTTTTGAAACTCATATCTAGTTGGGTGGGATTTTTGATTCTTTTCAGCTTCTACAGCTTGTGAATTAATTTTTGAAAATTTTCCATTCTTTCTTTTTCTTGGCACTATATCTAATTGCAAGACCCCTAAAATAAACTTTAGCAATGTCTCAAACTACTCGCATCTTTACATCTTGAGTTATATTTTGTTTAAAAAAGGCTTCCATTTCAGCCTTGGATTCTTTAAGAAAATCTTTATCTTTCAAAATTGAAATATTTAACCTCCAAGATAGTCTCATTCGTGTACATTTGAGCTTTATCATTACAGGACTATGATCTGAAATGACTCTTGTTTTAATTTCTATCTCAATTAGGTCTTTCACCAGATTTGTAGAGAGCCAACACATATCAATTCTTGACCATGTTTGATGTTTGAGTAGTAAGTAAAGTCTTTAGAATTCGGATATCTTGTTCTCCATACGAAAACCAAATCAAATTCTTCAGCTAGTTTCCAAAAACTTATTGGCAGTTGAGAGCTTTTACTTTTTAGTCTGTTTATGGGCTTTTTTATCCATTTGTCTATCAGAGACTACATTAAAATCTCTTATTAGGCAGTATTCTGCATATTCCAAATTTGATAGTTTCAAATGTAAGTCTTGAAAGAATTTCTCTTGTTGGTCAATGGTGCATAAATATTTGCTAATAAGATTTTTTTATTGTCCAGTAAAATTTCCACTAATAAAATTCTACCATCTTCAGAAGCATACTGCAATTGTGGATTGAGTTTGTCCTTAATATATATATATTGCCACTTCCCCTTTTTTTTAATTCTTGTCTGTTGCTGTAAATAGATTACCAAGCTTCTTATTTTTCTAAAGATGTTGATCTTTGGTTAAAATATGGGTTTCTTGCAAGTAAATTATATCCATTTCCAATGTTGTCAAGTATCTGAAAGTTTTTCTCCTTTTGGCAGAAGAGTAAAGTCCATTGACATTAATAGATACTATTGAAGCCATTATGGGTTTTCCTTATCACTATCTTTCTTATCTTTTTTGGTGTGCTGCCTTGTCTGATATCTCCGTGGTTCATTTGGGTTCTCTTCACCAGATCTTTCTTCTTCTTCATCATCTTTCTTTTTTTTGCCCTCTTTTTTGTTCATTCTATCCAAAAAATTCTGAGCTTTAAAAATGGAATTAATCCCATACCTATTCTCCTGATAAGTAAAAAGAAGGGCTTCTGGCATTAGCCATGTATATGGAATTTCTCTCTCTCTCAAAAAATCTGTCAGTATTTGATATTCTCTCCTCTTTGGTCTCACTGGCCAAGGCACCTCTCTTAAAATTTTCACCCTGTTTCCCGCTATTTCTACAGGTTTGTCTCTTACTTGCTTCAAAAGTTCCTCTCTGGTCTTTTTTCTTGTTTGCTTCAGGTGTACTTCACTAGGTAATTTGTTCCTTCTGGTATAGCTTGATGGTACCCGTTTTACTTGGTCGAACTCTTCCTCCATCCTTTGAGGAGTCACCTGTAAAATTTCAGCCAAGGCTTCGCTTAATATTTTCTGTAAATCTTCAGTTTTGTCTTCTGGTATGTTTTGAAACCTCAGCATATAGGCAGCTCTCTCCACTTGCGACTGCAAAAGTCTAGATTCATGTATGTTCTGTTCTTTTCCCAGTTGTTCCACCTTATCTGTATTCTCTGTCACCTGGTGATCTAATACTTTTAAAGCTTTATTAGTCTCTGCTGTCTGTTTACTATTCTCCAGGAGTCCTTGCTTGATCTCTGCCATCTGCTCACCAATATTTTCTACTTTGCTGGTCAGTTGTGCAATAGCAGTCAGTAGAGTGTTTTGCATCTCTTTCATATCTCCTTGCATAGTTGCAAACTTTCCTGGGCCAGTTGGGGTGCTAGGTGAAGGCGGCAGCTTTCCTTCTCGATTTTCTTTTTTTTTTTTTTACTGTTTCTTTAAAACCAGTCGCAGCTTTATTTTCCATTCTTATTAAAGTAACTACAGTCACAGCACCAGATCTGTATATTGTCTCTTCAAATTTTGTTTTAAAACTCAGTAATGCTGTTTATAACAGACTTATCTCTGCCAAACAACGTCCAATTCAAAATTGTTTAAAAGGAAAACAACCTTCTAGTTTTCATCAACAGTTTGCTGTAGTCAAAACAGTACTCAAGTTAATAATAAACAGAGACTTTGTAGATAAATATACGGGATCAAAATATCCAGAATACCGTATATTTCCAATTACCAGTGATCGGAATAGCCTTATATACAGGACATATACAGCTATTTCCGAATATATGGCCCCATTATACCCTATCGGCCATTGAAATTAATGGCAAAATAGGGTATATTGGAAGCTGCCTGGAGGGGAGGGGGTTTGAGGAAGAGCCCCCAAATTTGCAGGGGACACTTTCCTACAAACCCCCCAAGTCTCAAAAAGATTCGGAAGTATACAGGGAGCCATACAGCTCCCACATAATGCCTGTAAATTCGCCGTATACTTCCGAATCGGGGGTATTCTGAGGTCTATTTGGTTCAGCTGAACCGAATGCACACCCCTAGTGGTGGGCTCTCCTTCCTTGGAGGTTTTTAAACAGAGGCTACATGGTCATCTTACAGCAACTCTGATTCTGTGAATTAGGCAGATCGGGAGATTGAGGGCAGGAAGGATTGCATCAGTGCTTAGTTCTCGTGGCCCTTTCTTACATGTCCAGGGAAATGCTGATTGCCACTTTGAGGATAGCCAGCAATTTTTTTCCAGGCCAGTTTGACAGGGGTTCCTGGAAATTTTTGCCATCTTCCAGGCATGGAGCAGGGGTCACTGAGGGTGGTGATGGGAGGTATTTGTGAAGTTCCTGCATTGTACAGTGGGTTGGACTAGATGGAGGACCTTCCAACTCTATGATTCTGCGCTTCTATGAAGAGCATCTAAACTGGGAAAGCTCATTCCATTCCTTACTGATGATGGTTTAAATACTTCAGGACCTCCAAACAGAGGTAGGGTAGAACTTGACAATAATTATACAAAAAGGAATAATAGCCTTTTAAAGAGTTTACCCTTGCCTCTGTTTCACAGGGAGTGGCTCTCCTCCACTGGTGCAAGTAAATTTCCTTAAGAATGGTATAGGAAATAGATTTGACTGTGATCCTGAACTCAGTAGGACGCCAGCAGCATTACCATGAGCAAATAGCAGCTTTCCATTTAAACACATCTTGACTGCTTCCTACGCTACTGCTGAATAAGTTCAGTCTATCTCTGTCCTGCTGAGACTGAATGGGGTTTGAGCCTGACACATTCGCTACAGATATTCCCTCCTACTTAAAACCTCTTATTACACAAGAATCCAATTATCAAACTACAAGGGTAGCATTCCTCCTCCTACCCCCCATAAAGGCCAGTGAGGTATAGTGGATAGACCGTTGAAGCAGATTCAAACCTCTGCTAGCCGCAAAGCTCCCTCCTCTGATGTCATCTACTGCTTTCCTGTTCCTATGACATATGGATGAGAGCACTCAGTTCTGTATCTGTTCACAAGCCTTGGCATGGAATGCTTTAGAAACTGTGCAAGATGGGAGGGGATATAGGATGGGTGTGTCAAACTTGCTGCAGTCACATCCTCATCCTCAGTCATTATTTCCATGAGTCAGGGTTGGATCTCAGACTTGTGCCAGTGCTGATCTATGTAAACCTCAGGCAATGGCACATTGACATTGGAAGCCGAAGTCTGCATGCTGGCAACTGACTTCCTTTGGCTGTGTTTTTTTTCTTTTCACCATGAATTGGGAAAGGCTGGATTGAGTGACAAAGCAATTCTGTGTTCTCTCCTTAGACTTCTTTCCCCCTTACTAAGATAAATGCCCCTTAGGGATCAAGAAATATGCTTTGGACTGATTTCAGTCAAGTCTTATAGACAGAACTGAAAAGGTTGGTATAGTTGGGACCTGCCTTGTGAAATGCCATGCTATTCATTCACTATGTGAAGCCTTTAGGATAACTAATTTGTAGTTTTGGAATAGGTTGTCATCAAAATGCTGATGTTCTTTGGTCTGAAACAAAGGTGCTGAAGAGACATACTTTTCATCAGTTCCACTTCAGCTGGTTCTTAAGCGAATTAGCTTCAGGGTAAAGTTTAAGGAGCTGTGAGGTTTTGTAAAAAGGGTTAGCTATTATGCTTTATGGTGATATCACTAAAAGAGCTGATTGGTAATTAAAATCATAAGAAACAAAAACAATGGAAATTGTGAAACCATTGATGAAGTCATATCCAGTTGTTGCCATAACCAGCCAAAGAATGTTTATTAATATGTTTATTCTTAAAATGACTGTATTTATCTAGAATGTTCTTTAATTTGCTGCAGCTGCATCCATGGTGATTCTGCCTCAGTGACCTGGTCCAAGGTTGTTCCAGAGTGGGGGTGGTATGATAGGGTGGGCAGAACCAATAGGAGCCATGAGTTGAGGGGGCAACGCAAGGCATCCATCACTGCTAGGAGGATGAGAGGGAAGGCCTGGAGGATCCACGCTACCCCCTTCCAGACAGCCCTCTTAAAGAGACCTGCTTCTGTTCCAAGCCCCTGTCACCTGTCAGTTGGGAGAGCGGCTGCACCTGTCTGCAGACAGAGTGCACAGAGCAACAGAGGCTGATTGACAGACAATAGCACGCATGTCTTGATGCCCCCCGCTACCAGACGGCTACCCACACCTTGGAGGGCATCTCTGGAGACCTGGCAAGGGGGTGGGATTCCTTTCACTCTCCAGGCCACCAGCAGCAACCACACCTGGGTCAGTTTGCCCTCTGTATCAGCTCACCCCCAGGTGTTGGGGCCATGGACCCTGGGATGTCAAGTGACTGCAGCACCATGGAAGCTGCTGTTGCAGTCTGCCTCCTTGAGGTCAGGGCACATAGTCTGTCCATGACATCTGCAATGAATGTCAGAGAATAAGTACCTGGGCAGAGGGGAAAAACATTGCAGTTAATTCACAGGAGATCTCCAGTGGCTGTGAAGACCTTGCACCCCTCCCCTCCTCAGTGCCGCCTCACCTCTTTTGGCTCCTGGCCACTTTAACCTTCCTCCCCACCACTCATCTCCATCTCCTAATCCTTAGACATGTGGGGGTGGGGTCATTCCTGAGGGGTCCTGGCAGTGTCATGGGAGTACCCTGGCAGTTGAGATGGGGGCATGTCAATGGCAGAGTCACCACCACACACCTCCCCTGTGTGTGTGTGTGGGGGGGGGGGTGTCATTACCTAGTTGCTTGGAGGATGGACCTGCAGCAGCACCCTCACCCTGTGCATGGAAGGAAATTGGTCAGAACAGTGGGGGTCCAGTGGAAGGCACTGCTGGCATGACTTCAACACCTCAGTGGGGGGCAGGTGTCAGTAGAGACTATGACACTCACCACACAAAATCTCAATGCCGTGACCATCCACTACAATGTGGGGTATCAGTGGCCAAATGATGGGCTCCACTCCTGGCAGACCCTCCTCCACCACCCACTGGTAAGGGTCACCTTTGATCATGAGGGTTTGGATATGCTTCTGAGTGGGGTCAAAGGAATCATTCCAGTGCTTCAGAGTCAACATTTCCTTCTGGACAGCATGCTCCAGGGCTGACACCCATTCTGTGGTCATGCACTCGAAAGCATGATAGCAGGAGGTGGCAGAACTGCTCCTGGCAGTGGTGAAGGCAATGCTTGCATGCTCTACCACCAAGCCACACAGCAGAACCTTCTCAACCTCAATCCAGTTCCGCTAGCAATGGCCACCCCCACTATCAGAGGTTCCAATGACCATGCCGCTCACAAGCAATGGAAGGCAGGCCATCCCACCATGTGAGACACCAATCTCCCCACCCTGCCTCAACCCCCCATGCTTACATCATAGCCATCACCTGCCAGGAGGTGGCTGCGGCTTGAGGGTGACAAGGGACTGATGAGTGCAGCTCTGACTGACTGCCACCATCATGATTGCTGTTCCCCTTTCTCGCAGTGCCAAGCTAGATGTGTATGGGATGGTGCACCCTCCTGCCATTATGGCCGATGCTCAGTGTGCCACACCCACTTGCTACCTGTGTTCTGCATGTGTGTGTCTCAGCAATAGTGAAGGAGACACTGTGCCCAGTAGTACTGGGAGCACATAAGGACTCTCCATCTTTT
The DNA here is from genome assembly GCF_032191835.1 of Heteronotia binoei. NCBI lineage: Eukaryota > Metazoa > Chordata > Lepidosauria > Squamata > Gekkonidae > Heteronotia > Heteronotia binoei. Next base: position 72,226,384 of record NC_083235.1, read on the forward strand.
GGACATCTGCCTTGATCATTTTTGCCTAGACTGAGTGACCATCCAAACCCTGCGTGAAGAGCATGGGCCAACCCTCCAGGGCCAAGATCCCACTCCCCATGCTATTCCCAACTTGCAGAAAATCCTGCTCTCCCTGAGGTTCCTCACCACCACTTCCTTTCAGGAGGTCATTACAGAGGTGCTCAAGGTATTGCAGTCCTCTGCTAGCCAATATCTGCATGGCTTTCTGGATGCCATGCTGGTGCAACTTCAGAAGTATGTGCCCCACCGAGGAGCCAAACCTTGTGCCCATCAGGGCAGGGTTTTCATCATTCAGGGGCTTCCCCAATGTGTTGGGGACCATGGACTGCACATACATAGACTTTATTGCCCTTTGAGAGGAGCCTCAGACCTACCATAATCATCACCACTTCTACAGGCCTCCTGTGACCACCAAGGTATCTTCATAGACCTCATGGCCAAGTTCCTGGGCAGCATGCATGATGCCAGGATCTTTGCAGCATCTGGCCTCAATCACCTCTTGGTTGCTTGGCTAGAGAACAAAGGATGGCTCCTGGGTTAGTGTGATTGGCGTGGCTGAGTGGGCATACAGCAAAGAACAGTACCCTAATGGCTCACATACCATTCCCTCCAGGTGACTGAGGGTATCCCCTGCTGCCATATTTGCTAATGCCGCATCCCAATATTACCCCACAGACTGTGCAGCCTACAACCAAGCTCACCAACAAAAATGCATGGTCATCAAAAGGGCTTTTGCCCATCTGAAGATACAATTTTTAAAATATATAAAAATTAGATATATTAACATTCAGAATACATATGAGAGCTTCTCGGGAGTAACAATTAGTTCTATATTCTGTATGTCCCATTACAAAGTTCAGTCCAGTGATTTGACAAATTTTCTCAAACAACACCTGCAGTTTCCCTGAGGAGTTTTTCAGATCAGTCAGAAATACTACCAGGTCATCTGCATAAAGACAGTGTGTATTTTATCTGCAGTTTGTATTCCTTTAATAGCCCGGTCAGATCAGATAATCTCTGCCAGTAGTTCAATAGCAATAGCAAATAATAATGGTGACAACGGACAGCCCTGTCTTGTTCCTCGTCTCAAGCGGATTTTCTCACTTAAGTAAATATTAACTTGAATTCTGGCTGTAGGGTATGCATAAAGTGACCCTGTTGCATTCTGAAATTTCTTACCAAACTTTATAGCCTCTAGCAAGTGTGTTAAGTATGGGATCTCTATCCTATCAAATGCTTTTTCCCAAATCAATGGTTAAAATAACTGCTTCACTCTTATTGTACTTACTCTGGGAAATAATGTTCAGGTCATGATGAATATTGTTCATTATGGACCTCCTAGGTATAAACTTGTTTGGTCAGGCTCTATATACACAGAGATTATTGTCTGAAGTCTGTTAGCTAGCACCTTAGAAAAAAAATCTTAGCATCACAGTTTAGCAAAGCTATCAGCCTGTATGAAGCAGGAATTTTCAAGTCTTTATTTTCTTTAGGTATGGTAATAATGAAAGCCTCACTCCATGTTGGGGCATTTTTCATTTTTTGTTATGGAATTGCACACTTTTGCTAGGGGCTTTAAGAGTGAACTGGTTATAAAATTCAGGTCCAAACCCATCATTATCTGGTGTTGTGTTTGGTTTTAATTGCTGTATGACTTCCTGAATCTTTTTAGGGCTGATTACACTATCAAGGATTTGCTGATGTGTCTTTGAGATCTTTCTGACTAAACCCTTGCTATGTAAAAATTCTTTTATAGCAATTCTGATGTCTCTACCACACAGGAGAGCCATAAAGCTATGCCCCTGGCAGCAGCAAAACTGTTCACTACAACATCGCCATGTGCCAGTGCCTCCCACCTCCCCTTGTTGGGTCCAATGTGGAGGGTCTTTTGCCCAGGGAAGGGGATCCCATGCTATCTCTGTGGGTTTCTTCACAGGATCTCAGGGGCCATCTACCATGGGAGCTTGTATGGTGATGCATCTGGCGGTACAGACATCTGGCGCTAGACATCCCCTGAATAGGAGAAGAGACAACAGTGAATACAAAGCTAGGAATTTCCAGCAAGTGGGTCCATCGAGCTATGCAATTTCTGCACACGCAATAGGGAAACAGGGATCATGGAAGGGACCACACTTCTGTGCAGATGACCTGTGCAGGCCCCTGTCATCCACCCAACAACAAGCAGATGCTCCTAGCTCTGTGGCACTGAGCCCCAGGATAGTTTTGGGTAGCTGGGACCAGAGTTGGCAGATGTTCTGACAGCATTTACCCTCATAGTAGCCATTGGACAATGAAACCATCAGGTAGGCTAATGCACACATCAACTGTGATGCACTTCATTTCCCCCCTCCTCTGAAGTTGTAGGGTAACTTCCCAGAAACATTTGTAGGTTAGGACAGGTCGTCATTGGATGCAGGGAGGCGCCTCTTCTGCCAGTTTGGTGTAGTGGTTAAGTGACTGGAGAGCCAGTTTGGTGTAGTGGTTAAGTGTGCAGAATCTTATCTGGGAGAACCGGATTTGATTCCCCACTCCTCCACTTGCACCTGCTGGCATGGCCTTGGGTCAGCCGTAGCTCTGACAGAGGTTGTCCTTGAAAGGGCAGCTGCTGTGAGAGCCCTCTCCAGCCCCACCCACCTCACAGGGAGTCTGTTGTGGGGGAGGAAGGTAAAGGAGATTGTGAGCCGCTCTGAGACTCTTCGGAGTGGAGGGCAGGATAGAAATCCAATATCTTCTTCTTCTTACCCAGCACCTGGTTACAACAAACATCCTTATTTGGGAGACCCCTGCGTGCCTTCTCCCTTTCTGAGACTCCCCTCTTAAAGTAGCATGGTCTAAGGTGGTTTGGAAACTATGGGGCACAGAGCTTTCCTGACAGCATTCAAAATACAAAAAGGTTTATTAAAAAGAGAAAAAGGTTACAAGCATACTTTTCGCCCAGCAAATGATCAGCAACCAGAAGATCAAATAAAAGTTTGTTCTCATCACATTCCTCTTTCCCTGGTTCAAAAACATGCCCTATGACATGTTGGAGTTAGGGTTGCCAATCCCCAGGTGGGGGCAGGGGATCCCCCGGTTTGGAGGCCCTCCCCCCGCTTCAGGGTCATCAGAAAGCGCGGGGAGGGGAGGGAAATGTCTGCTAGGAACTCTGTTATTCCCTAGGGAGATTTATTCCCATAGAAAATCATGGAGAATTGATCCGCGGGTATCTGGGGCTCTGAGGGGGCCGTTTTTTGGGGTAGAGGCACCAAATTTTCAGTCTAGCATCTAGTGCCTCTCCCCAAAATACCCCCTGAGTTTCAAAAAGATTGGACCAGGGGGTCTAATTCTATGAGCCCCAAAAGAAGGTGCCCCTATCCTTCATTATTTCCTATGGAAGGAAGGCATTGAAAATGTGCACCGTGTAAGGAAAGCCCCCTACTTTTCATACATATGGACATCATGATCACCAGTATGGTTGCCAGGGTGCCTGGAGTTTTGACTCTCACACATCTGCTCTAAGAAGTGGACTTTGCTTACAGTTTCTAAGGCTTATGTGGATACTATAAGCCTCAGCTTTGCAGCAGCATTCTACTCCTTGTGTGCCCAGTCTTGGCCACTGCAGTGGCAGAAGCCACACCACCATGAACTGTACAGGCAAGCAGTTTCTAGCCTGTTTTCCATGAACCAAGGGCTAACACCACCAGAGTCCATCTTCCTGCCAGGCTGGACTTCATTCCCTCATAGTGGAAGGCTCACGTACACACCCTGTGTCACCCTTGGCTCGCAAGCAACCCATCTGCCCCATGAATGGATTAACAACTCAACTGATGTTCCTGATTGTCTGGCAAAACCATAGACAAAGGCTCCTGCTCAGAAGATGATGGGAAAAGAGGAAGAACATCTCCTCCATCAACCAAGTCTTTTGTCTTACCCGGGTGATACCTAGGCCAGTATTTGATTCTCTATTATCACCTTTTCAGATAATCCCATTTAACCTTAAGTATCCAGCCATTCCCATTCTTACCCCAGTCTAACACCTTGGAGCTGCCTTAGGCCATATTGCAACTTGGAAATTTCCAGGTTCACAGGACTAAGGTGAAGTTCATTGGTTAAAGCTGACACCCAATTGGATGTCACCAAAGGACTCACCATTGACTCTGCTAATGTCCAGCCTTCATGGTCATCACAGAGCCTCCCATCTCTCCTCCTCGTCACCTCCCATCCCCTAAGGGGTCTAAGGGTAGTCTATTTAACCTCTGACCCAACTCCACTCATGTGTGCTTTTATCAGCAACCCACATTCCGCTGCATAGATCCATCCCCAATTCTGGCCACAGTTTTGGGTCCATTTCCCCTGTCCTCTTATGTCGCCATTGGAACCTTCCTCGAAGACTACGATGGTAAATATTACCCTGTCTGTTTACCCTTATATGTTCCCCTATCAATCTATCTGTGTTTCTTAGGCCTGTGTGAATGTGTGATTGTATTGTATTTTTATCTTGTGTGGAAGAACTATTATTCTAAATAAATCACAATTGGTTTTATTAAATTAGAGTCCTTTTATTGAGCTATTACCCTCTGGATGGTTGAGCCTGGTATAAATTGGTAAAAAGATTCCTAGTGATCCAGGTGCCCACCTAACTAATTCCCCAACCTCGTTTTGAGGGCATTTTGGCTTACAGCCGTCCCTTTAAATGTGATGGCCAGAACTCCTTTAGAGTTCAATTATGCTTGTCACAGCCTTGATCTTGGCTGCACCCCTAATGTCTCCTGGCTCCACCCCCAAAGTCCCCAGATATATCTTGGACTTGGCAACCCTAGTTGGAGTAGAGCAGGCAATTCTAAGCTTAGCAAGTTAAATGTTCTAAGGCTGTCCCAATGCCTCAGGCTTCCTGCACGCAGCCAGGTGCAGCCACATGGTCAATCTGTATGGCCGCTGGCTGCTAACCAAAGTGTAGCAGTCTGCTCTCTTCCAAGGCCCAGCTCCAAGAGAGCTTCCCCACTTCGGGGCAAGCACTTTTAATAAACCTCTGACTCCACCCATTTTACACTAATCTCCATCCCTTGTTACCTGGTCCGCCCAAGTCCCAAAGGTAACCTGGGATTACCCAGGAGCATCTTGGGAACCCTCCTGGCAGGCATTCTGCGAAATTCCCAGGTGTCTCCGAATCCCTCAGTTCCTTTGCAAGCCCGGTCATTTGCATAATGTTGGCTGGCAATTAAACTAGCTTCCTGATCTTCCAGAGAGCAGAGACAAAGAATGACACTTTTGAAACTTGGGGTGGGAGGAGGCATTCTGTCACAGCATTTATACCCTTCGTTCAGAGTCTCAGTGTGGTTTATAATCTCCTTTTCCTTCCTCTCCCCGTAACAGACACCCAGTGAGGAAGGTGGGCTAAGAGAACTCTTTCAAGAACTGTTCTTGACTCACCCAAGGCCACTCAACAGATTTATGTGGAGGAGTGGAGGATCAAACCCACTTCTCCCAGATTAGAGTCCACATTTAGATAGGGGGGGAAAGAACAATGAGATTTCTGTAGTATACCATTGAAAGTCAAGGGCTGGATGCTGTCCTTTTATCTCAGCATTCAGATGAAGAAGATATTGGGAAGAGTCAATATCCGAAGAGTCTCAGAGTGGCTCACAATCTCTTTTACCTTCCTCCCCCACAACAGACACCCTGTGTGGTGGGTGGGGCTGGAGAGGGCTCTCACAGCAGCTGCCCTTTCAAGGACAACCTCTGCCAGAGCTCTGGCTGACCCAAGGCCATGCTAGCAGGTGCAAGTGGAGGAGTGGGGAATCAAACCCGGTTCTCCCAGATAAGATTCTGCACACTTAACCACTACACCAAACTGGCTCTTCAAAATGGGGGCTACAAAACAGCTGGAAAGATAGAGAGGTCAGGACACACAGAGCATCCTTTCCTTCTGCTATCCAATACTGTCCCTTTGAAGTAGAATGCTATTCTTAGGGAATTACTTCCTTCACTTCCATTCTGACACCTTCTGTTGCATTTATTTATTTATTTTGGTAGATTTATATTCCGCCCTTTCCCAAGTGGGCTCAGGGCAGATTACATCCAAGTGTAACACTGGCATTCTATAAAGTCAGCACTCTCACTTTTTAAAGTCTGCCAGGATTCTTTGTTGCACACACGGCCATCTCTCTCCATGTTGGCATCATGGATGCAGGAAATCCATCCTGCTGCATCCATCCTAGTTAGACAGGAGAGCCGCACTGAGCCCATTTGGGGAGGGTTGGATATAAATATGATAAAATAAATAAATCTCTACTCTTTCATATCTAGAGTGGAGTTCTATAAATAAAGGAACTCATATTAGTTGCAAATATAAAAAGAGTCTCCGTGTAACTGCTTTATCTCAGCACACACACAGACTTTGCAGTGTCGACTTTGTGCACTCTGCTGAATAAATGGAGATTCCTGGTTATATCAAACCAGATAGTACCAATACATACAAGTCCAACAGAGAATCCTGGCAGTCTTTTAAAAAGTGAGAGTGGTGACTTTACATAACTCATGCCAGACACAGTCCCCACTGCATCTAAGGAACTGCATATCTTGTGTCTGAAGAATATTGAGTACACAGTTTGAAAGCGTATAACCAACCATTGCATTCTGTGCTGCGGCCTATGCTGCGGGAACTGCATTGGCTGCCTGTTGTGTACCGAGTTCGTTACAAGGTGCTGGTTATCACCTTTAAAGCCCTATAAGGCCGAGGACCTGTCTACCTTAGAGACCGTCTCTCCCCATATGTTCCCCAGAGAGTACTGAGATCTAGCTCACAAAATCTGCTGAAAATCCCTGGGCCAAAGGAGGCAAACTAAAAGCGACAAGGGTGTGGGCCTTCTCGGTAACAGCACCCCAATGGTGGAACCAGCTACAGAGGAGGTACGGGCCCTACGGAGCCTTAATCAGTTCCATCAGGCTTGCAAAACCGTCCTCTTTCGGCTGGCCTTTTAAGGTGGAACCCTTGCACCGTCACCACAAAAACTGTGTTGCTATGCATATTAAGACTGTAGCGCCATTTTATGTTATATTGTAATTTAAATTACTAATTTAAATGTTGTTTTTATGTAATTGTATTTTAATTGCAAATTGCTTTGAATATTATTGTTGTATCATGGTACAATGTACTATGTCATGCAAGCCACCCTGAGCCTGCTTCAGCAGGGAGGGCGGGATATAAATTAAAATTTATTATTATTATTTTTCTTGTTCCAGATGCAAACATTGGCAAATAGCCCACTTTTTATTCATTTAGGTATATGCTTATAAGCCTCACTATACATAAAAGCATAGGGACTGTTGCATTTTTTTCCCCTCATGGGTAGCTAAGCATACATCGGATGAGAGCTTTTAAACCCTTACTCTGGAAGTAATCAAAAATAGAAAGTTTGGTTACAGCAGACATCCTAGATGAAAGACAACTTGTTTATAGTGTTCAACCTTGCCCTGCAATGCAACCGTTGGGGTGTTGGGGGTGTTCTGTGGTGCTTTCTCAAGAGACATGCAGTGATGGTAGCCCATAGGTCTGCTTACCGCAGAGCAGACTCCTGTAACGTGCAGATTCCACAGCAGATAATTAGAAGCATAAAATCTCAAATATAAACATATGCCACTATGGGTGCAGAAAGCGCTTCTGAGAAAAAAAATTCTGTTCTCCCACAGGAGCAACACTGCATGCTGACCAAAACTGACCAGGTCAAGTCGCTCATATGTGAAACAAGCTCAGACATACTCCCTCTGATGACAGTGAAATAAACCCACATTAGGGAGTATTACACTTTGGGGCTGACTCATCCCCACAAGACATTATAGAGGAAGTGAGTTGTTAAACCCGCAAATGATGCATGGATAAGGAGCTGGAACTAGCAATCTCACCGGATAATGCTTCGTGAATTGACTGGAAGGTATATGTTTTGGACACTGCTATGATTGGTGAATTCATTAAGGGGCTCAGCCATTGTAACTCTGAGATGGGGTGAGTGAAGATGTCACAGCATTCCAGCACTGGAATGAATCATTGGTTGACCCATCTCTCTCTCTCGGCTTGACTTCACGAACGAAGATTTAAGAAGGGTGCAGTAGTCCACGTCTGCTGCAGGCTCGCTGGTGGCTGACAAGACCAATGCGGGACAGGCAGGTCCGGCCACAGTGGCTGCAGGGAAAAGTCTGATTTGGGGTTGGTGCTGTAGCAGTGCGATTCTTCCTCAACCTCCTTTTGTCCTCGAGACCAGCTATGCGTGCGTTCTCAAAGGAAGAGACAGCCTGGTGGATGGTGTGCCTCCATGCTTTGCGATCTGAGGCTAGGTCAGACCACTGGTGATGGTTGATGCGACAGGTGCCAAGGGATTTCTTCAAGGAGTCCTTGACCCATACCAGCTGAAATTCAATGCTTACCTTCTAACATTTAGAGATGCAGAGGTGGGCAGGAAGCAGGAAGATGCCACCCATCCATCTCTACCTTGGTAGCTTGCGCTCACATTCTTCATTCCCCATGGAGTAGGTGCCAGGAAGGAGCCCCCTGCCATCCATCCACTGGGGTGCCTTCCATGGCTGGCCACCACAGAGAATGCCCATGTGCAGGTGGCTGTCAATCTCACCCATTTGCAGGGTGGCACCTTGAGAATGTTTTGCTCAAGTGAACAAATCTGTCACAGCAGAGCATTCCAGGAGAGAAAGTCTGCTAAGGTTCTCAGCTGTGTGCTGGGAAATTTCTGAAGGTCTGGGGGTGGAGCCTGGGGAGGGAAGGGAGCTCAGCAGGGTATAATACCGTAGAGACCACACTCAAAACCAGTCATTTTCTCCAGAGGAATTGAGCTTGGTAGTATGGAAATCAGTCATCACACTGAGAGATCTCCAGGCCCCCCATGGAGGCTGGGAACCCCAAGTCCTGCAGATATGAGGTTGCAGGGCCATAATGGGATTTGTACATGATAACCAGCACCTTCAATTGAATGCATGTAGAACACGTGTGGCCAGATCAATTGAGTCAAAGTAGGGCACAATCTTCTGGGCTAAATGGAGAGGGAAAAAACCACTATTGCAGCTGCATTGTCTTGCTTCTCCAGCTAGGCTGTTAACCGAGTCAGCAAGATCAGCTGGATTAGAATTAATGTGGGTAATTATCAGTTTCCCTGTCACATTTATTTACACCATGGCAACTACTAGGTTAAAATACTTCTTTACAGTACAGTAGCAAAGCCGAATTTAAGAACCTCTGGCAATGTTGATTGGTTTTACTCAGGACTTTTTTCTTCTTCTTCCAGCTGGGCTCTGGCTCAAAAAAGAGGTCTCCGGCTTCTCAGGGCCTGACTCGTCAGCCAGGCTTGCGGGACCGGACCGGCTTCCTGGAGCTCTTGATGGGCTTTTTTTTAAAAGGAAAAAAGCCCTGGTTTTGCAGACGTCGTTTATAGCATTATAATCTAAATCACCTCTAAAATGCTAAAGCATTTAGTTTCAGTTTATTAATTTAATATTCCTGTATATTTATTTAAAAGACCTCTGTGCTTTTCAGAATGCGGAAGGCCTGCACTGCCCCGAGCTACCGACTGCATTTGCCATTCATGAAGCTGTGCTGGAAAGCGCACTAATTCAGGGCCCAGTATTAACTGACTGCCAAGTGTGTGGGGGTGGAGATGGCAGGAGGCAAGATACATATCCAAGAGAACTCCTAGCAACATATCTGCCTATACAGTTGGACAACAGGACCAGAAACAGTGTAGCACATCTATTTTTAATCTCCTGCTGATTCTTGAGTGGGTTCCGAACAAGAGCGTGCAGCTCAAAAACAGGCTTAATCTTTAAAAAGCTATTAAATTTGGGGGGGTGGGGAGCAGAGGGAGATGCCAAATTTTGCTATTCAAAGTAGGAATTTTAGGGAATAATAGAAGAAAGCGAAATAGCTGCCCCGAAAAAGCAGAGCACTGGATCTTTTCATGGAAGAGTACATGCAATACACAATACTTCCTGACACCCTCAGATTAAATGTGCAATTTGATTAAAGGAATGCCCCATTCTGAATTCTATGGAATTGTTTCTGAAGCACTAGATCAGTCTGGTGGTTTCCCAAATGTATCTCACTTTTCTCACTTGACGTTTTATTTCACCTTATTTCTCCAATGCTTCCTAGTGAAAGATGACTA